>NC_063338.1:21644986-21712367 GCF_021869965.1 Rhincodon typus
ATTGGAATGTAGAATATAACAATGTTTAATGTGACTCACCTTTACATTGACCTGTTCGACCACAGCAACAAGATTGTTGATAATCGAGTCTTCATTCAGCTGATCAATTGCATCGTCTACTGTCTGATCAAGTGACTGTCCTGAATGAAGGAGCAAAGCAGTGAACTATCAGGACCTTTTAACCACATTTTCAATCAACGTCAGAGCTCCCCAAACTTGACAATTTGCTGGTTAACGTCTAATGTTGCTGCATTGTGAAGATTTTCTGACCCATTTTTCACTTTTCCAGGCAAGAGCAGCTGCCATGGACCTGCCAGAATGTTTTTGTGCCAGTTGTCCTCTCGCATCACCGGGACTTACCCAAAAGCAGGCACTTGAGGATTTAATACAGTTCTGTTTTTGAATCTGCATACTCGCTGCATTTTAATAATTTCTCAAGCTCGATCTCTGAAATAAATGATAACTCTGAATACGAACCTGGCTCCTTCCATGCCTTGTGACAAAACTTCATATAATTTCCCTATGTCATCCCTCATCTATTTAGCTCAGATAGTCTAGCCTTTGGAGACGAGCCTAATAATTTTTGTAGGTTGCCATCCTATCTTCTTCAATTTGACACTTTTCTCAAGAACAAGTTTTCAGTTCACTTCATCTGGCCTGATAGCTGTGGGAGAGATATCAATCACTTGCCCTTCCTTTGAATCATTCTCAAGGCCAATCATCTCTGCCAGGATAGAGACTGGCACTATGTTGAGGGATGAACAATTGTTAGTAGAATTGTAAAAATTTGGAATGCTAATTTAAAATAATTTTGGAGGTATATACAACAAAACATCAGTGCTTACCAGAAGAGTAGACAATCTGGACTGTAACAAGGATGAAGATAAAGGCTTTCATTCTGTCTGCGTATGAGAGTGGAGAATGTGCTTCCTTTGTTCACCTCTCTGATGCGCTACTCCCTGCACTCAGAGCTTATATAGATCTAAGCATATAAACAAAATAGATTATTGAGCAATGATTAAATTAGACTAATTTCTGCACTTGCTAATCACCTGGGAACATTACCATTCATTAAAATACCTGGTTCCTGAAACACTAATTGTCTTTAGTTATTTTTACGGAACATATTTTGCAACGTGTGACGTGCATTTTGAAGCTATAATTTCATAACCCGCTCTAAAGTAATTTCTGCAGTTGAGAAACATCCCTCATGGTGAATTCAACCAAACATGGGCTGTTGATTCTCACAAAGACAATGAGCCTACAGTGATTAATGTTGGTGCAACTGCAGTTATCAGTCATTGGTGTGACTCTGACATGGAGTTGAGGTTGACATGGTAGGAGCACCTTCCTAATCCACCTTAACATACCCCATTGCTCAGTCCACAATCTCGTGTGTGGTTCAAGTTGCAGATTCTGTGAACATGAACCTCTCACCTTCTACATTTACCTAGGCATCACCATACTTCCCTGTCTTAGACTTTCGGATTTCCAGCAACTGCCCCTGGTCAGATAGACAAAGGACTGCGATGCAGCAATGTGTAGACAAAGGCTGTCAGGCATTTGAATCATGTCACCGTGTCATAAGGTGCATGGTGAGAACATTGCACGGGTGTCTGTGATTCTGTGCAATGTTGTGGGATCACTGTGGTCTGGTGTAAGCGGTCCTGAAGCAACATCAGTAGAAACTTTGGAATCTTTGTTCTAAGCCAAATGCCCAAAACCTAAGTTAAAGCAAGGTGAAACAGATTTGGCACTTGACACCTCTGGCACTTGACTAATGTGATGCAACATCATTCCAGGTTTGAGATGCCTCTCTGCAATTTTGTAATAGTTGTTAGTTCATCCTCAATATTCAATGATTAGGGTACTGTGGCTGTTTGGAACTGATTTCTACATTTGCTGGTCTCAGGAGGTTCTATTCTCCTTTAACTATCCATGATGACCCTTTGAGTCTGAAAACTGTGCACAAATTCTTGGAGGAAGGGTCACCAGACCCGAAACGTTAACTCTGTTTTTTCCTTCACAAATGCTGCCAGACCTGCTGGGCTTTTCCAGCAACTTCTGTTTTTGCACAAATTCTCAGAGTTGTGTACATAAACAATATGGAGTAGGTACAGCATCTATTGACTTTTACCTTCTCCCTTCTTAATATCTGAGAGCCCATGCTCTTTTAAGTGAAACAGCAATTTATTTGTACTTTTTCCATTTATTATACTGCTTCTGCTTCTCATAGTGTGATCTCCTGCACCCCAATTAGTTGCTAGTTTTCTGAACCCCACCACTCAGGCAACAATGTGACCTTGAGCTTCTGATAGCCATCATTTTAATTCCCTGCTCCACTTCCATTCCGAAATCTCCATCCTCAGCTTCCTACACTCAGAGCTGAATCTTACGATATTTTGGAAAAATGTCATTTTAGTTGAGTTTCATAGAGAAACTTTCTCGTGTCCTGTCCTCTTCCTTGACTACCTACCCTATCCCAATGGTGTCCCCTTTCCTGATGCTAGGCCGAAACTTGCCGTGGCTGGGACTGCTTGCCACTGGCTTGATATCCTGCCATTGCAGTTATCTTTGTGTGCATTCCAGAGTCAGAGGCACCTTGATCTTTCCGGGGATGTGAAAGGAAAGTCGGTACCTGGCTGCACAGACAGTGATGTTGTGGTCCGGAGTGGTGCAGTGGAAGGGTCACCCTGTTCCCCAAAGAGGGACAGAGGATACCACCTGTATCTTCCTGAGTCTGTACCAGCCTGGTCTGAGATTGCCGACCAGGTCAATATGGTGTCCCCACAGCACTGTCTAATGTCCAGTGGTGTCGTAAGAAGGTCAATTATCATTCCCACCCTACCAGGGTGAGTGCCACCATTTGTCTCCTGCACACTCACATTATCTCTCCATTTGCACCCACCAATCACTAAGGCTCACATTCTATAACTCTCAGGACTGTGTTTAACATCTTCTCTCAACCAGCCCGGCTACCCCCACCCATCACCCACCCCCGACACTGCGGATCCTGTGTGGCTTCTGTGCTGTCTATTCATTCACTTATCGTCTTTCCCCCCACCACCTACACCAGCACTAACAGCTGTACCACCCCCTTTCAGCTCATTCAATCCTTCCCTTTCTCTCATTCCAGGAGAAAATGGCTCAAAAAAGAGAAGGAGCCAGGATGGTGGCAGGATGCCTGACATCCATCTCCTTCCTCCCTATTAAGAGTGTATCTGGCACTGGGACTATTCTGGCTGAAAAATCCATGTCCCCCCAACTGAGTAAGAAGCAATATTCATTTTGGACCAACTCTCACATTAACCTCACCGTCAATGTTGTTTTCACCTGCCACAACATTCTCTCTTCATGTGCCTTGCAGGTACGAGCAGGATGTCTATGGTGACGTTGACAGCGCTCAGACGCATCTTCTCCTCCACCTCTCAGTCTGAAGCCACAGATCCCTCAGAGGAAGCACTGGCAAGGCTGCCTCCTGCACCCTCCTTCAGCTCGGATACTGACGGCTGGGTGGACACATCGTCTAGACTCGAGCCGGGAGCATATGCTAGTCAGACCTTCACTGCCACTTCTCTGCAGCTGGTCAAAGTAGAAATGCCCAGGTCACAGAGTCATAGAGTCATATGGCACAGAAACAGGCCCTTCAGCCCATGTCATCCATGCCAACCAAGTTTCCCACACTGAACTAGTCCCATTTGCCCACATTTGGCCCATATCCCTCTAAGCCTTTCTTATTCATGTACCTGTTCAAAAGTCTTTCAAATGCCTCAATCACTTCCTCTGGAAGCTTGTTCCAGATATGCACCAGCCTCCATGTAAAAACATTGTCCCTCAAGTCCCTTTTCAATCTTTCCTCTCTCACCTTAAACCTATGACCTCTAGCTTTGGACTCCCCTACTCTGGGGAGGCGACTCTGGCTATTCACCTTTATTAATGCCTCTCATGATTTTATAAACCTCAAAGAGATCACCACTCAGCCTCTTACACTCCAGCCTATCCAGCCTCTCCTTCTAATTCAAACCCTGCAGCCCTAGAAACTTCCTGGCAAATCTTATTTGCACTGTGTTCAGTTTAGTAATGCCCTTCCTAAAGCAGGGTGAACAGAATTGTAAACAGTACTCAAAATATGGCCTCACCGATATTTTGTTTAGCTGCAACATGATGTTTCCAACTCCTATACTCAATGCTATGACAAATGAAGACAAGCATGCCATTAATTTCTTCACCACCCTGTCTACCGGTGACACCACTTTCGAGGAACTACGTACCTGCACATAGAGGTCTCTGGAAACCAGGTTACCTGCTTACTCTCAGGAGAGGACCCCGTGGATTCATAGTCAGGGACTACAAACAAGCAGACACAAGAGAAGCAGGCAGGATTGCCAGGGCACTGGGCAAATTAGCACAACAGGAAAAAGGACCGCAACAACACTGTTAGGACCCTATGTTGCCTCAGGTATACAATTGCCTGGCCGTATCCACAGACAGCCAGGTCCAGCAGAATCAGAATCTGCTGGACATATTCACAGACCTGCGATCCATCGCTCTAGCTTGGCACTAACAGCAAAGTGACAAGAGTCAAGGGGCCTTGGGCTCACTCCAGGTGTCCCTTCCTGACAAAGAGATGGTCCCATTAGGCAGTCTGCCGAAGGAAAACATTCTCATAGACTTCTCCAAAGTCTCCTCCATAACTGTAGGAACTTTGTCAGGCAACACTGCTCTGGGTAATGGACCATGTCTTGTAATGGACATTGAGATGTCAGTTGAAGCAAGAGGACTCCAAAAATTTGTCGCCTTTGCAATGAGGGGAAACAGCCAAAAATATTTGGAAAAACAGTGCATTATTCCCATGAGTCCACATTATGGCCTACCTGGAAGGAGGTTAAGGTAGACGTAACGTCAGAACTGACCAATACTGACTAATAGCGTCAGTCATATGGAGCAGGTTAACATGGATCCCTGATCTAGTGAAATTAGCTCCATGGTTATTAGCTGTGGCAATCCCTGCAGAAGGATGTTATTAAACTGGAAAGGTGGCAAGAAGATTTACAAGGATGTTACTGAGACTAAAAGGTTTGAGTTATAAGGAGAGGCTGCATAGGATGAGATTTTATTTCCTGGAGCATTACAGGCTGAGGGGTGACTTTATAAAGGTTTATAAAATCACGACGGGCACAAATAAGGTGATAGCCAAGGTCCAACCAGAGGGTGTTCAGTTGTCACTCGCTTGTATTCTGAGGGTGGAATTTGCAGTCAGCTCGGCTGTAAAAGATATCGAAAGAAGACATCCCTAGAGTTAAGCAGGAGGAAAGAGCATCCAACTAGAGAATGCTAAGAGATCGCAAGGACCATCAACTCGGAGAAAAACACACCCAATGTTACCCTCACCCGGATGGCCACCTTTGTGTGTGGCTAAATCAGGCTGTGCACAGACCCTAGGCACGCAAACACCACGTGTCACCTGTTACTGAGGTTTTACCTGTGCCCAGTGTTGCGAAGGGTAGGCTTGGCTTCATTGCCACGGAAATGCCCCTAGTAGTTGGACCACTCCATATCACCTGTCCCTCGTGGAGAAATCTGTGAAGGAAAACACCTTTGACAACAAGCCCATCAGGAAGTGTCAACGTGTAGTGTCCTCGAGACCCTTTGGAAAAGGGTAGATTTTGTCCAGTGCAGAGCCTGGGCAGACTGTCAAAGTCATTTGGCAGAATGCCTCATCACCAGAACTCTCCAACAAGAACCAGGACAGCGCTTGGCTGGTAGTGAGAAGGGTTCTGCCTGTGAGATCCTTTCTGCATGCCCAGACTGTTCTGCACCACTGCATGCTGTCCTTGAAGTGGCTACGGAGGGAATGAGGCTGTCACACACCTCCTACTGGAATGCGCTCATGCAAAGATAGTCTGGAGACAAATGCACTGGTTTTTGTCGGGGTTCATCCCGAGCAGTCCTGTGATGCGGTTCTCTGCGCTCTACAGTCTGTTCCCTGGGATGCACACCGAGACAAACATCAACTATGCCTGCAAGACCATCAGCTCAGTGAAATACATTCTTTGGTCTGCCCGAAACTCGCTGGTCTTCCAGTTGACCCTGAGTGAGTGTTGCAGACTGGCACATTCCAAAGGTCCAGGACTACGTGCTGAGGAACGCACTAAAGCTTGGGGGCAGCTGTCGGTGAGGCGCACCGGGAAAAGACCACTGTGTAAGGTCCGTCTGCCAAAGCATCATGGGGGTCCATCCAATAATTGGACCCTCGCTGATGCCTCAGCTAAATGTCTCAGCTAAACTAAAGAGTTTAATTGTAAATACAGAGAAAGCTGAACCACAATGCTTGTTTTCGTCTTGGTAACTAATGACAGCATAGATCTGAATGGTTTCATGAACTTTGTATGTACATAAAGATTTCTATTTTTGAAACTTAAAAAAATCAACTCGGTTTGGTCTGCCTAAACCTTGTTGGTCTTCCAGAACAAGGAGTTGACCCCGACCGACTGGCACATTCCAAGGGCCCAGGACCAGGTGCTGAGGGACACACTAAAGCTTGGGGCTGCCGTCGCCAATGCTCATTGGGGAGATATCACCATCTTAGGTCTTCCTGCTGAAGGTAAATGGGGTTCTATTCAGTTATTGGACCCTCCTAGTGCCTCAAATATATGTAAATATTGGTATTATGAAAGAGAGGTCTTTGGACTTTTTTTGGGATAGAGTCAAAGTGGGGAAAGAACACTGTCTCAGGTCTTCCTGCTGAAAGTAACTGGGGGTCTGTTCAGTTATCAGACCCTCCCAGTGCCTCAAATATATGTAAATATTAGTTTTGTATGTGTAAGAGCGGTCTTTGTTTTTTTTGGATAGAGTCAAAAGTCCAACACTTTTGTTTGTTTACTTGATATGCGACTGGGCAGAACCGAACCGTTTTTGTGTCAATGTATATATACAAAGACGTTCTTATGAATAAAGTATATTTTTGAAAAAAAAATTCTGGGAGTGAACCTTGTAGTCAGTGTGGGTGTGAAGGGTGTCATGGAAGAACCTGCTGTTGAGGAACAGTTAGACCCAAACGTGACATGACAGTAGTGTTGCTATTCCTCCTTCCTCCTCTAATCAAAAAAACAGGAAAGGCAAAGTTCAGAGGAGAAGAGACAGAACATCATGAGAGGAAGGTTGACAGTGAGAATTCCAGTGGGCAAAGGAGCATGAGCCTAAATAGCTTCTGGGAACTGTTGTTGGTGAGTAACAGGTAAGTTTTGAGAAATTGTTATCAGAGCAGAGAGCATCAGAAGCCAAAAAAAAAGGATTTGACATTGTAAGGATGAATTAAGTTAAGTGGGTAAGACATGGCAGAAGAGCTCCAAATCGTAGTCTGCTTTTCTTGCTTGATGTGGGAAGCTGGGCACACATCCAGTGCCTGGGACCTGCATGTGTGCAAGAAGTGTCTCCAGCTGCAGCTCCTGGAAGCATGAGTTTCAGAGCTGGAGCTGCGTCTGGGAGCACCATGTGGCATTCGCGAAGTGGACGGTATCGTGGATAGCACGGATAGAGAGGTGGCCTCCCTAGACTCCTTCAGACTCCACAGGCAGGAAGGATATGGGTGACCATCAGGCAGAGCAGGAGTGTTAAGCAGACAGTGCACCAATCTCCTGTGGTTATTCCCCTGCAAAACAGGTATACCCGTTTTGGATACCATCGAGGGGAATGGCCCCTCAGGGGGTAACAGCAGCAGCCATGTTCATGGCACCATGATTGGCTCTGCTGTAGAGGGACGGGGAGATAGGCACAGAAAGGCTATAGTTATAGGGGATTCGATTGTCAGGGGAATAGATAGGCATTTCTGTGGCTGCAAACGTGAGTCCAGGGTGGTGTATTGCCTCCCTGGTGATGGGTCCCGGATGCCTCAGAGCGGTTGCAGGGCATTCTGTAGGGGGAGGCCAAACAGACAGTGGTCCTGGTAGACGTTGGTAAAAAAGACAGGGATGAGGTCCTAAAAGCAGAATATAGAGAGCTAGGAAGAAAGTTGAAATGTAGGTCCTCAAAGGTAGTTATCTCAGGATTACTACCAGTGCCACGAGCTAGAAACAGCAGGGTATATAGGATGAACACATGGCTGAAAAGATGGTGAGAGGGGAAGGGTTTCAGATTCATGGGGCATTAGGACTGGTTCTGTGGGAGATGGGACCTGTACAAACTGGATGGGTTACACCTGGGCAGGAGTGGGACTGATTTCCTTGGGAGGGTATTCGCAGAGTGGTTGGGGAGGGTTTAAACTAGTGTAACAAGGGGATGGGAACCAGAGGAATAGGGCAGTAGTGCAGAAATTGAGGGAAAGGTGGAAACCAGGGCAAACACGACTAAGAACAGGCAGGGAGTTGCTGTTGAAAAGAACAGGGGAGATGGTCTGAAATACGTGTGTTTCAATGCAAGAAGTATAATAAGCAAGGTAGATGAGCTCAGAGCTTTGGTTAGTACTTGGAACTATGACATTATTGCGATTATGGAGAATTGTCCGAAAAAGGGAGAGGACTGGCAGAATGTACCAGGATTTAGATATTTTAGGTGTGATAGAAAGGGATGTAAAAGGTCTGGAGGAGCTGCATTACTGGTAAAGGAATATCTCTCAGCTGTACTGAGGAAGGACACATTAGAGGAGTCATGCAGTGAGGCAGTATGGGTAGGACTCAGGGATAGGAAAGGTGAATTCACAATGCTGGGGGTATACTGCAGGCCTCCCAACAGCCAGCGGGAGATAGAAGAGAGAATAGGTAAACAGATTTTCGAAAGATGTAATAGCAGCAGGGTTATTATTGTGGATGATTTTAACTTCCCCTATATTGACTGGGACTCACTTTGTGATAGGTGCTTGGATGGAGCAGAATTTATAAGGACCGTTCAGGAGGGATTCTTGACACAGTATTTAATCAGCCCAACTGGGGAAAGGGCTATACTGGACCTAGTTTTGGGAGTTGTGCCCGGCCAGGGGAGTGAAGTTTCAACGGGGAGCATTTTGGGAGTAGTGACCATAATACCATGAGTTTTAAGTTACTCACGGATAGGGATAATAGCAGTCCTCGGGTGAAGGTGTTAAACTGGGGGAAGGCGATCTGCAATAAAATTAGGCAGGAACTGGATAGTATTGGTAGGAGGCGGCTGTTTGAGGGTAAAACCACATCAGACATGTGGGAGTATTTCAAACAGCAGTTGATAAGATTTCAGGAGCAGCACATTCCTGCGAGAATGAAGGGTTGGTATGGCAAGTTACGCCAACCTTGGATGACCAGGGATGTTATGACCTTGGTCAGAAAGAAAAAGGAACCGTATGTAAGGTCTAGGAGGATGGGAACTGATAAAGCCTTTGAAGCTAAAGGAGGTCATGAAAAGTCATTAGCAAACAGGATAAAAGACAATCCCAAGGCTTTTTATACATATATAAAAAGCAAGAGGATAGCCAGGGAAAAAGTTGGCCCATTAAGGACAAAGGAGTGAATGTATGTGTGGTGCCAGAAGAGGTAGGTGAGGTCTTAAATGAATACTTTATATCGGTTTTCACCAAAGAGGAGGAATTGGTGAAAGATGACATTAGGGAAGGGAGTGTCGGATTTCTAAGCCAAGTTGCTATTAAAAAGGAAGAGGTGTTGTACATCTGAAAAAGTATTAAGGTAGATAAATCTCCGGGTCTTGATGCATCTATCCCAGAATATTGAGGGAGGCAAGAGAACAAATTTCTGGAGCATTGACAGACATCTCTGTATCCTCTTTCGCCACAGGTGAGGTCCCAGAGGACTGGAGAATAGCTTATGTTGTCCCATTGTTTAAAAAGGGTAACAGGGATAATCCAGGAAATTACAGGTCTGTGAGTCTCATGTCAGTGGTAGGGAAATTATTGCAAAAGATTCTCAGGGACAAGATCTATTAAGCATTTCGAAGCAAATGGACTGATTAGTGATAAACAGCATGGTTAATTCTGGGTGGGGGTGGGATGCGGTTGTGCCTCACTAACTTGATCAAACTTTTTGAGGAGGTGATGAAGATAATTGATGAGGGAAAAGCAGTTGATGTTGTCTATATGGACTTCAGTAAAGCCTTTGACAAGGTACAAAAGGTGAAGTTACATAGTATCAGGAGTGATCTGGAAAGATGGATACAGAACTGGCTTAGTCATAGAAGACGGAGGGTAGTGGTGGAAGGATGCTTCTTGGAATGGAGAGCTGTGATTAGTGATGTTCCATAGGGATCAGTGCTGGGAATTCTGCTGTGTGTGATCTACATAAATGATTTGGAGGAAGATGTAGCTAGTCTAATTAGTAAGTTTGCAGATGATACAAAGGTTGGTGGAGTTGCAGACAGTGAGGAGGGTTGTCAGAGGAAACAACAGGATATAGATCAATTAGAAGCATGGGCAGAAAAATGGCAGATGGAGTTTAATCTGGACAAATGTCAGGCACATTTGGAGATTTTGGAAGGTCAAGTACAAGTGGAAATTACACAATGAATGGCAGAACCCTTAGGAGTATTGATAAGCAAGGAGATTTGAGTGTGCAGGTCCACACGTCACTGAAGGTAGCAGCACGGGTAGATAAAGTTGTACAAAAGGCCTATGGCATGCTTGCCTTCATTGGAGGGGGTATTAAATATAAGGATAGACAAGTTGTTCTGTTGTTTTATAAAACTTTAATTAGGCCACACTTGGAATATTGTGTACATATCTGATTACCACACTACCAGAAGGATGTGGATGCTTTGGAGAAGGTACAGAAAAGGTTTACCAGGATGTTGCCGAATATGGGGGATTTTAGCTATGAAGAAAGGTTGAATAGACTGGCTTTGTTTTGGTTTTGGGGTTTATAAGGTTGTGAACGGCACGGATAGAGCGGAGAGTATGAGGCTTTTTCGCAGGGTGGAGGGGTCAATTACTAGGGGACACAGGTTCAAGGTGCAAGGGCGGAAATTTAAAAGAGATGTGCGATGCAAGTTTTTCACACAAAGGGTGGTGAGTGCCTGGAACATGCTGCCAGAGGAGGTGGTGGAAGCAGACACAATAGCAGCATTGAAGAAGCACCTGGACAAATACATGAATAGGAAGGGATTAGAGGGATATGGATCCTGTAAGTGAAGATAGTTTTAGTATGGAAGGGCAAGATATGTCGGAGCAGGCTTGGAGGGCCAAAGGGCCTGTTCCTGTTCTGTATTATTCTTTGTTCTTTGTTGTCTTTTCCCAGGTTAGTGGAGTCCAAAACTAGAGGGTACAGGCATGAGGTGAGACAGAAAGATTTAAAAGGGACCTGAAGGGCAGCTTTTTCACATAGAGAATAGTTTGGATATGGAACAAGCTGCCAGAGGAAGTGGTAGAGGTGAGTACATTTACTTTGGAAAGATACATGGATAGAATAGGCTTAGAGGAATATGGGCCAAACGCAGGCAAATGGGACTAGTTCAGTTTTGGAAACCTGACCAGCACGGACAAGTCGGAGCAAAGGGCATGTTTCTGTGCTGTATGACTCCAAGACTCTCTAGCAAAAGATAACATCATCATTGTCCCACCAGACCATATGGCTGCTCTCGCAAGAGAGAGAGAAAGACAACTGGTGTAGATTTAACCTGAGGGTTATTAAGTCTCAGGTGAGGGGAGAGTTTGAGAAATAGAGTCCTTCCTGGTAACATGCAGATAGTATATCCCATTGACTGACATCTTGACCAATTTTCCCAACGGAAATTATTTGGCAACGCAGTTAAAAAACTGATTTTACTTGCTTTGTTTATTTCAATTCCACTGTAATTTTACATTGTGGTGTAATTCTATCATTTGATACTACAATGCAAGCCACCTAATGATAACCCATACCTATTCCCATATATTACTAGTGTGTCTAGAAATAGAGCACAACCTTGTTCAATTCTGCTTTTAACGCATTACTTAACACTTGTCCATTTACTGTGCTCATGGTCTGGCTACTGATGTGTGGTCCTCATAAAAGTTCGGAAGCAGCTTTAAATCTTCTCCTTCTATATAATAGATGGCAAAGTCCCAGAGATCCTTGGGGCTGTTCTCTCATATAATATTACTAGTGGTGTCTCTGTTTATATCTCGGAAACCACTGGCAGAATTCAATTGTTCCTGATTCGTAGGGAGAATACTGGGAGAATCAGTGGTGGTTGAGAAGGCAGGACCTCCTCAGCCAGTGTAGGATTTGAGCATATGCTGATGACATCTTTCTGAATCACATGCGAGCCATCTAGCTAACTGAGCAATACAGCTCCCCCTTCTACATCCAACTTATGTGACTAAGTGAGTTGGCCTCCAGCAGGGTATCTTTACTTGATGCAGCAATACTTATTTCATTCCTCATAACATAAGAATAATTTCAATTTTGTAACTTATGAATCTGATTATTCTGACATCCGCATTTGCCTGGTCTTTTACATAGTTTTAGAAACATTGACTTACAAAGATCTTGTGAAATTAGGCAAATATCATTCATTTTTTTTCTGAATAATGCCATCATTTCATATCTAAATTCTTCTAATGCCAACATCATTTCCATGCCTAAGTTATCTTGCTCCATACCTTTACCTTTCTTCACTTTCTTGATAGGTTTCATCTGTCATCCAATTTTTTATTAACTTTGCACTCGCACCTTGTCATACTTTATGCCTCAACAATCTCGCGTGGGGTCAAACCAAGGGAGTGTAACAGAGAAAAGTAAAGTGAAAATGTTAAACATTGCTGTTGATCCTTCAGCAAAATGTTTCAACATTTAAAAGCAAAAGTTGTTTGTGATGGACGATTTTCAGCGATTGGCCAAACTCTGTTTCCCAGCATTCCAAAAGATCTGAAAACCTAACATACACACACTGAGTGACACAGATAGCAGACCACACACTGAGTACGAAGCTACGAAGTGTAGATTTATAAACATACCAACATGATTTGGAATAACTACATCCAAATGTGCACTATACATTACTTACCGATCCTAATCGCAGAGAACAAGTTTGATTCAGTAGAAACTGATCTGATATGACAAGGATCTTCTCCATTGAAGCTGTCTTTCTATATTATTGGACTATTCAAGAAATTGTTTCAATATGTAAGCCGACGCAGATTTAGGCAGTTTTTTTTTAAAAGACAATCCTTGTCAAGAATGTGATTTTTGTGGTTTTTGAGAAATGTGTTTCCAGTCTAGTAGAGGGCACAATGCAAAATGCAGAAGTGAAAACGTAGCAGATGACAGCACAACGCTGCACTGCACAGAATTCTCAATGACTTATATGATACTGAGTTAATGTAAGGAAGGGAGAAGTGTACTGGCATTTGAAAGATTTTACTTATTATGGGAGCAGACTAAATTATTAAAAGTCGAGTTGTGAGACATCTCCCAACTCAGATAGATTCAGGTCTAACTTTACAGGAGGTGTGCATTTTCCTACTTATGTCATCATGAGTAATGTGTTGCATAAAGGGAAGAGGAACGAAAAGAGGAAAAAGAGGCTAATAGGGAGAGAAAAGAATGATTGAGAAAGTTTGAATTAATGGTCAGAGGAGTGTGTAAATGGGAAATTGGAATTAACAGAGAAAAAGAAATTGTAGAAAGTTAAGAGAAGCACATAAAGTAGAAGCACAAAGAGCCTAAGACCAGAAGAAATAGAAACAGGAGTAAGCCATTTGGCCCCTTGAGCTTGGTCTATAATTTAATAGGATCACAGCTGATCTGACCTTTCTCACAGTATACTTTCCTGCTCTTTTCCCATAGTTCTTGATTCCTCTACTGATCAAGAAATCTACTTATCCCAGCCTTAAATATACACTAGGACTCTGCCATCACAGCTCTCTATGGTAAGGAGTTCCAAAGACTTGCAATCTCATTCGTCCTCATCTCAGTCTTAAATTGGTGGCCCTTTATTCTGAAATTATGCCTACTGGTCGTACTCTCCCATGATGGGAAACATCCTGTCAGCATTTACCCTGTCACGCCCCTTAAGAATCCAGGGAAAGTAGACAGAAATGCAGAAAGGGAAGATGAAAAAAAAGGCAAGTAACAGTCATATGAAAGATGTAAGAGAGACAAAGAAGAGGGTAATAGGTAAATGGAGTTGTTGGCAGAGTGCAAGTCAACGACAGAGAGAAATGAAAAGTCTTACAGACAGAAGGGAAAGAGGGAGAGATAGGATGGGATCACAACAGAAGTAACTAGGACAGAATTTCTTCTTTGCTTGATTGTTTTATTCTACGTATGATTAATCCTGAAGTTCATGAACACATCTCTTCCAACCCCAAGGGAATAAAAAAAGATAAAGAGGATAAATATCACAGCCAACTATTTCCTCCAATTTAAATGAATTAAGCAGACTGTAATAGAATGGATAATAGGCTATTGTTGTGACTCTGGAATTTAAAACACAGGCTGTGATCAGGAAAATATAGTAGTGCATCATGAGTTCTTAATGCATGCTGTGTCATCTAGAATACAGTGCATACGTACCCCATCTCATAATTGATCAGCCCAGACTGTGGTTAAAGATGTCACAAGAAAAAAATTCATACCAGTTGTGCAATTTTGTTCCACTCTTGCTGATATTGTGCCATGGTGGAGAAATGTGCCAAGACTTCTTAGACAGTCAAATCAAACCAAATCAAGTCTATGAGTACTACTGACTTCCTCGATTGTGAGGGAGGATCACCGGATCCGAAATGTTAACTCTGATTCCTCTTCACAGATACTGCCAGACCTGCTCCTCCTCCTTCTCCTTCACTTTTCTCAATTCACTCATGGGTTGCAGGCACCGCGGGCTGGCCAGCATTTATTGTCTGTCCATAGTTGTCCTTGAGAAGGTGGTGGTGAGCTGCTTTCTTAAACTGCTACAGTCCACATGCTGTAGGTTGACCCATAATGCTTTTAGGGATAAATTCAGGGATTTTCACCCAGCAACAGTGAAGAAACGGTAATATATTCCCATTGGTAAGTAGCTTGGTGGGGAACTTTCAGGTAGCGGTGTTTCCATGTAGCTGCTGCCCTTGTCCTTCTAAAAATAGAAGTGGCCATGGGTTTGGATGGTGGGC
Organism: Rhincodon typus; assembly: GCF_021869965.1. Lineage (NCBI taxonomy): Eukaryota > Metazoa > Chordata > Chondrichthyes > Orectolobiformes > Rhincodontidae > Rhincodon > Rhincodon typus. The sequence goes on from NC_063338.1 coordinate 21,660,036, forward strand.
CAAGGATCTTTGGTGAATATCTGCAGTGCATCTCGTAGATGGTACACACTGCTGGTACCGAGCATCGGTGGTGGAGAGAGTGCTTGTGGATGTGGTGCCAATCAAAGGGGTTGCTTTTGTTTTGGATGGTGTCAAGCATCTTGAATGTTGTTGGTGCTGCGCCATCCAGACGAGCGGGGAGTACTCCATCATGCTCCCAACTTGTACCTTGTAGATGGTGGACAGGCTTTAGGGAGTCAGTGGATGAGTTACTCACCACAGTTTTCCTGGCCTCTGGCCTGTTCTTGTAGCCACTGTGTTTAATGTGGTGAGTCAAGTTGAGTTTCTGGTCAATGGTAACTTCAAGGGTGTTGATAGTGGGGGATTCATTGATGGCGAAACCATTCAATGTCAAGAGGCAGTGATTACATTGTCTTTTATTGAAGATGGTCATTGCCTGGCATTTACAAGGTGCAAATGTTACCTGCCACTTATCAGTCCAAGCTTGGATATTTTCCAGATCTTGTTGCATTTGAACATGTACTGCTTCAATATCTGAGGCCTCAAGAATAGCACTAAACATTGTGCAAGCATTGGCAAACATCCAACTTCTTACTTAGATTAAAATATTTATTTATTTATTGTCACATACATCTAAAAAGATATAGCAAAAAGTGTTTTGTCACCACAATAAAGTGCCATTTGAGTTAGAAGAGAAGGAAATAATATAAATAGGATTCATTATCGGTTTCAGAATCTGAGGTGTTGCGAATAGTGCTGAGCATCGAGCAATCATCAGCAAACATCCCCACTTCTGACCTTTTGACGGAGGGAAGATGAAGCAGTTGAAGACAGTTGGGCCAAGGACCCTACCCTGCGGAACTCCTGCAGAGATGTCCTGGAGCTGAGATGACTGACCTCCAACAGCCACGACCGTCTTCCTACGTGTCAGGTATTACTTCAACCAGCGTAGAGTTTGCCCCCTGATACCCATCGATTCCGGTTTCACCAGGGATCATTGATGCTACACTCAGTTGAATGCGGTCTTGATGTCAAGGGCTGTCACTCTCACCTCGCCTCTGGAATTCAAGGCTGTAATGAGGTCAGGAGCTGAGTGGAGCTGGTTGGAACCCAATCTGGGCATCACCGAGTGGGTTATTGCTGAGCAGGTGCTGCTTGATAGCATTGTTGGTAACATCTTCCGTCACCTTACTGACGTTCGAGAGTAGGCTGATGAGGCAGTAATTGGCTGGGTCAGATTTGTCCTGCTTTTGTGTAAATGATCTACCTGGGCAATTTGTTGGGTAGATGCTAGTATTGTAGCTGTAATGGAAAATCTTGACTGCCGGGGGGGTGGGGGGGAGGGGGAGGGGGGGCGGGGGTGGGTGGTGGAAAGTTCTGGAACACAAATCTTCAGCACTATTGCTGAATGTTGTTAGGGCCCATAGCCTTTGCAGTATCCAGTGTCTCCAATGGTTTCTTGATATCACATGGAGCAAATCGAATTGACTAAAGACCGGTATCTTAATTAGAGACAAAAAAACTCCAGATGCTGGAATCCAAGTTAGACAAACAGGAGGCTGGAAAAACACAGCAAGGCAGGCAGCACCTGGAGGAGGAGAAGTCAACATTTCGGGTATTACCCTTCCTCAGGGCTGGATATGGGGGTAGGGGGAGCTGGAGGTAAAGAGGGGGTGGGGTAGCAGAATGGCAGTGATAGGTGGACACCTGTGGTAGGTACGAGCTCACTGGTTGATGAGAGGGTTGAATCCAGTTGGTAGCTGGAATGGAAGGGAGAAGGTGGTAGGTGAAATAGTAGGGAGGAAACTGGGCTGGAGAGGGAGCTGGGGGATGGGTAGGAAGATTATTTGAAATTGGGGAACTCAATGTTAAGTCCTCCAGGCTGTAGGGAGCCCAGGCGGAAGATAAGATGTTGTTCTTCAAATTTGCATTCCGAGTTGCTGTGATGCTAGAGGAGGCCGACAATGGACATATCAGAGGAGAAGTTTTGGGTTAAAGTTGAAATGGGCAGTGACTGGGAGGTTAGGCTGGCCATTTTGGGTCAGGCGAAGATGCTCGGTGAAATGGTCACCTAGTTTACATTTGGTCTCACTGATGTAGAGAAGACCACATCGGGAGCACCGGATGCAGTAGACCAGGTTGGAGGAGATGCAGGTGAAGCTCTGTCTCACTTGGAAGGACTGTTTAGGGCCCTGGATGGAGGTGAGGGAGGTGGTATGTGGGCAGGTGTTGCATCTTTTATAGATACAGGGGAAGGTGCCAGGCGGGTTAGAGTGGTTGGTGGGGAGTGTGGTGCGAAATAAGGAGTGGCAAAGGAAGTGGTCCTTGTGGAAGGCACAGAGGGTTGGGGATTGGAAGATGTACTGGGTGATGGGGTCTAATTGGAATTTGGCATGAGTGTTTCAGGATAATACATTGGATGTGGAGGCGGGTGGAGTGGAAAGACAGGACAAGGTGACCCTATCTTTATAATGTTTGGGGGAGTGTTTTAGAGCTGAGAAACGGGGAATGGAGGAGACACAGTGGAGGGTTGTCTAGATGACAGAGGGCGGAAAGGAACGTTGTTTGAAATAGGAGGACATCCAATGTCTCCTCGTCAGAGCAGATGCAACGGAGAGGAAGGAATTGGAAAAACGGGGTGGAGCTTTTGCAGGGTTCAGGGTGGGAGGAAGTGTAGTCCAGATAGCTATGGGAGTCTGTGGATTTGTAGTAAATGTCAGCCCGTAAACCGTTGCCAGAAATGGAAAGAGAAAGGTCAAGAAAGTGGATGAAAGTGTCTAAGATAGATTTGAGGATGGGGTGGAAGTTGTTAGCAAAGTCGATGAACTGCTCCAGTTCTTAATGCTGGGGACCACTGGAGGAGGCCAAGATGATTCATCTGACACTTCCAGCTGAAGATTGCTGCAAATGCTTCAGCCTTACCTTTTGCACTAATGTGTTGGGCTATTCCATCATTGAGGATGGGGTTATTTGTGGAGCTTCCTCCTTCTTCGGTAAGCTGTTTAATTGCCCACTACCATTCACAATGCCTGAGGTATCTGAGGAGTGTTGCACATCACGGAGATACCTGTGATCCTGCGTGCATTTAAAACACACCTACAAAACATTGTTTTGGTGCTTCAGCCGGGAGCCTCCAAAATGTTCACCTTCTTCTTCAACCGAGGATTTCCTGCCACCGTGGTTGACAGGGCCCGCAACAGCGACAGGGTCCCCCCTGTCCTAACTTAACACACAACCAGCACCCACATTCAAAGGATTATTAGCTGCTATTTGCATCACCTCCAGCAGGATGCCACCACCATACATTCCCCTCCCTTCACTTGTTAGCCTTCTGCAGGGACTGTTCCCTCTGGGACACCCTGGTCTACTTCTCCTTCTCTCCCAACATGTTCCCACAGCCCAACGGCCCCTTCCCCTGCAACCACAGAGGGTGTAATACCTGTCCATTTACTTCTTCCCTCCTTACCACCCAGGGCCCCAAACACACCATCCAGGTGAAGTAGTGCTTCACTCAATCTAGTCTACTGTATTCACTGCTCACAATGTGGTCTCTTCTAAACTGGGGAAACAAAGTGTAGACTGGGTGACTGCTTTGCAGAACACCCATGTCTGTCTTCAAAAATGACCCTATTGCCTACCACTTCAACACAACACCATATTCCCTGGCTAACATCTTGGTCTCAGACTTGTTACAGTGCTCCATCGAAGCTCAGTGCAAGCTGGAAGAACAGCACCCTATTTTCAGCTTGGCAACTTTACCACCTTCTGGACTCATTATCGACTTCAACAATCTTTAAGGCTTGAGAACCTTCTCCCATGTCCTTACCCCAACCCTCATACTGCAGGCCTTGTCATCACATGGATGCTACCAAGCACAACCCATTGTCAGCCATTAATTGTCCCCATTAGCAGCTATTCATTCTCCCAGACTGAGCTTTCACCATTCCTTTGTCTGCCCAACTCTTGTTTCTCTCTCCCTGGGTTTCATCTCCACTTATTGTTTACTCCCCCCAACTTCGTACCCAATCTTCAGCATCTATACCAACCTTTTCCTGGCTATAATTGATTTTCAAGAAAGCACATTAGTCCTGAAATACTAACTCTGCTTTATCTCCGCAGATGCTGTCAGACCTGTTGAGTTTTCCCAGCAATTTCTGTTTTTGTTTCTGGCCTCCCTCCCTTATTGGACCAAGCAGGTAGCAATTATGGTCAGTCCTAACAGCTTAGCCGTAACAACCTGGGGATGCAGTGCCAAGGCAATTTAATGATCCGTGATGAACCAAGGTCCCTTTATAACCAAAATTAAAGCGAACCAATAATATTTCTGGACATGGGGTGGTGGTGGGGGGGGGGGGGGGGGGGGGGGGTTATCTTGCCTAATACACTACTTCTATGAAGTTCAACTATGGCTGTGGTTACTATGGGGATGGATCTCCGATATTTCTCCGATATTTTTGTTTCTCCAGTATAAAAACTTACCTCGTGCAGCAGAGGCCCTCTTGTTTTCAGCGGCGGGTGTGTGGAGAGAACGCGAGCCAGGAAGGAAGTGATATATTCGGGCATTGGCTAAACCCGAAACACTACACGTGTAGTGTCTCCCTCCCATCCTCCTCCTCTAACCAACAAAAAAGACTGTGAAGAGGGCCGGTAAGGTCAGGCTTTTTTTTTATTCTTCTGGAAATCTAGAGTAGAGGGAATGGAAGCTAGGGCAGTTGCATGCTCCTCTTGCAGGATGTAGGAGGTAAGGGTCACTGCTGGTGTCCCCTCTGACTTCACCTGCGAGAAGTGCACCCAACTCCAGCTCCTCAAAAACTGTGTTAGGGAACTGGAGCTGGAGCTGGATGAACTCCGGATCATTCGGGAGGCTGAGGGGGTGATAGAGAGGAGTTATAGGGAGGTGGTCACACCCAAGGTACAGGAAAAAGGTAGCTGGGTGACTGTCAGGAAGGAGAAAGGGGATAGGGAGACAGTGCAGGGATCCCCTGTGGCCGTTCCCCTCAATAATAAGTATACCGTTTTGGATACTATTGGAGTGGTTGACCTACCAGGGGAAGGCCATAGCGGATTGGTCTCTGGCACTAAGCCTGGCCCTGTGGCACAGAAGGGAAGGGGGGAGAATAGGAGAGCAATTGTAGTGGGGGATTTGATAGTAAAAGGCACAGACAGGCGGTTCTGTGGACACGAACGAGATGAACGGATGGTATGTTGCCTCTCAGGTGCCAGGGTCCGTAATGTCTCGGATCGTGTCTTCGAGATCCATAAGGGGGAGGGTGAGCAACCAGCAGTAATGGTACACATCGGTACCAATGACATAGGTAGAAAAAGGACTGAGAATGTGAAAAACGAGTACAGGGAGTTAGGTTGGAAGCTGAAGTCCAGGACAAACAGGGTAGTTATCTCTGGATTACTACCAGTGCTGCATGATAACGAGTTAAGAAATAGGGAGCGAGTGCAGCTAAACATGTGGCTACAGGGCTGGTGTAGGAGGGAGGGCTTCCATTATGTGGATAATTGGAGCACATTCTGGGGAAGGTGGGACCTGTACAGTAAGGACGGGTTGCACCTGAACCAGAAGGGCGCAAATATCCTGGGAGGGAGGTTTGCTCGAGCTATTCGGGATGGTTTAAACTAGTTTGGCAGGGGGTGGGGAATCGGATTTATAATTCAGAGGATGAAGTATTCAGCCTTCCAACGGACACAACAGGGAGTGAGGTTGTTTATATAAAAATGCGGTTGATGGAGTGTAATTGTGGGCACAGAAATGGTTTGAGGTGTGTATACATCAATGCTAGAAGTATCAGAAATAAGGTGAATGAAGTTAGAGCATGGGTCAGTACTTGGAACTACGATGTTGTGGCCATTACAGAAACTTGGGTAACTCAGGGAGAGGAATGGTTGTTGGAAGTTCCGGGATTTAGATGCTTTAAAAGAAATAGGGAGAGCGGAAAAAGAGGCGGGGGAGTGGCATTGCTAGTCAGGGCTAGTATAGCAGCTACTGAAAGGCATTTTGAGAATGATATGTCTACAGAGTCAGTTGGGTTGAGGTCCAGAAAAAGAAAGGAGCAGTCACTTTGTTGGGAGTTTTTTACAGCCCCCCAATAGTTACGGAGAAGTAGAGGAGCGGACTGGGAGGCAGATACTGGAAAGGTGAAGAAGTCACAGGGCTGTAGTCTTGGGTGACTTCAACTTTCCAAATATTGATTGGAAACATTTTAGTTGTAATAGTTTAGATGGAGCGGATTTTGTCCACTGCATTCAGGAAGGATTCCTGACACAGTATGTAGATAGACCAACACGAGGAGAGGCCACTTTGGATTTGGTGCTTGGCAATGAACCGGGCCAAGTGTTAGACCTGTTGGTAGGAGAGCATCTTGGCGGTAGCGATCATAACTCTGTTACTTTTACAATAGTCATGGAAAAGGATAGGTACATACAGCAGGGTAAGGTTTATAATTGGGGGAAGGGTAATTACAATTCTGTTAGACAAGAACTGGGTAATATAAAATGGGAACAGATGCTGTCAGGGAAGAGCACTATTGAAATGTGGAGATTGTTTAAGAAATGCATACTGCGTGTGCTTGATATGTTTGTCCCTAGCAGGCAGGGAAGATGCGGTTGAGTGAGGGAGCCTTGGTTCTCAAGAGAGGTCGAACGTCTGGTTAAGAGGAAGAAGGACGCTTATGTAAGGTTTAGGAAACAAGGAACGGAAAAGGCTCGAGAGGGATACAAGTTATCCAGGAAGGAGCTGAAGAAAGAACTTAGGAGAGCTATAAGGTGGCATGAGAAAACTTTGGCAGACAGGATCAAGGAAAACTCCAAGTCTTTTTACACGTACGTGAGGAATAAGAGAATGACCAGAGAAAGGGTAGGGCCAATCAAGGATTGTAAAGGGAATTTGTGCACGGAGCCTAAAGAGATAGGAGAGGTCCTTAATGAATACTTTTCTTCGGTATTCACAACTCAGAGGGACCTAGTTGTAGACGAGGACAGTGTGAAACAGGCTGGTAGGCTAGAGGAGGTCGCTGTTAGTAAGGAAGATGTGCTAGGAATTTTGAGGAAATTGAAGATAGATAAGTCCCCCGGGGCCTGATGGGGTTTATCCAAAGATTCTATGGAAAGTGAGGGAAGAGATCGCAGGGCCTTTGGCAATGATCTTTTCATCCTCACTGTCCACGGGTATAGTGCTGGAAGATTGGAGAGAGGCAAACGTCATTCCCTTGTTCAAAAAAGGGAATAGGGATAACCCCGGAAATTATAGGCCAGTTAGTCTTACATCAGTGGTGAGCAAATTATTGGAAAGGGCTCTGAGAGATAGGATTTATGATCACTTGGAAAGGCACAGTTTGATTCGTGATAGTCAGCATGGATTTGTGAGGGATAGATCATGCCTCACAAACCTTATTGAATGCTTTGAAGAGGTGACCAAACACGTGGATGAAGGTAGAGCAGTGGATGTGTTATACATGGATTTAAGTAAGGCATTTGATAAGATTCCCCATGGTAGGCTCATGCAGAAGGTAAGGAGGCATGGGATAGGGGGAAATGTGGCAGATTGGATTCAGAATTGGCTGACCCTTAGAAGACAAAGGGTGCTCCTGGACGGAAAATATTCAACATGGTGCTCAGTTACGAGTGTGTACCACAAGGATCTGTCCTGGGTCTTCTTCTATTTGTGATTTTTGTAAATGATTTGGATGAAGGAGTGGAAGGGTGGATTAGTAAGTTCGCGGACAATACGAAGGTGGGTCGCGTTGTGGACAGTGAGGAGGACTGTTCTAGGTTACAAAGGGACATTGATAGGATGCAGAGCTGGGCTGAGAAATGGTAGATGGAGGTTAAACCTGAAAAGTGTGAGGTGATTCATTTTGGAAGGACAAACTTGAAAGCAGAATACAGGATTAACGGAAAGATTCTTGGCAGTGTGGAGGAGCAGAGTGATCTTGGGGTTCATGTCCACAGTTCCCTGAAAGCTGCCACCCAGGTGGATAGAGTTGTTAAGAAGGTGTATGGTGTGTTAGCTTTCATTAATAGAGGGATTGAGTTCAAGCGCCGTGAAGTTACGCTCCAGCTATACAAAAGCCTGGTTCGGCCACATCTGGAGTATTGTATCCAGTTCTGGTCACATCATTACAGGAAAGATGTGGAGGCGTTGGTAAAGGTGCAGAGGAGATTTACCAGGATGTTGCCTGGAAAGGAGGGCAGGTCTTACGAGGAAAGGTTGAGAGAGCTGGGGCTTTTCTTTTTAGAATGACAAAGGATGAGAGGTGACTTGATAGAGGTGTACAAAATGATCAGAGGTATAGATAGAATGGACAGCCAGAGACTTTTTCCTAGGGTGGAGGTAGCTATTACGAGGGGGCATAGTTTTAAAGTGAGTGGAGGTAGATACAGGGGAGACATCAGAGGTAGGTTCCTTACTCAGAGAGTGGTAGGGGCGTGGAATGCATTGCCGGAGAGGGTAGTGGAGTCGGCCTCATTAGGGGCATTTAAGCAGCTATTAGATAGGCTTATGGATGATAGTATAAGGTAGGGGTGGAGGTTAGATAGACCTTAGGTTTAGGGTAAAGGTTCAGCACAACATCGTGGGCCGAAGGGCCTGTACTGTGCTGTACTGTTCTATGTTCTATGTCCTATGTTCTATTTCCAAATTGGAGGTTTGTTCTTTTACTCATGCAGATGATAGGCCTGAAATTCCTTCAGACAGCAGGGTTTCACCACATTCAATTTCCATACATCTCTAAAAAGCTAATCTTTCCCAGCTTTCAGTCTTATTTTTCACTTTTTGTCTCCTTTGCGTGCTGTGCTATGACCTCCCACCTCCAGTGTCTTACATGCATATTGTCCCACTGTCAGAGAAATCTCACAGCGTTTTCACTAAGAGCTCTGTGTCTTTATTTTCTACAACTGTGCAAATCAGCAGTGACTCAGCCGATCACATCCCATCGACTGATCTTCTGGGCCTTGGATTAGTCCGTATGGTGAACCCAGCCCCTGTGTATCCATCTTGAGATAGCTTATTATTGGACATGTTCTCAAAGTGAGCCCTGGGGTGATCTCGCAGATTTCCAGTGCTGATGACAGTTTTGGGAGGTGCTGTACACAAGAATCAGGTGACTTACTGGGAGCCTGGATTGGAAAATCTGCCGACATTTGGTAACCAAGGAAGTAGAGCACTTAATAATTGTGCAATGCTTTTCATTTGACTTGTTGACCAACAAAAGAAGGTGCATTACAGATGAGATTTCAAAAGAGAGCTGGATGTATATTTGACAGTGAGGAAGTTGGAGGGCGACAGAGATAGGGCAGGAGAGTGTGGGTCAAATCAGCTCCTTCTATACTGTAAAATTCTATGATACTAAGACTCAGAACTCAAATAGCTTCACTCAGCCACTTTTTTAAAGCTCTCATCCAGGTTCTCAGGTGTAAATTGCTGAGACTGACTTCAAAGGCTACCTGCAACGCCCAATAAGGAAAGGTAGCCTGTCTGCCCGCCCAGTACTTCTGGCACAACTGCTCATAGAACTGCATCCTTGTCGCATGCTGTCAGTGGCATTGTTAAGGGTTCTTAACCATAATTAATCCACTTAAACCACTTCAAGTTCCTGCTACAGTCAAAACAAACCATGTATTTAAAAGATAGAAGTTGGCTTTAAATTGGGCCGATTAGTTTTAAGTCATGCTCAAAATGTGTAAACTTGAGTTCCCTGTTGAAATATACAGTTATTCAACAGTGTATCTGGTGCTGGGCTGCAGACTACTTTCAAATATTTAGTAGGCAGCATTAGATGTTTGTGGAGTTTGCATCACAATAGCCCACGGTGTGTTAATCACACATTACAATCCCCAAGCTTGATTTCAGGAGTAATTGAATTGTTGACACAAGATCATTAAACACTGAGATAACAAGGTGTAGAGCTGGATGAACACAGCAGGCCAAGCAGCATCAGAGGAGCAGGAAGGCTGACGCTTCGGGCCTAGACCCTTCTTCAGAAAAAAAAAACTGTTGTTCAACAGTCCTTAATGAGCTTTTTTAAAATCTGAGCATGTGGTGTAATGACCTACAACCACAATGTATTGTGTCATCAGTAAGACAGGTATGAAAACTTCCTTGTGACATCTTTAAGAGCAATGTGGGCTGATGAACCTCTTTGGAAGTTGTAAGTGAAGACAGTTATTAGATGGCACAGTGTGCATTAACAATTTATGGTGCAATTTCCTATTATGGTGATCAACCTCTGCATTTTAAATTCTGGGCAAAATACTGACACAATTTAACAATACCAGCATGACTCTAGCAAAATTAACCTGATAGATATGAAAATTTCCTTATGTCACTTTAAGATCAGTACGGACTGATAATCTCAAAATTATAAGTAAACACACTTATTAGATGACGCAGTGTAGATTAACAACCTGTGATGCATTTTCATATTTTGTTGATGAACTTCTGTATTTTAAATTCCAGAGACACAACAAAAGCAATTTAACCATTCTATTTTATTTACATATGAAGTACTTAGAACATTTAAGTCTGTAAAATAGCCTTTAATGTTACTCATCCCTGGTTTCTGTTATTTTCTCTCTTTATCCTTACCTGCGTCCATTGCTCTTTCCTTGAAGGGTTGTAAAAGATGCATTCATGAATCTTAGACAGCAAAAGTAGAGAGTATTAACAATCTTTCCGAAGCAAAAATGGAATATTCAGTTTCAGTGAATTTCATCTTACTCCATCTTCTCTTACCCCTTCCTTTTCTGCTGATGCACCTACATTTTCTGCTTTTCCCCCGAACTATCTGTTAACATCCCTGCCACTGTCAATCTCTTCATTTTTGTGTCACTCTCTTCCTCCTTTTGCTTTTCTGTCCTTTATTCAGCCGATTATTCACCATGTTGTAGGTGGGTAAATCCACAGCCGCTTCTTCTAATTCTCCAATCTCAAAGGTTCAGTTTGAACATGTCTCAGTTGGGAAAATGGTCAAACTTCACAACACTTTAAAAAAAAAATTATTGTAACATTGAGATATTTACAAACGTCGGTGACTTGCTGCACTTTTAAGTGAAATCAACATTTACAAACATCAATACTCTGCAGGCAAAAGCAGAAATTGCTGGAAAAGCTCTGCAGGTCTGGCAGCATCAGTGAAGAGAACTCAGAGTTAATGTTTCAGATGCAGTGGCGCTTCCTCAGAACTGCATCTTTCTTTGATTTAAATAGGTATCATACTCACAAATCACTGAGAATTCTATGCTGTGAAATGCTGGGTTATCGCCTGTCGCATTTTTTTCTTCTTCATTTCAGCTGAAACCCCGAACATGCCAGAAAGCACATTTATTAAGAACCTCAAAAATCACATTCTTGACCAAGATTGTTATGAAAACCCGGAATCAAATTTTGGTCAAGAGTATGATGTTTGAGCTTCTAGTAGTATTATCGCTGGCCTTTTAATCCAGAGACCCAGGTAATGTCCTAGGGACTCAGGTTTGAATCTCGCTGTGGCAGATGGTGGAACTGGAATTGAATAAACATCCGGAATTAAGAGTCTAATGGTGAGCATGAAGCCATTGTCAATTGTTGGAAAAACCCATTTGGTTCACTATGTCCTTGGGGGAAGGAAACTGCCATCCTTACCTGGTCTGGCTGACATGTGACTCCAGATCCACAACAATGTGGTTGCCTCTGAACTGCCCTCTGGGCAATTAGGGATGGGCACTAAATTCTGACCTAGTCAGTGCTCCCCTCAACCCATGAATAAATACAAAAAAAAACAATTTCATGAATGCCCATTAGTAGGTGACAGAAGTTTCAATGGGTTGAATTAAGTCAGTTACACTCTAATTAAAATGTTGTAAATAGGGTCTGCAAGGAATATTTAGACACAATATGCTGGAACCTTCCAGATGAGGCAATCTCCCATAGATTGACACACTGCTCATTCTTTCTGGATAGGACCTCCGATCAGGGATCCTTTAGAAATGCAGGACCATACTTCCATTCTGACAGGTCGCTCATAAACTAAAACAGGCAGGGAAAAGCAAACCAAGTCCCCTTTCTCTCAGTAGTCAGCTGCTGGAGTCTGAAACTCAAAGCTCCAGGATCACATATAGTCATTTTTGACAGCTGCCATCAAATGGTCAGTAAGGTAAGCATGAGGTCAGGATGCCATGGAGATAGGCTGCCAGGTGTTAGGGTGCCATGTGGGTCAGGTGGCAGGTCAGCTGGGTGCCAGGGTGAAAGGTGGCAAGGGGCTAAGTAAGCAATGGAGTGTTTAGGGTGCTAAAGCAAAACAGGGCAGGACTCATACAGTTAATGGTAGGGCCCTGGGCAGAGTTGCTGAACAAAGAGAGCGAGGAGTGCAGGTTCGTATTTCCTTGAAAATAGAGTCACAGGTAGACAGGGTGGTGAAGAAGGAATTTAGCACGTTTGCCTTCATTGGTCAGTGCACTGAGTATAGAAGTTGGGACGTCATGCTATGGCTGTACAGAATACTGGTAAGGCCAATTTTAGAATACTGCATTCAATTCTGGTCTCCCTGCTATTGGAAAGATGTTGCTAAAATTGAAAAGGTTTAGAAAAGATTTACAAGGATGTTCCCAAGTTTGGAGAGCTTGAGCTATAGAGAGACACTGAATAGGCAAGAGTTTTTTACTTTGGAGCATCAGAGGCTGAGGGGTGACCTTATAGGGGTTTATAAAATCATGAGGGGCATGGATAGGTTTTTTTCTCCCCCAGGGTAAGGCAGTCCAAAACAAGAGGAAATAGGTTTAAGGTGAGAGGGGAAAAATTTAAAAAGGACCTGCCGGGCAAGTTTTTCATGCAGAGGGTGGTGCATGTATGTAACAAGCTGCTAGAGGTGGTGTTGGAGGCTGGTACAAATACAATGTTTAAAAGAACATAGAACATAACAACATAAGAACTAGGAACAGGAGTAGGCCATCTGGCCCCTCGAGCCTGCCCCGCCATTTAATAAGATCATGGCTGATCTTTTTGAGACTCAGCTCCACTGACACACCCACTCACCATAACCCTTAATTCCTTCACTGTTCAAAAATTTATCTAACCTTGCCTTAAACACATTCAGTGAGGTAGCTTCAACCGCTTCACTGGGCAGGGAATTCCACAGATTCACAACAATTTGGATGAAGAAGTTCCTCCTGACCTCAGTCCTACATCTGCTTCCTCTTATTTTGAGGCGATGCCCTCCAGTCCTAGTTTCACCTGCTAGTGGAAACAACCTCCCTGCCTCCACCTTATCTATTCCCTTCATAATCTTATATGTTTCTATAAGATCTCCCCTCATTCTTCTGAATTCTAATGAGTATAATCCCAGTCTACTCAGTCTGTCCTCATAATCCAACCCTCTCAACTCTGGAATCAACTGAGTGAATCTCCTCTGCACCCCCTCCAGTGCTAGTATATCTCTTCTCAAGTAAGGAGACCAAAACTGCACACAGTACTCCAGTTGTGGCCTCACCAGGACCCTATACAGCTGCAGCATAGCCTCCCTGTTTTTAAACTCCATCCCTCGAGCAATGACAGACAAAATTCCATTTGCCTTTTTAATTACCTGCTGCACCTGCAATCCTACTTTTAGCGATTCACGCACAAGGCCAGCCATGTCCCTCTGCACAGCAGCGTGCTGCAATTTTTTACCATTTAAAATATAATCCATTTTCCTGTTAGTCCTACCAAAATGGATGACCTCACACTTATCAACATTGTACTCCATCTGCCAGACCTTTGCCCACTCACTTAGACTATCTATATCCCTCTGCAGACTTTCAGTGTCTTCGGTATACTTTGCTCTACCACTCACCTTAGTGTCATCTGCAAATTTTGATATACCACACTTAGTCCCCAAATCCAAATCATCTATGTAAATTGTAAACAACTGAGGTCCCAACACTGATCCCTGAGGCACACCACTAGCCACTGACCACCAATCAGAAAAACACCCATTTACCCCTCCTCTTTGCTTTCTACTGGTCAACCAATCCTCTATCCATGCCAATACATTACCTGTAACACCGTGCAACTTTATCTTATGCAGCAGCCTTTGGTGTGGCACCTTGTCAAATGCCTTCTGGAAATCCAGATACACCACAGGTTCCCCATTGTCCACCATGCAAGTAATGTCCTCAAAGAATTCCACCAAATTAGTTAAACATGACCTACCCTTCGTGAACCCATGCTGGGTGTTCCCAATGGGATAATTTATATCCAGATGTCTTGCTATTTCTTCCTTAATGATAGATTCAAGCATTTTCCCCACTACTAAAGTTAAGCTAACTGGCCTATAGTTACCTGCTTTTTGTCTACTTCCTTTTTTAAACAGTGGCGTCACATTGGCTGTTTTCCAATCTGCAGGAACCACCCCAGAGTCTAGTGAATTTTGGTAAATAATTACTAGTGCATTTGCTATTTCCCCCATCACCTCTTTTAGTACCCTGGGATGCATTTCATCAGGGCCAGGAGACTTGTCTACCTTTAGCCCCATTAGCTTGCCCAGCACTGCCTCCTTAGTGATAATGATAGTTTCTAGGTGCTCACCTGCTATAACCTTCTTGCCATTAATTTTCAGCATGTTATTTGTATCTTCCACTGTGAAGACCAACACAAAATAACTGTTTAATGTCTCGGCTATCTGGATGGGTACATGAATAGGAAAGGTTTACAGGGATATAGGCCAACAGCTGGCAAATGGGACTAGATCAGTTTAGGATATCTGGACAGCATGGGAAAGTTGGGCTGAAGGGTCTGTTTCCATGCTGTACAGCTCTATGACTCTAACTGGGAAGCGCAGATCTGTTTGTTTAAATCGCCATTCCTATATTCACAGAAGCTATTGGTATATCCTTGGCACCTAAACCACCTAAAGTTATATTTTGGGCCTTCAGACCTAACATACTTTGGAGTTTCTACTTTCAGGTTTTCCTTCTTTGAAAAGCTGGGATGCCTAAGTATTGACTGTTGTAGTCATCCTTGTGGCTGTATCACCCATTGGTACACCCATGGCCCAGCATCTTACCTGTCTCATAACATTCCCTTCCACCTGTTTTTGTTTCTGTTGGGATTTGCCCAATTTCACTTGCTTGAAGTGGAACCATTTTACTTTCTCAGCTACCAGTGCTCATATCACAAATACCAGCTCAGGGAAACAAGTATTGTATGACCCCTAATACAACAGTTCAAACACTCACACATAAGCATAATTCCTCACTAACATTTGCTTCCCTATGTTCCATTCCTATGGTTTGTGTGATCCTAATTTATTTTGTGAATGCAATATTTCCTGCCAAAATTCCCTATAACTTTCCTATAGATCTCCTCTAACTGCTTCTTCAGTTCTCATGTGAACCTACTTCAAGTTGCTTCTTTTACCTGTCTCTCAGTGATAACACGTACCGACAAGTATACAGATGTTCTTATACACCTCCCTGTCATCAACTCATGAGGCGAATACCCTTAATATTCACCAAACTCAGGGTTAACACTTCATCCCATTTCCCCTTTAGTTCATTCATTTGTTTCCTCTTTCTGCAATTTCTGAGGAGGGTAGTATACAGTAAATTTCAGAATCCTCAGCAGCACCAACACGCAGAGGGATTGAGGCATACAGATCCACAGCTCCCTGAAAGTGGTCAAAGTGGCATATGGCATGCTTTTCTTTATTGGTCAGGGCATAGAGTATAAAAAGTGGCAAGTTAGGTCACATTTTGAATATTGTGTACAGTACTGTTTGCCACATTGCCAGAAAGATGTTGAGACTTTGGAGATGCCACAGAAAATATTTACCAGGATGTTGCCTGGATTGAAGGATTTTAGCTATGAGGACAGATTGGACATATTGGGTTTGTTTACACTTGAATGTTGAAGGCTGAGGGGCAACCGATAGAAGTTTACAAAATTATGAAAGTCATGGATAGAATGGATAGTCAGAGTCTTTTTCTCAGGGTAGAAATATCAATTATTAGGGGACATAGGTTTAAGGTAAAAGGGGAAGGTTTAAAGGAGATGTGAGAGGCAAGTTTTTTACACAAAGGCTGGTAAGTGCCTGGAATGCGCTGTCAGAGAAGGTGGTAGAAGCAGATACTAGAGCAATGCTTAAGAAGCATCTTGACAGATGCATGAATAGGCAGGCTATAGAGGGATGCAGACCTTGTCGAGGCAAGAGGTTTTGAGTTTAGTGAGGCATCAGGTCGATCCAGGCTTAATGGGCCAAATGACCTGAACCTGTGCTGTAGTGTTCTTTGTTTTTTTGTCCTATACATGTCAGAATTTGAAGAGATGTCATCACAAACTTAATAATGAAAGATTCAAACTTTTTCTTTTCTCCAGCAATGTCCTTACTAGACATTCAAATTCAGTGAAATATCATTCCTATCTTCACTCTTTATTTTTCTCTCAACTTTTTTTAATTTGCTCATGTGATGTGGGAGTCACTGGCATCTTTTGCCCATTAGTAGTTGCCCTTGAAAAGGCGGTGGTGCATTGCCTTCTTCAAACACTGCAGTCTATGTGCAGCCTGTAGACTTACAATGTCATTTGGAAGGTGTAGAAGCATTTTTCCCGACCAGGAACAAAAACTCAGGAGGCAGGCAGGATTCAGGCAAGTGGAAGAAACTGGTTTACGCAGGGAGAGGGCCAAAGGATCTTCCCTGAATCTGGCTTCAGAAGACAGGTCAATGACACAGCCTCTGCTTTTACAAAGAAATACAGCATTTTTATACATTTTGTGCTACAATAATCAAACACAACATATTCACTGTCCTTCCCATTAATCCAAACACACAATCCCCTGGGATGCCTCATCAATGATGGGTGCTTCTACGGCCAGCCCCAGGTTCCCATAATCTTCTGGTGTTGGCTAGACATTGTAATCTCCAGGCCTTGGGACCTTTCTGTGCATCGTATTTTTTGTTTATTCATTTTTATTCATTTATGAGATGAGGGCATCGTTGACCAGGCAGCATTTATTGCCCATCCCTAATTGCCCAGAAGGCAATTAAGAGTCAATCACATTGCTGTGGGTCTGGAGTCACATGTAGGCCAGACCAGGTAAGGATGGCAGTTTCCTTCCTTAAAGGACATTAGTGAACCAGATGGGTTTTTCCAATAATCGGCAATGGATTCGTGGTCATCATTAGACTCTTAATTCCAGATATTTTTATTGAATTCAAATTCCACCATCTGCCGTGGAGGGATTCAAACCCGGGTCCCCGGAATATTATCCAGGTCTCTGGATTAACAGTCCAGCGATAATACCACTTGACCATTGCCTCCCCCCGAAATTCATTCACATTCCAAAAGTTTAATGGCTATACTCTTTTGGATCTTTTTCAGGCTTGTTTATCTCAAGTACAGCTCAAATTCTATTACCCATTGTGTTTTGGTGATGTCTTTTATCACATTCAGTTACTTCTTTTATTTTCCCACTGTCCCAATTACATAATGTAAAAATAAAAAGTCAGTTAGTTTTAACTAATTGCTCTAAGGTTAACTTCTACTATAAAATTAATTATAAGTGTAACATTATACAACTACTCCTACTATCAGCATTTTGTAATTTATGGGTTGTGAGCAATCTATCTTGTTCAGGGCTGAAGAGAAGGCATCTCCTAAGGCTAGTTAACCTCCACATCTAAGCTTAAATGTTTTTTTTAAGGCTTGTATTATATTCTAGTTACGTATTGAAGCCAACTTCTATGATGAGGGCATTTTGAGCTAGAAATGATTTAGTATTGCTGGTAGCTTCAAAGAGGTAACTATTTACTATGAAACAACTTTAGCTGTTATCCTTGCAGCTGCTTAGGGACCTAATCTAGCACCTGATGTTATTCATTTATTCATTGGGACAATCATCCTTTTATTAATAAAACTGGAATTGGTCTTTCTCTGTCCAAAGGCAACCTTTTATCAGAACTGTCTCAGATGGGAACATACAGTATTCTATTACCGTCCTTCTAGCAGTTCTGTTCAAAGGATCCATTGTATTTCACTGTGTGAGCAGGCTGCTCAGTTTTGCTTAGTTTCTGTCTGCCATTTTGTAAGCAGGCACAGGCTCCTTAGTGTGGTCAGGTACAAGTCACCTTACATAGCCAAATACAGGTCACCCCTACAAAAGGAAATTCCAGGATTTTGACCCAATGACACTAAAGGGACGGCAATATATTTCTAAGTCAGGATAGTGAGTGGTTTGGAGGGAAACTTGCAGGTTCCCACATGTCTGCTGCTCAAGTTCTTCTTGATTGAAGTGGCAGGGGCTATTAAAGGAGCTTTGGTGAAATTCTGAAGTGCATCTTATACATGGTACACACTGCTGCATCAATGGTGGAGGGAGTGGATGCTTGTAGATGTGATGCCAATCAAGCAGGCTGCTTTCTCCAGGATGCTACCAAGCTTTTGTTTTTAAGTGTTGTTGGAGCTGCATCCATCCAGGCAAGTGGGGAGTATTCCATTAGACGTCTGACTTGTGCCTTGTAGATGGTGGATCGGCTCTGGGGAGTCAGGAAGTGATTTATTCACTGTCAAATTCCTAGCCTCTGACCTGCTCTTGTACACATTGTATTGATATGGTAACCCCAGGATGCTGATAGTTGGGGTTTCATTAATGGAAAAACTAGGTTGCAAGCATTTCATTTTGGTAACTTTCTGAATCTCTCCATCTCTCCCTGAGAAATACAGACAGGCCAAAGTCACTGGCATTTCTCTGACTGTGACTACTTTGAGACTGCAAAACAGGAGTTAGGGATCACTTGTTCTGAACTGAACTGCTTCTGGCCTCTTGCCCCTGCTGCTACTTTCCCTCTGTCATAAAAGCTCAACTTAGTAAATACATCAGCTGTTAACTTACCAGGTAGCTTCTTCAGCCACCTATCTTAGCTACATGAGTTCTTAGAAATGCTATTTTGACTGCCGAACATATTAACTGCTGACCCTTTAAAAAAAAATCTTCACAAAACTGAAAAGGAGAAATCTGTTAATATTTACTCCAGAATCTTAGAAAGGTCACTGGACTCGAAACATTAGTACTGTTTCCTCTTCACACATGCTGCGAGACCTGCTGAGTTTCTATGCGATTTCTGTTTCTGTCTGTCCTCAAGGTCTGTGTAAACAGCTCTGAGAATTTGTAAAGTTTTCAAACTAAAAGGATCATAAGGGAAATTCATCAGTCAAAAGAGAACATAACCTTCTGGCACGTTCAAGAATCAAGCAGTTCCAAGCAGTCACAGTGCTTTAATTACAGAATGTTGAAAATGAACAAGTATTTCCTAACCACAATTAGGGATCTGTAAGCGCAATGGTGCAAACACCAATTAAAACATTGCAGTAATATCCAAGACAGCAACACCCATGAAAATAAACAATCATGAAGAGCTAATTACATATTGCAGTTAAAAGTTGGCAGCAGGGAGTGGGAATTACAATAACCACAGTTTTTTCTCATTCCTTAATGAGATGTGGTTGTTGCTGGCAATGCTAACATTGGTTTCTCATCTCTAATTGCACTTGAACTGAATGAAGTGTTAGGTCTTTTCAGAGGGCATTTAAGAGTCACATTGCTGCAGATGTGGAATCACATATAGGCCACGCCAGTCCAGGTAATAAAGACAAAATTCTGACCTTTATCATTCTATATTGTCTCTTTATCTTCTTGCTACCAAATTAAATCACTTCATACATATTTGCATTAAATTTCATCAACTGCTTGTCTTTCCATTTCATGAAATTCTCTATACCTTCAGGTCCTCCTCACATTTCACCATGTTTCCAAATGTTGCATTATTTACAAATTGTGAACTTTTACTCTGTACAACAAGGTCTAGGCCATTTGTACATGTCAGGAGAAGGAATGCCACCACCTGGGAACTCCATTACAAACTTCCATCTGTCGGAGTAACATTTATTCACTAGCACGGTTTCCTGTCACTCAGCCAATTTCACACTTTTGGTGCCATTGTCCCTTTCACTGAATGAGGTCTGACTTAATTAAGATATCTGTCCTGCAGCACTGTATAAAATACCTTATAAAAGTCTACACTCTAGACACTCCCCTCAACAGCACTGCTCACTTCAACCATCTCTGTTACCTCATCGGAAATCTTGAGAAAATTAGTTTAATACAATTTTGCCTTAACAATTGCTCATTGGTTTCCTCAATTATCCTGCATTTGGCGAAGTGATTATAAATTTTGTCCCCAAATGATCATTTCTAAAAACATAGCCACCGCTAAAGCAAAACTGATTGGCATGTGGTTGACAGGCTTAATTTTGCAGCCTTTGCTGACCAAGGATACAATATTTGTAGCACTCCAATCCTCTGACATTATGGCTACATTTGATGAAGAGTGGAAAGTTACGGCCAGTGCATCTGTAATTTCACTCTTGTCTCTCTCAGTATTTTTTAATGTATCTCAACTAGTCCTGGTGCTTTATCAACGAACAGCCATTTCAATACTTCTTCCTTATCATTTTTAAACTTTCACGTGTCTGAACGATCTCCTCTTTCACCATTACCTGCACCTCATCTTATGCCTAGGAAAAGACTTGTAAGATATTCAGTCATGACCCCCTGTATCTATGTGTAAATTCCCTTTACTGCACCAATGAAGCTGGTACAACATTTTTCAGTGATGTGGATGTCATGTGAAACTGTCAGCAAACACATGTCAAAATTGCTTGCACTGGATGGGAAACAGAAAAATGAGAATGAAGTCCTGCTGTTAAATTTGGCACAACCTCCAAAGCCCTGTGCACTCACCAATTCCTACATATTAGAGACAAGCTTCGGACTCCTCACAAACCACAGCAGAAAACTCTAGAGGTTCTGAGTTTGCTGCTTTTAGTGGTACAAGTTAATATTCATTTTGTTCCTCGTGGTTATTTTAAGTGGAAGAAAAACAAAGCTGCTGGAAAAGCTCATCAGGTCTGGCAGCATCTGTGAAGAAATAAACAGAGTTAACATTTCTGGTCTGGTGACACCAGGGAGTGGGAATTACAATAACCCCCAGAAGGGTCACCGGGCCTGAAACATTAACTGTTTTTTTCTTCACAGATGCTGCCAGACCTGCTGAGCTTTTCCAGCAACTTTTGTTTCTGTTCCTGATTTACAGCATCCGCAGTTCTTTCGGTTGTTATTTTCAGTGGGTTTTGCTGTGTAAACTGAATGCTGATTTTCACTGCATTAATAAAGTATCCACAGAGCAAGCCTGTCTTAGAATTAGACCTTCATTTTTCCAACAGGTCTCTCTAAACAGACAACACCCAGAAGTTAGTACAATAATATTCAGAATAACACCTTTTATATTATGCCTAACTTCCCATTCTGAAAATAGTGAAAAATGTGATTTACTGACAGATGCTCTGCTGCAATGCTAGTGGGTGCGTGATCATAAATATTTCATCTATTATAATCAGCATGGGATCAACAAATTAGCCATCGTCAGACAGATGCTAGAGTCTAATCCTGTGGAATCGCTGGAATTCTTGACTTGAAGAAGTTGATTTTTAATTGCCCCATGCCAGGTCTCTAATCTACTGGTCAGTTTCACTCCTGACTTGGAATAAAATCTGAGCAAGTCTGGCAGATATTCAGGCTGCACCAGAGGAAAGGTTACCAGCAAGAAGCAAAGTCTTCAGGAGGTTCAGGAGGATCTCGTGTGGGAGGATGGTGACTGGGCAGAGGAGATCTAACTTTCTTGTTTGATTCTGAATAAACAGCGACTGCTTCCATTCTACAACACAGTAGAAAAAAAATGAGATAACAAGGTGTACAGCTGGATGAACACAGCAGGTCAAGCAGCATCAGAGGAGCAGGAAAGCTGACGTTTCGGGTCTGGACCCTTCTTCAGAAAAAATGAAGTAGAAAAAAGAAATCTTTCAAACCTCAGACAGTTCCTGGCTGCAGTGGTTTTCCCTGCATGGTTGTTCCAATGGGAAGCACCCTGTGGATTCGCAGTCGGGCCAATTGACTGAAATTGATCAGGTCATATAATGTTGCCAGGTCCCAAAGAGCATCAACAAAATAAAACCCTGCCTTGTCACTTGCAAAGTAAAGCTGGTTTACATCAGAAACCGAGATGAAAATATTCCAAATAATCCAGGCAGGTCTGATTTCATACTATCCCTTTGGAGCTAATCGCACAATTAGTTCAACTGTTTGAGGTCAATCAATAACCTTGCCACACAGCAGGAAAATATTCCATATTGGCCACCACATATTAACACTGAAACAATGTTACAGTGCCTCTTTCAGAAACTGATATCCTTTAAACTGGTCAAATTTGGTTTGATTTGGCTTATTTAATTTCATATTTCAGTGGCATAAACACTGAGGCAACCAATCCTACACATGAGGCATCCACCACTTGTCTGACACTTGGCTCTGAATACCTGGCCAGATTATTGCTATCTCCCCTCTGGAGAAAACCAAAAACACACCCGACCTCTGTTAAGATATCCGCCCCAATGCTACAGTATCATGTCAGAACAGTAGATAGGAAAGTTGGGTCAGGGTGAACCTCCAGTTCCCCGATTCCAAGTTGGAGGTCCTGGCCGTTGAATTAAGGGGAGGGGGGGGATTTTTTTTTTGGGGAAAAATAAATCAAAGTAGGTCGTAGCAAAATTAAGTTACTAACTGATATACAATACCAAGACCATAGACTTCTGTACAATAGGCTCTGGTTATAAATAAAAGATTAAGAAGAGGTGCAACAGAAGGTGACATGTGTGTAATGTACAGTTCTTGGTTGATAGGATACGTTGGAGAAAATCTGCAAAGGATTATAGAGAGATGATTGCTCTGGTGGGTAATAGATGCACATCTCAAGTCCATTTCCTCTTTTGATTGCCATACCAAATGTACATCTAGGAATCTAGTGCAGGTTTACCCAGTAAAACATGTCATTAGGAGAATGGAGTGAAACTAATCGGACTGGTATTATATCACTTTATACTGACAGATCATGCAAATCCAATCCCCTCTTTAACATTGAGAATATTGGGGTAGAGATTTTGATTTGATTTGATTTATTGTAGTCACGTACCGAAATACAGTGAAAATCTTCGTTTTGTGAGTAGTACAGAAAGATCATAGTAAGCAAGGACATAGGGTGCTAAGACAGTGAGGCAAACAGGTTACGTTGCACAGGAAGTCACAAAGCAAGATCAACATTATTTGAAGTTAGAGAGTCCATTCATCAGTCTAATAATGGCAGGGAAAAAGCTGTTCTTGAACCTGCTGGTGTGTGTTCAACTTTCTGTATCTTCTGCCTAACGGAAGAGGTTGTAGGAGCACACTACTGGAGTGGGAGGGCCCTTTGATAATGTTGGCTGCCTTTCCGGCGCAACAGGAGGTGTAAATGTAGTCCATGCATGGGATGTTGGCTAGGTGTATTGGCCATAGTAAATTGTCTGAAGTGTCCAGGGATATGCAGGCTAGTTGAATTAGCGACGGGAAATGTGAGATTAGGGTGGATCTGGGTGGGATGCTCTTTGGAAGGTCCGTGCAGACTTGATGGGCTGAATGGCCTCCTCTGCACTGTAGGGATTCTATGATTAGTGATAAGGCGGTCAAGTGTGTTCTCGTTTTATTCAGAGGATAACTCGAGCAAGGAACAATAACAGGAATCAAAGCAATGACTCAGCGCTAAGAAACAAGACAAGTGTGTGAGCAGAAAATGCAGAGGGCAGGATGGATTAGTATTCTGAGAGTATGAGGTGGGTGAGAGTCACTGAATGGATGTGATATATGCAATAGTGAGAGCTGTAGTCCACGAGCCTTGGACAGAGGTATGTGCAGTGGCACAGTCAGAGTGAGTGGGTGCCCTGGGAGTGTGAGGCAGCAGAGGGAAGACAGTGGCAGTCACTGCTGCAGAGTGCAGAAGATCATTAACTTTCTTCCTGGATTTTAACCTGGACACAGCATTGACCCGTGTAACTATCTGGGTCCAGGTTCGCTGGGTCTGGTAACATGGCTTCCTTTGCCAGTCAGCAGGATACAGCAGTGGCCTTCATACTTTTACCCTGTGCACTAGCACCTCCTGTTGGTGAAACAAGACGATAACTTCACCGCCCGGGCCAGGTCCTGAAAGTCGAGGCTCGAGCACCGCTGTGTGAAGGTCGTTTCTGGCCTGTAGCACTAGAGGTGAGGTGAAGCTAGCCTTTAGATAAGATGTAAGTAGCAAGTGCTTCTGCCCCCTACTGTTGCATGATCCCATGTGGCGGGAGCAGTGGATTCAGCAGGTGAAGATTGTGGGAGAAAAGACGCCCTGAGCCATGGTGCCATGAATCTCACTTGAAAAATCACTGACTGGGAATATTCAGCCTAAAGTGCTTCTATCTGCTCTTGTGCTGTCTTGAACACACTAATTCAGACAGTTCTGAAGAAAAGTCATTTTGCACTCAAAGTGTTAACTGTTTCTCCTCTCCCCACAAATACTGCCAGACCTGTTTGGTTTCTGCACTGCTGCCTGATTATGGGGCTCATTTGAAATCGGGAAAGACTATATGAATGATGGCCATAAGAGGAAGAGAATTCCCTGTAGACCTGGAGATCGAAAGGGCTGCCACCTGGCCTACCGAGGGAAAGCAGATTATTCTGTTGCTATCACTCATTTGGGAATTTAAAATATGGATACTTAGTTTGCCTCATCAACTCAGGAACCTTTTGCTTCAATCTGCTACATTAAAACTCCTCAAAGAATCTTCTGTTAAAATAGACATGGCACCACAATTTTGAAAAATGCTCACAAGTTCAACAAGATATATTCACTGCCAGGGTTACAATGAATTAGGAATAAATTAGTTGGATACTAGCCAAGGTACAGATAGTTCATTCTACTTTAAGCTTCAGTTATGTATGCATATCTGAAGGATTGCCAATAATCATTTGTTCTTAAGCATTGGCTTTAAGCTCACACATTTATATTAGATGTGCTTATGTAAAGTGTGTATGGTAAAGGCTATTCTCAAACCTTCTTATGTACTTTAAGTTAGAACCAAATTTTAGAATCGGAAAACACAAAATTGTTGCAAGGAAATGTAACATGATTCAATAAAATGAAAGTTACCAGCCTTGAGGCTCAAGTTTATACAAATTATATGAAGAGGTGTGCTCAAAATCAGTCAACTGACTAAGTAACCTGTTCAAATTAAAGACCAGAACCTGATTAATCATTCAAAGTTGCAAAGGTCTGTTGAATGCGACAAGAATATTTAGGGTTTTGAACCATTTTGTTCAAAACTGTATTGAAGCTAGCAAACTGATCTTGGTAATGGAACTGTATGCTTTGAATCTAGGTTAAAAAGGTGTGTCCTTACATACACCTACAACTCCATGAATCTTTATTTTAATGCTACTAATTATACTTCTCTTTCAATGAAACTCTTTGGATTCACAATCTAAAATGTTTGGTCTGACTCTATCTTATGGTAGAATTTTCTGATGGTAGAATTTTTACCCGAACTGAAAAACTAGTTTTAAAAGTCACAGCAAAATAGAATATACTGGGCAGTAAATTATCCAGTTCAGGATCCATCTAACATATCCCCAAAATAAATTAACTGACTGCTTAACTGGAAACAAAACCAATGATGTAAGTACAAATCCTAAATCAGACAGAGACCATAAGGATACAACAAAAGCAGCCGATAGTTCCTTTTGCATCTGTACCATGGTCTGAAAAAAAAATATTGACAAACTGATGGAGAACCTGTGATATTTTACAGAGAATAATATGCCTCTACAAAAAGTGACAGTATAAATTCTGACCCCAGGATATCTCACTATTTTAGAAATTCCTTGACCATGTGTCATTAGCAATGATTTGGAGAGGCAGGCTTTTGTCAAACCAATATCTCAAATTTATTTTTATTAACAAAATATACACCACTCTGGCATCACAAAAGATGAATTGAGTCATTTCCTCACAACTACAACTGCCATTTGGTAGAATTCACACTATGCTTTCTGCCCCTGAGAAAATCACAAGCTTTTGTTGTTATTTGTAAAGTAGTAGTTGCAGGAAGACACATCATACAATTGTGCACAGCGAATGATTTAATCATGTTGATTGAAAGGAAACCATGTAGTACCTTGACCATTAGTGTTTTTTTCAATTAACTTAATTATAATAGGCATTCTCAAAACTTGTCTCAATACTTACAACTGACTGAATACAATATAAATATACAGCTGACTTCAAGAACATCAATATCTTGTTATTTTTTCTTTTTCCCTTTTTTCTTTTCTTTCTTTCCCTTTTTCCCCTTCTCTTTCCCTTTATCGCTTTCTTGTTCCTTTGCAGCTTTGGCTCTCTTCTTGCCCAGCGGTGTTTTGGCATACCAATCCTAGAGTAAAACAAAGAAGCAGTTATGCTTGAAGTGTATTGTGCTGCCTTATGCTGGTTTCAACCTTCAAATATCACATATTCCCTGTAACAGCTGATCCATCTGTTTTCACTTCCATTGGGAGCTGAATATTGGATGGAGTGTAATGCAGGTGGCTCATGTCACAATACCTGGTTCGGGCAACCGCTTAAGATGAGTTTCCACCCTTTACACTTCATAAGACCGACAATCCAACAAAATTCAGCCTGATCTCATTCTCAAACGGAAGTTCACACTTACATTGCCCGGTACCTGTTATTTGGTGATACCTCTTACCTCAGAGTCAGGATTTCACAGGTTCAAGATCCAGTACAGAGACTACAGTCCATAAACTAGCAATACTTCTGTACATGCTAAAAGAGTGCTGTACTGTCAAAAATGCTATTTTCTGAATAAGTCAGTAAATCCAGGCCCTGTCAACCTACTCAAGGGAAATGTAAAGGACCACATGCCATAATTCTCGGAGCAGAATGCAGAGATATGTTTTAATGAATGTGCAGAGGACCCCCTAAGGGAACCTGTGATATAGCTGTGACTTCAGTAGTCATGTGTTAGTACTCTGCTAGAATGTAGGAACCTGTACAGCACAAAGCATGCACAAATGGTAACCTTACCTTTATATCCTATCTGCTAACAAACATTGTTTAAAATTAACTCAGAAATCTGGCCTGAGCTGGTACAAGGATCCAAAAAGCCCATAACTAGAACATTGAGAAATTATTTCAATGACTTCAACTAATACCACCAAAACAGGTTGTACAGTATGACCTTTTGCTGTTTGTGGAACATTAGTGTACATTGGATGATTGCTGCCATGTATACCTCGACCAATTCATCAATCTCTACAGCAATGACTATTGTTTTAATTTAACTATTTAGCCATGTTATAACAATGACTCATGTTCTAATGTACTTATTTACATATGGTATAGGATGACTAATGTTATAATCAACTCAGGTTATAACACTGACTATTAGCAGTGCCGTGGAACAGTTTGAGAGTATGAATGGAACTTGATGCGTTCAATCTGGTGGAGATAGCAGCAGGTCTGAAGGCTGGAGAGCAGCCACCTAAGGCCACAGGTCAACGAGCAACCCAGGCATTTAACATGGGACAAGGGTGTCTCTCAGGAGCGGTTGTGGTCTTGGTACCAAGGACAGAGGGTTGCTCTCAGTATATCCTCCTTTCCTGATGGCAGTGTGCCCAGTGTGATTACAAACAGAAAATAGAGGAAATGCACTGCATGCAAAATAGCAACTGGAGATGAAATGAGATGGATCGATTGGGGATATCTATCTCAAATGGAAATGCAGAAGTCGTTAGAATCAATGGCTGCCTCTTCAGAGTTTCTGTGAACAATTTATTAGCCAATACTGATTTTGAGGCTTTTCCTTGAGGAGCAGTCATCAGAGCATGGTATTAGCCAAAGTAAATTAAGATATTGAAAACAGGACAGAACTTTGCTGGTGTTAGAGAAAAGGCCTTAGTATCAGCCCTGTCTAAACATAAGAATTTAGGATTTATCAGCACGAGTTGGCCTTCTGACCCCTGAAGCCTGCTCTGCCATTCAATAAGATCATCTCTAATCTGGTTGTGGTCTTAACTCCGGTTTCTTGTTAGACCCCTTGACCCTTGACTCTCTTGTTGATCAAACATGCCTTATGGAATGCCCTGTCAGGTTTGGACAACTTGCCTCGACTGATTCAGGCTGATTGGGAAAACTGACAGGTAGGAATGTAACACCTGGAACGATTTTACTTTCCAGTGACTATGACCGTGTGATCTGTCAAACCAGCAGTCTAACTGATCCCCATGGGTTTTCTGCTCGAAGAGTTTGGTTAAAATTGCTCCTCAAATACTTAATAAAGGAAATTGTCCTAGAATTGTATAACATCCCTATTGAGCTGCCAGGAAAAAAATAACGACTGGAACTTTGTTTTTGGTCCTTCAAAGTTTGACC
This sequence comes from Rhincodon typus, assembly GCF_021869965.1. NCBI lineage: Eukaryota > Metazoa > Chordata > Chondrichthyes > Orectolobiformes > Rhincodontidae > Rhincodon > Rhincodon typus. The sequence continues at coordinate 21,688,383 of NC_063338.1, forward strand.
AACACCAAAGTAAAACGAACAGCAAATTTCAGTAGACCACCAGAAATTTCACGGTGTTGATGAGGCTGATTTGCCTTTGTGTGGGAAATTAACTAGTCTCTGATGCAAATCTCTCCTGTTATGATGAGGCAGAGCTTGAAGTGTAAAAAAAATCATCCTGGTCCATGGCAAACCGACCAAAGTTTGTTATTGCTTACTAACTGATATGGAGTGTGCTTCTTACATGTACAACCTGTATGGTAAGTTGTTCCTTACCTTGAATGCTTCCTCCTCCTCCTTGAATACAGGATCTTGCCTGGCTAGAGGAGCAATAAACTCTATTGTGGTCAGAGGTTTGGTGTACAGCTGCTGTATGCGTTGCTCAGTTAGAATGTATTTTGCTGCTTGACTAAGATGTCCCTGGGTATAACCATCAGTAACCTTTGCTAGAGAACTCAGGTCCAATGAATTGGTCAGGATCCCACCATTTTGTTGAATGAAGTTCCGCCATAACACTGTCACATGAAAGATGAGAGTTTTAATTAGTTTGATGGCTGAAAATAACATTATAAAGCACAAGTGAAAAGCTGAAATTTACTGTCAGTGATATTGGCAAAAGAATCTTTAGTTGCGTTGTATTTCACTGTCTGTTATTTTCCCAAAGATGTTAAATGTGAAGTGTTAAAGTTAAGAGATGCTAACCAGTTTGTAAAAATGCCTTAGGGTTCACCTGCCAATATTGAAATTAATCATTTTTGCATTGTAGCAATTTCCTCTAAAAGTTGTTTGCTCCCGGCACGTTTTACTTCTGTTTACACCGGGTAGAAATAGCGTTTTCAACCTTTACAATCTGGCATAATCAAGTTACACAGTTTAAAAGATTGTGGGATTTTGGGCATGGCATCATAAAAATGTAGAATTATAGAAGTCTATAGCACAGAAGGTGGCCATTCAGTCTGTCATGTCCAAGCAAGCTGAACTTTATAATTCCCACTGTCCTTTCCCAGTAGGCCATACTTTTGTTTTCTCTTCAGGTGCTTATCCAATTCCCTTTTGCAAATTTCAATTGAACCAACCTCAGATCCTTTCAGGCAATCCATTCCAGATCCAAACTGCAACTGGTTGCATGAGCAGGTGCTTCCTCATCTTGCTGTTGTTTCTTCTACCCATCACCTAAATCGCCTGTGGTTCTTGATGCTGTTTGCCAACTGGAACCGTTACTCCCTATCCATTCTGATTAGAGCCCTCAGGATCTTGCAGACTTCCTCATAACCTTCTTTACCCTGCAAACAATGTCAGCTGAACTAAAGTCTCTTGTTCCATTTTCGTAAACGTTTTTTGGCACACCCTAAAAACATCATACCCTTTTCAAAGTGAGCGGTCCACGAATGGACACCATACACCAGTTGAGACCAGACAAGTGTTTATCAAAGACTCATGACAACGTCCTTGCTTTTGTATTTTATGGGTAGAATGGGATATTGAGAATAAAAGTGAGCATGATGAGCTAATCAGGCAAGAGTCCAAAAGTCAGTCTTGATGTTGTGTTAAATGATTACAATTTAGTCTTCCCTCATTCAGTGGTGACATTGATTTCTTGCCATCAGATCATGAGATGATATACATACATTTGTATCTTATTCATGATCTTACTTGCCAGAATCAACTTCACCTTCCCAGTTAACTTCTGTTGAGATTCTTGACACTTCAGAATCCTGACAGCATAATCCTACTATCTCAGCATAATCCAAGGGACTACCTGTCCAGTTTGGTCCTCTGCACCCAGTCCAGGTGAGTTACTGTGGCTGTGCTGCCTTCTCTTCACTTCGCTACAACTGCAGTATGTGCCTCCGTGTTGACTCAAGCACAACGGCTCCTTAGACCTCATACCATTCAACTGGGCAATGGCATTGCACAAGTGTCAGCTTCTCCAGAGAAGGGCAGTCAGCAGGTTGTCTTACACAGGCAGCAGAAGGAAAGGCTGGCACCTTGTGCTTGTAGGAAACAGTGAAGAGTCAATGTGAAAGGGTCAGGGGTTGGGGCAGTGTGCGCGGTAAAGCCAGCATGTTGCCGGATATGGTGCAGGTGCCAAAGCTTACATGGCAAACTCAGTGCATGTGTTTGCAAAGGGCTAAGGGAAGGCATGTCTAGTGCAGTGAGGGTGCACCCCAGTCACTTACAGGGTACCACCACAGTCAGTCTAGGCCTGGGTCATTTCCTGTCTGTGGGGTCTGGTCTCGGTCACTCAGGGTAGGTGGGTCAGACATAATCCAGGGCAGTTCTCATGTTCAGTCCATTGTATTGTTGAGGCCACAGGCTACTCAAGTCTGGGCCTTGGCCTGTTTGTGTTCAGTGGCTACGGGAATGATCACAACGCGAGGGGACCACTGAAAATACTCGGGCAGGACCTGGTAGCTTATCAGAGGAGACTGCTCATCTGTGAAGTGGTGGTGGGAAGTTGTTCAAGATAAATCACGGTCACTTGGGCCTTGAAATGGTGTTGATGCAGTGCAGGGTCAGAAAGGTACATCAATGGTCCAAGGACCCAGGGTAAAGCAGGGGCATTCATGCTCAGGTAAAAGGGGCTCAACTGAAACAGATGGGAAGGGAAAGGCTTGTCAGGGGCACAGGGATTGCACCACAAAAGGGACTTGAAGAAGCCATTGGCAGACCCTGCAAGTTACTACAGTGAATGCAAAGTTGAAACCTCACCCTACTGATTTAAAAATCAAATGTGCAAAAGGCTTTTGATATCGATTAAAAAAAGCACAGAAACTAGGAGGAATATGTCCCATTTTGTCAAAAAGAGGCAGTGACTCCTGACAACTACTTCATGCTAAAGCCACGTAAGTCCTTTCTCTTGGGCCACCATGCATCAGGTCAGGATGATGTGCGTGCACGGGCAGGGATATTGTCAGGCAGGAAGGAAATCCTGCACTCGGAACTAGCTGCCTAGCTCCTGTGCGGATCATGCACAATGTTGTCCTCTCAACAAACACAGAATTGAAGAGAGCACATAATGTTTGGGGCCTTGTCCAGGTTAAGCACTCCTGTTTGTAAGGTCATAAACTGAAGGTTCTTAGGGAAGGATGTCAGGGATAAAGGTGTCCTCTTACTAAGACCATGCACTTTCTCTTACTGTTGCGAGTTGCATGTTAAGACAGAATGGCAGATGTCAGTCTTGCAGCAGGAAAACTGCTTTGGATCCTGCACAGAAGACAGCGCAGCCAATTTGGTTTGCAGACACCATCGCCTGTTGCAAAACCTTAAGAGGAAGAAGCAGCAGAGCAAAATCAACCACAGAAGAGGGGAGCTCTGGCACAGAATGGGATATATTAGCTTAGATGCAGCTATCTGCAAATGACAGAGCCAGTGCAGGAAGAGATGAAAGATTGAGCAATTGTGTCAGACCAATGTCATCTGCTGCACAAACACTTGTGGCCTGAAGGCCTGGGTGATAATTCCAGCCTGGTAGCCCGAAACTTCTTTCCCAGACGATTGTTTCAGGGACCTGTGTGGCATTTCACAGTCAACAACCTATCAGTGCATCGGGATGTCATTGATGCTATTCCCACAGGGTATTCAACCTTAACACGGGGAGTTATCCAGCAAGGACAACAAGGCTTTGCAGCCATTGCTGATCTCCCACAGGTTCAGGGTGAAATCGATTACACCCGGCTAGTTATCAGAACGTCCAACATGCATCAGCAGCTTTCATGAACAGAAAAGAATTCCACTCCCTTACCGCTCAAATCATTTGTAACCACAATGGCCAGATACTTCAGTTCTGCACTAGAAATCCCAGGAACTGCTGTAACCTGTTCATCCTGGGCTGTGCACAGTTACCAACCACTTGCAAAGACCTTGGACTGTAAAAGGATGGTTGGTGGACTGATGGCACCCACTACGTCATCCTCAGACTGTTGTCATAGAGTCATGCAGCACGGAAACAATCCCTTCGGACCAACTCATCGATCTGAACCAGCTTTCCCAAACCAAAGCTCGTCCCATTTACCTGCATTTGTCCCATATCCCTCTAAACCCTTCCGATTCATGCACCTGTCCAAATTTATTTTAAATATTGTAACCGTTCCTGCGTTTGCAACTTCCTTTACGAGTTCATTCCATACTTGAATCACCATCTGTGTGAAACAGTTGCCCTTCAGGGCCTTTTTAAATCTTTCCCCTCTCACCTTAAACCTATGCCGTCTAGTTTTGGACTCCCCTAACGTAAGGAAAAGACCTTGGCTATTCCCCCTTTATATGTTCGTCATGATTTTATAAACTTCTATAAGGTCATCCCTCAGCCTCCTACAGAACGCAGAACAGACATTGCCTCCTGAAGCTGAGGTTCTGATACCTGGGCCATTTGGGCAGTGCCTGAGACAAGCTGTCCCACATCATAGTGGGCCACTGAACTCTTCACAATCTTAGTCACCAAAGTGGGGGTGAAATCTGTAGGATGATGAAGAGAAGTGGGAGTGAGAGGAAACCTTTGAGGGAGAAGATGAGGATTAGAATCCTGAGATGGACCAGATGACCTGTCAAAGAGAGGAAAACAGGGTAATGATCCAGAGAGCTTGACAGGCCAGAGGGAACCACATAATCTCCTACTCTGAGGTTGACTGAGCTCTACTGAGAATTCTCTGTTCATGTTATTGTTTCATTTGTACAATTGGCTGTCAGCTCTCCCCTTCACATATGCAATGTTCCCCAGGGGTTGTCTAACTTTCCTATCTAATTGCTCTATGCAATAAAACGCTGACTTTTGCTTTTAGCGAGTTCTGATATCCTCACCCCTGTAAAAGTTGTCGTACACATGCAAAAATTGTTCTGCAGTTAGGTTAATACTCAATTAGCTCTGATGCAGTGAGTATTTTCATTATTACGTGTTCCTGGATCTTGCTTCAAACATGGTTACCAAAGACATTTGTCACTTCAGTGAGTTCACTCTCTCACGAAGGCGACCAAGCTGTTCCGAACCTGAGACTTGTCATTATGCATCTTACTTTCTCGCAATATTTTAGAAAGCAATTAATTTACAGTGTATCCTTTCAATGTTTAAGTGTCCCCTCTGACATTGCTTCCAGTACTTTTATGCTGCCATTTGTGCATTTATTCCCTCCATCACACTCTGCCATTATACTAATTTAACACATGAGCTGCCCATTGGCCTCCTCACAGACTTAAATGTTGGAGTGTGGCTTTAAGGATCTCAGACATGAGTCACAGCTTTCCCTCCTGAAGCTTGTAGACACATGACAGGTTCTGCCATCACTCCCTTAAAGCCCAGCTTACTCCAATAGTACTTAACATTATCCCCGGTGTCCTCAGGATTCATCAGTGCCTAGCCTAACCTGTAACTTATAGGTGTGTGCTTCGCTGAAAGATGAGGCTAGCTCCAGTCACCCACTTTGCTGATTATGAGAGAGGAGCCAAGGTGTAGAGACTGCAACACAATGCATCCTTCCGGCAGTTTGAAGGTGCTCCACATCTTTCACATTTTTTTTGGTCCAATTGGGACAATCAAACTACAGCAGATACTAGAACAACACAGATAAGTACTTATTTCCCAAAGTGCACATTACGTACAACGGTTGAACACCCATGCTACCATTGTGTCCTCAGAAGGTTATTTATTCCGAGACAACAAGGTGCAGAGCTGGATGAACACAGCAGGCCAAGCAGCATCATAGGAGCAGAACGGCTGATGTTTCGGGCCTAGACCCTTCATCAGAAATGGTTATTTATTGGTTAATGGTTATATAAAAGGTTATTTATTCCTTCTACTTTCAACTATGCCTAGGTGCAGATGTGACCGCTTCAGATGGGACGGAGGGAGCATGCTGTATTGTATACCCTGATGAACTTGAAGATGTGGGTGGATGCTTTTGTAGGCTTTGGGCCTCAAGGACCAGAGCCTGCTGAGAGTATCCTGCACAGGGGCAGGATCACCTTCCTCAGCCTGAACTCCTAGAAGGAAGGGGGTTAGAAGCAGCAGGGAGTTAGAAGGCTGGACACCTCTCGGGTGTACTGAGACAAAGCTCCTGGGATGCTTGTCTCTCACTCCTCCTCCCTCTTGGTGCTGGCAGGTACCATCTGTCTCGTTGAGGTCACCTCGAGTGAGGCTGAGGCGCATCATACCTTGTCTCTTGCCATTGATGCTCAGAACTATGACCAGAGCAATGGGCAGCAGGACTCAGCACATATCCAGCAGCCACCCAATGTTCTGCTGGAGCTGGGTCTCCATGGTGGCTGCCACCCATTCCATGGAGTGTACCGTGTACTAGCACCATGACAGTGAGAATGCGCATGGGCTCCTCCCTCTTTCATTACAGCCTCTGGCACATCTACCTGATGTTCCTCTGCCTTTCTCTGCAGGTTGACCATGTCACTTATGGCTAGGTACAAAGACACATCTTCAGCACGGGGCACAGTAGGTGCCTGGTCTCTGGGAGGCTTCTTAGTGACAGAGACCTCAGGTGTTTCTTCCTTCTTTGCTGCAGACACATGGCAGTGATGGGATCGCCAGACTGAATTACCAGATTGCTTGTGACGTTAAGGCTTGCAGGGGATGAGGCTCTGAGAGATGCCGGTGCAGTAACAGAGTTAGCAATGTTTCTGTCAGAGTGAGGTAGAACAGAGAAGATGGTGTCACTTCCCCTAATAGAGTGCAGAAAATACTTGCTGTTAATTCAACATTTGTTGCATCATTTTTGTAGGTGTCAGTGGGATTGTCCTGTGCTGCGATCTCTGCCCAGGCTTTACGGGTCTTTTGTGACATCTTACTGGTGTCGTCACCCGGGAAAGTGATGTCCTTTCTGTTGGTGACCTTGTCTACAGTAGTGTCTGCAGGGTGGCATCGCAAAACTGGGGAACCATCTTAACCTTCTTGGCTGACATCTCTGGGCTTGTGGGGGTGATCCCATAGGCTGAGGGGAAATTCCTGGCCTGCAGCATCTCAAGTTGTGTTCAACTAGCCTGAAAATATGTTACCAGGACCTTTGATCCCATTCATTCAGTAACCTCTGCCCTTTGCATAGCTCATGAAGTGGGATATATGTGATCACACAAGATAACTCACCCCAGGCATTGGCATTCATAACACCATCCAACACAAAGAGTCAAGGTGGAAAGACACCTGTTTGCACCATTTGATGGATGTGAACCTTAGACATTAATCGACTGAGTGAACTACAAATTCTGATCCATTCATAACCACATGCGGCGTCAGAAATCAATGCCAGTCATAGCTGTGACACCCAGGCAATGTACTGTGCCCTGGAAAGATTCACACTAGGTGCCAAAGTAGCAAGCATCTTCCAAGATCCTATAGTGTGCACATGGTGGAGGAGCTGCTCACTTCACAATAAGGACCACAAAACATTGTGTAGCCCAAAGCCTGGCTTATTGTGTACCTTCAACCTTCCTAACCACCTGTCCTGCTGTCTTCAAGGATCTGTGGGCATGCACACCAAGGTCTCTCTGATCCTCTGTACTTCCTAGGATCCTAGTATTCAACATATGCTCCCTTGCCCCGTTATTCTTCCTAGAACGCATCACCTCCTACTTTTCAGGATTAATTCAATTTGCCATTAATCAGTCCATCTATACCATCCTGTATTTTAAGGTTTTCCTCATCGCTTTTTACCGAACCACCAATTTTCCTGACATCTATGAATTTAGTGATCACACCTCCTACAATCTCATCTAGGCCATTAACATACACTATAAATAGGAAGGGAATCAGCCCCACACATGGTGTGATGCGACTGGACTCAGGCTTTCAGTCACTACAATGCCCTTTGGCTATCATTCTCTGACTCCTGCCACCAGGCTGATTTTGGATCCATTTTGCCAAATTGCATTGGATCCCATGGGATCCTACCTTCTTGAGCCAGTCTCCCATGTAAGACGTTGTTAAAATGGTAAAAAATTGCAGCACGCTGCTGTGCAGAGGGACATGGCTGGCCTTGTGCATGAATCGCTAAAAGTAGGATTGCAGGTGCAGCAGGTGATTAAAAAGGCAAATGGAATTTTGTCTGTCATTGCTCGAGGGATGGAGTTTAAAAACAGGGAGGCTATGTTGCAGCTGTATGGGGTCCTGGTGAGGCCACACCTGGAGTACTGTGTGCAGTTTTGGTCTCCTTGCTTGAGAAGAGATATACTAGCACTGGAGGGGGTGCAGAGGAGATTCACTCGGTTGATTCCAGAGTTGAGAGGGTTGGATTATGAGGACAGACTGAGTAGACTGGGATTATACTCATTGGAATTCAGAAGAATGAGGGGAGATCTTATAGAAACATATAAGATTATGAAGGGAATAGATAAGGTGGAGGCAGGGAGGTTGTTTCCGCTAGCAGGTGAAACTAGGACAAGTGGGCATCACCTCAAAATAAAGGGAAGCAGATGTAGGACTGAGGTCAGGAAGAACTTCTTCACCCATACGGTTGTGAATCTGTGGAATTCCCTGTGTGAAGTGAAGTGGTTGAAGCTATCTCGCTGAACGTTTTTAAGGCAAGGCCAGATAAATTTTTGAACGGTGAAGGAATTAAGGGTTATGGTGAATGGGTGTGTAAGTGGAGCTGAGTCTCAAAAAGATCAGCCATGATCTTATTAAATGGCGGGGCAGGCTCGAGGGGCCAGATGGCCTACTCCTGCTCCTGGTTCTTATGTTCTTAAGTTCTTAAAAGCCTTACTGAAGTCCATGTAGACCACATCAACTACACTACCCTCATTTAAGGTTTTTGCAAAGATTTATAGCTTGGGCTAGGGATTGAGGGTCGCACACTACTCTAATGTACATCCTTAGTCAACTCCTCAAAAAATATCAAATTTGTTAGACATGATCTTCCTCTGATAAAGCCATACTGATTATCCTTGACTAATAACTGACCCTTCAAGTAGAGATTAATTCTGTCCCTTAAAATTTTTTTCAATAGTTTCCCAACCACTGATGTCACTCACTGGCCTGTAGTTTCCTAGCTTATCCTTAATATCTTTCTTGGCTAATGGTTCCACATTACCTGAATCCAGTCGTCTGATATCTCAGTGAGGGTTTGAAAATTAATGTCAGAGCCCCTGCAACCTCCCCCTTTGCCTCTCATAGTAGCCTGGGATACATCTCATATGGGCCTGGGGATTTATCCACAAGACTGCTAAAACTGTTAACACTTCTTCTCTCTCTCTTAATGCTGATTTATTCAAGTATATCACAGTCTTCCTCCCTGATTTGTACGCCTACATCATCCTCCTCTATTGTGAAATCAGATACAAAGTATTCATTTAAAACCTCAGCTATGTTTCTGGCTCAACACAGATTGCCATCCAGGTCTCTGATTGGGCCTACTTTTTCTGTGTTATCCTCTTGCCCCTAACATACTTGTAACTTTGAATTTTCTTCTATTTTATGCATCACTACTTTCTCATGTCCTTTCTGTCTCTCCTAATTAATATCTTTGTAAGTAAGCCCTGTGGTATTCCACTGGAGCTTCCACTGTTTCAGCCCTTGGTACCTCCCATCAGCTTCCCTCTGTATTGGCTGTAAGATTCCTTTTTTCCCTTATCCTGTCTTATGCATCCCAAACATACACGAGTCTCTAGAGTTTTTGGTCCCACTCTTCACCTTTACAAGAACAACTTGGTGTTGCACTTTCACTATTTCATTTTCGAATAACTTCCACAGACATAAATAGCTGCTCCCATCCACTTTGGTCAAATTCTGTCTGACCGTATTAAAATCAACCTTCTCGGAATCCAGAACCTTGGCTGCTGGCTCATCTTTGTCCTTTTTCATAATTACTTTAAATCTTAACTAAGTTATGCTCACTATCACCAAAACACTCCGATAATGACACTTCTACCACTTGCCCGGTTTTGTTCCCTAAAATTAGGACCAGCACTGCTGCCTCTCTTTTAGGACTTGAAGGGTGAGTAAGGTGGCTGAGGTTGAGTGAGGGAAGTATTACAGGCAAAATGACAGTGGAAGAGCATGACACAAAAACAGAAATTGCTGGAAAAACTCAGCAGGTCTGACAGTATTTGTGGAGAGAAACCACTGCTTTGATGCTGCTTTCAGATACTGCCAAACCTGCTGAGTTTTTCCAGCAATTTCCATTTCTGCTCCTGAGCATCTGCAGTTCTTTTGCTTTTTTGTGGAAGATATGAGCATTGGTGGGAGGTGGGTCTATCAGCCAAGACACAGTGAGGTATCAGAGAGTAGCTGGTGGGACAGAGCGGGTTATTGACCTTTTTCCCACAATGCTGAGCGTTAGTCTGCACCATACATACCATACTGACCTGAGCAGCAATGTTTGAGCAAGCTGACAGGGTCTGATGTATGCTCAACTCTTTGTTCCTGAGGGAAGAAGATGGCTATTCTCAGTACATCCTGTCCATTGGCACCTCCAGATACCTGTTGGCAAAGCGGGGCACTAATTTCCTTCTGTCCGACACGTTTGGGGCAATTCACATGGACCGTACAGGACAGCTCAGTGCTTCATCTGGTGCACAATTGTGATTTAATTCTGGTGCCAGTGCCGGGAATCCTGGAAGAGCCCAGCAATGGCAAGTACTCTCATCTCTGACCAGAGGGAAGATATGACGAGTGGGACGCTATAGCTCAGTGGAGCACAGTTAATGAGGAAAGTTTTGAAAAATAGAGTGAAAAATCTTGCTACGATTCACAGAGAGAAACTGCATGAAACTTGACCAAATCTGGGAAAAGTCAGCCCCATGTTAGTGAGTTTGTTAGTCATGTCACATGTTGTCTTGTTGATAGCAGTGCAAGTTTGGAGCTCAAATATCCTGTTAAGCTCCTCTAATTGAAAATTTGCTCAGTTGTAGGAAGCAATCTGGTTCTTTCTTCAGCCCTACTGAAAGGGATCAACAACTACTTTCACATTAATTGCAGAGTGAAGCCTAATCCAATGGACAATTGGGGAGCTACTGATTCTGCTGCCTGGAGAAGCCCTCAGTAATTGACAAAATATTGACAATAATTGTGGTGGTCTGCTGCACACTGTAAAATCCTATCATCACAAGGACACAGCCTTTGCCACCAGGTAAATAGTGAGCAGCTCAGCAGAAGGATCAAGGGAAGAGAATATGCAAGAATATCCAGCCCCTTTCTGGATCATCCATCTGTGATCAACTCATCCCTCTGCAATATCAAGAAATGCAAACACCCTTCCCATTCAACTATAGCTCGAAACATTACTTAACTCCCATTATTGACCATCATGATTACTACATGGCCACAAAGCAAAAACAAAATCCACCACAAAACAAACATTTCAGTCCGAATTTATAAGTGAAATGTCCCATATCACAGTTAAGTGTCAGCTAATCACTCTTGGGAATTCCCTTACTGCCTAGCTGTCTTCCCTGTGCCTCTGCCTGACCTAGTGCTCCCACACAGTACTGTGCCACTGGCTACAAGATGCTTTTAGTGGGACTGTACATGACCTTGCAGTGTGATTTCAAATTCAGTGGCGGAATCTCCCACTTTGCACCATTATTTCCACTTGCTGTTCTTTCTGTCTCCAATCAACAGCACTCAGCCAAACTTATGAGGTTTGAACATACTTTCACAGAGAGATCGTGATCACAATAGCTTGCCTGTGATTTTATGTGCTAGCATTGCCTAAATCTACAACAAGCATGAGTTTGACTAACCCAGAGTAAACAATCTAGAACATCAGCTTTTGATGGGCAGCCTTCTATTGGATTTCCTATTCTGCCGGTGGGAATGGCTGACAACTTGGTCAAAAACCAGAGATTAGTTTTGTCAGGGATAACAAGGTGTAGAGCTGGATGAACACAGCAGGCCAAGCAGCATCATAGTAGCAGGAAGGCTGACATTTCGGGCCTAGACCCTCAGTAAAGGGCTCACCCTTGTCCCCCTCCACCCACACATCAACGAATACCGGTCACGTTTGGACATTGAGCAGTTTTTCCACCGCCTCCGCCTCCACGCTTACTCCTTTAACCGTGAACCTAACCCTCCCTCTACTGACCCCTTCTCCCACCTCCAACACACCCCTCCTCCTGGACACCACCCCAAGGCCTCCTACCCTCCCTCGACCTCTTCATCTCCAACTGCCGTCGAGACATCAATCGCCTCAATCTCTCCACCCGTCTCACCCACTCCAACCGCTTCCCCGCAGAACGTGCAGCCCTCCGCTCCCTCCGCTCCAATCCCAACCTCACCATAAAACCCGTGGACAAGGGAGGCGCAGTTGTAGTATGGCGCACTGACCTCTACATCGCCGAGGCCAGATGCCAACTCTCCGACACCTCTGCCTACCTCCTCCTCGATCATGACCCCATCCCCGAGCACCAAACCATCATCTCCCAAACCATCCACAACCTCGTCACCTCAGGTGACCTCCCACCCATGGCCTCCAACCTCATCGTTCCCCAACCCCGCACTGCCCGCTTCTATCTCCTTCCCAAAATCCACAAACCTGACTGCCCTGGTCGACACATTGTCTCTGCCTGCTCCTGCCCCACCAAACTTATCTCCACCTATAAAGCATTTCTGATGAAGGGTCTAGGCCTGAACCGTCAGCCTTCCTGCTCCTATGATGCTGCTTGGCCTGCTGTGTTCATCCAGCTCCGCACCATGTTATCTCAGATTTTCCAGCATCTGCAGTTCCTACTATGTCTATTAGTTTTGTCAGAATTTGACTCATTGTAATTTCACTGTACATGGAAGGCTTGTTTCATAGAAATGCCACAAGGAGCATACGGGCACAGAAACTCTTCCTGACAATACTGCATCACTGCCAAGTGATGGGCATGGTTGCCTTCCAATGAGAAAGATAGTCTATTTAGCTAGATTCCAGTACATAGTGAAGCAGTAACTGCTACTGCAAGGTTGGAGTAAGTTCTCAGCAACAGCTGTGCTTCTGTGTGACTTTTATTCCCATTCCTGGTTTATCTCCCTGCATTTGCCCCTGCTCCCATACTTTGCCCTCATCCCTGGAACCTCAACTTTAGTAAGGCCATCTACACAGGAGCAGTTGGTTTGACTTTATTATGCACGGACCATAATGATGAACGCAGCACTCGTACATGTTCATTCTGGCTTTGGGATATCCGTTGTCCAAATTCACAGGTGGCCATTTTGATAACAGGTTTTTTGTGCTAATCTCTGCGTATAGAAACATTGGGCTGAATCTTATGTTTTTTTGCTAAGTTCTAGTTGCATCTTTTGGAAGCATTTCCATCTTGAGGCCTAACTAGTTTTCTTGCTGTATCTTACCAAACACACATCCTTAACTACCTACCCTACTCCCGGCACCCATCACATCAAATTCGAGCTCAAACTAACCGCGCGCCAAACAACTTGCCACTCAGTGGTATTCCACCAAAAGACCAGCATCTCTTGAATCCGTGCCATCCTCATGGACAAGGATGGGCCCTGTCAACCCAGAGTTGCTCTGCAGAGTTCCTGACATTTACACCAAACATAGCAGACAGGAGGAAATTGGCACACTGCTTTGTAGGCAGAGATTTGGAGGTCCTGTTGGATGCAGTAGTTCTTTCCTAGGATTTGGATTAGTCTGAGGTTACCACCTGAGTTGAAGCAGTCTCAAATGTCTCGAGGCATGCACAGTGCTATAGGAAGAAGATCAATGACGTTCTCCACTTTGCCAACCTAAGTGCCACTTCTCTCTGATACCTCACACTGACTCCATCTCTACTACTGTACCCACCTCCCACTAAAGTGCATCGTCTACCACTCTCACTATTAAACGCAATATCTTCCTTCACTCACTGTCACCCACCCTAACCCCTGACAGCACTAACCCTGCATGCACCTGTACTACTTATTTGCTTGCTTAGGACACCTCCCCACTTGCACCAAAAGTAACAGCTATGCCACTCACTTTCATCTCCCACATTACCTGCCTGTCTCACGTTCCAAGAAACAAAAACAGCTCACAGTAGGGCAGTCGGACTGAAGATGGTTGGTGGGCCAACATTTAGCTCGTCACCCTTTGGAGAGAATCCTGATTCTGAATGACCTGAGTGACCGCAAGCAAGCCCCTGGAGGGATGCCATTGACTTACTGTGCTGGGACTTCCTAGCGGAAGCTAATCTTCTTGACCTGACTGAGGTGTGCTGACAACATTGACAAGCTTCCTGTGCTAAACAGAAGTAGCACTAGCTGCACTAGATCACGTGGGCACAGCAAGCATTAGACAACTGAGCTGACTAATTCAGGCACTCACCTGAATTTCCACCCAATTATTTAAACAGACGAAGTTAGTCAGGTTTCTTTTGTCCACAGATCTCCTGCTTTACTGCAACCTCAAGAGCTTCCTAATTTTCTTCTTCCACTGGACTTCCTCTACTTAGATTTCTAAATGGCCCTGTTATGGCTTTAATTCTGGATTTGCAACATACCCATGTCTGTGAAATGGTTTTAAATTGTTTCTGTGGCTTTTGATTTCCTCACTGTAGCCATGATTCACCATTGTGGCAAGTCCATCTGACCTGTAAATATTATGCTTACTCTTCCCTTTCCAAGCTTGTAAGCTGTGCTGCTTATTAAAGCTTTCCCCTTGCCCACTTCAGAGTTTAATTTTAAATGTGAAGTTGCTGATGTGTATTGCTCTCCAGCTGTACCTTAATTCAGGACTGCTCCTATTGATAATCAGCAATCAGTATTATCTGTAATTGCATCGATACGAATAATGTACCAGACCCATCGAGTTCCTAGTTCACGCTTGCTGCTTTGTGTCCTCTATCAGTTCTAAAATGCTTTTTTCTTTGAACCATTGATCATAGATTCTGTCTTTTGAACCTTGCCATGACTTTTGGTCCAACAGATTTTCAATGTTCACTGGACCACAGCAACTCAGTAAGCATGGCCATAGATCCGAGAACATCCCTTTTACAATAGAATCAGTAAGTAATCTATACTCACCAAATCGCGAGGTATAATCTGGTCTAGGGATGAGCACAATCTTCTGGAAACCTCGGCAGAAAGACTTCAACTCTGCATCGAATGGCCGTCTCGTTGTGCCCACAATGAGAACACGATCTTCTGCTTTAATAGACTTGAGTATTTTTGGGAAAGATTTCTTTAGCCGCTTCGGTTCTAGCTGTACAAGATGAGACAAGGTGAAATTTGATGCTCCAGTTATAAAAGAGCTGGCTAGCATGAAGCAAATGAATTTTTCACAATATTTTCAGAAAGTGATAAAATGTACATCCCCTTCTTTAAAAAGGTTGTCAAGGATAGTTTGATAATTTACCAAGAACTTTATTCCATAATTGAAAATATGTAGATGGATTGTTTGTCTTGCACAGAGGGTTTTTTTTTTCCCATAATGCTACAGTGGAACATTTGCGAAAAGTGGATGAATAAGATTTGCTATCAATCTGTGCACATAAATAGCCTTCAGTTTGTAACCCCATCATACCTTGGGAGTGCAGCATTTGAAAGAAACACAGATGCAAACTCTGTCAGATTGCGCCAGCTAGTTCATGACATGTAGTTTGCTACCACCTTCTCAAGGGTACCTAGGGGATGGGCAACAAATGCTGGCCCAGCCAGTGATGTCCACATCCCACGAATGAATTTTAAAATGTATAAATATTCAAAGAACAACAAAAAAACACTGAACCAAGTCTATAACGAATACTGACTCCATAACCTGGGCCAACGAACCATTTCAATATCATTTAACAAAACAACTTTGCTCCTACCTGCTTTTCCATCTTTGGAACCTTCTTGTAGAAGACTTTCTCTGCATTGTCGATCCATACAACAGAAGGCTGCAACATACGAGCAACCTAAGTAAATCACACCATCAGTAGGGTTAAAGCTAGAACAGATAAATACATGTATGAGAGAAACATAAAAACATAGAAAATAGGAGCAGGGATGGGTCATTCATTCTATCAAGCCAACTTCTGCCGTTTAACGTGATTGTGGCTGATCCTCTATCTGAGTGAAGAAATTTCTCCCCTTGGTCCAGAATGGCCTAGCAAGTATCCTAAGACAGTGACACCTTGTTCTGGACCTCATGGCCAAAAGAAACATCACCCATGTATCCAGTCTGTCAATTCCTGTCAACAATGATTATGTTTCATTGAGATCCCTCTCACTCTTTCTAAACTTCAGTGACTGCAGGATGAATTGACTGAATCTCTCCTGATATGACAACCCTACCATCCCAGGAAACAGTCTGGTGAACTGTCACTGCATTCTCTCTGTGGCAAGTATGGCCTTTATTCAGGAAGGAACTCAAAACAGCACACAATGCTTCAGCTGTGGTCTCACCAAGGCCCTGTACAGCTGTAGTTAGGATGTCCTTGCTCCTGTACTAAATCCCTCTTGCAATGAAGGTCAACATACCACTTGCCTTCCTAAAATCTTGCTGCATCTACACACCTGCTTTCAGTGACCCACGCACAAGGACATCCAGATCCCTTTGCACATCAACATTTCCCAATCTATTGCTATAAATAATACTCTGCTATTCGGTTTTTCTGACCAAAGTGGACAACTTTATACTTCTCTGTGTTAACCTGCACCTGCTACGCCTTTGCCCACTCAAACAACTTGTCTGAATCACTCTTTACATCCTCCTCATCACTCTCAATCCCATGTAAATTTGTGTCTTCAGCAAAGTGAAAATATTACGCTTGATTCCCTCATCCAATTTATTGCTATACCCAGACATAGCTGCAACCCAAGCACTGATTCCTGTGCTACCCAACTTGTCACTGCCTTCCACTCTGAAAAAGAACCATATATTCCTACTCTCTGTGCCTGTGTTCAGAAGAAGAGTCCCGACCCAAAACATCAACTTTTCCGCTCCTCTGATGTTGCCTGGCCTGCGTGTTCCTCCAGCTCCACACTTTGTCATCTCTGACTCCAGCATCTGCAGTTCTTGCTATCCCTACTCTCCATTTCCTTTCTGCTAACCAATTCTCAATCTGTGCCAGTATATTATCAGCAAACCCACGGGTTTTGGTTTTGCACATTTTGTGACTTGAAACTTTATCATAAGATTCTTAAAATCCAAACACACCATATCTACTGGTTCATTCTCATCTATTTGACTTACGTACTCAAAAAACTTCAGCAGGTTTGCTAAACATGATTTGCCTTTCATAAACCGATGTTGACTTTGTGTGATTCTTTTGGTGTTTTCTAAGTGTCCTGTTATCATCTCCTTTATAATAGACTCCAGCAAATATCCAACTACTGATGTTAGACTAACTGGCCTGAAATTCCTGGTTTTCACCCTACCTCTTGTTTTAAATAGTGGTGTTACATTTTCAAGCATCTATTCTGATGGGACCATTGTAGAATCCACAGGGTTTTGGAAGATAACCACCAATGTATTAATTCTTCCAATGGCCACATCCCATAGTACCCTAGGATATAGATTAACAAACCCTGGGGATTTATCAGCTTTCAATTTCATTCATTTCTTCAGCACCTTTTTTTTAAACTAATCCTCATCTCCTTCAATTCCTTTTTCCTAATACACTCTTGCTTCCTCACATTTCTGGGAAGTTATTTGTGGCTTCTTCTTTGAAGTCCGAACTAAAGCAGTTGTTATTTGCTCTGCCATTTCTTGTTCTCCGTATCATTGCCCCCATCTCAGATTGTAAGGTCTTCACTAATCTTCTTTTCTCTTTATACATATTTATGTAAACTCTTGCAGTCACATTCAGTTTCCTTGTAAGTCTACTTTCATGCTCAATTTTACCTGTCTTAATCATCATCTGGGTACTCCTCCGTTGAATTTTAAATTGTTTTCAGTCTATAGGCTTACTAATTTTACTAGAAATTCTAAGAATGTATAATTGTTGCACTGCATGCATTTGTTATTTAAATATCAACCAATACCAATTCATTGTCATGACTTTAAATGATGTGTGTAAAGGAAAACTGCAACCAACATTTGGAAGTTGTTAACCTGAAAATCCAAACCCCAAAAAAACTAAACTCAACACAATACACAGAGCAGAGAGCACACATAGTAAAGTGGTCAGTCATTGCTCACAGAGGCAAGGGCTCAAGGCTGTATATATGCCATTGATCAAATATTGACATAATTCGAGAAGAAATGAGAACAAGTTGCCTGCTTGAATAGGATATACAATTTTAACAAACTAACAAGATGGGGGGACCTTAAAACTAAAAAACAACAATGGGGGCGGCAGTGGAGGGAAGGAGTGGGACCTTAATTCCATCATAGGACGAGGGCGTCGCTGGCTAGGCAGCATTTATTGCCCATCCCTGACTACACAGAGGGCAATTAAGAGACAACCACATTGCTGTGGGTCTGGAATCACATGTAGGCCAGACCAGGTAAGGATGGCAGTTTCCTTCCCTAAAAGACATTAGTGAACCAGATGGGTTTTTCCTGACAATGGATTCACAGGCATCATTAGATTGTTCATTCCAGATATTTATTGAATTCAAATTCCACCATCTGCCATGGCAGGATTCGAACCCAGGTCCCCAGAACATTATCTGGGTCTCTGGATTAACAGTCCAGCGATAATATCACTAGGTCATTGCCTCCCCTCAATAGCTGCTCTGGCAGAATTGCCCTGTTATTTTGGCTTGAGTCCACCAGAAACTAGACTGGGATGAGCTAAAATAAACTGAATTCATGCCAAACTTTCCAGATGCGTTTATAGTGTATAGTGCAACCTTCTTAAGGACCTGGAGCAACATTGGTACTGGTACAAAAATGAGATACTGCAGATGCTGGAATTCTGAAATAAAGTAGAAAATACTAGAAATACTCAGGAGGTCAGCAACATTTGGGGAGAGAGAAACAGAATAAATGCTTCAAGCCAATGGTTACTTAAGATTAGATGAAGGGTCATCATCAACCTGAAATGGTAATTCTATTTCTCTCCATAGATCTTACCTGAGCAACCTGGTATTTCTAACATAATGGTGCATGCTAGCTGAAACATAGTATACTTGTTGACCAACTGGAGGTTGTTCTGAGGAAGGGTCACCAGACCCAAAATGTTGATATTTTCTTCACAGATGCTGCCAGACCTGCTGAGCTTTTCCAGCAACTTCTGGTTTTGCTCTTGATTTACAGCATCTGCAGTTCTTTCGGTTTTTATTTGGTGGTTGTATGCTCCATCTTTGCATTCATACATGAATTGTAGCCTGCACACTACAGAGGAATATCATTTTTAGGGTTTTAAGATGCTCCTTATAAGAGGGAAGTCAAGGGGCACATATATCTTTCATCTGTCAAGGGTTACTAAATACTCTGTCTCTGTTAGCTTGACTTGTGTCAGTTGTGGCTCAGTTAGAGTCACTGCCATAGATCCATAAAGCATGGAAACAGACCTTCAGTCCACTTTGTCCATGCCGACCAGATATCCTAAATTAATCTAGTCCCATTTGCCAGCATTTGGCCCAAATTTTGCTAAACCCTTCCTGTTCATGTACCCATCCAGATGCCACCAGCTGGTACCACACTTGCCTGAATTAACATGTTGTGGGTTCAACTCCAAATCCAGAGATCTGAGCACAAAGTCTAGGCTGACACATTCCCTTGCAATATTAAGGGAACACTGCACTGTTGTAGGTGTTGTATTTTGATGAGATGCTAAACCAAAGCCCCATTTAAAGTCACATGTGGCAGAAGCTTGCTGCGTCGTTCCGAATATTATTGCTGATATTTACCCTTCAATCAACATCACAAGTACAGGTTGGCATCAACTTGCCAAGCTTCCTTCAACCACACCTCCTAAACCTGCAATCATTGCTACATTGAAGGCCAAAGGGTGTCAAAGCCTGAAAACCTGCAAGTTCCCCTCCAACTAACTTGGAAACATGTCACCATTCCTTCGCTATTGTTGAATCAAAATCCTAGAACTTCTTTC
The DNA here is from genome assembly GCF_021869965.1 of Rhincodon typus. NCBI lineage: Eukaryota > Metazoa > Chordata > Chondrichthyes > Orectolobiformes > Rhincodontidae > Rhincodon > Rhincodon typus. The sequence continues at coordinate 21,708,258 of NC_063338.1, forward strand.
ATAATATCACAGTGGGCGTACCTGCTAGGGACTGCTAGAAAGGGGTTCACCACCACTTCCTCAAAGGAATTTAGAGATGGGAAACAAATGTTGGGCTTATTAGAAACTACAACGGCCCATAAAATAAAAAGAAATATTACATTGCTGTTTGATGGAGCTTGCTGTGTGTAAATGGGCTGCCACATTTCCTGCGTTACTACACTGGCTGTAATGCACTTTGAGATGTATTGAGATCATGAGAATGACAATATAAATGTTATATTTTTTGTTTCTTGGGTAGTCGGTTTGTCATAAATATATGGTTGGTTGGCTGAAATTATAAAATAAGGTGATACCCCGAATCTATAAACTTTGGCAGTATGAAGGGTGATATTTTGAGTCTTTTTTTTCAATAATTTATATTACTGCCGTTATGATTTTTTTTCAACTCAACTCCTAATAGAATGTCGAATTTCTGGATCTGCGGCAAACATGAAATATACAATCAGGCACATATTACCAAATAATGCAATCAGGGAGTAAGCTGTTAACCTAGAAGTTGGCATTTCCAACATTTAAAATCCCGTCTGTTGTGTATGATGTACAGGAAAACTGTAAACAATTGTAGAATATATTGTGTACTTAAGTATTTGCCTTTACTCCAATTTTCTTCAATCTGCAGATTACTACTAGAATAGAGTTCCATAGATAGCTGCTAGAACATAAAATACTAAGAAATAGCAGCAGGAGCAGGCCAATTGAGCCTGTTCTGCCATTAATTAATATCATAGCTGATTTGATTGTTATCTTAATTCCACTTTCTTGCCTGCCCCCACAACCCTTGAATGAATCAGGTGAATGATAAATGTAACGCAGACAAATTGAAGTGATCCATTTTGATGGTGTAGGGATTGTAACGAGGTCAGCTAGCTGGACTTCATGGAATATGAGTTCCCTGATTGGAGCTGTTAATCGGGTCCAATCAGGGAGCCCTGGCTGACAAAAGAAAAGGGGAATGCCAGAGATGCTGACTCTCTGATGGCTGACTCTGAATGAGGCAGTACTAAAATCAAGGACTGTTCATGATGGATACTGGCCTCTCTGGAGTTATTTCTTTTAGAAGAAAGGGAAAAGGTATTATAAAATAAAAGTATAATTCTGAAATGGGTGAAGGATTAGAGAGGCCTGAGGTACATGTGCACAAACCAATGAAGCTTGCTGAAGCAGTGGAGAAAGCAATTTAAAAAAATACTGAAGATCCTGGGCTTTGTATATCAAGGTGTGTAGCATACAACTGGCATTGAGTGCCTAATTCTGGGCATTGTTGGAGAAGGTCTGAGAGAATGTGTGGAAAAATTTGCTGGAATGGTTTCAAGGATGAGGGGCTTCACTTATTTTATTGAAGAATCCTGGGTCGTTCTCCTTAGAGCAGAGAATGTTGAGAGATTAATTTTATAGATTCACAGAAATGGAATGGTGCAAGAGGAGGCCATTCAGGCTATCACATCTCCAAACGAGCATTCTGGCTTAGTCGTATTCCCCTGCCTGTTCTCTACATCCTTGTAAATATGTTCTAATCAAATAATCATCTAATGCTCTCTTAAATTCCTCATTGACCCTGCTCTACCACATTTCCAGATAACGCATTCCAGACCCGAACCACTCACTGAGTGAAAACATTCTTTTCTCACATCACGTTTGCTGCTTTTGCAAATCACTTCAAAATGTATGCTCGCTCATCCTTGATCCTTTTATGAGCAAGAACATTTTTTCCCTATCTATCAGATCTTGACTTCCGGTGTTTTTGAAAACCTCTATCAGATCTCCTTTTATTTAGGCTTCAACATCAATAGGGTCTTGACAGTGTGCATAGAAAGAAACCGGAAGGAACCAGCATCAGAGGATTGGCAATTGGTAAAAGAACCACAGGTGTGGAAAAGTTTGCTTATGCAGTGAGTAGTTAGAAATTGGAACACATTTCCTGAAAGCATGGTTAAAAATCAATCAGAAATGGCTTGCAAAAGAAAATTGGATAAGCACTCAGTATGGAAAAATCTGGAGGGCAATGGGAAAAGATTTGAGGGGTAGGACTAGCGAGGTTATCTCCGTAGAGAGCTGGCATGGAATTAACTGTCTGAATGGCCTCCTCCAGCGCTGCAATCATTCTGTGATTTTAGGTACCTGCTATTATTCCAGACCCTGGTCCAAGTGGCCATTCTGCAGTGCTAAAAGTATAACATATAAATGTTTCCCTGAATAGTATCAGTAAGTGGGTACCCTGTCTGGTGCAACCAATTCAGTTTTGAACCAGTGTTTACTTTCTGGGATGACTGCCGGGTAACTTTAATTATCAAAAACTGATGTTGAAAGGTTTGGTTTTTAACTTCAGTTTTGAATGAAGATTAGTTTTCCCTTCCCAGTCAGAAAATTTGGCACATGTGGAATCAGATCGTTGTACATTAATCAGATCTTTGCTATTCTTAAATACTCCACCCTGCCAGGCCTTCTGTTGGTCATCCTTTAACCTAGAGTACTCGAGCAATCATTCCATCCTACAATTGCCTTGCTGGGATCAAGCACAAACTGTGACATAAATATGGGACTTCCCTGTAAATACTTTGAAAGTAAAATGATTAACATTCTTTGTCACTGCCCACTAGAACATGAATTTTGCACCTGTGTCTCCAGTTAGTATGCTTTTTATTGTGGTTAGGCTTTTGCTCAGAATTTGTGGTGTGGACCTCAATAATGGGTGAGTTGATCTAGTGCAGTTTCCTACAGTTACTTCTGATCACGTTCGGAACAGTAATGACAGAAGTATACGAACAGGCTGTTTGAATTTTCCTGTCAAGAATAATTGTAAAGGGATAGGCAAGGAGCCTTAAGAATGCCTATTAAAAGATGAGAGGCATGGGAAAATGACAAAACTTAGTTTGCCACATGATCCAACTCACGCAAGGGATCTGAAAGTGAAGTTTCTACTTGCAGTAACCTGTGAAACAAAAATAATGCAATGAAAACATTCCTTTGCAATGGAGGAAGGGTGGTGACCTTCCACAATTGTTTTCCAGTTAAGTGATGTTATCAGTCATTAGCCTTGCTGTGTCCATTTATGGTTTGGATTTCAGAAGAGCAAAGAGAGATCGGAAGAACTGCGAACAATCAAAAACCTTGAGGCTCTATTGAATTCTACAAATCTGATTATATCACCTTCAAAGCCCACTAAGTTTCTAATTTATTTTTTTATTCTTGACATACTCACTTCATGCTGAGCTGACAACTTAAACCAAAACAAGTCATTAAAAAAAAACTCCACTGGTGATCTTAGTCTAATCTATCTAATATTTTGGACTCACTGTTAACAATGCCACACAAGCCCTCCTAACCCACAATTAAATTCTAACATGATGTTTACTTATAGATATTTAGTAATATTTTTTATGTAAAGCCATTTGAATTCTTCAGTTAAATTTTAAGCTCATAAAATTCTTAAAGGTCTAGACAAGGGAAATGTGGGGTATTGAATTAGAGGGCACAATCTCACACTGTAAAAAAGGCATTCAGGATTGAGGGTGAGGAGGAATTTCTTCATTTAAAGGTTGGTGAATCTTTAGAATTCTCTATCTCAGAGGGTTGTGGGAGCTCAGTTGTTGGACACAATCTGCCAGGCCCAGAGGAGGTGATCCCAGACCCAGGAAGGAAATTATTTAAGATGGTAACTCTGTCATCTTCCTGCTTCTGCCCAAATTAACTTCTGGACAGGAAGGCTCCAGGTCCACTTTTGCAGCCCACCACAAATTGAGGCCCTTTTGGGATAAATTAATGAACACTTAAGGGTCTAGTCCTGCCTGGGCTGCAGTCATTTCAGCTCCAGGTAGGCTGAGAAAAAGTCAGCCTACCTGAGTGATTAACCAGTGCAAACAAATGCTGCAGGGACCGTGGAAGGGGCCCAACTATCTACACTAATCTGTGCATGATGGAAGGAGTGGGCATCGGGCATATGAGTGGCATCTGAAACCCAACATTACTTTTTAAGATAACAAGGTGTGGAGCTGGATGAACACAGCAGGCCAAGCAGCATCATTGGAGCAGGAAGGCTGACGTTTCGGGCCTAGACCCTTCATCAGAAAT
>NC_063338.1:21712767-21732087 GCF_021869965.1 Rhincodon typus
ATGATGCTGCTTGGCCTGCTGTGTTCATCCAGCTCCACACCTTGTTATCTCAGATTCTCCAGCATCTGCAGTTCCTACTATCTCTGATACTACTTTTTAAAATCGTCCACATGGTCCCTCTTCTCCCTGCTGTCCCTACGGTGCAAGCCTCAACCTAATTAACACTTACATTTTTTGTGGTCAATCCTCCATCCTGGGAGCCAGGGAGGATGTTGGCCCAGCAGGAACCATAGACTTCTCCATGGCACCGAGGAGTTCTGATCTCTGAATGGCTGGTGCCTCTTGGCAGCTAAGACTTCCTCATTTGGGGCCCTAAATCCAGTCAAAAGGCATCCAGCCACCAATCAGGTGTCTGATTAAGATCTTGTGGACTTTCACATCCTGACAGATTTTGGGCATTTCTTTCCTCCAATCTCTCATGCTGCTCAAAAATCAGAAGACATCGCCTACTGAGTATATTTAAGACAAGATCAATAGATTTGTAGATAAAAATGACACCATGGGATATGGGAATAGCATGGGAAAGTGCTGTTGAGATAGATGATCATCCATGATCTAGAAAGGTAGCACAGGCTTGAGGGACTGAATGGCCAACTTCTGCTTCCAAGGCTCTTAAATTCTAACCGCCAGTTTATTACAGTTATTAGTTGTTAGTTGTTTTGTATATCGAGCCAAAATATTCATTTTTCTACATGCATTACCATCCAGATTTCTCAATTAACTTCCAACTTGTCACGCCCCTCACTCACCTAACGCTTTCTCTTTTCATAACTTTGTCATATGTCTGCCTCATTACTTTAGATTAACACACTGCACCCTACCCACAGATTATATGTTTCACAGTGACGATTTCCAAATCCAAACTAGTGTTACTTTGGATTTCCCTGTCACAATCATAATGATCAAATTCTGAAACAGTTAGCTCAAAAGCCACTCAGCTGATTTGCATAAACCAGTTAAACTGAGTATTTATGGCATGGATTAAGTTGTACTGCTTGCAATAAGAAATACTCTATTAAAAAAACCCCTTAGAATAACATAAAAGCATAACCTATCAACAACAAAGGAACAGAAAGACCTAATATCACCAAAAGCAAAACACTAATACTAACATAAAGGCAAATCCTGCAGATGCAGGAAAACTTTTACCATGAACTAACTAGTGCAGAATGACAACATCTCCTTGTGTTTGATGCCTAAGGTTAAGGTTGTTTTAATTAACTATCGATATTTTGTATCTGCAAAGACAAACCATGCCTACACTTCTGCCATATTTTGTGAATGGTATGTTAAGACAAACAGCAGTGATAGGTGAACTAACTATCAAAATCAAAAGGTTAGCTGCCATTCAAAAAAAAATTCCACATACCTATTTAAAGCTGTTGCTAAATTCACACTGACTTCTGCTCAACATGCTTTAGTACATCACAAAAAAACATTTTGTTGAATTTCAGGCTAACCTTGGTGAAGAATGTTAGCACTGGCAAGTGAATTTCTTTCTCACTTTGAGCACCAATGTTAAGATCAGGTGTTATTACGTTAGCTGCTGCTCGGACAACCACAGAAGCAAATGTCTCTCTATTCTGCCGACAGCAGTAGAAGACTACTGCTTTGTTTCAAATACATTGATTAATGCCTGTTTTAAAGTCAAAGAATGTGATTCCAATGTGTTAAATATTCACTAAGGTCATCAGGAACTGCATTCAACAGTGTGATAACATCCATTGATCACATGAGCCATTTTGGTGGCCGCCAAATGCGAATTGCTAAACCAGCCAGAGTAATTGTAAAACGAGGGTCAGTTTAAGGACCAATTATGACTTGTGAATTTGTGTTCATCAAGAATTGAGCTGAGATGACTCCAAATTCTAAACAAAACTCTGATTATTGTATTAATCTCAGTACTGAATCCCAGTAAGTATCTTTGATAAAAGAGGCAGGAAACCACGCCAGCACAAATTAATGAGCATTTACACCACAGTGGCAGATATTAGCAAGAATCCATTAGAACCTTCTTCCCTTTGGCTCCATCTCATTGGAATCTGAAACCTCCAATAATGGATTCTGGCTATTTGTGAAGCAGCTGTTAACCTCTTATGTTACAATTAGTGGGGTTCTTGAGGTGCAGAAGTGGAGTCCCCACTTCCTGGGCTGAGTAGCCTAGGTTCAAATCCCACCTACTCCAAAGGTGTATGGGAACATCTCTGAACAGATTGATTAGAAAAGAAGGTTAATTTTTTTTTAAACAGTTACAACTAATGAAATGACTGCTGACGCAGTATCAATTTTAGATTTGTCAGTTTGTTTAATCTTGCAACAATCTAAGTGTTTTGACATTGTTTTAAAAAAAGTGATTCAATTACTCTGGTAAGAGTAATGGACATTACTTATGAAGAAACCATCCAGACAGCCCATTGCATTATTTAGCAGAAATGATGTTATAGTTCTTACCTTACTAATGAGAAAGTATGTCGTAATAGTTAAATAAGAACACTGCTGATAGTTGACACTTAAGATTGATGAATTAGTTCAGTCCGGGTTGATGGAATACAAGTCTGCTGCATTCTATTTGCTGACTATGGAGTTTTCACCTGCCAGTGGACTAGGGCTCATCACAGTTGTGATTTCAAATGTGTCACATCTGACACAGGAATGTTAATAATACTGGCTGCACCACAGTGAATTCTTCTATCCCCAGCCCAAACAGTCTGACCTCAGTAAGATCACATTATGAAGTCTGTACACAAAAAGAAAAACAGAAAAAAAATACAAGACAGAAATAAATGCAATTGAGAAGATAACAACAATAATCTATCCCGCCAAGGAGTTATGGGGCTCGCTGCAGAAGGCCTATCCATACAGTGGTTTCTGGAAGCATTTTCCTTATCTCTGCCTAAGCCATGAGGAGTGTGTGCATTTTGGGCACCTTTATGAAGGAAGTGCTGATGGAACTCTGTCACCTCTTGCAACGAGACCTGCAATCTCAAAGAAGGACAAGGACAGTGGTGCCAGAGGCTGTGATGGTGACCATAACCCCCAACTTCTTTGGGTTGGGTCGTTTTCAGACCTGAGTAAGTGGCTAGTGTAGCATCTCCCAGTTCGCCATCCACTGCAGCATCAGAGAGGTGAAAGGTTTTCTTTTATGCCAAGTTAAGGGAGCTCATTGTGTTCTCTCTGAACAGATGGAAGCAACTGTGTGTGCACCTGACTTTGATAGGACCATGACTTTCCCTGTGTTACAGGGTGCTATCAACCAGAAACATATCTAAATGCTGCGATCTACCACAATACAACAGTTAATACTGGCTGAACATGCAGTCAGTGTGTGACTATTCTAGTGAATCTCAACAATTCTCCCAGACAGTTTCCTGGTCCTTCAATATTTCAGCAACAACATCAAGCGCAGAGACTGCTTGCTAAATGACAGGAACTATATAATAGGCGAGGTGATGGCCTAGTGGTGCTATTGCTGGACTGTTAATCCAGTAAACCCAGGTAATATTCTGGGGATTTGGGTTCAAATCCTACCACGGCAAATGGTGGAATTTGAATTCAATAAAAATCTGGAATTTGGAGTCTAATGATGACCATGAATCCATTGTCAATTGCCTTCTGGTTCACTAGTGTCCTTTAGGGAAGGAAACTACCTGGTCTGGCCTACATGTGACTCCAGATCCACAGCAATGTGATTGACTCTTAAGTGCACTCTGGGCAATTAGGGATGGGTAATAAATGCTGGCCTAGCCAGTGACGTCCTCATCCCATGAATGAATTAAAAAAAGGCTTGCACATAGCTTCCCTTTCATGACGATTGGATGCCTTTTAATTTGAATTGTAGTCATGGCTGTAATGTTGATGTTTGGCTCATGACTCAGCTTGGCAACCCAATCTCACGTGGCTTAGTACGTATAATACGAGCCATGCTGGTACACAAAACAGCACAGAGCAAATCAGTGGAATGAGCATGCAGCAGCTTTTTAGCTCTCACAAAAGGCTTTGGTGTGGTTCATGGTGGGCTGCTGTATCCTCCACAAACAGGTCATTATGAGGGCACAGCTCATGCCACTACAGAGCTCAGAAGCAGGAAGAGGAGAGAATGTACAAAAGATACTGAAGAACAAATTGGTTAGAAAATTACAGAGGAGATGCATGAATTCTATGGTAGCTATAATGGGAGACATAGAAACATAGAAGATAGGAGCAGGAGGAGGCCATTCGGCCCTTCGAGCCTGTTCCGCCATCCTTCACAATCATGGCTGATTATCCAACTCAATAGCCTATTCCTGCTTTCTCCCCATAACCTTTGATCCCATTCACCCCAAGTGCTATATCTAGCCATCTCTACAATAAATTCAATGTTTTGGCATCAACTGATTCCTTTGGTAATGAATTCCGCAGGCTCACCACTCTTGGGTGACTTTAATGATCTGAATCAAAGGCTGGTACAGTAGTAGTGTAAAGGGCAGAGAGGAACACAAGTTCCAGGAATATGTTCAGGAGAATTTTCTACAGCGATATGGTTTCCAGTTTGCTGAACACTGGTTCTTGGGATTGAGGGTAGAAAAACAAGATCAGTGTAAGTAGGGGAACATTTAGGGAATAGTGATCATTATAACATAAGATTTAGACTGTTTATGGAAAAAGAACAAAGAATAATACTGAGAAAGAATAAGTAACTGGAATGAAACCTACTTCAAAGGGCTCAGAATGGACTTAGGACTGAAAACCGGAATCAGCGATTGGTGTGAAAAACAGGAACTGAAAAATGTGTTAAATTTAATTGGAAATCACTGAGGCACATTCCAGATGTATGCCTGCAAGGATGAATGGTGGGGCAAACAAATTCATAGTTTCCTGGATGACAAAATACACAAATTAAGATAAAGAAAAAAAAAGTGTTATGACAGATGTACTATGGATAATACAATTGGAAACATAGCAGGTCAGGCAGCGTCAGAGGAGCAGGAAAGTTGACATTTCGGGTCAGGAGCCTTCATCAGGACAGGGGAGGGGGAAGAGAGCTGGAAAACAAATAGAGGGAGGAGGGATGGCGTTGGGGTAAGGTAGGTGGGATGGTAATAGGTGGATGCAGGTAGAGGTAGTGGGGATTGGTCAGTGGGAAGGGTGGGGCGGATAGGTGGGAAAGAAGATGGACGGATTGTGTCAGGTCAGGGAAGTGGGGTTGAGAAGGTTGGTTGGCCATGGAATGAAGCCAGGGGTGGGGACAAACTCCATGAACTGAAATGACCTCCTCATGTGCTCTAACCATTCCATAATTCTCTGTCATAATTACACTTTAAATGAAAGAAACTAGGTGTTACGGAACAGCCAAGGGATACAAAGTTTAGGTGAGACAATAAAAGTTGAACATGAAGTGGTGAGATTTAAACAGCACATCTCAATCGCTCCTATGCAGGAAAGATTAATTTAAAACAAAAAAACAGGTAATGCAATACCAGGTTTTTCGAGTGGGAAGTATGAAATATAAAATTTGCAGTGTAATGGTGAGTATTTAAAACCTAACAAGGTCTCAGAGCAATGCACAAAGAAGCTTTTCAAAACATTGGTTTAGTTCAGTGTTCCCAAAATAGTGATTGAACATCACATGATCGTACAGCTTAGATTCCACAACCCACTCAAGAAAATGATTCACTGGGTTGGATTTTCCCATTTGCAGTTAACGTGTGGTGGTGAGTGAGTTGAATGGCATCAATTCCACTGCAACCTGATCTTCTGCTTTTCACCTCCTTAACTATGTAGCTAGCATGTTGGGCAGGTTATTCATTGAATCCTGTGGTGGCCAAAATGAAATTGCCCACCGCTGTTGGACGTTTCTCACTTTTACATCTCAAGTACCATATTTAAAGCCCAGCTGCACAGTCCCTTGGGATGCCTAAAACCAGGAATGACCCCTTTACTGTTGTGCTCATCACAAAACTGTGAAGACACAGAAGAAAGCCAAGGCAAGCTTCCTTGTGCAGTATCTTCAGGTTGTGGTGGACAGGGCAACAGTCAGAAGGTCAGTCCTTTTTCTAGCTGACTGTAAACAGTCAACATTTTGAGAGCAGCATGACTCTTCTTTGAGCCACTGTAGCTGCGGTGGTTGAAATGAGATGAAACTGCAGTCAAAGGAGAACAGGACACAGGCCTTTCAGCTGAACTGGAAAGTCAAGCATCTTGAAATCAACAGCTCACTGATATTAGTGCTAGTGGTATCACCCAACGTAACAACTACAGCATCCCATCGCCTACTTTTCATGCAACTCAACGACTGATTTTTTTTTTAACTTTTATCTTCTTTGAACTCACCTCTCACATCTAACTTGTGTGTATGCATGTAGTGTTATTATTTCCTCTCACATGTAGTAACTAATAATCTCATTTCTGTATTAACTCAAGGAAACCTGGCTCCTTTGAAGACATAACTTCATTTGGCAGGGAGAAAGCCACCTACAAGGGTAGGGATCCTTTTTCAAATTAACCTTGTTCTGCTCAGATGAGCGGTTGGGTGAGACAAAAACAGAAGTTGTTGGAAAAGCTCAGCAGGTCTGGCAGCATCCGTGAAAAGAAATCACAGTTAACTTTTCAGGTCCAGTGACCCTTCCTCAGAACTCTGTAACTTTTTTGGACTGTGTTTGAGAGTGAATGTGTGAGTGAGTGAAGTGGGATTCATTATTTAGTGTTTTTAAACAAAAAAAAATCATCTCTCATAAACAAAATCCTGAAAGCCTGACACTGGACATTTTCTTAACTAAACACTCAGGGGGATAAAACAAATACACACACACACCATCCCTTGCTGATCATAGGTGCAAGGAGGTGTCACAAATTCAAAGGAGGACTCTTTACACTTTTACTAGCCAATTAACAAACTTGTCCCTTGTAATCAAACAGGCCACCGTGCTAGGACAACCTTTTTGCAAGTGAATCCAAAAACTTGACACAGGATTGTTAGTGTGGTGGGCTGTTATATAGTGGAGGTTTGGAAGATGAGGTAGTACGTGGCCTAGTGATATTACTGCTAGACTATTAATCCAAAGACCCAGGTGTATTCTGGAGACCCGTGTTAGAATTCCACCATGGCAGATGGTGGAATTTGAATTCAGCAATAATCTGGAAATAAGACTCTAAGAATGACCCATGAAACCATTGTTAATTACCAAAGAAAAAACCCATTTGGTTCACTGATGTCCTTGAGGGAAGGAAATCTGTCGTCCTTACCTGGTCTGGCCTACATGTGACTCTCGACCCACAACAATGTGGCTGACTCTTAACTGCACTCTGGGCAGTTAGGGATGCGTAATAAATGCTGGTTCAGCCAATAACACCCATAACCCATGAATAAATTTGAAAAAAAAAACAAACTACTGCAGAAAGGTTACTGTTGGCCATTTCAGTAGACGAATATTTGATTCCTACATATAATATTTCTTTCTTTGGTATTTTAGCAAAAATCTGTACCTGTTTTAAAAATGATGGCTCGATCTCTCTGTTAAAGCACAGGATAAATACTATTAGACAAATTTTGTTTGCCAATACCACCAGAAATAAATGAATTAATTTGATATATTGATGGTAGCGTCACTAACATTGCAAATCCAGGACACATACTGAATAGATACCATTAGCTTTTAAATTTACACTAAAAAATCCATCTGAAGCCAGTATGGGGTAGATTCTTAACTTGCTGATCAGCTGATTATGATAGAAGAACCCAGTTTTCACTCTCAATAAAATTAATGCAACTTAAAATTGTGCGATTTCAAAGTAATTTCTAGGGGCAACTGGATTCCAGACAACAGATTGAAAATCTATCCATATGTGTTCAGTGTAAAGAACATTGTCAGCTAATGGCTCATTCAGTAAATGCACTGTTTAGAACTGAGCCATATCATTCAAGAAGTTTTAATTCCCATTCAAGTTAAATCAGCTGATTTCAATCATCTATAATGAAGGTGTTTAAAACAAGTCTCAGTGGCTCCAGGGAGGGGAAACTAACCATGTGTTCTCTTCCTAATTGCATCTGATAAACCCAGGAGAAAAATATCGTGAGTTAAAGGTTATTGGGCAAGATGAGAATGTGAACTTGAAGCCACAATCAGATCTGCCATCTTATTGAATGATGGAGCAGGTTCAGGAAGGAGATTAGCCTAATCCTGCTCCTAGTTTCAATGTTCATGTATGCATTTGGACACAAGATAAGGATTTTGTTAAGTTCTCCTGTAATAACCACCATCCATTCACTCCACAAATAAAAGAAAGACCTGCAATTCAAAACTACCAGACATCACAAAACACTTTCTAGCCAATGAAATAGTTCTGGAGTGCAGTCACTGTTATGTGGAAAATGAGGCAGCAGATCTACCAAAAGCAACAACATAATATTGACTAGATATTCAATTTGTGTGATGTTACATTAAGTAATAGATGTATTTCAGCACGATTGTTTAGGTCAAATGCTCTTATTTGAAATAGTGCCACAGATCTTTTATATCCATGTCAGAGTACAGCTACAGAGTGCTTCAGTTTACTATCACATTCAAAACGAATAACAAGTGAACGTTCTTTCTGTATTGCACTGGAATGTCAACACTTATTTTTGTACTCAATTCCAGGAGTAGTACTTGAATCTAAAACCTTGAGACTCAAAGTAACAGTTCCACCCACGGAGTCATGGCAGATACTCAAACATAAATATTCAACAAAGACCCATGCTTAGGTTCATCGATCTTTGTGCAAATTTCTCTGGCTCCTTTATTCGCAAAGGAGTCTGAGGGATTCCCAGAAATAAGAGTCATATAAGCAATTTCTTGTATATTTTTAATAAGTCCTTTTTAAAACCTCTTGACTCAACACCATTCCACATTTCTTCTGGAATGTTCTAATTGCAGCTGTTAAAGAAATTCACTGCACTGCATCCCTCTGGGACATTTTGAGCAGGTAGAGTTGGGCAAGTTGGGACACTCCTCCTATTTATGACACTAACTTCCATATTCTGATAAATATTTTAGAGGTCCAGTGCTAATGTGTGTTAGCAAATGAGTGGGCGTATGGATAAGTGGATGAATGGATGAGTGAGAGGAGAGATGTGAGTGAGGTGAGTAGGTGCATTGATGGGTGAGGGTTGGTAGGAAGGTGAGTGAGTGAGATAGGTAGGTGAGTGGGCGGGTGAGATTGGTTAGGGGAACAATTGAGTCGGGGTTAGTGAAATCAAATGGTAATTTGTTAAGGTCAGGGATGGGGTAGAAATATAAAAACAGATAGCAAGATTTTCGATAGATACATCAAAGTAGAGTCAAATTCATTGTTCATCCTGTATAAAGCGAGTCTGGAGAATTAATGGAAAATAAGAAGGTGGCAGATGAACTGAATAGGTATTTTGCATCAGTCTTCATTGTAGATGTTACAAGTTATATCCCAAATATACTTGCAAATTAGGAAATGAAAGTGAACGTTGAACTCAGGAAGATTGAAATCTCCAGGGAAGTGTTGGAGTTGCAGGCTGACATGTCATAGAATCCCTAAAGTGCAGATAGAGGTGATTTGGCCCGTCAAATCTTCACCAACCCTCTGAACAGCATCTTGCTCAGACCCAGCCACCAACCCTATCCCCATGACCCCGCATTTCCCATTGCCAACCCACTTTGCCTGAAAATCTCTGTACACTATGGGCAATTTCAGCATGGCCAATCCACCTAATGTGCACATCTTTGGACTGTAGGAGGAAACCAGGGCACCCAGCAGAAACCCACCCAGACACAGGAAGAACATGCAAACTCCACATAGACAGTTGCACAAGGCTAGAATTGAACTTAGGTCCCTGGTGCTGTGAGGCAGCAGTGCTAACCACTGAGCCACCATGCACTAACCCTTGGTCCTGGTCGATTTCATCCTAAGGTCTTAAAATAAGTGGTTTGTGATATAGTTGAAGCATTGATTTTAATTTTCCAAAATTTCCTAGATTGGTGAAAGTTATATCCCACGTTATATCCCATTAGTTTGAAGACTGCAAAATATAATTATTTTCTCCAAAAAAGGAGGGAAACAGAAAACAGTAAACTACAGGTCAATTAGCTTAACATTAGTCATAGGGAAGATATTTGAAGCCTTTATTAAAGACGTCATAAAGGGCACTTATAAAAGTTCAAGGTAATCAAGTAGAGTCAAGAGACAACAAGGTGCAGGGCTGGATGAACACAGCAGGCCAAGCAGCATCATAGGAGCAGAGAGGCTGACGTTTCGGGCCTAGACCCTTCATGAAGGGTCTAGGCCCGAAACGTCAGCCTCTCTGCTCCTATGATGCTGCTTGGCCTGCTGTGTTCATCCAGCCCTGCACCTTGTTGTCTCGGATTCTCCAGCATCTGCAGTTCCTACTATCTCCAAGTAGAGTCAACATGATTTTATGAAAGTAAATCGTGTTTAACCAATTTATCAGAGTCTTTTGAGTAAGCAATGTGCTGCGGATAAGGGGGAACTAATGATTGTATGGTACTTGATTTTCAGAAGGTATTTGTTAAACTGCCACAAAGGCTTTTGAATGTTGTTATTGATTAGACAAAAGCTCATGGTGTGGGGTAACATAATGGTATGGACAGAAGATTGGCTGGCTAACAGAAAAATGAAATATAGGCACAACTGGGTAATTTTCCGGTTGGTAAGATGTAGTGAGTGGTGTGACATCAACATCAGTGCTGCGACCTCAACTTCTCACAATATATATGAATGAATTGGTTGATTGCACCGAAGGCATGGCTGATACATTTGCTGATGAGACAAAGATGGATAGGAAAGTTATAAAAGAGGACAAAAGGAGACTACAAAGAATACAAAGGTAGGTTAAGTGAGTGGAAAATCAATGACATATAATATGGAAAAATGGGAAATTGTCTATTTTGAAGAAACAAGAAGCATATTATATAAATGGTGAAAGATAGTAGAATTCTGAGTTGCAGAGGGATCGGGGTGTCTTAGTACAGGAGTTGCAAAAGGCTAGAATGCAAGTATAGCAGTTGTTAGAACGGCTAATAGCATGTGAGAGTTTATTGTGAGGGGATTTGAATACAAAAGTACAAGAGGTTCTAACTCAGTTATGCAAGACTTTGTTGAGACCATATCTTGAGTACAGTGTACAGTATTAGTTTGTCTTAAGATAACATATAATGCCTTGTAAGCAGTTCAGAAAAGGTTAGTTAGACTAATTCCAGGAATTTGCAGGATAGGCTAGGTTTGTATTTGCTGGAGTTTAGAAGACATACAAAGGGATCTTGAAAGGGTCAAGAGGATGCATCCAATTGTGGAAGAATATAGGGGTCACTGTTACAAAATAAGGGGTCACACGTTTTTCACAGAGATGAAGTGAAATATTTTTTCTCATGGGGTTGAGAGTCTGCGGAAGTCCCTTCCTCAAAAGGTGGTGGAAGCAGAGTCTTTGCATATTTTTTAGCAGAGGTAGATGCATTCTAAGTAACAAGGAGATAGGCGGTAATGTGGAGTTGAAGTTATAATCAGATAAGTGTGATCTTATCGAATGGTACAGCAGGCTCAAGGGGTTGAGTGGTCTACTCCTTCTCATTCATACAATTGTATGTTTATTTGGGAGATAGTCAAGTTGGGTCAATGTGTAGTCAGGTGGTTGGAAGTCTGGGTTGGGTTTGGTCAAGAGGTTTAGTTTGGATGTTTCAGGAGCATAGTCGAGTTTTTGGGGTTGTCCTTGGGTTGAGAGTGAGAGGTTGTCAACGACGGGGGGATACTTAGGTGGGTATGAGTCAGTTGTTAAATTACCCAAGTGTTAAAATGTCTACTATTTCTCAGGTAGCTATTTGGTAAATATTGTGGAACTGTGCTGAGTCTCCAACTCATGATTCTTCCTGAACAATGCTCATTATAGGTCCAAGTGCTAGGGCTCTGCAACTTGATTGATCTCTGATGATCCGGATTTGGGCCAATAAAGTTTGGTAATCAGATTTTTTTGTTTATTCAGAGTCTGCATTGGAGAATACATGCTGCAAGCACAGCATCTAGAAGTTCATAGTTTGCTCTATTTGAAATATTTGCTATTCCATTTTCACTTTGTTGTCAATGCTAACCTTTTCATTTTGGGAAACTGTCTTTTGGAATTTGGGATAGTGGACTGTTTTAATATTTGCATTAAGACTTTGCAACGGTGGGGTCCTCAAATGTGAACAATGCGGTGGGAAGCGCTGGAAGACAGCTGGTACTTTGGAATTATATCACAGCAGTTGTAAGTTTCTTATGGAGACAAAAGGAAAGGAGTGGAAAGAAATGGCAATCATGTGAAACATATCATTGAGACAGAGGAAAATTATCCCATCAGGAATCACTACTGCATGAATACAGGATCCAAGAGATTCAAACATGGAGTAGTTATTTGAGGCGTTGCACCACAATTAAGGTTTTGACAAAACTAACCACACTTGAAAATGCAGCGACACCGAAGTCTTTCAACATAACAGCTGTATATAATTTATGTGTTTAATATAATCAATTTGTGCTATCAGACAGTCTACCTTGAATACCATATGGATCATCATTTTGAGGCCAATCTTGCCCGGATATTTTCCTGCAGTGTTATGTGGTGACAAATTAAAAAGGTTGGCTCCTGTTTCCGTACAGAGAGCATGGACCAGCATTTTCTTTCCGACTCCAGATGGTCCTGCCAACAGCAAAGACTTCACCAATGGAGCTTTCTCATGGACAGCTTGAGAACCTGCAACAGGAATACAGGGAATCAATCCGGGACACTGAATCCCACAGGAATTTACTTATGATACAAGACCATATCCTGCTATTTAAAAATACTTCTATTCAGTTTCATCACATTTTACATTTGAAGATACATTTGGTGTTCCGGAAAGCAGAAAGTTGAAAAAGATTATCATTTTATAGGGTAGTTGATAAGAATCTGTACCACTGGTGGGTGAAATCTGGAACAAGAGACCATAATCTTCAAAGTGGAACACAACTGAAATCAGAAGCACATAGGTCAGTAAAATCAGGAACTTCTCACAAGAGATAATATATGCTTTGACCATTCACAGCTTTTCAAGACTAAGATTAATTGATAGTTGATGAATTTATACAAGACTGCAACTATAGCACAGATAAATAATCAATACAGTTTGGTTGCCTTAATATAGAAGCAATGTTAAAGCCATTGAAATGAACTGTAGATTCCCCAGGATGAAGTAGGGATAGGAAACAAATTAGTGTACCTAGTCCACTTTCTGTAAAGAAGAGAAGGTTGATCAGAGATGTAAGAAAGTTTTTACAACATTATGAAGTGCTTGATAAACAAACTAACAAAAGGTTGTCATGTACTGCATCCCACCTGATGAATCAGTACTCCTCCAAGGTAAATAGCACTTGGAGGAAGCACTAAGGTTGAAAAGTAAACAGTGTACTCTGGAGGTTGGGGACTTCAAAGTCTCTTCTATGTTGTGTACACATACAGAGTTGTGTAATTTTTCACTCAATTATGGAGTCATGGGGCTGGGTTGTGTGCTCCCGTTTGATGGTTTTGGAAATATAATTGGTAATTTTGTCTGCCATCTTGGGCCTATTAACCTATTAGTAGCCATATATGGGGAATGTGATGGCCATGGGGGTGGGGTGGGGTGGGGTGGGGTGGGGGTGGGGGTGGGGGTGGGGGGGGAAGTTGGGGGAGGTTGCACAGTTAACATCCTTTACACTGCCTGTAGATCCATCTGAGGCATTCCACCCTCTCAAAGATAATTTTTTCTTTAATCCCTACCCTGCTCTGGAACCTCAGTCCTCCACCCCAACCACTCAGAACCCAATTACAGGCCTCCTTGGTTTGGTGGGAATGCCTGTAGTCCCAATGATGGTCAGCTGGAAATTACTCATGTTACAGAATGCCAGCCATCAGTTTAGCTGACAGCTCTTAAAGGCAGGGCTTTCTCCTGAGAGAGGGAAGAAGTCTTATCTTAAAGCAGTTAATACTGCTACCAAGTCAGGATTATGGGGGAGTTCTCTTTCCCTGCAAGCCCCAGCTCCCAAGTTTTTACTGTCCCCTAGAAGCTGAAGGTCTTGATCTCCATCTTATATTTTTGTCCACACTCCTATCTTCATCAAAAGATCTTGTCAGTTGATTAAAGTGTTTCAGAGTTCAAATGAACGCACGCTGAATTAACTTTACAATGATACAGTATTGCCACGGAACTGCACATCTATTAAAATTTTGTACCGTGGTGGACTAAATCTATATATAGTACACTAGAGCCTGCAGCACGACTCATCAGAATGCTTTGGGACTTCACATAACACTACTTCTCGAATCTCAGCTCTGATAGCCGTTCGCACACCACAATTGGATTTGATGAGGAAAAGTAACCATTGCCAACAATGTAATTGGGAGACAATGCAATTAGCTATGGTTGTGGTGTCCTGAAATAATGTTAAGTGGGGGTTTTTGCATCTTCTTAATGCTTCATGTAACTTTTTAATTATTGACATCTTATCTTTAAAAGTGTTCCATTGTTGGAAAGACTTGGCAACTTCCAGACTAAACATGAAGTAAAACGTCAGGCATCTCAGATACTTACAAAAACAAAGTTGCTGGAAAAGCTCAGCAGGTCTGGCAGCATCTGTGGAGGAAAAAACAGGAGTTAACGTTTCAGGTCCAGTGATCCTTCCTCAGAACCAGACCCGAAATGTTAACTCCTGTTTTTCCCTTCACAGATGCTGCCAGACCTGCTGAGCTTTTCCAGCAACTTTGTTTTTGTTCCTGATTTACAGCATCTGCAGTTCTTTCAGCTTATATCTCAGATACTTAATTGGCTTTTGAAACATAACAATCAATGAGCATGAGAAGTTTTGGCTTCTTCCGTTTGAGATCGTTGGCATTCCCACTGGAAATAGCAGGAAGTCCAACCTTGAACTCTGAATGATTTAGTAACATGGTCTTTTCCCAGGCCACTGTGTCTCCCAAGTGGGTTAATCTGCATTGCTGCATAATTGAAACATAAATTTCCTGTTCTTGTGATAAACTGGTTTACCCTAGCAAATATTTATTGAATGCTCAGCAAACAACAGTCCCATTAAATAAAACACTTTTATTAATAAAGTGAGGTTAAAACAGAATGAAATTCCCTTTGCTTAAAAATCTAAGATTACCTGGAGTGACACATACCAGTGACAAAGTGTGTTTTATGTTGGATAGTGCTGAACTTCTTAATTTTGTTGGAACTATCTTCCAGAGAAGTCAAGTGTATTTCATCACACCATTGATTTGTGGCTTGAAATAGGTGGGTAGGCTTTGGTGATTCAGGAAGTAAGTTGTTCACCACAGAATTCCTATCGTCTGACATGTTGTTAAAGCCACAGCAATTAAATGCAGATCCAGCTTAGCTTGTGGTCAGTGATAAACACCAGGACGTTGATGCTGATGATAGTGCTGTTCAATGTTAGGGGAAGGTGGTTGGATTCTCTCTTGTTGGGGATGATCATTATCTTTTGTAGTGTGAATGTTATTTCCATTCATCAGTCCAAGCTTTGATGTTATCTATGTCTTGCTGTGTGTGGGCATGGACTGTTTCAGTATTTGAGTTATACTGGACAGTGTGCAATCATTCCCATTTTACTAATCAAGTGCATTTCAGTTTTCCAATTCCACAGTTTGTTCAAATTCTCTCTTCCTTCTACCACACTAATACCATACCTTTTGGATTACCTGCAGGTATTTTTTCAATTTCTGCTAACCAGCTTCGACTCCATGGAATGTTCTCTCCCCTCACATTTTATTCTCTATTCATGTCTCTTTTGTTACACGTGACTTTTCTGCCTCAGTTTTTGCAGTTACATGACAAGCTATGTCACTCTACACACTTTCTCATGGCCGCTCATACTTTTCATTCAAAACTATAGTACTTCTATGAATGAAATTTTGTTGATTTTAAAATTCTCATCCTTGATGTAGCACGATTTGTGACTCCTCAGACACTGAAGGAGGCCATGCCCAAATGCAGTAAGGCTTGGGCAATATCCAGTTTTGGCTGACAAGCGGCAAGTAATATTTGCACCAGACAAGTACTAGGCAATGACCATCTCTAACAAGAGAAAATCTGACAACTGCCCCTTGACATTCAATGATGTTACCATCACTGAATCCCCCATGATTAACATTATGCGGATTACCCTTGACCAGAAATTCACTGGACACAGCACATAAACACAGTGGCTAGATGAGCAGGTCAGAGGCTTAGGAATACTGTGGTGAGTGACTCACCTGTGACTCCCTAAGCCTGTCCATCATTTACAAGGTATAAGTCAAAAGTGAGATGGAATACTCACCTCTTGCCTGGAGGGGTCCAGCTCTGATAACACTCAAGAAGCTTGACACCATCCAGGACCAAGCAGCTCCACACCCACAAGCATCCTCTTCCTCCATCACCCACACTTAGTGACAGCATTGTGTACCATGCACAAGGTGCACTTCAGAAATTCACCAAAGATCATTAGATAGCACCTTCCATACCCATGACCACTTCTATCTACATGAACAAGGGCAGCAGATGCATTGGAACACCACCACCTGCAGGTTCCCCTCCAAGCCACTCACCATTTCTGACTTGGAAATAGATCACCATTCCTTCACTGTCACTGTGTCAAAATCCTAGAATTCCCTCCCTAAGGGCTTTGTGAACCTACAGCATGTGGACTGCAGCAGTTCAAGAAGGTAGCTCATCACCACCTTGTCTAGGGCAAAAGGGGATAGGCAGTACATGCTGGCCAGCCAGCAATGTCAATGTCCCATTAGTGAATAAAATTTAAAAAAAAATCCATCAACTACAGTTTTGCCCATTCACCTAGTCTATCAATATCCCTTTATAATTTCTGGCTATCATCTACACTGTCTGCAGTGCCATGTAACTTTTGTCATCAGTACTGTTCACTGCTGTCTGTTGAGCATGCTCAACTGCTTTCTGAAAACGTCAACTACCAACTAAATGGAAATAAGCTTTTCAATTTGCACCTGTATCACTAGATTTCCCAAGAAAATTAGAGGAAAAATTGTCCTTGAAAAAGCTAACCCTGTTTTCACAGCTCACAAAGTGATCCTAGCTGTATAAAGATATCACCATTTTGAAGCATCCAGAGAGAATGGAAAGAGTGGAATTTTTTTTTGAAAAGGTGCACTGTTTTCCTTGCTTCACTGATCAAGCATAATGGTTGACTGTTCCTTATTTAATTAAGAACAGATAACAAATAGTGATCTGGAGAATGAAACTGATATTCATACCCCCTGCTGCACCTTTACTGCAACTCAATACTGAGTGACTCTCAAAAATGAAGATTGACAATTTGACATGCATAAGAGGCCAGGTTGTGAAATGTTGAACATATTAGGTAACACTATTCTGTAGAGTTGGCATAGACTCTAGATCAAAAGACACCTTCTGTGCTGTAAGGACTCTATAACTCTTAATTTTAGTTTTGTTCCGTGTGGAAGCCTCTGACCAAAGTGTCAGATATGGCTCAATTGGAAGCACTCTTCACTCTGAGTCAGAACATTTCAGGTTTAAGTCTCATTCTAGCATTTGAGCACAAAAATCAAGGCTGATATTCCAGTATAGTACTGAGGGAGTGCTGCACAGCCAGAGTGCCATATTTCAGATGAGACCTTCACTGCCCTTTCAGGTGGGTATAAAATATGCAATGGAACTATTTCGAAGAACAGCAGGGGAGTTATTCCTGTGTCCTGACCAATTATCCATCATTGACCATCTATCACCCCTCCCAAAAAAAATTATCTAGTCATTTTCACATTGTTGTTTATGAAGGTTACTACTTACAAATTAGAATCATAGAATCCCTACAGAGTGGAAGCAGGTCATTTGGTCCATTGAGTCCACGCCAACCCTTCTGAAGAACATCCCACCCAGACCCAGCCACCTTCCCTACAACCCTGGAGATCCCACAGCTAATCCACCTAACCTACACATCTTTGAACAGTGGGAAGAAACCGGAGCACTCAGAAGAAGCCCACACAGACATGGGGAGAGTGCGCAAACTTCACGCAGGCAGTCGCCCTAGAGTGGAATTACACCCAGGTTGCAGGTTGTGAGGCAGCAGTGCTAATCACTGAGCCACCACGCCACACACTGTGCTGCATTTCCTACATTCTAACAGTGACTAACCCACAGAAAGACGTAATTGGCAGTAAAGCACTTTGAGAGGACCAGTGACTTTGAAAGGTGTTGCAAGACCTCTTTTTCTTCCTTTTCGACAGATTAGAAACATTGATGGAAGTTTTCTCTACTTAAGAATGGAGTAAATTGTACTTAATTCTCATTTCCAGGCTCTTACCCAATGGCAGAATCCCATAGAGTGCAATCAGCTGCCTCACATCTAACAGAGAAGGCATTGGTTCAATATCAGTTTGCCGCAGTGTGGTTCCCAGGTAGTTGTACTCACCTGTGTAAGAAAAGAGAAGGTAATCAAACATAAAAACAATCAAGTCAATCAAATCCTTTTTTTTGGTTTTTATGAGGGTATTAATCTCCACTAAAGTTCTTAGTTGAGAGATTTTGTGGTTTTGTTTAGTAGTATATTTAGACCTGGGTTAAAGTTTAGTTCACATTGATGGAATAAACATCTCTTTCTCTGTTGGCTCTTGAGATAGCAAAATTAAGTAACATTCTCAGGTAAACGGAAATAACTTGATTGTATCTGGAATTTTGTTCTTCTTGAAGACAGCAACACAAAGAGAGATTTATTCTGTATCAGACCAACATGTACTTGAACTGAGAATTCTTGATTCGATAGAATCAAAATGGTTTTAGTCTCTGCTGACTCAAAATGGAACCTGTCAGTGTATTTGTTGCATAATTATAGAGATATCTTTACATTGCATTTAAGCAGCAATACATCTGTCTTGGGTACACTTTCTAGGGCCTTGGAGAGGAAATTTCTCATATAACTAAGCTATACCGTGTTTTGAAATACATGTTGCTGAAAATATTGAGTGATTTAAAAAAAAGGATAAGGTATTCATCACCTCTATGAATATCAGTCATCTGTATAGTACAATAAACACAAAATCCAGATAAAGTATTTTGATCATGTTATTAAGATGTGATTTTTCTCGGGGAGCAACAAGAGTTGCAAATAATCTGCTTCTGGTAGTGAAGCATTACACTATTACAAAGATAGTAGGAACTGCAGATGCTGGAGAATCTGAGATAACAAGGTGTAGAGCTGGATGAACACAGCAGGCCAAGCAGCATCAGAGGAGCAGGAAAGCTGACGTTTCGGGCCTAGACCCTTCCTCAGAAAATGAAG
>NC_063338.1:21732487-21776376 GCF_021869965.1 Rhincodon typus
GTCAGCCTTCCTGCTCCTCTGATGCTGCTTGGCCTGCTGTGTTCATCTAGCTCTACACCACACTATTACAAATTCTATTTCTCTAGAATGCAGCAGTAAATACAACATTAGCGCTTAGATCAACATAGATTAGGGATGGAAAGACACAATATGGCCTTCATTGAGGAATCAGTCTAATCTGGTGATCTCTTTCTTGTGCCAGCTTCTAAATAAACATAAGATGTGATCTCGTTAGTAATTTTATTTCTACAACATTTTTTTCAATTAATTACTCTGCCAGGCCAAGGAAACAATGATTTCTAGGCCTTTGGCAGTTTAATGACTAATATTAAATGGTGAAAAAAGTCCAGCCAAAATTTTTAAGAACAGTAAATATTACCTACTGAACCATTTTGGCTGATTATTTGTTTTCAAAAAAAAAAACACACTGCCTCTGTTCCAGCAAGAAAATGTTTCCCAGAAAAGTTATTTAAAGTTCTCCTGAGTCTAACATTTTCTTCCACTGGAAATACAGCCCAGGATTTTGTTTCCATTCAAAATCACTGACCTGAAATGTTCTTGCATGTAAAATTGGGACATCCTTTCCTAATGATAAAGTAAATTGCTTCTACTAATTTTTCATCTCAGAACTGGGCCTTCCCCAATTTGCTATGTACGAGTTCACTCTTTCCTCGACCTCTTGTCACATCTAGTTCCCTCATTATTGTACATGTTAATACCCTCATTTGTAATGCAATGTCAAATTTCCTGGACTTAAGTAAAAGTGCACTAAGGTTGAATTAGAAATATAAGGTTCCAGGTGACGACATGAAACAGGTAGAACTGAAGAAGTTTTGAGCCTGAAGTCTACTAAAAATTTGAGACAATGTTGACTAGAAGGGGTCATTTGAAGTCTTTATTATCTCCTGATTGACTATAGAATGAACACTTACTTTCAATGTGATAGAAGAATGAGATAGATTAAAATATGCAAACATTCTTCATATCGTAGGTATTCTGAAAGTGTCTGGTAAAGTTATTGCTACCTGTGTGATCCAAGATCTTAGGTGGAATCTTGCGGCAGCAGCTAGTGCCTGGATGACAGGCCTTCAAGTGAGTAAGAATGCCCCTTGGACGTGCCATTATGTGGCGGCCAGCAATTCGCAATGCACAGTTGAGAGGCCTGGCCAATTGTGTGGTGAGGCAGGCAGAAAGTCACTGACTATGCCATCACCTCAAAATAGCCCATTGTCCAGTCACCATGATTAAGTGGCAGTGGGATAGACATCTGTGCTCTTCCAGCTAGCAACATCATTCTGCCTGTCTGAAAGGAGAAATTTAAACTTGAACTGCCCTCTTCCCAACTCCTACACTTGAAGGCCACCACAAAAACTCCCATCCCTCTCTGTAAATCCCCCTACACCCCACCCCACGAGAAGAATGTAAAATTTATGTATCTTCCTGCCACTGGATCCCAAGTGATCTAGGCCTTGACTGGCAAGGCCTCTGGAGCTGTAAGCATCACCCTACAACCTCTTTCAGTCATACTCAACCTTCCATCTGTTATCTTTGACTTACCTTTTAGCAGCCTTGACTTGTCCTTAGTTCCCTCAGTTGTGCCAGGGCCACTACTGAAATATTCTCAATCGTGCTTGATCTCCTCTCTCATGCTTATGCTGCCTTCAGTTGACACTGACCTTCTCTCTACCATATAACTTCCTTCCAGTGTCAAACATGACTCTCTTTAGGGCCACCAATGACCTGCCTTCAGTCCCTTGGACAACCATTCCTTCTCTTCCCTGGACAGGAACACCAAAGCTCCATGCAACATCTCAGCCTATTCTTCCTTGGTCCAATAAGGATTTCTAAGGAAGAAAAATAGCCCCTACTCACTCCAAATCTACCAGGAAGAATATCTTGCCTGCTGTCCATCATTTTTAACCAGTCATAAGTCTGCACATTTTCTGGCAACTTAATTGCAAAGATACAATTTAATCTGTCGTGTATTGGTTTTAATGAGGATGCATGACATGTTAATGCATTTTAACTTGTTGGTAATCACAGTCTGCCAACAAAATATTCCCCACTTTCATCCCACTGTTGGGAAGCTGGTCTTTCACTTCTCACACTGTTAAGTGCCCCCTTTGCCTAATTTTTTGCACCCAGGAGTTTCACTGGATTTCATCACTTGAAAATGTTTGGAATGTAGCTGTCATAAAGCTGTCTCTTACTTCAAGGTGGTGTGTAATACATTGAAAATAGGTTGTAACCAGTTTTTAAACATATGAACGATATACTAATTATTTATTAAAAAAGATTCCTGAGTTATCCATAGGCTGCCCTGAACCTGCTGCAACAGATCACTTAGAGATAACAAAGGTGTAGAGCTGGATCACTTATTCAGCTTATATGTATCAACTGCAAAGGTAGAAAGATTTTCTCCATACCTAAAAAATCAGAGAGTCGCACATTTCTTGGCCGCATGAGAAGACCTTCACGTATTAATTCTTCATAAAGCGAATTAATTGTCCTATGAAAATTCAAGATTAACTTTTAGTACATACATCCCTGTTTCTATTATGTTTCAGGTCTCTGTGTTCATTGATCGCGTATTGGCCATCGTCCCTGTGGTGCTTTATATATCCAAGGAAGTGCAACTTGACCAATTTAAATGGTTGTGTGTATACCATGTTGGTATGATGGGCTGAATGGATTCCTTTTGTACAGTGTCATTCTATACAGATGTTTTAATGCAGTTGCAACTCTTTTGCTCATACTGGATAGTTATATTCACTTGCAGGGCAATATCATAAAATGATCATTACAAACAGGGTCAACATGAACTTTTTTCTTATATTTGCAGAGTCATTGTGCCAAATAACCTCGGGCACTGGTCCTTTTGCGTCAGAATGAACTTGTGTTTAGAGCAGTTTGGCTGCACATGGTCATTTGGCTTGCCTGGTATTATTTCACCTTTTTTGTTATGTGTCAGTAGTGCTTGGTTTCTGGACAGAGATTCCTTGTCAGAGATCTGGGAATTCATTGACCTTGCACAAGTCAGCCAGGATCAATATAAATTTAAAGGTTGAATAAATGAACTCAACTAGTCAGTCCAGGTGTGACAGAAGCTTTCACTCAGGTTGTTTTAACATTCATACATGGGTCATGAGTCCTTATTTCTTCCTTGCCTCTTTTTAACTGCCTGGGTTGGAGCTTTGATTTTATGATATTTCAGTTGTGCAGTAATTTTTAATGTTAATTTGTTTGAGGTGAATGGAGTTACACAGAGGACTTAAGAAACATCTCAAATAAAACAACCTTATCCAATAAATTAATAATATTAAACTGTGAGACCTTGTAACAATTTCAACCCATTGTAAATGTGCCATTACCTGTACATTGAAGTGAATGAAATACTGTGAATATTTCATTTGTCTGGTATACCTAAAGACTTTAAATACAGCTTTGATTTCAAGGAAGAAACTTCAAATTGTTCTTGGTTTATTTAAAGTCTGAGTCCCATTACATTGGATGTTTTGTGTTTAGCATGACAAAAAGCTGTCATGTTTGATCCTGAGAAAGCAGCACTTTGTAAATGTCCATACACGTCAGTGTAATATACAGCCTGTTCAATGTTTACTGCTGTTGTTTTGATTGAGCCTGATGTTAAAAACTATGGTTTGACTGCTTTAAATCGATGGTGTATAGTAACTCTGGGCCAATCAAATGGTTAATATAAAAACGTTCTCTGCAGATTCTGTTTGTTCAAATTGAGGTGAGAAGCAACATTTATGAGTTATCTTCACCATACCAGCAATGCATTGTTCACACATAGGCATTTAATAATTCAAAGATACACTTCAATTATTAGTAACCAATTAGAGAATGGGATTTCCAGGGGAATGCGTATTGGGATTGGTTCGGCGTTTTAATTCCAGTACTGGAGAGATTCAGTCATAGACTCTAATTTTTCATATGATCGACTGTTGATTGGCTAGACGGGGTGAATAGACTGGACATTTAGCAGGCATCGGGTAGGAATGGTGGAAAGGATGAGAGCAGGCCTGACTTAACCTCCCCAAGGCTGCCACTCCGCTGCATTAGTTCCTGGAATAAAGATGGAACCAAACAGGAAGAGGCCAGGAATCTGGGACCGGGCAGCTTCTCATTTTGCTGATGCCAAATCTGAAGTCCTTCTGGACACAGTGAGGGAAGGGAATGAGGGCCTCTTCCCATACGACAGCAAGAGAAGGCCATCCTCCCAGGCCAAGCAGGTCTAGGTAGAGGTCAGAAGCATGGTAAGCAGACAGAATTTGGTCTAGAAGAACTGGATCCAATGCAGGAAGAGGTTCAAAGACCATAGCATTTCTGTTAAGGTAAGTGTCACACAGAATCCTCAGGACAGGTCTCTGAATATGTATTACTCACCAGACAAACCAATTGATGTACCTAAGGAAGCATGTTGTTCCTAAACATAGGAGGGGAGTGTGCTCAGCGGTGGAGACTTCAGCTCTCCCTAAGTTAGTTTTCTTGATGTTCTCTTGTGTATCCCCAGGTGTTGATGTCAAGGTGGTGCAGGTTCACCATTTGGCACCATGCCAGGTATCACCAGAGCCAAGATTTAACCAAGCACCGTGACACCTTAGAAGTGCATCCTCTACCAACCTGAGGACCTTCTGGCCAGGGGTGGCACAGATGCAAGATGTCCTCTTCCTCCAGGTCCATCAGTAATGGTTACAACATCAGATCATGCCAGCCTTATCCAAGGTTGACAGGATCAGTGCAGTCTCAGCCATCTTAGGGATGATCAATTGTGTGGCAAGAACATTGATGACCTTCTCCACTCTGGCAGTGTACATGCCACCATACTCCCTCCGATACTTCACACACACTCACTCACTCTCTGCTTCTGTATCCAACTCCAAACCATCCTCATTCTCCACCTCTCTCACTATTGTCTGCAACATCTTCACTCCTTTACTGTTATCTACCCCAATCCGTCACGGCTCTACCACTGCATGCTGTATGTGCTGCCAACTCACTCACTCAGGACAAATTCCCTCCTGCATCAACACTAACAGCTGTTCTAAATACTTTCATCCTCCTTAATACCGGTCTTGCTCTTAATCCAGGAGGGAGCCCACAATAGGGCAGAAAGAGTCAGGACAGGATGATGTGTGGCCCAACATTCTACATCTTACCCCTTATGAAGAAGGGACCCTGACTCTAACTGCCCTGTGTGACTGACTGTGTCCAACCCCTGTATAGTACTGGAGGCTGTCTGTGCACCAGGACCCCAAATATAGGCAATCTGCCTTAACTTATCTAAGAAACTTGCTCAGATCCCCATAAGATTCTGTCCTTACAGACGGTCATGGTCTGTTTTCAGCTGCTGATCTTGCTCTGAAATGGTCTGTCTTCTGGCACTGCCGTTTGTTTCATTTATTCACAGGATGGGTGTGCCACACCTTTATTGTGCATCCCTCACTGCCCAAAGAGCAGTTAAGAGTCGACCACATTGCTCTGGGTCTGGAGTCACGTTGCCATTTTATGACAGTCAGTGATTACACAGTCACCATTGACCATTTATTCCAAATTTTTATGGAATTCACATGTTACCATTTGCTGTGGCAGGATTTGAACTCCTATCCCCAGAACATGCAGCATGGTGGCTCAGCGGTTAGCACTGCTGCTTCACGTCGGCAGGGACCTGGGGTTGATTCCACCCTCCGGTGACTGTCTGTGTGGAGTTTGCACGTTTTCCCTGTGTCTGAATGGGTTTCCTCTGGGTGCTCCGGTTTCCTCCCATAATCCTAAAATGTGCAGATTAGGGGTATTGGCCATGCTAAGTTGCCCCACACTGTCCTGGGATGTCCAGGCTAGGTGGATTAGCCACAACAAGTGTAGGGTTATGGGCATTGGTTGGTTTGAGTGGGGTGCTCTTCAGGTGGTCAGTGCAGACTCGATGGACTGATGAACATGAACCTGGGGTTCTGGATTACTAGTCCAATATAGCCTGGTGACATTACCATTATGCCACTGCCTCTCTCCTGAATCTCTGTAATACAAGGGGTGTAAAACATTCATCAATTAGGTCCCGTAATTGCAGAGAAAAGAACTAGTTTCTTCCCTCGCTTTCTTTTGGTGTACTCTATGTGCCTTTTTATTTAACATTTCCACACGTAGCTATACTTTGCAATTACCTCGAACTTATTGTTCAGCTTTGTGATTCTGAAGCTCACTACACTCCCATCCGCTCAAGCCAATCTGAATGGTCAGCAACTCCAACAGGCCCTGCAGTGCCAAGGTTCTCCAGTGGTTACTGTTGAGACTGATGGCCTGCCCACAAATGAGGTCCCATGAACTGTGGATCCATGTAAATCAGGTTCTTTGGGCAGAGAGAGATTTTCCATCTTGGGAAGAAAGGGAGGGAACAAAGAGGTTGGAGGCGTGGCCAAGGTAATATTGGGGTCAACACAGCTTTAAACAAGCTCAATTGACTCGTAATTATTTATTTGCAGATGCCAATTTTAGAGTCTACCTACCCACTGTATTATGAGGTTGAACACAGGAATGGGTAGAAGGGTGGGGGATTGTGCATTCACCTTATTCTACATGATCCCCACTTAAAAGCACACTGGGTTGGTGAATGTATCATCCAGCCAATTAGTTACAGTTTTGTTTCATTGAAAGCTTGATTAAAATTTAATTTGCAAAATATCTCTGTATGAATCACAGTATGTCTCTTTCCAGTTTGATCGCTACCTGTGCATTGTAAAATCTTTTTCTTTTTTCTTCTTTTTTCCTTTCTTGGCTTTTTTCTGCATGAAACCAGGAAACACAATACATTAATAGAACACAAAATTCTAACATTTGTTAGGAAGTCATCCAATGTGCAAACATCTGTTTTTAAAAAGAGACTTATTAACTACTGTATTTCATAAAGATTAAAACTGTAAAATTTATTGACAAAAATATCAATATCTAGAGAACAATATTGTACGTTTATGACACCCTGTAGCAATGAGTCCAAATTCTATCTAAATGTCACAAAAATCATTTTGAAAGCTGCTGGATTGTCATAAAAAGAAGTCAAATGATTTATTACTTGTTCTTTATGGAAAATAATGTGCCAATTAGGTCTATAGTTCAAACCACTCTACACGATTGACTATTAATGTCCCAAACGAAACTACACAAAAGCAAAAATCTCTGCTTTGCACCATCACCCAAGAACCAACACAAAGAAAATATTTTGTTAACTTTTCCATGACATAACTTGTGTAAGTTTTACATAACTATCAACAGATCATTAAACTGCAGAAAATGTTTCAGTTGAATTTAATCCTGTTTGTAGTTGTTACCTAGCCAAAATTTTCTCAAAATCAACTGGGAATGGGAATACTAGATAATTTTCTTTGCATGTTTAGCTCAACAGTACCAAAGCTCATGGTAGAGACACATCAGCTAACTCATCACAAATTGTAGGACTTATATCAAGAAAATCATTGACTTAGCTGAATAAAGCCCACTATGCAGTTAGCCGGCATTTGTTGCTGCTGTTCTGAAATCTCCTTACAACATAGGGAGGTTTATTCCAGAGCACCGATAGGCAAGAGATACAGAATCACTTACTTTCAAGTCGGTTTGTGTGATATACAAAGTGATTATTTTAGAATGGTTTCCTTAATTAACTGGTAAGGATTATCCAGATGTTGATAAATATCTTCCAAAAAGAACACTGTAAATTATTGATATTAAACTGAACTGCACCTGTCATATAAATAATATGGTTACAAGAACAGATCAGAGGCTGGGAATTCTATGGCAAGTAACTCAACTCCTGACTCCCCAAAGCCTGTCCACCATCTACAAGGCTCAAGTGTGATGCAATATTCCCCACTTAGCTGTATGGTTGTAATTCCAGCAATGCTCATGATTCGCAACACCATGTAAGCCAAAACAGCCCTCTTGGTGACACCATAACCACCACCTTCAACATTCATTACTTTCACCTCTGATGCACAGTGGCAACTTGCCCAGCTTCATTCAACAGCACTTTTCAAAGCTTTGGCCTCTACCACCTGGGAGGACAGACACAGCAGGTATATAGAAACACAATCACCTCCAGCCACACACTAATTCTACTGAGGTTCTTTCAATGCTACAGGATCAAAATCCTCAGACTGTCATCCTAACAGGACTGTGGGTATATCGATACTCCAAGTTTCAAGGCAGCTTACCACCACCTTCTCCAGACTTCCAAATAATGCAAGAAAAATAGAACAAATCTGCAGGGATATTACACATTTGCAAGAACTATGGTGTGGTGAAATTGAAGCACTTTAATTACCTAAATATCAATTGGAATAAAGTTAGAGTAAATGGATAAAGAAGGGGAAGAGTTTATGAAATATGTTTAAGAGAACTTCTTTCAACAGTATGTTCTAAGTCCAACAAGGAAGGAATTATTGCTAGATCTGGTGATGGGGTATGACATAAGCCAAGTGCACAAAGTGTCTGTGCTTCAATCTGAGAGGGCTGATAGCCAGGGTAAAATGGAACCAAAGACCGACAAGAAAAACAACACCAATAGGTGATCCTTAAGGAGGAAATCTTTCAAATACAAGCTACACACAGTTCAACAAGGGTGTAAAGTTTGGGGCCCGAAACCAGTGTCCTTTCATGGTCAGGGAAAATAAGAACATAACGCAACCAAAAAAAAGTGTACATGATGTGTATCATGTGAATTTTTCAAATAAGATCCAGGCCAAATACAATAAGTTAGAAACATAGAGGTCTACAGGAAAAAGGCCCTGTGGCCCATCAAAAACAACTATCTCATTATTCTAATCTCATTTTCCAGCAATTGATCAATAGCCATGTATGTTTTGACAGTGTAATTGCAAATCTAAATGCTTCTGAAATGTTATGAGGGTTCCTGCCTCTACCACCCCTGTAGGCAGTGATTTCCAGATTGCCACCACCATTTGAGTGAAGTTGAGACGGAGTGTCAAGGCGAAATAAGACTAGCTCCCAAACACCTGGCTCAAAGGTCTGTGGCAAGCCTGCACCTACCAAACCACGCCCGCAGCCCCCCACACCCCCAACACACACGCACGTACACACACACACACACACACACACAGACACACACGCTCAGAACTTTAACACTGGGAGCAATCTTAATTGCTTTAAGTGAGATTTCTGCCCTTATTGTGGGGAAGCGGGATGGGGTAAGAGTCCTGCTGTGGAGAATTGTTGGTCAATCACTCACCTGGCAACTCCATTCTCCCAGCAGAACCATCTGGCACTGATGGCCACTGCTGCTATAGGCAGTTCCGGCGAAGAGGAGTACTGGCAGGCCCTGATGAGGCCCGGCTGAGGATGACTGAAGTCCAAGTTTGACAGATTGGTGGGGTAGGTGAACGGAGACAATTGCCCTTGGGAGGTGAACCTTGCCAGACACCAGCCCACACAGCTAAAGTTATCAGGCTTCCCACATGGCATAGGCCTCCCATAAGTGATGATTAGCAGACCACTGAAGGGCCTCAATATTCCCAAAGCTGATTGGCCAACCTGACAGTTCCACTAATCCTCATAAAATTGAGGCACAGCTCCGGGGCAGGCTGGTACACAGACGGTAGGCCACTTTCTGGTTTTCATAAGCCCCTTCATCTTCAAAGATGCAAGCACGAGAGCATAAAATCCAGCCCAATGTGGACAGGATGGCAGTTGACATAAAAATGAACCAAAAATCTTCTGCTGGCATGTACATAACTAAGAGATAATAAGTGGTGAGATGGGGCCTGTTAGGGATCCATTAGGGTCAAAGAAAACGATATATGTTTACAGGCATGGAGAAGGTAGAATCTTAATAAAGTTTAATACAAATATGTTGGAGGTGATGCATTTGACAGAAGAGGGAAAGACAGACTCTTCTCTTAAAAGGTCTCCTCCTGTCATTGCACATTGATTCTCCTGTCTGCTGCTGGGGCTCCATTTCCAAATCTTGCTCTCACCGGAATAGTAATCCAAAACCTGAGGCTAACAATCGGGGGATAATACATTGTAGAGCTGGAGGAATGCAGCAGGTCAGGCAGCATCAGAGGAGCAGGAAAGTCAACATTTCGGGTCGGCGGTCCTGATCCGAAACATTGACTTTCCTGCTCCTCTGATGCTGCCTGACCTGCTGTGTTCCTCCAGCTCCACACTGTATTGACTCTGACTCCAGCACCTGCAGTTCTTGCTATCTCCGAATGTTAAGGGGGCATAGGTTTGGATCCCATCGAGACAGATGGTAAATTTGGAATTCAATAAAAATGTAAAATAAAAAGCAAGACTAACGATGATCATGTAACCACTGTTGATTGTTGTAAAAACCCATCAGGTTCACTAATGTCTTTTAGAGAAGAAAATCTGCCATCTTTACCTCGTCTAGCCTCTATTTGACTCCAGACCCAAAGCGATGTTGTTGCCTCTTAGCTGCCCTGTGGAAAATTGGAATGGGTAACAAATGCCAATGATGGCCACATCTCATGAATGAATAATTAAGGAAAAAATCCTAAATATAGCAACTGTTGCTGATGCAGGAACTCACCGATAGTCCTTCCAAATCCCTTGACTTATTAGTCAAAAACAAGGTTTCACTTTCTTATAAATGTGAAGGATTGTAAAGTCTTCAACAAGCACTGTACATCCACTGATTTTGCACCAGCAAAAGAAAATTAAGAGGACACAAACTGAAAGTTGCTCGTTAGCTCTTTAAATTGTGTGATTGGTGAGGGTGGGGCAAAAGGTAATGGGTGAGGGGCAGATGTGGTCTAGGTCCTCATTAGCAGCCTGAAGTGATTAAAGTGGCAGTTTGAGCCTGTGAGCCACCTACTCTGTATGCTTCTAGTGGCCTTATAGTATCCACACACCAGTACCCTGACGGTCAGGCCTTGCTAGGTGGTCCAACCAGAAGTGGCTGGCAGCCCCCAGTTGACATTTTTACACGTTTGTATTTCCATAGCATGAGCGGTGTCACATGACTTGATGTGGTGGCACAAATGTTTGTTTTAATGTGCATAGAAAGGTTTAAATACAATTAAAAATAAATTTGTCACTTTGTACAGAGAAGTTATTTTCGCCTATGATTGCTGGTCACTTTTCAAGTACCTATATACGCAAAAAGACTAGAAAGGAATTGAGTAACTTAACTTACCAAATTTTGAATTAGTTAATCTGAAGTGACTGTCAACAAAGTGATATCTAATCTTGCTTACCTGATGAATTACAACTCTGGGACCAGATATATCCAAATCAAAAAGGCAATTTGATGTTTTCCTTCTTTTGGTGATCACACGTGCTTATTCATAGTCTTTAATGCAGTTGACAAGTTATCAAGAGACCATGCTCAGAAAGCCTCACATTTCTGGTTGGTTCATTTTGTAAGGAAATTCAATCTTGATTGAGTTCTCAGAGCAATGTATCAACTTGGTATGTCCATATGATTTTCACCTAGATATTGCGGTATTTTCAGGTTTTGTGATTCTTTCCTTGATTAGGTCTAAGGCACTATTTGTTTTACAGTGGTACCGGAACAACGACAGTCTTAACAAGAAGCAACTCATCTTCATCAAATATAGTTTATTGCACTTCAGCAATTAGATACAGGTTACAATTTGTGAGATATAGTTACTAAGATGGTTGGTAGTGACCCAACAGTGGTGTCCCTACGTCTGAGCCAGGAGGCCCAGGTTCATGTCCCACCTACTTCAGAGGTGTGTAATAACATCTCTGAACAGGTTTAATAATAATATCTACCAAGACTACTGGGAGACTTAAATTATTTGACAAGTTCATTGCCTTCAAAATCCTGACTTCTTCTACATCATCCCCATCCAAGCCTGTATTTCACCAACTGATTGGGTAGATCTTCATGCAGTCTACACATTAATCCTTTTAGGTCCACTATCTTGTACAACAGATATCAGCATGATCTGGGCGTAATCAAACGAAAAAGTGCAAAAGTTCAACGAATGTTAAACATAAACATAACCTAAGACCTCTTTATGCTGGAGCATACATGTTTTTGCAAAAGTCCAGTCATTTGGAACAGTCCTCACCCACAAAACTGGGCACACCTCTCGATCAGACTAATGAATACATGATTAGGAGGCCTGTATGGGGTTGGGAGGTTGGGGTGGTGATCATTACATTGCTGCCAGATGTCTGGGTGCCTTAGCATCCAAGATTACACAAATCCAGTGCTAGCAAATTGCTATTGGCCAGTACTCAACTGAGAGTGATTTCTCTCCAGATGTTGCTGCGATTCAATTAAATTCAGTTTAAATTGGGCCACATTCAGTCAAATGACAAGGTACAGAATATCTGTGATTAACAGTCAGTTAAAGCCAAATGAAAATGCGATCAAGAACACAAAATCGCCAATTGAAAAACTACTCACATCTTGGAAATTCCACTTGTTTTTGTTAATCTTTTTCTTTTTTCTACATGCTACTGGAGATTGACCTGTTTCAGTCACAAACTGATTACAATGTATAATGTTACTCAGTTCTTTTGGTTCATGACATATTTTATGCTTGGGCTTATGCTAATAGCTCTTCACGGAAACTTCATTGCAGCCTCACTTCGGTATCTCGTGCATGAGTGAACTGGGACGCTTACCTTCTTCCCACCTTTCTTCTTTGAACCTTTATCCCTGTCCACTGCTAGTTTTAAATTCTTCAGTTCCTGTCTCATTAGTTCATCTACCTGCAATATGAAAGAGCATATAGGGTCATAGAGCTGTACAGCATGGAAACAAACCCTTCAGTCCAACTTGTCCTTGCCGATCAGATATTCTAAATTAATCTAATCCCATTTGTCAGCAGCTGGCCCATATCCCTCTAAACTCTTCTTATTCATGCACCCATCCAGTTGACTTTTAAATATTGTAATTGTACCATCCTCCACCACTTCCTCTGGCAGCTCATTCCATACACACATTTCCCTCTGCATGAAAAAGTTCCCCCTTTGGTCCCTTTTAAATCTTTCCCCTCTCATCTTAAACCTGTGCCCGCTAGTTTTGGACTCCCCTACTCTGGGGAAAAGACCTTGGCTATTCGCCCTATCCTGCCCCTCATGATTTTATAAACCTCTACAAAATCACCCTTCAGTCTCCAATGCTCCAGGGAAAATAGCCCCAGCCTATCCAGCTTCTCCTTATATCTCAAACCCTGGTATTAATAAAAACTTTTGCATAATCACTGGCTCTTCATACATAAGCTCTGCCTGAGCTGCTATGGAATAAGATCACATTCCATTTATGCACATGTACATAAATGAAAAGAACTGCTTAGCATGTGCAAAATATAAAATAACTCAAAAACAATTAATTAAATCAAAAATATTGCTAGAAATACACTAAAATCCATCAACACCTGGAGAAAAAGAGTTACATATAAATTTTAGATGTTGCAACATCCGATTTTTAAAAATTGAAAATGAAAGGGAAAGACAAATAGGTAAATGCCCACTTTAGAATTTGCTTACTCATCACCAATAGTTGGTTAAAAGAGTTTAACCTCTTTATTTTCCTAATCAACACATTCAGAGATGTTATTACACAAGTCTGGAGCAGGTGAGACTTGAACCCAGCCTTCTGGTTCAGGACTGTGTTCGCTACCACTGCACCACAACAGGGCCCCTGTCAATCGCTCATGAAAGGCTTTTAGAATCAAGGTATAAAGGTGCAAAAGGCATAAGGAAAGATCATCTTGTAAAACATTAAAAATGTATTAGAAAAGCAAAAATGAAGTCAAACCAGCAAAAGAATGAATTGAAGGCGTGTAAGAGAAACAGGAGAATCAGGAGGTCTAATGTTGATAGAACAGCTCCTGCAGAATCACAGCATGGAACGGTGGAAAAAAGTATGCTTAGTGATGGAATTACACTGTAAATGATAGAAATGGGGATGTGCTTGGCTGGTCCGATGGGAGGTGACAGTAAGAGGCACACTACCATTGTAAAGCAGGAGAGTCAGTGTGTCATTAAATAGGACAGATACAGTCAAGAAATGCTGCCCACAGAAAACAACAAACACTGGTGAGGAAAAAGGACATCTCATAAATTGTAAAATTGCTTGTTACTTTGTGACAGGAAACCTGATTCTTATGACACTTCATCATTATCTGATGTTCTTCCCTCCTATCTTTGTTTTAAAGAAGGACTCAAGTTTTGATACGTCACTGTTTAAAGGATTAGCAGATGTTTCCTTTGTCTTTGTAATTGCTGACACCAGTTACATTTCTACCATTTTCTATTTTTATTTTAGATTTCATGATGTGATTATGATAGCAAATGAAGAATTCAGATTGTGAGCAGAGACAAAAACTGAACTTGCCAGAGAAACTCAGCAGGTCTGGTAGCATCAGTAGAGAGAGAAAAACAGAGTTAACATTTTGACTCCAGTGACCCTTCTTTGGAACCAATTGTAGCTGGGAAAAGGTGGTATATGTGTTGAAGACAGGAGATGGAGAGATAGGAATAAAGGAGTAAACAATAGGTGGAGATTGAGCCCAGAAAGACAGAACAGCAATTGGGCAGACAAAGGGACAGATAATGGTGAGTCAAGGAGAATGAAAATTTACTAATGGTGATCATTTGTGGGTGAAAAATAGGATGGCTGAGATGAAGTGGCCCACGTGATGATAAGGCTTGGTGTGTGGGAGTGGAGGAAGGACGTGGAAGAAGTTGTACAGATCCTAAAATTATTGAACTCAATGCTGAGTCCTGAAGGCTGCAGGGTCCTCAAGTGGAAAATGAGATGCTGTTCCTTGCACTGAGCCTTGCTGAAGCACTACAGCAAGCCTGAGACAGAGATGTTGGACAGGGGACACAGTGCCGTATCGAAGTGACACTCTCTCTGAGGACAGAATGTAGGCATTCCTTCGAGCAGTCACCCAGTATACATTTTGTCTCCCCAATGTCCAGCAGATTACATTGTGAGTTTCACCTGGAAGATGTGCCTGGGGCCTTGGATAGTGAGAAAGGAGGAGGTAAACAGGCAGGTGTTACACCTTCTGCAATATATCATGGAAAGGTGCCGTGTGGGGTGTGGGGAGGTGTTGGAAGTGGAGGAGCAGTGGATCAGGGTGTCCTGGAGGCAACAGTCCCTGTGAAATGGTGAGAAGCGAGGGAAAGGGAAAGTGTGTTTGGTGACGGCATCCTGCTGGAGGTGGTGGAAATGGCAACTAATAATCCTTTGGATGTGGATGCTGGTGGGGCGGTAGGCGATGATGAGGGGAACCCTGTATTGTGGAAGGGAAGAGAAGGGGTGATTTTTTTCTTTTTATTCATTCACAGTATGAGATGTTGCTGGTTAGGCAGCATTTATTGCCCTTCCCTAATTGTCCAGAGGGCAGTTAAGAGTCAACAACATTGCTGTGGGTCTGGAGTCACATGTAGACCAAACCAGGTAAGGATGGCAGTTTTCTTCCCTAAAGGGCATTAATGACTCAGATGGGTTTTTCCAACAATCAGCAATGGATTAATGGTCGTATTCGACTCTTAATTCCAGATATTTATTGAATACAAGTTCCACTATCTGCCATGGCAGTGTTCGAACCCGAGGCTCCAGGACATTATCTGAGTCTCTAGGTTAACAGTCCAGTGATAATACTACTAGGCCATCACCTCCCCTCTAAAGGCCATCGGTTTCACCAAGGGCAGAAGTGCAGGAAATGGTTGGACACAGTTCAGGGTCCCCTGTAGAAGGTGGCATCATCAAAACAGATGGCACTCCTTGTGAGCAGAGATGTGGATTATGCAGCTTGGTTCTGCTTCCTGTATGCTACAATAAATTCTCAACTTTATAGGGAGAAGGAAAGAAGGGAGTGCCATTAATGTTGAAAAGAACCCATTTTAGATGATTCCAGTCATTCTAACAACTTCAATGTGAAGAACAAAACAGTTAAAATGCTCTTACCATGTTTGTGTGAAGAGTTTTGCAACTTAACAACCTGTTAGACTGTAATTTATCTCAAACACAGTACCTTATGGATTGGCTGAGATAATAAATCCCAGAGAGAATTAAAAACAAATTTAACTTTACTAATGCCATTGATCTGTGAACAAGCAGCTGTGTTTAGTTCCACCTTTTCTAAAAAGATTTCTTCCTAACCCTGTAATTTCCTTATCTTTAAACACTTGTCAAACTTGCTTTTAAAATTATAAATCAATCAGCTTTCACAAACTTCTCAGGAAGATTTTATCCAGATCCGGACAACTTGATGCTTGAAAAAAATTCTCATCACCCTGGAAAACGTTCTGCCAGTAAGTCTGAAACTACTACCTTTAGTTATAGTTTTAATATTTACACTTTCAAAATCCTTCATTATTTAAAAAATCTTTACTAGATCACCCATTAACCTTGCTCTGTTCCAAGCTGAATGGTTCTAACATTTCCAAACCTCTCCTCAGAACTGAAGTCTTTCATCCATGGTAAACCTCCTCTGTAGCTTTCAAAAGGTCTTTCATTTATTCCTTAAATATAGAAACCAGAATTGTCTACAATACTCTAGCTGAGGCCTAAAGATGTTTTTAAAAAAATCTGACTTGATGCCTTTGCTTCCATATTCTATTCTACAATTTATAAACCCAAGTGATCAGTATGTAATTCAACCATCTATCAAGCAAATGGTGCGAATGTTGTACGAAGAACAAATGGACAGAATATTTGTAAATAAAGAAGGTGTACTAAAAGATCAGTATTTGTCACTTGGACAAGATCTGCATTCTAAGTTCTGAAAGAATCAAAGGGAGAAATAGGTGAGGTATTGATCGAAACCTTTCAATTCTCAATGGATATATTAGTAGCACTGGAGGACCAGGGGTCATTATTATGCCTCTGTCCAAGAAAGAGACAATTTAGGAAACTACAGTAATTTCCCCAGTGTCCAATATGCACAGGAAATTGGTGGATGCCAGTTACATGAGAAATACTAATGGCAGCTTGAAGAACTCATTTTATCACCGCCACAAGATAAAAGTGCATTGCAAAAACAAGCCACCAGGAGCACGTGTAACTACTGTCAATGAGATTTTGATCAAACGAGACAGAGAGGGAGAGGCAATCAAACAAATAGTTTCCAGAGCGAAGGAACCTACCCAGTCATAAGTTAGTTGCTCTGCTTGTAATATTTTCAGGATTCTAATTCAATTCTAGTTTTCACTTTTGAATCCTGCACAACTGGCTTGTGGGAGAACCAACACATGCAGCAGGGAGACACCCTTCTGAATACAGGTTGCCTAAGAATTCTGGATGTCTGTAAACCGTATAATGATGACATTAATGTGTAGGTCAGTCAGCTGACTGTCGGTGATGAGGAGGTCATTGGAAATTCATTATCAAGAATAAAAGAAACTTCCATTTGGAAAAGTGTGCACTCAACAAGCTTTTTGAACTCCTTGATGCAGAAACAGAGAAAGGTGATAAAAATAGTTCTGTAAATGTTTGTATAATATATAAACTGTTGAAAGGCATTGAAAGTGTCAGACAGCAGGATTGCTGAGAAGATGGAAGCCCTCAGAACTGAAGGTGGCAGAATGTGGTTCAAAAGGCATCCAAGGTCTTAAGTTTTATAAGTAGAGGCACAAAAGCAAGGAAG
Organism: Rhincodon typus; assembly: GCF_021869965.1. Taxonomy (NCBI): domain Eukaryota; kingdom Metazoa; phylum Chordata; class Chondrichthyes; order Orectolobiformes; family Rhincodontidae; genus Rhincodon; species Rhincodon typus. The sequence continues at coordinate 21,750,121 of NC_063338.1, forward strand.
TTATGAAGCACCTTTATAAAACCAGAACAAAAACTGATGTGTTGGCAGGTAGCTTCTGGATTTTAAAGTTTAATGGCATCGGGACTATTTGCAGATCCCAAAGAGACCCTGACTGTGGTCTGCTCACCCTAAGCAATCTTCTGGAAGGCAACTGATTAACCGGCCTCCTCTATAATGGGAGGCATACCTGTGCTATAGGGCCAACCGGTAATGCCAATGGGAGAGTTGATTATTGCTTAAAATATGCAAGACCTGGGATCACCTCAAATTAGAGGTCCTCATGAAACGGTGCAGACAGCAAGTTTGAAAAGAAGGGCTTTTAGTGCGGAAGGGGTGGGCCTGCACATAAATGTGTACAATCGCAGTAGTTCCATGTACAGAAATGTGTGAATAACATTGGGAGGACATTCACTGGGGGTGTGGCAGAGGCAGATTCAATCATGACTTCCGAAAACAAACTGAATAAGCACCTGAAGAGAGAAATTTGCACTGCTAAGTAAAAGGTCAGATCAAATAGGACCAGCTGAATCACTTTGACAGAAAGCCAATTAAAACACCAAATGACTTCCTTGTGTCCTATGACCATTCCACAAATCTACTGTTAAGACTGTAAGGCAAAACAGGCATTCCTTGCCGGGCTGAATTTGCGAGGGATGTGAGTGAAGGCAGGGAAAATGTGTCCACCTTGTGCAGAACAATGTTTTGGAGACTGTTAATAGTTTCCTTGGAAGAAAACAAGTCAGAAAATAGAAAACATCTAGGTACATAAAAATGTACTTTATGTTTAAAATGTTTATGAAAATTTCAATACAGTAATGAAGTCTTGCACTGTTGATTTTGCCCTCTAATGCCCTGCTCTCATACAAACAGATGAATTAGGAGCAGAAGTCGGCTATTTAGCCTATCAACCTTGCTCTGCCAGTCAGTAAGATCATGGCTTATCTGTTTTTGTTCTGAATTCCACATCCCTATTTACCCCCAGTAATCACTGATTACCTTGCCCTACAAGAACACCTAATTACTCCTGCCTTAAAAACAATTAATGATCTCGTTTCCACTGCCTTTTGAGACAGACTTCCAAAATTGCACAAATCTCAGAGAGAAAAAAAAATGACTTAATAGACTCAGGAGTAATCAATCAGTGCTTCCAAATCCCAGAATCACATTTCATGTTCAATACTATGTTCAGAGTTTTACGAGCACAGGCTGATTCACAATGGTCAGTATTCTGCCTGTTGCAAACAGGTGAAGTGATATACTGTTTGCTATGATCAAACAGTCATGAGGACATACCCTGGCATCAAACCAGCAATGAAATTGTTCCGTAAAGATAAATAATGTGTCCAAATATTGTGTTCTTTCAATTAAACAAAAATTTGGGGGACAGCTATTCCCTGGTGCATTACCCATGGCAATACATCCATTAATCAACTTGCCTTTTTAAATTGAAAAACAAGTTGGGGAACAACTATTCCCTGATACATTCTCTATGGCAAAGCCTCAACCAATAAAAGTCCTTTTTCTCATTCCATATAAATTGGTGCCCCTTTAAAATGTTGTATTCTTGCATCTATCTCAATTAGTGCAAGATGAAATACTTCAAAAGCATACCTCAATAACATATCTCTCAACGCTGATTTTAGATGACTGAATATGACTTTTACAAAGTATACAAAACCATTTGCTTGGTACAAATTAACTAATGATTGAAAATAGGTTTATCTCCCAAAATATGCATTATTAACAATCCACAATTTGAGAGTTAAATTACAGAACACGACTTTTAAAAAAATATACAAAACCATTTTTTCATTCTATTGGGGTGCAGTTATAAAGTCATAGCATAATAAAGTATCAGCAAAAAAAGTCATTCATCATATCTGGCTCATGTCTGGAAGTGCCAGTGGTGACTCATTGATATTCTGGGTGTGCCTCCTAACTTTTTTTGGACAGGGTCAGCTCCTCACAGATTGCAGAAACTAAATTTGTATCGAGTGTGATTTCCAGTTAAAATTCCATGATCTCCAAATTTCGGTTTACTGTGCCAAAAAAAATAAAGAAAGAAAACATTTCAGCTCGCGTATTTTCTCAATAAATACGCGAGTTCTCTTTAAAGTGATAGGGTAAGAATTTGCCACAAAATCATTACTATTCTCAATCTACTCAATTCAACTTGATCCAAGACTAAATTGATAGGATTGATATACCACATGTTTTACACATCCACCCAATTTTTCCATTGATGTCAAAGCAATTTGAAACCTGGTGGGCTGTAAATGGGAAGCAAATCCAAGCCCTTTGGGTAGGTTTGGCTAAAATTACCCCCCTTTGGATCCATATTGTGCTGAAAATATTGATGGGTGTCCTCACACACTGAGGTCAAGTTTTCAGGTCATGACACAGACACTGATATGTTCCATCTGCCACTTAAAAAGAAATCAGCAGATACTGGGGTAAATAAAGATCAGAATCTTAACAGCAGCAACATGTGTAAGCAAACAAAGCTGTAAGATCCAGTTACTTCAAACAACTGCATTAGAACGATGATTTGTGCTTAAAATTTCTTTTTTGAATTAATTAAAACATCTCTAAAACATGGGAAAAAGAATCCTTTATCTTGTTTTTCTTTGCAGACGGCAGCTGAAGGTAAACAAATTAGACTTGAAATTTTACACAGGTTTAGAAGCTGTAATTGGTAAATAAAATCGAAGCTTCTTCCTGTGGGATGTAAGTTTCATTACTTATCAATAGATCCAATTTGACAATCTGTGTTATTAAACAACCATGTCAGGTTTACAAGTTGAGGCCTAACAAATTGTTCTTTTTTACAAATATTTGTGAAAATGACTAAATATTTGTTAGACTATTGAATTTGAGGCTAAATGGGTCAGTGTTGTTAACAGACAATTTTTGTATACGAGTCAGAAAGGAAAGATTTAAGAGTTTTTAAGAACTGGAGTAAAGCTATTGGCACAAGCAGACTATTTCTTTCTCCAGATCATTGTTCAGGAATCATTCATTACTTTCAAAGGAAAATCACAAATTGACTAATTTATTAACTGAGGAAATAATAAGCAAGCTATGACAGTAGGACATTTCTATCTTCATTCAATATTTTCATGAGTATGTTCAAACAGAAATGACTTAAATGCAATCAAAAGCACAATCAGTCTTGCTTTTCTGTCACTTAAGGCAGTTCTATACTTTTAAGTCCTTCGGGCTAAGAACAACTAACACAAAAGGAGAAACTTCATGTCACTTTCTTCGAATAAAATCTTTAAGAAGTAGAACAAGAACATTTTTTATTCTTATATTTTAGGCAAATATTTTCTCATGGCTGGATCACAGAACACATCACCAATAACAATATACAACTAAAGGAATCACAAAACCTTTTGACCACTGAATCTAGCGCAAAACTCTGAGTCCATCAAGCCTTCATAAATCATTGCAAATCATAAATAACAATTTTTCTGAAGAAGGGTCTAGGCCCGAAACATCAGCTTTCCTGCTCCTCTGATGCTGCTTGGCCTGCTGTGTTCATCCAGCTCTACACCTTGCTATCTCATAAATAACAGACTTTTTTTCCCTTTGTTTGTCTTATTAACTTAGTTTTCCTTCTGTATTTCTCTCTGACTTTCCATTTCCTGGATTTCTCTTCCATTCCTCTCGGAGTCTGTACGTATTTCAGCTCCTTCCCTTACATGTTTACCTCCACTCAACCCTGTTTGATCTCACATTGTCCCGTTTCTCTATCTGTCTCTCCCTTCTGTCTGCTCCTTCCTTTATTGAATGCTTCTCTCTTTTACTGATGTGTGCCTCTCTCTGTCATTCATTATAGTGGTGTTTTTCACCTTCTTTTATGTCTGTTTCTTTATTCCCCCTCTGCTTCATCGTAGATACTTTTAATTAACACTTTCAAACATGAAGTGAGGAGCTTAAAGGACAAGCATACAAGGAGAACACTATATTGGTTAGCCCATCGCTCAGCAATCTTTCACTGTCAAGGAGCATGGATGAGTGCCGAGAAGGCACTGGGAATACCCAACTGCTTCAGATGGAAAGCCTCATGGATTCATTACATCAAAGATCACAGAAGGAAGTTAGTTGTGCTTCGTATAATCGTCACACACCAGGCTATTTGATAAGATAAAATCCCATGGTGTTGAGGTAGTATATTAGCATGGATCAAGGACTGGCTAACTGGTAGAAGATACAGTCAGGATAAGGAGGACATTTTCAGGATGGCAACTTGTAACTAGTGGTGTGCCACAGGGATCGGTGCTGCAGCCACAATTATTTACAACATATATTAGTCACTCAGAACATGAATGCTGTTGCACTGAAGCTCAGTTTGTGGAAGGATAGCACAAAGAGTCCGCAGAGAGATATAGACAGGTTAGTGAATGGGCGAAAGCTTGGCAGATGGAATATAATGTGGGGGCATATGAAGTTATGCATTTTGGCAGGAATATAGGAACTGAATAAAAACAAAGTTGCTGGAGAAGCTCAGCAGGTTTGGCAGCATCTGTGGAGGAGAAAACAGAGTTAACGTTTTGGGTCCGGTGACCCTTCCTCAGAACTGATGGTGGCTGGGAAAACGTCAGTTCATATGCAGAAAATAGGGAGGTGGGTGGGGTAGGGAGTAAATGATAAGATAGAGCCTCCTCCCTCCCCAGTATCCAAGGGCCCAAACATACCTTCCAGGTGAAGCAACACTTCACCTGCACTTCCAAGAATCTAGTCTACTGCATTCGCTGCTCACAATGTGGTCTTCCCTACATTGGGGAAATGAAGCGTAGACTTGGCGACCACTTCGCAGAACATCTACGTTCTGCTTGCAAAAAAGACCTTGAACTACCTGTTGCCTGCCACTTCAATGCACCACCCTGCTCCCTGGCCAACATCTCTGTCTCCGGCTTGCTACAGTGTTCCAGTGAAGCCCAACGCAAGCTGGAGGAACAACACCTCATTTTCCGCTTGGGGACCCTACAGCCCTCCAGACTCAATACTGAGTTCAATAATTTTAGGGCCTAAACTCTCCCATGTCCCATACCCCCACCCCACACCCCAGGCCTTGTTACCACATAGCCTGCCACTACACACCCCCTGTTGTTAGTCACTAACAGTCCCCACTAACAACTATTCACCCTCCCAGCCTGATCATTAGCAACTCCTTTGTCTGTCCAACTGTCTTTCTCTCTCTTTGGCCTCTATCCTATTGTTTACTCCCTACCCCACCCACCTCCCTATTTTCAGGTTTTAAACTGACGTTTTCCCAGCCACCATCAGTTCTGAGGAAGGGTCACCGGACCCGAAACGTTAACTCTGTTTTCTCCTTCACAGATGCTGCCAGACCTACTGAGCTTTTCCAACAACTTTGTTTTTGTTCCTGATTTACAGCAACCGCACTTCTTTTGGTTTTTATATAGGAACTGAATATTATCTAACTGGAGAAAGTCTGCAGGAAGCTACAGAACAGAAGGGTTTAGGAGCCTTTACCATGAATCACTGAAAGCTAGCATTCAAGTTCAGTACGTAACAGAGAAGGCAAGTGGAATGTTGGCCTTTATTTCAAAGGAAATGGAGTATAAAATTAGGGAGATTTTCCTAAAACTATACAAGGCACTATTCAGACCACTGAAGGAGAAGTCGAGGCCCGAAACGTCAACCTTCCTGCTCCTCTGATGCTGCTTGGCCTGCTGTGTTCATCCAGCTCTATACCTTGTCACTATTCAGACTACAACTAGTTTTGGGTCCCTTATCTAAGGAACAATATACTGGCATTGGAGGCAATTGAGAGAAGGTTCACTAGGTTAATACCAGGACAATAGGAGAGGTTGAGTAGATAGGGCCTATTCAGTGGAATGTAGAAAAATGAGAGGCGGCCTTATTGAAACAATAAGATTCTTAGAGGACTCGACAGGGTAGATGCAGAAAGATTAATTTCCCTTGTGGGAGAGTCTAGAACTGGAAGGGACATAATCTCAAACTAAGGGGTCACACAGAGATGAGGAAGAATTTCTTCTCTCAGAGGGTTGTGAATCCGTGGAATTCTTTATTACAGAGGGCTGTTGAGCTTGGGTCATTAAGTATTTTCAAGGTAAGGGAATCAAGTGTTATGCAGAAAAGGCAGGAAACTGAGCAAGACTAATGTCACTATAAAAAGGGCATTGAATCATCAAGTGGACATCTCCATAAACAGCACATCCTTCCCCTCCTTGAATGATCAGGTGGTGTATGACCACACCAAGGAGTCCCCGCACAGCACCCTGGAAGCTGCCAGGATTCATATAATACTGAGGATTTTAGGAGAAGAGTCCAATGGAACATTTGAAAGAGATAAGAGGGGAACTGAATGACTCTTGTAAAGACCACATCTTGCTAATTTTCTTTACTTTTGGATTGCGGACCAAAATGGGAAAAGGAAACTGATTTAAACCAAATAGAGTGGGGAAGGAGGTACTGCAGCTTTAAAATAAGTTAATTGAACTCATTGTGAATTGCAATAATGCTGTTGCCCTGTTGAAGCAGTTGGGGAGGATTGCTGAATTAATTGGTGCTCATGGTGTGTGTTCAGGGCAGCTTTGCCAAGAGTCAGGCTGCTGACTGGTTTTTCAATCAGGACCAGTTGTATGGGCCAGGAATACTCCACGTGACAACAACTCTCTGATTAGCTCCTGGGCAGATGGACAGCCTGTATGTGACCTATACAGCAGCAAAAAGATTCCAGAATATAAAAAAAAGACAGTGTCCTTTCTCTTTTTGCAGGGTGGTAACAAAGAATTGGAAGGTAGCTAGCGATTCTCACTCACCATTTGCCTGTAAGATGCTGTCTGTAATCAGTGACTGAGAGATTGGACATTTAATGTGCCAACTGCCTTGTACCTTCAAGAACTGAGTGGACTTGGAACACAGAAGATAGAAGATCAGAAAGACACAGAAGAAGCAAAAGGGCATCTTATACAATTCTGTGTGCTGACAGTTTTTAAACTGTATTCCCCAAATATTTCTTTCTCAACCAATAACACTTATCTTTTATTTGTCTATCTCTGTCTATATTTCTGAGCAGGGATTTAAGAAGAATTGGAGTTTAAGTTAGGAAGTTATAAGTTGGTAATTGATATTTTGTTTGCCTGTAATTAAAATGTATTTAACTGAAATGAATAGTAGTCTGTTTTTAAGTCCAGAACCCCGGTCAAAGTTTTCTGTTAACCCGAGTTCATCACACAGGCATGTTGAGAACTTTGAGGAATTTGATGAAACATTTCACTTGTGTGATCATCCTGTTAATACTGGGGCTTTATTATCAGCACGCTTTCCCAACCCATAATTGTTGGACAACAGAATCTGTGCTTCTTGTGGCCTCTCAATGGCCTTTGGACTGAGGTTGCTGTCTGCTTTTACAGGCCAAGATGTGAACATTTGTTAATTGGGCTCACAGCAGAAAGCAGCGCTCTCTCTCAGTCAGTAAGAAACAAATCTTAAAGCAAAACTAGCTAAAAGCTCTCACAGTGAAGTAGTTTGAAAGCCTGAAAAAGATTCAAACATTGGGGCCAAACTGTTTCCCATCTGAATCTGAAATTTGATCTGAAGATCTGTTACCGTCAGGAATTTGATCTTGCAAACAGCAAATCTAAAGAACTATGTGAAGTTAACCCATTCTACCTTCTGAACTCACACCTTTAATCCAAAAGGATCTTTCTACTTTTTTGGCCAATTTTTTTTCAAACCTGTAATATCTCTGCAGAGTGTGCTGCATTGTCTTGTCTGTGTCATGTGGGATTAACAGGAAATAGCTGAATTCTGAATAGTGGTCTAGTTCTTCTCATTATTTTTTTGTTTTGCCACTTCTTGAAAGAATAAATCATGCTTATAATCAGTTATTTTCAGTTTATTAGAGAAACCTAATGGACATTTTTTTAACACTGTATATTATACTAAAGAAAGACAAATTGCACAATTTGGGTAATTTGCTAAAACATTTTAGTACCTCATAGAGTAATGGAACTTGATTGCCAATGCATTCCTCCTTTCAGAGTCATAACAGAACCTTGTGAAGTTTTTCCAGTATTAACTTTGTAGAACGTGTTCCTTATTTACGACATGAATACAATGAATAGTATTAACTGTGTATTCCTCTGGAAAATGTATGGTAGAGTATGCTTCCAATGTCAGCTACCATTTGGATAACTATTACAGGTGACGTCTCCTCTGAAATGTGTGACTATTTCCTGCCTCATGGCAGGAATTCCTTACAGGTTTTCCTTTCGTATCTACAATGAGAAGCATTCCCCTGCCTAAGGCCCATCCTTCTGTGTGCATTGCTTCTCGGGTCAGCAGGCCTGACTCCAACATGAGCCTACCACCAACGGTCAGAAACTCCAGCGGTGTCTCCTGAGTTGGGTTCGGGAGTCAGGAAATTTCTTGACTGATTTGGGAGGGGAAAAAAGCCATGCCAGGATTGGAAAAAAAACATGAAGGAATATAAAGTGAATGAAGAGCCAGTGAATGAGTGTCACCACAAGCTGGAGATTCTAAAAACTGGGCTGTAGGAGGAAGAGGTGATTGGTGGAGGTTGAGTGCTGAACAGCCTAATGGGAAAGAATGAGTTAGAGTGAAAAACAATATAATTGATCTTGATTTTATATTACTGATTTACAGAGGAGGAAATTCTAAGGCCATCCATCAACTTTTCCAAGAGTTTGTTGTGATTGTGACATTGAGTACCACTGCGACAAAGCGAGATTAGTTATTTTTTTCGGACTACATCTTTGATACCTGCACCCTCATCTCCTCCTCCACCTCTTTGCGTTTCTCTTCCTTGATGAGTTCAGCTACGTACTTCTGGGAGGGGTTTGAATCCTCATTTCGGTTCTTCCATATCGCTGCAGCACAAGAAGAGGAAAAGAAATTGAGACTTTATTGACAAAGCAGATGGTCAATATTTTAACAAATGCTACCAATGGCTCCCATTTGTTTCTCCCCGAGGCAGAAACAGGAAGTGAGATGAAAAAAAAGAGGCCCCATTTTCTGTTATTGCGTATTGTGCAGCGAGTTAGATCGAGCATTCACTGGAGCATTGTAGACAGAAGGTGAAGAAGACTCTGTTTTTAGGAGATCTGGATTCACCACAGAGAGAGAAGAAAAATATCAAAGGCCAATCACTTGGCCTATTCTAGCATCACCTGTCTGGAAATTGACAAACCAACAAAGTTGGCAGTTGTTTTGCAGTAAGTTCCCTATTTGGTTAGATATAAGCAGTCACACGGAGATACAGCACAAAAACAGACCCTTCAGTCCTACCAATCCATTCCAAACATAATCCCAAACTAAAATAGTCCCACCTGCCTGCTCCTAGCCCATTTCCCTTCAAACCTTTCCTATTCATGTACTTATCTAAGTGTCTATCCTTCATATCAATTGATACAATGGAATCCAGATTTAGTCTACCTGAAAGATAGGAATCATAAGATAATAATTTGAAAAGGAGAGTCGCAATATCATCACAGGACATATGGAGAGCCACTCGATTCAAATAAAATCAAATACTGTGGATATTGGTAATCTGATACAAATACACAGAATGCTGAAGAAACTCAGTAGGTCTGGCTGCATCTATGCAGAAAATCCAGAGATAATGTTTCAAGACCGGTCTGACTCCTCTTCAGTTAAGAAGAAATGTTAACTCCACAGATGCTGCCACGCTTGCTGAGTTTCTCCAGGATTCTCTGTTTTTGAGCCAGCATTCACAGCTAGCCATAGTCCGTTTTTAAAATGGGTATAGTCAATATTTTTAAAAAGTATACATAAGTGTCAAAAAAGTGAAAAAGAACCTAAAATGCAATTAGAATCTTGGTGGGAGTACTGGAAGTGACATTCTGTTTTTCTCCAGATATTTGGAAAACAACATGCGGAAACAAGTTGGATTAACCCCTTAGTAATTAGGACGTGTGCCAGCCACTTACAATGTCATGAGGGTTCTTTCACATTCTTATTATGGTCCTCTCCCACTTTCCTCTGAATGAAAGACAGGATACCAGTTGCAACAGCATTTAGGCAATTTTTGGAAACAGAAATCCTTGACGTATGAGATTTTACTGGCACGTTTCTTTTCTCAGGCAAACCTAAATTAAAACCACCCATCAATTAACACTGTCAAGTGACTGAAAGGAGTAACTTATGCCAAAAAAGTAGTGTATCTAGCACAAAACCTTGGGGAGCACCCCCACTATCTTCCAGTATGAAGAATATCCATACTTTTCCTCTTTTCTATTCTTCAGTCAATTTTTCTGTCCACATTGATACCGAAACTCAAAATCCAAAACTTAGTTTTGCTAACCAGCATCTTATGTGGTATTCTTACGAATTATTTCCACAACAATTGTCAAACAATTCCACAAAACCCAAGGGTTATCTGTGAAGCTTAAATCTGGTATTCCTTCTCTTCAGGAAGTTACCAGATTGCAAGATCAATAATCTTATAGAGGTAGATGATTAGAAGCAGTTCCTGACTTTATGCACGCTTCTCTAATGAGCATGGCTCCATTTGTGTAGCTACAGAATTGTCACCGCTCAGAAGTCGGCTGTTCACCCGACTGTGTCTGTGTCAGCTCTTTGAATAAGCAATCCACTTTGAGTCTTTCTCCTGCCTTCTCCATGCAACTTTACACATGCTTCATTTTTACATAGTAATCCAATTCCCATCTGAATGCCTTGGTTGAACCTAACTCCATCACTCCCTCAGGCACTGCATTCTCGATTTAAATCTCTCACGGTCGGAAATGTTTCTTCTCATGGGTCTCTTGCTTCTTCTTCCATTTGCCTTAAATCTGCTCTCTCTCATTTTCCATCCTTCCAAAAGTAAGATTCTTTGTTACCCAAACTACTCTGTCTAGATCTCTATCGATTTTTGAACACTTGTCCCAAACGTCCTCTCAAAATCTCACTAAAGGTACTCAATATTTCAGGTGTAATTTGCACATATTTTTATATTTTAAGTTTTCTTCTTTACTTGCATTGAACGTATTGCGTGTAATACTCAAGCCCTTGCAAGAAACCTGTAACCACACTTCAGCTAATGCTGCTCTTGAGGCGCTGAAGCACACTCTGAACTCCTTTCCACAGTGCCAGCAGTGGGAACTGGATAAAACTCTTGCCTCAGAGTTTTAGAAAATGGAATACAAATCTAGAGTGCCAGTACAATGTAGCACTGAGGGAGCTCTGCACTGTCAGATGTGCTGCCCTTTGATTGAGGCGTTAACCTGAGGCCCTGTCGACTTTCTCAGATCAGCATAAAAGATTCCACAGCATCTTTCAAAGAACAGCAAGGGAGTTGACTCTGGTATTCTGTCAAATATTTGTCACAGTGCCTAAAAAACGTTTCCAGTCATTATTAATTGCTGTTTGAGGGATCTTATTGTGTGTAAATCAGTTGTCTTTTTTTATGGTATAACTGTTAATACATTTCAAAAGTGATTAACTGTTTGGAGACATCTGCTATTTATAAAAAAACTGATGTACAATCATGAGTTTTTGTTTTGCCATCTGTTGTCGCCCTGAGATTCTGCACAAGTCGTCTTTTTAAGGCAAGGTTGAAACTGTGTTTTGCTTATGTAAGCATCTCATTTGTAAACACGTTCTCCGATTTCATTTCACTATCTTTGGGTCAACACATTGGCTTACTTATGCTGCTTTGCATGGGAAAGCTTTTCAATGTTCTGGTTGTCCAGTTATAAAAAGGATATTATTAAACTGGAAATGATTCAGGAGAGATTTACCCAGATGTTGCCAGGTATGGAAGGTTTGAGTTATAAAGAAAGGCTAGTTAGGCTGGGACTTTTTTCATTGGAGCATAGGAGGTTGAGAGGTGACCTTATAGCTGTTTATAAAATCATGAGGGGTATTGACAGGATTAATGGTAGGTGTCTTTTCCCTCGGATGTGGGATTTCAATACTAGGGAGGCACATTTTTAAGGTGAGAGGAGACAGATTTAAAAAAGGCATGACGGGCAATATTTTTTACACAGAGTGGTTTGCGTGTGGAATGAACTTCCTGAGGAAGTGGTGGATGTGGGCACAATTACAACGTTTAAAAGAATTTGGATAATTGCATGAATAGGAAAGGTTTGGAGGGACATGGGCCAGGAGCAGGCAGGTGGGACTAGTTTAGTTCGGGATTATGTTCCGCATGGACTGGTTGGACCAAAGGGTCTGTTTCCGTGCTGTATAACTCTATGGCTCTATGAAAAGGATATTATCATGGACTTTGACAAAGCTGAATCTGAAGTACAGAATGCTTTAAGATAACTGGATGGACTGCAGCATTCAAATAGAAGATATTATAAAATAACATTTTAATGAATGAGCGAATTTAGTTGTATCTCTCAACTGGCCTGACTCATGAGCTCTACAAAGATGTCTGTGAAACATAAGCTTCTGTTATAACAATATTCAGTATCCTTGTTGCGCCTTCCTCCCCCTCATCAACTTGTGACTTGCTGTTGATTTCCTGCAAATTGTCACTGGGGAAGTTGGCCTCTCTGACATAAGGAAGTTTGATGTTATCCCACTAGTACTCTAAATGTGTGGAATCAAATAGAGGTGAAAGGCACACATGTTTGCTTTGCAAAACAAAGCAGTAAAAAACGTCTCAGCATGGAGTACTTTCCATTTGAAAGGATGGGTGTAACCATGGCATTAGCTGTATATCAGAACATAGAGTTATAAATGCATTTAATGAGACCAAGAGGCACACTGTGTCCAAAGCATCTTGCTGTAAAGCAATCCAATCAATCCCATTTCCACCTTCAATCCACTGGATCCTGCAAGTTTACTTCTCTCAAGTGTGCATTCAATGATGACAGGGTATAGGATTATGTAAAGTATAAACGTAGATATTAGAAACAGGACTAGGCCATTCAGCCCTACAAGCCTGTTTCACCATTCAATACGATCATGACTAATTCTCCATCTCAGTGCCATATTCCCACTTGGTGGTCCCAAGCCGCTCTTGGTGATGGGCATTGAAGTTCTCCATGCAGAATAAACATTCAGTACCTTTATACAGTCGTTGCTTCCTCCATATGGTGTTCAAAATGAATGAAGACTGAGGAGAACCGATTCATATGCCAGGTAGACGAACAGTGGGGAATGGAAGCTAAGTCATGGTGAGTAGATTTCCTTTCCCATGTTTGACCTGATGCCAAGAGACTTCATCAGGTCCAGAGTTCATGCTAAGGACTCCCAAGCCAACTTCCTCCCACTTGTGTACCACTGCACCACCATCTCTGGTGGATCTGTCTTTGGGTGGGACAGGACCCAGAGAAAGGGCTGATAGTGTCTGGGACACATTTATACTCAAGGACTCAAGCCTTATTGAAAATATCAAGCTGTAGCTCACCTAGGCCTTGGGATAACTGTTCCAATTTTGACACATTCCCAGAGACGTCAGTAAGGAAACTTTGCAGGGTTGAAAGGGCTTTGCGTGCCTCTGTCGTTTCCACTACCTTGGCTGAAGTCAGGTGGTCAGTCCAGTTCCATTCCTTTTATCAGACCTTAGTGGTTAGACACAACTGAGTGGCTTGTTATGCCAGTTCAGAGTTAACAACATTATGGTGAATCGGAAATCATATGTAGGCTACATCCGGTGAGGATGGCAGATTATATTAGCAATAAAAATACAAGTGACTAAGTTCATGATCTGCTAGCAATTCACCTTGATATACAAGTTTGGTTACTGAATTCAGCTAACCAAACTTGAAGAGTGAAACAGAGTCCATTTTCATCAGATCTGTACCAATTTCTTTGTTGTAATTTGTAAAAGTGAATTATCTTTTCTAAAACATTCATACTGTTTCTCAAAAAAAAGGTATATGCGATGAGTGAGTGAGTGATTCAGGGAGATATTTAGGAATAGACTTTCGAGGTGAACATGTGAATAATTAAGTTTCTTTATTTAAACACACAAAAGCTTGCTGCTGTATTGTCAAATTGATCTCACACTCAGGCTTTAAGAGACAGAAGTCGCTGCTTATTATCTGTAATATGAAAAGGAAGAGATTTCAGTTCTCTCGTCTCTGTCCATAATGAAATCAACATCATGTATTAAAATAGTGCCAATTCAAACACTACACATGCACTTATTATCTCTGGGACAGTAGGACAAGAATTTAGCATGCAATTCTGAATCACAAGTTCCTATATAGCTTGTGTTTGATATTAAGGTGAGATAAAAAGCACATAATCGGTAGATAAATGATGCTGGAGTGAAATTCTGACACCACCATTATTTTTTTCCAAGCATTTCACAGAAGACTTGTGCAAACTCAGCTGTTTCTGTAGTTTTAAGTGGAACTATGTTCCAGATAGAAGGGCTGACATTTGATAGTAGGGACAGATTACTTTGCCTGGCTACATGCATAAAACATCATGAAGTCATTAAAAAAAGACTGCAGATGTTGAAGATCCAAAACAAAAAAAAGTGTGGAGAAACTCAGTAGGGATGGCAACATCTGTTGAGAGAAAACAGAAATAACATTAAGTCCAGTAACCCTTCTTCCATGCAAACACAAGAGACAGATCTGTCCTGTTAATTCCTCCCTTCTTACTATCCATGGATCCAAATCTCCTTCCAAATGAAACTATGATTTACTTGCAGTATTTATGTGGTGTCCTTTACACTGGGGAGACTAAACATAGCCTGCATTATTGCTTTGTGGAGTATCTTAATGCAGAGCGCAAGCATGAGCCTGCCTCAATTTTGTTTAACGTTGGCTGCTTGTTGGATTTTTCCGATGGTTCCTTTCTTTATTGCTACATTTAACATTCAGATGTCTGCTATCTGGTCATTCATACCTCTTCTGGAAAGATCGCTTGTTACTTCACCGTGCTTATCACCCTTTGGGTTTTGTACCATGAAACCTTTTGTCACATAATTTCTTCCATTTTCCACCCTATCACAGGCTCTCCTTTTTGGTATTTTTGCAGCCTCCCCCTTTTTAACTTTCTCAAAAATCAATTAAATTTCTTAACTTTCCTCACTTCTGTTGAAGACCATCAACTCAGATGGTTAATTCTGTTTCTTTCCACAATTATTGCATAACCTGCCAAGTATTTCCAGCATTTTCTGTTTTTAATTGGACAAAAAGAGTTTTGCAGAGATTTCAAGTTCCCATCGATGCAGATAACTCTGACTGCCCACATATTGTCTTACATACATTTTATGTGAAGTCTACCATTTTCATCAACCTAAAGGAAGTTGGTTCCCTTAATGTACAGCTGGTTTGCAGCCTTAGGTAGCTCATCATCTAGATAAATAAAACAAAAAAAAACAAAGAACTGCGAATGCTAGAGATCCGAAACAAAAGCAGAAAATGGTGTAAAAACTCAAGGTCTGGCAGCATCTGTGGGAAGAAAGCAGATTTAATGTTTCAAGTCCGATGACTCTTCATCAGATGCTTCAATTTCTCCAGCAATTCCTGCTTTTATTTCATATCATGTATATAGACTAACTGCTGGGTTCCTGACTCCAGTCTGGATCCACACACATGCATGTTCAGCCTATTTGCATGGCTATATCGTTATAAGGAATATTATGGAGCACACTATCAGCACACTGAAGCAAAGCTTCCCTTTCAACACAAGTGGAGTACTGCAGTTCTCAGCAGAGTGAATATCAAGATTTGTAGTGATATTCTACATGTACTGCAAAACTTGGCCAGCAAAGGGTAAATAGCCCTTAAAAACACATTTCAGACAAGAAGCTGATAAGCAGGGGGAAGGGATAAAAGTAGAGTGGAAGAAGCGAAACAGAGAGTGGAAAGGATGGAGAAAGGGAAGCTACAGCCTTTCTGCCCAGCTTTTTTGTGATCAGATTATTCACAAGCAATACTATGTGCCAAAGCTAAATTATCCTATTCATCACAAGTTCATATCTTCCCTCTGTCACACTGTCCTCTCTGTGACAACACAAACATAGTACTCAGCAGAAAATGCATTTTCCAATACACTTTTAATGAATTCAATCAGAACGCAGGGAAATTTTTATAAATGTTAGTTTCGGCAACATCAGTGGTAAGAATGATAATAGAATCCTTACTGGCAGAAAGAATGGAAGAACTTCAAAAAAGGAAACATATAATAACGGACAGTCCCTTTAAAAGGGAAATTCTTGATCTGCCAAACCTTTTGAAATTTTTGAGAAAACAGCAAGAAAAGGAGACAATCTTAATGCAGGACTGGGTAGTTATAATTTATCTGGACTGTCAAAAGTCCATAACAGACAAGTGAATAAGGTTAGAGAATGTGCAGTCAAGAGACAAGTGGCAGCTAGATTCAAAACAGAAAACAGAATGGCTGGGCATTCAGGATAACAGAGGCAGGAAGTGCTGCTTGATAAAGGATCAATGCTGGAATCACTGTTATTGAGATCTAATGATTTAGAATTTGCAATCAAAATACATTAATTCTGAATGTATAGATGGCACAAAATTGGAAGGGACAGTCAAAGCTCAGAAGGATTTCAACACATTAAACAAGGAACTTTAACTCACAGAAATGGGCAAACATTGACAAATTAAATGCAATACAGACAAACATGAGGTGGTACACTTTGGCAGAAAGAATAGGAAGGCCATTTATTACTTACAAGATACAAATCTAGGTGGGTAGAGGTGGAAGGGGAGTTTTGATATCAAATACTTCAATCAACTCACCTGGCACAGATTATTATATAGTCACAAAAGCAACAAACTAAGCACCAAACCTTACTTCTAAAGAGGAGAATTTTTTTAAAAAAGCAAGTTATGCTAAACTTGTATCAAATAATGGTTAGACTACACTTACACCATATAATAAGAAAGTATATTCAGGCACTAGAGAGGATGCAGAGAAGATTTACAAGGATGGTACCAGAAATGCTTGGGTACATATAAAAATTTCTGATATCCATCATCTACTCCATGATGACGTGCAACCTGCAATCCTCACCAATGGAATTATCAGAAACAGTAACTCAGTGAAGACTGCGGTCAATCAAGGTTGTGGCTTTGCACCATCTTATGGACTTTCCTTGTTGCAATATTGTACCTCATCTCCAGTACATTACCCACAGGTGTAAAGTTAATCCACAAAACAAACAGAAAACTATTCAACCACCTTCCACCCAGAAGCAAAACCATTTCAACCTCAGACACAGAGCTTCAGTATACAGATGGACTTTATGTATGCCTTCAGTCAGAAACTGAGTATCATGTCATTGTTGACTCCTTCTCTGAAGCACGAGAGAAGATGGACCTTTAACTGAACAACTGGAAAACTCCTTCTTCATACCAACTCCCCCAGCAAATACCTTCCCCTATTGATTATGATCAATAGCAAGGCCCTGGAAAACCTGGACCCTTTCAATGCTTTTGCAGCCTCCTCTCAGCAAAGACAGATGTAGATGATAAAATATTATTGTTGTTTCAAATGTACCAGTCAGAATCTGACTGATTGAGAAAAAAATAATTTTTGAGGAAGAGGATCTCAAAACCAAGGCTAAGGTAATTGTTTACCAGGTACCTACAGAAGGCACGAGGGAAATGCTACCAGATCTGTACCTTTACAAATCTTTCTATCCGCTGGCAAAAAAGAAGATCCAATGGCAGCACTCTCTCCCAAGCCAGTTTGCATAGCCTGAAAGAATATTAATCATTTGAACTAGGGTCAAGTTTTAGGACATGTCATCCACGTGATTGAGACACTTTGTTAGTGATATGCAGGGGTGAAGTTGAAGTATTGGAGGCAGTGCACAACCTTCCAAATAGGCCTTCTTCAAGCCTTTCATTGACCAGCCAGACACCTCCATGTGGCGGAGTTTTCCTGTTACACATTGATCTTATCAACTGTTCCAGAACCCATTGAACTGGAGTAGAAGCAAGTGACCTTCAATCCCAAGGGATTGCCTACAGGACACACATATGTATCAAGAAATGTTGAACAGATTGGGCATTTTTATTCATGAGAAAAGAAGACTGAGGAGTGGCTTAATTGAGGTCTTAAATTATAGAATTATAATTTTGATAGAGTTTACCAGACTCTAGAGACACACAGTAAAGGTACAGATCTAATAGAGGCATGTGTCAGGTAGCAAATTGCAGGCTTGACAGCTGTCAATCACAGAAGCACAGAAAATAGGAGCAGGAGCAGGCCAGTAGGCTTTTGCTCCACCATTCAATATTATCATGGCTGATCATCCAACTCAGTACCCTGTTCCCACTTTCTCCATGTACTCTTTAGCCCTGAGAACTACATCTAACTTCGTCTTAAAAACATTCAATGTTTTGGCCTCAATCATTTTCTATGGCAGAGAATTCCACAGGCTCGCCACTCTCAGGGTGAAGAAAATTCTCCTCAACTCAGTCCTAAATAGCTTACCTCACATCTTTAGACTGTGACCCTTGGTCTGGACACCCCGGTCATCGGAAAAAATCCTTCCTGCATTTACCCTGTCTAGTGCTGTTAGAATTTTATAGGTTTCTGTGAGATCCCACCCCCTCCTCCACAAATCGTTCTTCTTAAAGGGATGGCAGTCATTGTAGCATCCTCTTAATTAACCACCATTGGTAAAAGGCTCATCATTCTCCCACACTCATTCATGTTGGCTCAGACCTGCATTTGGTCCTGGCAACAGAATCCATTGGAGTGTCAGTAAAACTTTGTGCAATATTTCCACTTGCAACTAGAGACCATTAATGTAGGATAGTCAATAAGAAATCCAATTGGAATTCAGGAGAAAATTGTCACCCAAAGACTCATAAGAATTTGGAATTTTCTCCACAAAGAGTATTGAAGAGAATGATATTGATTCATTTGAAGGGAAACCAGTCAAGTATATGAGGAAGTATTGCCCTCTGGGAACAATGTTGGTGCTGCTGATATGACACCCATACAAGTTCTTAAATCAAGCAGGAAAACAGATACAGGTGAGTAATAGTGGGAGGGAAGGGAGTCACCAGCAAAGGCTGGGGATTGTTCAGTATTAAATGTCCAGCTAAGGGCATCAAATTGGCAGGGACAACATTTATTGGCACCATGTCACCATTCTGACACCTGATTAAATACCCCGGTCACCGAACTCACTAATACAGGAGAGGGCACATGTTTCCTTGCCTCACTTCACAGCACCTCTTATAGCAATACCTCCTTTCTATTTGGGTGACAAACATGCTGATCAACACATTTCAGCAATTCTTCCCCCTTTAATCGAACATTAGTCCAATCGATATTTGGGTAATTAAGGTTCTTCAGTCTCAACACTCTTATAGTCCTTGCATCTTTCTGTAATTTCACTGCAGATCAGTCCATCTATCACACTCTCATTATTTGGAGGTTTACAGAACTCTCCAAGTTGCTTACATTTCAACGCTAACCAAGTGGACTCCAGTGTTTGCCACTCAAGGACATTCCCTCTTGCCACACCGCGATATCTTCCTTGTCAATGTTGTTGTCTACCACTTTTTTTCCTTCACTATCTATCTTAAAATGTTACACTCCTTGTACATTAAGCATGCAATCCTCACCATTATTAAGTAATGATTGTATTGTTCTCACCATATCACAGTTCCGCATTGCCAATTGTGTTTGTAGTTCACCAATCTTGTTCACTACACCTTGTGCACTTACATGTATGCATTTTAATCCTGTCCTTGCACTTCTTACAGCCTTGTTTTACCTGCTCCTATCTCATGTGGTACAACCTTCTTCTCTACTACAGTCCAACCTTCTCACATTATGCACTTTATTCCATTTTTCTAAAGGTAGTTTTATCTGCTGGTGTCTAAGTTCCTGCTGGTATAGTTTAAACTTTCATTGACTACACATGTGAATCCCCGTAACAGCTTTGATGCAGATCCCTTTTGAATTGGTTTCTTCTATCCCAAAGCTGGTTCCAATACCCAAAGTATCAGAAGCAGAGGGTACATGTGGACATCCTTCCCATCCAGCACCAGTTATAGATCATAGAACTCCTACAGTGTGGAAAGAGCCCATTGATCTGCACCAACCCTCGGAGAAGTATCCCACCCAGACCTAGCACTCCATCCTATTCCCGTAACTGTACATTATACCATGGTTAACCCAACTTGCCTACACACCCCTGGACACTATGAGCAATTCAGCATGGCCAATCCACCTAACCTGCACATCTTTGGACTGTGGGAGGAAACCAGAGCACCCGAAGGAAACCCATACAGACACAGGGAGAATGTGCAAACTCCACACAGGCAGTTACCCAAATCTGGAAACCAAGCCAGGTCCCTGGCACCATGAGGCCACCATGCCGCTCTAATATTTGAGACAGAGAGGTACAGTTGAGGCCCTTAGGTGGACAAATAATGCTGAAGACTCCCCCTTGCTCTCCAACCCTTCCTTGTGATTCCACTCCCAATGCGATCACCTTTTTATAAACTGTTAACCCACCATTACTTACCTATGCTAAATCTTTCACAGCCTGTGTGCATTGATGGCTAGGTCAGTACTTGTTTCCCAGCCCTAATCAGCACCGGGGTAATCAAAAGATTATTGCCGTTGAGATCCCACTTTTTAAGCTTTCTCACTGGAAGTGACCTTTGGAACTCAATAATGGCTCTCTCTATATCAATGATATTTGTGTACCACAACTTCTTGAACAATCCCGCCCTCCCCAGCAGAATATTCTACATGTTTTCTATGATATCCTCCTCCCTGGCAACAGGGATGCAACATGGTGGTTCAGTGGTTAGTGCTGCTGCCTCACAGCACCAGGGACCAGGGTTTGCTTTCACCCTCGAACGACTGCCTGTGTGGAGTTTGCACATTCTCCCTGTGTCTGCATGGGTTTCCTCTGGGTCCTCCAGTTTCCTCCCATAGTCCAAAGATGCTCAGGTTAGGTGGATTGGCCATGAGTAATACAGGGTTACAGGGCTGGGGATGGGTCTAGGTGGGATGCTCTTCAGAGGGTCAGTGTGGACTTGATGGACTGTATGGCTTGCCTCGAAACTGTAGTGTTTCTATGATTCTGTGAACACATCATTCAGAACTCACAATGATAGTGACAGAATTGCCTGTCTGTCACCCTCAATAATCTCCCATGAAAACTGTATTTCTACATTTTGCTGTTCTCTCCTCCAAAGGCCCTTGGGCATTAGTGCTATGGTACTCCTTCAGGCTATCATCACTGTTAGCAGCCTTTAATGCTGAGTGCCTGTTGAATAGTGGTATACACAATGAAGACTTCTGTACCACCAGCCATTAACTACTTCTCTGGATAGCCATCCATCTTGTATTGTGATCCCTCACTACCTCTGGGATGACAATCTCCTGCAGTATACAATGCAGGAAACTCTCTTCCTTCCTGATGCTTAGGAAAGCCGGACTTGAATTTGGAGCAGCAAGTGAGATTTCCTACACGTATAGTCGCACAAGATGGGTGAAGATCCCACGTTGCAAGTGACAAGTCTCAGGTGCCCATTCGTGGTGCAATAAACAACTGTGTTCCCAGCTGGAACCATACTTAAACTATTAATTTTAATAACATCCTTGTTTTTGTTCCATTTTTCAAAAATCCATCTCATTATATTGCTGTCCAAGACATATTAATGACTGCACTGACATACTTAAATGTGACTATCAAATCATCACATTTCCCACCTTCAAATGTGTTTTGACCTTCTTCAACCGTAGGGAGGAAATGACTCTCTGCTATTTTCCAACCGTCCTCTTCTTCCTATATGAAAGAAAAACATAATTACGCGTTGTTAAATTTTGCCAGGGTCACTTCGTACAAGTCAAGGCTTATTTTACATTTTTGATTTTTGATTTCTCCTTGGAAATTCTAAAGTAAGCTGTGTCTTTTATTGTTTTGTTTTTGAAATGGTTCACCACAAAGCTGAAATTGCAATGTTGTAAGATTTCAAAAGGAACGTGGAACCAGACTCAATGCGCTGATTGTTCGACAGCTTCTAATAAAATTCCCCAAATTTTTGTAAGACTGAGTGCAAAGTAAAAAAAAACTGTAAAAGGAGAAAATTTAACTTAACAAACTGAAGAACAAAATTCAAACACTTTACACAGCTGCTTGCTTGAAACAGACTTTTATTCTGAAAGTGCAGAACTTCCTTTGTTTTCAGATTCTTAAGCAAAAAAGTGCAATCTAACAGAACAGTGAATGTGTTTACCAGAGATTTAATCTCCCATTTGCTATACCAGGACTAAACCATTATACTATATGACTTACATATATTATTTTGCTGAGGTTTGCGATGCAACTAGGATAGCACCAGAGTCCTGATTTAGATTGTCCACTTTCTGAACTCAGCAACTACGATTTTCACTAGGGGAGAGGCAATTGTAGTTTTCACATCCATGGTTTGTACAGCACCAGTCAAAGTGTATCTTTCTTCAGTCAGATACATGTTCCATCAGTACAATATACAAAATATCATGCATAGATTTTAGACATTTGAGCAAAAAGATCTAAAGCAGCAAGAATTATTTGGAGAGTCAGGGTAATCTTTTGGATAGGTCCAAGTATCTCTTTGGGACAGTTCCAGGTACCCTATGGGAGAGATTATATGTTCTTTGGGATTGTTAACAGTAGACACGATTGTACATCAAAAAGGCAAATAGACTCATTAGAAGCTGTCAAGACATTTAAATCCTCAGGTTACATTTTTTTTTAAGAAATCTGTTGTGACTGCTTTCAATTTCTACAGACAGTTGTTGTAATAAGCCTGAGAGTTATTATGATAGGTTTTTAAATCAGTAAAGCAGACATCCTTTTGTTATCACCCTAGAGGCTGGAAGTTCACTGTTTAATTGTTCTTATCACAGTGATAGGCCTTTTATAAAGCATGCTTCTGAACGCACAGCTTGGTTGCTTCCTTGGTATGGTTCATCCCCGAATTAAATTTAGAACATCTGGGCATTTGCTACTGTGTCAGCTTAGAGACATTGCAAATATTCCGTCTTGAGCAAAGAAGAAGGATCATCCAGAGAGAAGAGGTCTGTAACAGCAGAAGATAAATTATTAGCAGACTCCAGGTAGTCAGGGCTGGAAGAAGTCCTGAGATGCTTAGAAGCTGGAGAATAAAACTCTAGCAATAAAAGGCTATGGGCATATAAAAGAGGAAAAGAAATCCTACAAACCTGCCAAAGGCTTGAGTTTAGGCATAACATGTTAATAAATAAGTAAGGTAAGCAATCAATTTGTTGTGCAGGAAAGGCTATTGCTGAGATAAAGTGGAAGAACTCTTTTTTTCTACTATTTGTAATGATACCATTCCAATAGCTCTCATTTGTATAATTTAGTTCATGCCTTTTTTAAAAATTTTATGTAATAATCTTTTATGATTTTGTTTGTTAAAAGTACATGAACATATCGACAAAAGACTAGTCTACATAGTAAACAAACATAAGAATAAAGCTTTGGTCTATCAAGCCAGTTTCCACACTGGAATCTGACTGCCATTGTTACCATCAGCTGGGGTCAGAACAATATGCAACTATAGCTTCCACGATATGCATACGTCGCATGTGTGCATGGACATATCAGAATCAATCATGTGGCCACCGAATAAGCCTTATAGTTTAGTTTCTGTTTGCTGTAATGACCTGAAAGCAGTTAGCCCAGTGAACAACTGCAGAATAAAGATATCACTGCTGCCATAATACCTGGCAATGATCTACATGATTCATTTACCGATGGTCACATACAAGCTGGATTTTTTTTAGTTCCAATATGGAGCAATGATGACATTTGACAGCCACAAAGTAATGCATGTGCAATCTTGGCAAAGTTGTCTGATGGCGAGACAGAAAGAAATGCAGTTAGCTTTAATGTGTCAAGGGCTTCAACACTCTCACTCATGTAACAGTCAATGATAACCTGTGACACAATACAAATATTCCCAGCTGCCAGATACAAAAAGGTTCATTAGCATATTCAATCTATACAAGGCACCAAACACAAGTAGATCTGAAGCAGAGAGCCTGGATAAAAATTAACCAGGAATTTGTGGTTGATGGTCACTTTAAAGAGTGCTGATGGGATCCTTCTTGTTGCTGCTGATGTGTTTATCTATTCTCGATTAGCAACAATGTGAGCAGGAGCACTGAGTTGAGTTGGTCTCAAATCAACATCACAAGCTGCTTGAGGTCATGAGCTTCCCACTTTACATACCTTGCTATTCATAGCATGCAAAAGCCATCGCCAATATGTCATCAGATATGATCCATCCCAAATGTTTAAGCACACACTGCAGATACAATTTTGAAGTTTGACAACACGTCCAATGTACAAAAGCACAGGTACAGACGATCCCAATTTCTTCCCATTGCTAAAAGCCAGCTGTATATTCACTGGGCTACATTTTTTTCCCCCAGACTTCGGTCTCTTTCAACACAAGCAACCACATTCACACACGGACAATTCCACCGCGCAATGAAGGTGAGTAGTGTTATTAAAGCACTGAAATATTCATACATTAAAGCATATCAATTTTATTCATATTATCATGTCTCTATCAGTTTAAATTTGTTTCAAAGGGGCTAACTCCTAGCAAGACAGTGGCTACCTGGGAAATTAAATAGGTTGATTAACCAAGATTGCAGCTTGAAAAAGGACGGGCCATATGTGACCTGACTTTACAGAGTGCTGTACTCCTTATCCTGAATAAAAAGGTCAGTCCAGAAGCCACCCACTGCAAAGGTGCCTATCCAAAATTGTTTTATGCTCAGCAGGGCATTTATTGGAGAGGACCACTCACTGTGGAGAGTGACTGGCCAATCTGATTGGCCGGTAATTCTGAAGTCCAAGCACAGCTTGGTTTGAGTGGGGCTGATTGGTGGGTCCACAGTCAGGACCCAAAGAAATGTGATCCAAACTGAAGGCCAGTGCGCGTGAGGGGAGAGCTTGGACGACTGGCCCCGTCAAGGGGTATGAAGGACATAAAGGTAGGGGCAGGTCTGAGAGTTTGTTGGGGAGGTAGTATATGACCTTGAAAGTGTTTGATTACATTAGGCAGTCAATTTGGAAACAAAAAATCTATTACATTTCAGTTAACTCTGCTGA
Source organism: Rhincodon typus (assembly GCF_021869965.1). Lineage (NCBI taxonomy): Eukaryota > Metazoa > Chordata > Chondrichthyes > Orectolobiformes > Rhincodontidae > Rhincodon > Rhincodon typus. The sequence goes on from NC_063338.1 coordinate 21,775,211, forward strand.
CCATGCCATGGTGTGATAAATACCACCACTACTTCCCTCACTCCACCCAAGCTGTTGGGGACAACCACAATAATCAGAAAGGTCATCCTGCCAAAAGTATAAATGAGTAATATAAACAGAACATACATTTTTAAAATAATGCAGCCCAGTCAATGTTTTTGGTTCCAGTGTCGTTTCTAGATCAGTCAAATATATATTAGCAGAACTATTAACAAATATGTTGTATGTTTCTTATACATAATCCACAACCTAGCATTCCTCCACAACCTTAGAACCCTTATGGCAAACTAACAGTAGCAGAATGCAAGTGCCTGTGTGGAAATTCTACGCCCTGCTGTCTGTGAAATGAGATCAGATAACAATTTTATGGAAAAATGCAGCATAGTTCCCTCAACACAGCCACAACGAAAAAAAAAATGACCTAGCAATGGAATGCAGATGTATGCTGACCCACAATGGCAAAACGTAATGGCTGTAACCTATCAGACTCAGTTAACTAACGAGGGGAAAAGCACCGAACAGAATTCAACTACTTTCTCAAAGAGAGATGCAATTGCCCAGCTCCTCCTTACTGATTGCATAGGTACATCAGTGGAGTATGAGGAACAGACTATCTGCCTAGTCACTCATTTAGATGTTGCATTGCACATGAAGATCACCAGGAGGGGAAAGAGAGCTAAACATCATAAAAAGTTCCTGCTGGTGGCACTGTTGTGTTTGTCAGATGCTTTTAAGGCAAAGTGGCAGGGTTGTTTTGGCTAAAATCTTGCTGCGTTATTCATGAGTAAGGTACTTCATTTACTCCTGACCTTGAATTTTTTTTTGCTGAAACTGATAGTGGCACAGCAAAAGTACCAAGGCATCTGGCATCTTGGAAAAATGACAAAACCTACTGTCTCAGAGATAGTAGGAGCTGCAGATGCTGGAGAATCTGAGATAACAAGGTGTAGAGATAGATGAACACAGCAGGCCAAGCCGTATTAGAGGAGCAGGAAGGCTGACGTTTCGGGTCTGGACCCTTCTTCAGAAATGGGGGAAGGGAAGGGGGTTCTGAAATAAATAGGGAGAGAGGGGGAGGCGGATAGAAGATGGATAGAGGAGAAGATAGGTGGAGAGGAGACAGACAGGTCAAAGAGGCGGGGATGGAGCCAGTAAAGGTGAGTGTA
>NC_063338.1:21786376-21826433 GCF_021869965.1 Rhincodon typus
GTCAGCCTCTCTGCTCCTATGATGCTGCTTGGCCTGCTGTGTTCATCCAGCCCTGCACCTTGTTGTCTCGGATTCTCCAGCATCTGCAGTTCCTACTATCTCTGACCCACCCTGTTCTTATAATCTCCACCATCTTCTTAACCACCCTATTAACTTGTTCTGCAGCCTTCAAGGATCTATGGACAAGCATCCCAAAATCCCTCTAAGCTCCTCACTGTTCTATTCATTATTGCATGGAAATATTCAGGAATGAGTTCCAATTTTAATTCTGTTGATTCAATAAAGTGAGTTTCAAGAACATTTTGCAAGGCTGGCATTGGCTATATCTAAATTGCCCCCTCAGCCCAGTCAGTTTCAAAATGTTGGAGGCTACGCAAAAGGAAAGAAAAATCTCAAAAGTGAACGTTCCGCTCTCCATTAGGGTCAATGTAGCAATTTTATTCTTTTATATATTGCAGAAGAATTATAGAAGTTGAAAGGGGGCTGCAAGTACTGTTCTGTTTGCATATATCATATAGAAGAAAGCTACTATTGATTGGACTTTTGAGCTCATCTCAGAATTTTCATCAGTGCTAACTAATGGACAGTCGTATGAGTGCTAGTGACTGCAAGTACAACAGGCAAAATATCCAATTCAAATCACAACTGATAAAATACTGTTAGATATTAAGCAGTACAGGTGAATCCCTAGCACAAGAAAGACAGAGCCTTCTTTTGGGAGAGACCAGCACCACTGAACCTAAGAAAAATTTAAGACAAAACCCAACATTTGGAACATTACCTCTTTATTGGCTTTCCCTTTCTTCTTTTTCTTCTTCTTCTTCTCCTCATTTTTGTCCTTTTTCTCTTTCTTTTTCCTTCCACCTTGTGCAGCAAGTTCTTGAAGCACCTGAGTAAAGTGGATAAGTTATTAAAGCACAAGTTAACTTCTTTAAAAACTCTGCTTTTTTAAAACAAGATTAAAGACCGTGCAGAAGGGAAGAAGAACAAAAAACAAGAGTGAGCATTCTGTCCCCCTTCAAGCATATTAACTAGGTATGCATTGTTAGTCAAATACCTTCATTCAATGATAATATTATGCATTTTTCATGCTGGCTGCTTTTATTACCATGTCTCAAAAGATACTGTTACAAATACAACATTTGTAAGATGGCTATGTCGTTGTTTTTAAATTCCAGCTAAACTGAAGAAATGAAAGGATGTTTCGGTTGATTTACTGAAAAGAAGATGCCATCACATCAGTACTGACAGTGCTACCTTCCCCACTCCCAAGCTATCTGTTCAACTCATGGGAAAGGGATAACAACAAAATTATTATGGTTTTGAAGAGGAGTCATATCAGACTTGAAATGTGAACTCTTTCTCTCTCCACAGATTCTGGCAGAGCTGCTGAGTTTCTCCAGCACTTTCTGTCTTTATTATAAATGATAATGAGGTTCTAATTAATGTTGCAGGACCTCTGCATCCACGGCTTTGCTGGGACCTTCGACACTTTTTGGCTTCCCCTGCACTATTCTCACTTCCCTGTAAATTTTGGGGCCAATAAATTCAAAATCACAACTTGTAATGTTTGAATTTAAATGTACAATAACCAATCCAGTACAGTACTAGAACTGTATATTGAAGTACCCATCTTAATTCAGATAAAAAGTTATAATCTAGAAATGGCAATAACGTGCAACAGAATGAAAGCTCTATCTTGATCACAGGATCACTGGTTCAAAGCTGCAACCTATTCTCAACAAGATTTACTGGATAGAAACAGTTAGCAAGAAACTTGGATGACCTTTTCTTCTCTTTAGTGTCCTAATTTGAAAACTATAGCTTGCCTATTGATGCCACTGATATTATCTGCATGCATGTTGAATTTTAAGTTATATGGTAGAACACAATAACAAAAGTCAACATACTGGCATTTAAACAATTCCAGTTTTTAGCCTGATATGTATCACAACAAATACCTGAATACAACACTTCAGTAAATCTTGAAAATTACCTCTTGTGGAGTCTTTGAAGCAAAAATAGCTGCGGAACCTCCTTTCTCTGCATCAGGGAAATCAGGGAACCTTCCAGTTGTGTTTCTGGATTGAAGAAACAAATGTCAACACTTAAAAAGCAGCAACAATTCTCCAAATTAACCAAGTGTTAATATCGTGGAGTATGCAAGAAGGTAAAAATTGGATGTGCTGTTTTCTGGCAATGAACAACCTCAGAGCCCAACCCTCCTGCCTATTCAGATGGAGCAGGGCAGAGGTACATTTGGTGCTGCCACCTCATTCAAGACAGCAGCATTGAGCTCCAGAACTGTTGGCTGTATCTCACTTTGTGTAGAAAATAGCAGTGTCATATTGACAGTGTGGCATAGCATCAGACCCATTACAAGATAAAGGGAAGCTATCAAACCCATTGACTCTATGTTGGCTTTCTATAAAGCAGTCAATTCAGTCCCAAAGTTCTACTCTATCCCCTTCGTTTTGCAAGAGTAGATCTCGAAGTTCTCATCTAATTTCCTCTTGAAATTATTGATAACAGTTTTTCCACCATTCTATTCTCGCAACGTATAAGAAACGTTTGGATGAGTACTTAAAATGCCGGGCAAAGTAGGCTGTGAACCAAGTGTAGGCAAATGCGATTAGTGTAGTTTGGGGTTTACTGGTCAGCATAGACATAGTAGGCCGAAAGGCCTGTTTCTGTTGTATGACTCAGTGACTCACAATCTTCTGAAAATGTGGTGACTAGAACTGGATGCAGTGCCCTAATTGGAGCCTAATTAGAATTTTATCGATATAACAAAATCACAGGATTGTCATAATGCAGAAGTGAACCATTCATCCCATCATGCCTGTACTGACTCTGAGCATTTTAACTTGGTACCAAACTCCTGCTATTTCCTCAGAATTGTGCACAATTTAAAGCATCCAATACCCTCTAGAATTCCTCAATTGAACCTGCTTCCACAACATTGCCAGAACGTAACTACTTGCCATGCGAAGTAAATTTTCTTTACCTTACACTTAGAAAGCACTTTAAAACCGTGCCTTCTGGTTCTCTATGTTTTTAAACCAGGGGTGGTTTTTCATGATCTACTATATCCAGGTCCCTTATGATTTTGCAACTCCTTTGTAATAACTTGCCTGCTTCTATACTCAGAACTCTCTTTATGAAACCCAAGATGCCAAATGCTAATTATTGTGTAACAGATCGGGGGCACAGGCAGATTGAACTCTCGTTCTCCTCACCATTCACGACGTCATTTGTTTTAAAATCACCCACAGCAACACACATACACACTCCCTTGTCTTTCTTGCAATTCATGTAAATATTAAAGTCCAGTGAGGGCTCCTTCATTCAGCAGTTTATGTTCTGGCGCGTTCAGATAGCTGAAGGCAAGAGTTGCAGAATTCATTTCAGGTGGTTGATGACATAACAAGATTGTGTTGATATAAAGTTGCTTTGCGGGCAAATAGAAGAATCCTCTGGAAATAGGATTCAAGGAGACTTGAACAGGCTTTTAGCTAAGTTCATAGCATTTTATCCAGACTGGAAGTTAAAAACCGAGACAAGCACTCAGGAATTTAAATTAAAGCGCTTCAAACACCAGAGGAATTTTGATGCAACTTTGCCCAGGAATAAGTCAGTTGGATTAATAAAGCCAACTCTGCACCTTTGGTCAAAATTCATTGTTCAGCTTATGGAGCTAGATGGTTGTTACTAGTGTCTCTGTAGACATACTGACTATCAATTAGGTTTCTTTGTTTTCAAGACTGAAGGTTGGTACTACCTTTTATTTTGCTGTACTTGTGACCCAATAACAATAGGTGCAAGGTTTCACAAAGGTCACTGTTTAGCTTTGTCCTTGTAATTATACTGCTCGAAATTTCTGGAGCTGTTGTCAACTTGAAAATTATGTGATCAGTAGCAGCCATTTCAGTCCAGCAAAGTCAATTTTTATAGGAGCATAGGAACAGGAGCAGGCCATTCAGCCCCTCAAACCTGTTCAGCCATTCAATGATATGATGGGTGATCTGTGGCCTAATTCCATATACCTGCCTTTGTCCCATATCCCTTAATACCATTGTTAAACAAAAATTTATTTATCTCAGATTTAAAGCCAACAATTGATCTCATATCAAATGCCATTTGTTGAAGAGAGTACCAAACTTCTACCATCCTTTGTGTGTAGAAGTGCTTTCTAACATCTCTCCTGATTAGTCTGGCCCTAACGTTTAGACCATGCCCACGCCTCACCCAATTCTAGAATCTCAACCCGTGGAAATAGTTATCCTTATCAGCGTCTTTTCCTGTTAATAGCTTAAAGGCTTTGATTAAATCACCCTTTAACCTTCTAAATTCCAGAGAAATCAGGCCTTATTCATATATCTCTCCTCATAACTTAACCCCTGAAGTGCAGGTATCTTTCTTGTAAACCCAAGCTATATCCTTCTGAAAGTGCAGTGGCCAAATGCTCACAGTACTCCAAGTGGGATCTAACCAGGGTTTTGAATAACTGCAGCAGAACTTCTGTGTCCTTCTACTCCTCTCAATATAAAGGACAGCATTCCATTATCTTCTCGATTTCTTTCTGCAACCCAATGCCCAAGTGTCTTTGGACACGCACCTTATTTAACTTCATAGACAACAAAGCGTGGAGCTGGAGGAACACAGCAGGCCTGGCAGCATCAGAGGAACAGGAAAGCTGACATTTCGGGTCGGGACCCTTCTTCCGAAATTCCGAAATGTCAGCTTTCCTGTTCCTCTAATGCTGCCTGGACTGCTGTGTTCCTCCAGCTCCACACTTTGTTGTCTCTGACTCCAGCATCTGCAGTTCTTTCTATCTCAGTTATTTAACTTCATACTTGCTGGAAAGTGCCCTGATCTATCCTTTACCGGTTCAAAATGGAAAACCTCACCATTACTTACAAAAGTATAACTTTGTTTACACAATTTAGATTATTTTATGTCTTGTGGACATGACAGTTACTTACACTATCAATACAGATATAGGTACAGGCACATCAAGTTCTAGGACACTCTTTAGAACAGTGCCGTTACATCTACATTGCCTCTCCATATCCCACCTGCCAAAATATATCACCTCACAGTTGTCGGTGTTAAATTCCATTTTCTCCTTGTGTGCTCATTCTGTTAGCCTATGTTCTGTTTGCAGTTGATTAACATCCATTTGTTTCCTACGCCTTGAAGTTTTTGTTACCATCAGCAAATTATGAAATTTTACTCTGTATACCAAATTCCAAGTGAATTATACAGATCAGCGGTCCTAACATGGAATCTTAGGAAACATCACTGCCTGCCATCTAACAATCTGAAAAATATCCATTTACTCCAACTCGCTGTTTTCTGTCCTTAAGTGTCCTTAGACTATTGACACTTCCATTCTATGAGCTTCAACTTTATTAATCTACCTTTTGTGGTACTTTGTTAAATGCTGTATTGAAATCCGCGTAGATAACATCAACTGCAATTCTTTCACCAACCATTCTTGTTACTTCATCAAAAAATTCAATTAGACTTGTCATGCGTAATCTGTCTTTTACTGGTCCGTGATGGTTCTCCTTAGTGCGATGCCACTAGGATCAATGATGTGACCTTAGTTATCTACAATCTATATTAATAGCCGAGGAGGTATAGAAAGAAATGTAACTAAATTTGCAAATCATACAATATTAGGTGTGAACACCTAAGAACACAAAGAAACTGCAAAGCGAAACAGGAGGTAGGTTAAGTGAGTAGATAACAAGATGGCACACGACGTCTAAAGTGGGGATGAGTCAGCTTATTCACTTGGGAAGTAAAAAGCACAACATTTATAAATTATCATGTTCAGAGGTACTTGGGGCACTCATACAAGGAACACAAAGTTAGAAAGTAGGTATAGTAAGCAATTGGGAAGTTAAATGGCACATATGGCCTTTATTGGTAGAAAATGAGAGGACAAGAATAGGAAGTCTTGTTAAAACTTTACAGAGCTTTAGTGGAACCACTGCTGAAGTAGTGTATGCAGTTTTGGTCAATTATTAAGGAAAGATATACCATAAAAGTTTTATTATCCGGTATGTGAAGAGCGTAGGAATACAATGGAATACAGGACAATGCTTGTGGCATGAACTTCAAAAAATAAAATATAAAACAACATGCACAAACTCAGGAAGTAAAGAAAAGTAATATTTTTACTTCCATTCATTAACAATATCTACAAATGTAAACAAAAGTCTCACAAAGTATAGCAGGCTAGATGACTGGGCCTCAGTACAAGTAAGCATAAGATAATTTATTAAATAAACTCCTTATCTCAGTTTGAAGACTTACCTTTTATTTTTACTGATTAGAGTGAAGAATTGCAATTGCATAACCTCTTATTCAGTGCAACAGTCTGCCTTTCAATAAATTCAATCAATGTATCAAAAAGATATTTATGTAAGTTACTTCCTCCTCTTCACGGAATTCCTTTTCAGGATCTTTTGTCTTTTGAGGCTTCACACTGTACACAATTTCTGCATCACTAAAAATCTAAGTCAATTCAGACTCATGCCAGCTTCAATATTTTCATGTAATTTTGTGAAGTATATTAGTTAGGTGTGTTGAATTCACCATTTCCACCATTTCAGGTATTGTATTTGTTCTAGGTCTTGATTAAATATTTCAACATCATCAATATCAGAACAGCCTTAAATTTAACAAACATAATACTGGTAACAGGTTTCTCCAAGTCCTCCTCAGGCCACATTTAAAGCTGTAATCTTTATTCTATAAACTGATTGAAAGTCTTGTATAGAATCTTCATGGTTGATTAAGTTTCTCAGGAAGCCTCTTGTGTAACAGCATTTCGTATTCTGGATAACATCCTGGACTATATGTTGAATTAATGAGTAGGCACGAAATTGGTAAAAATATGACCAATTACTAACTCAGATTCACGAGGGTAAAAAATCAACAATACACTAACTTTCTAATCTTCAGACTGGCCTACTTTTTTAATATGTTCTTTCGCTGTAACTGGGAAAACACGTTGAAATAACTATTCTTGAAAAATTGCTTTTCATTACTGTGCACTTGTTATTTAACGTAACTGTGCAACATGTCTAAGCAGTCTCAAAAGTTAAATGTTCCAACCATCAAAAAGTTTTACATTGTGTGAATCTGCAATATTCACATATCTAAGCACTGCAATTCCATCTTTATACTATTTAAAACTTGTAGAGCCAGATTCACTCTCACCTGCTAGCGTTGAATTTGGCAAACAGTAACATAAGCCAGTTTCAAGTGCTTTATAAATTTGTTGAAGGAATAGAATATGTTCAATAATTATTTTGTGAAAAAAGCACAGTATTTTTCAGCAGCTTCATGGTCAGCTGATTTTTGTTCACTCAACTCTCGTAACCTACTAATACAATGCAATTCAAAAGACTAAAGCCATCCACCAGCAATGGACAGAGATCAGTCAATATAATTTTCTCATTTTATTTTGGCTTTTTTAATGAGCATTGGGGAAGAGATTGAGGCGCCTCTGAAATTTTCAATGAAACCCACTCACGTGGAACACGATCTAACTGTTCAAAATTAGGTGCATGTAGAGTATCGCATCCTTTAGTAGATTTAGTTTATTCAGAAATCACAAAGAACTTCAGCAGTTGTTCTTTTTGACCTCTGCTATTGTGTATTGTGGATGAACGCACGTTATATTCTGTCTTAAAATCAAACCAAATCAGCATCAGCCTGCTCCACCCTTTAAGAAGATCATGGATGATCAGACTGTCAACTCAACTCCACATTCATGCTTATGACTGATAACCTTTCGCTCACTTGATGACCAAGAATCTATCCATTTCTGCCTTAAAAATATTCAAAGACTGCTTCCACCAGTGTTTAAGGAAGAGAATTTATAATCCTTTGAAAAAAAGAATTTTGCTGCATCTTGGTTTTAAATGGGTGACCCCTTATTTTTAAAGCATGAATCCTAGCTCCAGATTCTCCCACAAAAGGAAACATCATCTTCACATCCACCCTGTCAAGATGCTTCGGGATCTTTTATGGTTAAATCAAGTCATCTCCTACTGCAGTGAAATAAGCTTAGCCTGTCCAACCTTTCCTCACAAGACAACTTCCTCAAGGTAGTGTCCTTGACCCAACCATCTTTAGCCGCTTCATCAATGACCTTCCCTCCATCATAAAAGTCAGAAGTGGAGATGTTCGCCAATGATTTCACAATGTTCAGCACTATTCGCAACCCCTCAGATACTGAAGCAGTCTATGTTCAAATGCAACAAGATATAGACAATATCCAGGTTTCGGCTGACAAAGTGGCAAGTAACATTCGTGCCACACAAATGCCAGGCAATGACCATCACCAATAAGAGACAGATAATCTAACCACTGCCCCTTGACATTCAATAGTGTTACTGAAATAACTGCTAAGGATGGTATTCCCTCATCAATTTACCCTTTACTTACATGTGGAGAGTCCTTTACACTGATCCAGTTCCCTCAGTGCTAGCTCTCAGATTCAACAGAGCCTCTGACACTCCTGTTTATATCTGTCAGCCAGGGCTCCCTGATTGGACCACATTAACAGCCTCAATCAGGGAACTCATATTCTATGTGGTCTACCTGGCTGATATCATTACAATCACTACTCTTACCATCATGAATCCCTCATTATCAATGTCCTTAGGGTTACCATTGACCAGAAAATCACCAGATAATACAATGACTACAAGAGGAGGTCAAAAGCTAGGAACACCACAGTGATTAACTTAACTCCCAATTTCCTAAAGCCTGTCCACCATGTACAGGCACAAGTCAGGAGTGTGATGGAGTATTTCCCACTCGCTTGCAGCTCCAAAACCACTCAAAAAGTTTGGCAGCATCCAGGATAAAGCAGTATGCTTAACAGATACCACAACCACAAACACCCACTCCCTCTACCACTGACGCTCCATAGCAGCCGTATGTACTATCTACAAGATGCACTGCAGAAATTTATCAAAGATACTTAGACAGCATCTCCCAACACACGAGCAATTTCATTTAGAAGGACAAGGACAGCAGATGCATGGGAACGCCACTAGCTGCAAGTTCCCCTTCAAGCCACTCACCATCCTGACTTGGAAACATATCACCGTTCCTTCACAGTCACTGGGTTAGAATCCTGGAATTCCCTCCTGAAGGGCATTGTGGGCCTATCTACTGCACATGGACTGCAGTGGTTCAAGAAGGCAGCTCACTGCCACCTTGTCAAGAGCAATGAGAGATGGGCAATAAATGCTGGCCATCCAGTAATGGCCACGTCCCACAAGTGAGAAAAAACAACTTGTCCATTTCAGATATTAATCTGGTAAACCTTCTCTGAACTGTTTTTCATGTATTTTCATCATTTCTTACATTTGTTGACCAATAGAGTGCGTAGTCCTCCAAATACGATCTCAAGTGCCCTGTATAACTGAAGCATAACCTCCCTAGCTTTGTAAAAACTGAAAGAACTGCAGATGCTGTAAACCAGAAACAAAAACAGAAGTTGCTGGAAAAGCTCAGCAGGCCTGGCAGCATCTGTGAACAGAAATCAGAGTTAATGTTTCAGGTCTAGTGAGCCTTCCTCACTGGGTCACCAGACCCGAAACGTTAACTCTGATTTCTCTTCACAGATGCTGCCGCACCGACTGAGCTTTTCCAGCAACTTCCGTTTTTGTCCCTAGCTTTGTACTTGATAATCCTTGCAAGAAACAATACACTTTCCAAACTACTTGTTGTACCTACAAACTAACTTCTTGTAATTCATGCACCTTGAATCCAGATCATCCTACATATCAGAGCTCTGCAACCTTCACCATTCAGGTAATATGCTTATCTTTTATCCTTCCTACCAAAGTAGACAATTTTGCATTCTCTCACTTGTATTCCTTTCTCCAGATTCTTGACTACTCACTTAGAATCACAGAATCTTTAGAGTGCAGATAGAGTCAATTTGGCTCATCGAGTCTTAACCAACCCTCCAAAGATCATCCCACCCAGACCCACTCCCTCACCCTATCCTCGCATTAACCATGGTTAATCCACCCAGCCTGCACATCCCTGGAAATGACAGGGCAATTTAGCATAGCCAATTCACCTAACCTGCTCATCTTGGAACTGTGGGAGGAAACCGGAGCACCTGGAGAAGATCCATGCAGACCCCAAGGAGAACGTGTAAACTCCACACAGGCAGTCACCCGGGGCTGGAATTGAACCCAGGTAGCTGGTGCTGTGAGGCAGCAGTGCTAACCACTGTGCTGCCTCTACGTAACCCATGTCTGTCCTCTATATGCCAATAATCTCTTCACAGCTTACTTTCTAGCTCTTTTTTTTAATCTCAGTAAATTTGGCATTCATAACTTTTGTCCCTTCATCCAAGACACATATAAATTGTAAAAAAGTTGAGGCCACAACACTGATCCCTGTGGCATTCATTATGTCCTTCCAACCTGCAAAAAAACATATTGGTACCCCCTCTATGCTTCCTGTTAGCAAGGCAACCTTTAATCTGTGGTAATACGTTACCCCTCCACCATGAGCTTTTACTTTCTATGAAAAGCTTTGATGTGGCACTTTATCAAATGCCTTCTGGCAATCTAAGTACAGTACATTCATCAGTTCTTCATTACCCACAATATATGTTCTTTCCTCAAAGAACTCCAATAAACTTGTTAAACATGATCTCCCTTCCACAAAAATATGTTGATAGTGCCTGATTCCCTTGAATTTCTCCAAGTGTGCTGCTGTAACATTTTCCTTAAGACAGATGTTAAGTTAATTGCCTTGTAGTTTCCTGCTTTCTGTCTCTCTCATTTTTTGAACGTTGGAGTTGCATTTTCTATGTTCAAATCTAAAGGGACATTTTCCTGAATCTGTGGTGTTTGTAAGATTAAAAGCATTGCTATCACATTAGCTATTTCTATTAAGACACTAGGATGCATCAGGAACCAGGCACTTATCAGCCCGCAGCTCCAAATATTTACAGTACCACTTCTCTGGTAATTGTAAATTTCTCAATTTCCTCCTTCCCTTCCATTTCCTCATGTGTAACTATTTCTGGATTTCCTTGTATCCTCTTTAGTGAACAATGACACAAAATACCCTTCAACTGATATGCCACCTGTGTATTTACCATGATCTTCTCTAATACCAACATCATGTTGTTAACTCTTTTCTTTTTCCAACACTTATTGCAAGGCTTACTACTTCTATTTATTATTTCTGGGTCCTTCCTCACATGCTCAAATTTCTCCCCTCACTTATTATTTTAACCATTCTTTGCTTTTTCAAAAAAAGTTCTGTCTAATCTTTTATTCTACCGCCTCTCTTTGCATAGCTTTTTTGTTAATTTAGATGCTGTCTTTAAATTTTCCAGTTAGTCACGGATGGTGCATTCATCCTTAGGTTATTTTCTTACTCGTTGCAATGTATCTGTTTTGCATATTCTGAAGTATTCCCTTAACTGTTTTCCACTGAATCTTTCTTGACCTATCCTTTAACCTAATTTGTCAATTCACTTTAGCTTTCTTACCCACATAATTGGATTCACTTAAGTTTTTAAAACAATAATCTCACACACACTCCTCTGTCTCAAACTGAATGCAAAATCTAAAAACATTATGATCATTAATAGATAGGGATCCTTTCACTCAGAGGTCATTAATTCAATCTCAATGCATTACATCAAGTCTAGTACGGCCTATTCTTTAGATAGCTCCGGAACAGGCTGTTGCCAGGAACTATCCAAAAACACTTAGTAAACTCCTTATCTAGGCACCCTTTGCACTTCCAACCTTTCCAATCTATATGCAGATTAAAATCACCCATGATTATCACTACGCCTGTCTTAACCAGCTCCCATTATGTTTCAGGACGCGTACACCACTGCTATCAGTGATTTCCAGCCTTTATCATTTCTTATCTCTACCCAAACTCTTGTCACATCCTGGTTGCCTGAACTGAAGCTGCCCATTGTGTCAATACCAACTATCCTCTGCATTGCGTGAATACCATTAATAACCTACCCCATCCCAACATTTTTGAGCTTCCTATCCTTCCTACTTGTGCTACATCCTTCAATATTCAAGCCCCAATCCATGGTACAATGGTCAGTTGGTCACCCACACTGCAGCCCTCAATCTCATCCCACACAAGGTGAAAGAACTTCAACGGAAACAAATTACTGGAGAAACTCAGCAGGACTGGCAGCATCTGTGGAGAAAAAACAGAGTTAACATTTCAAGTCCAGTGAAGACTTGCTGAGTTTCTCCAGCAAGTTTGTATACGAAAAGTAGCTATAAGCATTCTAATAATTGAGCAGAAGTAAAAGGAGTTAAGAGAAGTAGTGGTGAGTTCAAGCTAGGTGTCATCAGCATTCGAAAACTAAATGTTATTCAACTCATGCTTTTGATATGCGATAGTGTTCATACCACACGTTTAAGAATTACAACAATATTGATCAAGGATAGTCTGGTTAAGTACTGAGAATTTCAACATAACACATTCAATTGTGGCTAAATTTAAACTAGATCTTAAACAGAAGCTTGGATGACTCCAGAAAATTCATGAATCTGTTCTCCTTACCGACACTCAACAAACCATTGTCGGATCTTCTCTTGCAGAGCTTCCTTAATATCCATTCCCTCCACTGCTCGAACTTGTTCTTTTAGAGAAATCAAAGCTTCCTGATATTCCACCTCATGTACTTCCTGCACTACATGCTGTTGCAGAGCTGTTTTCTGAACTTGCAGTTGAGCAAGGCTTGGCTGTTCAAAATTGGGTGGTGGCACCTGAGAAAAAAAATCAACAGTCTATATTGAGAGACAACAAGGTGCAGGGCTGGATGAACACAGCAGGCCAAGCAGCATCATAGGAGCAGAAAGGCTGACGTTTGGGCCTAGACCCTTCATCAGAAAAGGGGGAGGGAAAGGGGGTTCTGAAATAAATAGGGAGAGAGTGGGAGGCGAATAGAAGATGGATAGAGGAGAGAATAGGTGGAGAGGAAACAAACAGGTCGAAGAGGCGGGGATGGAGCCAGTAAAGGTGAGTGTAGGTGGGGAGTTAGGGAGGGGATAGGTCAGTCCAGGGAGGAAGGACAGGTCAAGGGGGCGGGATGAGGTTAGTAGGTAGGAGATGGGGGTGCGGCTTGAGGTGGGAGGAGGGGATAGGTGGGAGGAAGAACAGGTTAGGGAGGCGGGGATGAGCTGGACTGGTTTTGGGATGCGGTGGAGGGAGGGGAGATTTTGAAACTTGTGAAATCCACATTGATACCATTGGGCTGCAGGGTTCCCAAGCGGAATATGAGTTGCTGTTCCTGCAACCTTCGGGTGGCATCGTTGTGGCACTGCAGGAGGCCCAGGATGGACATGTCATCTGAGGAATGGGAGGGGGAGTTGAAATGGTTCGCGACTGGGAGGTGCAGTTGTTTATTGCGAACCGAGTGTAGGTGTTCTGCAAAGCGGTCCCCGAGCCTCCGCTTGGTTTCACCGATGTAGAGGAGGCCACACCGGGTACAGCGGATGCAGTATACCACATTGGCAGATGTGCAGGTGAACATCTGCTTGATGTGGAAAGTCTTCTTGGGGCCTGGGATGGGGGTGAGGGAAGAGGTATGGAGGCAGGTGTAGCACTTCCTGCGGTTGCAGGGAAAAGTGCCGGGTGTGGTGGGGCTGGAGGGGAGTGTGGAGCAGACAAGGGAGTCACGGAGAGAGTTGTCCCTCCGGAAAGCAGATAAGGGTGGGGAGGTAAAGATGTCTTTGGTGGTGGGGTCGGATTGCAAATGGCGAAAGTGTCGGAGGATGATGTGTTGGATCCGGAGGTTGGTGGGGTGGTACGTGAGGACGAGGGGGATTCTTTTTTGGTTCTTATTGCGAGGATGGGGTGTGAGGGATGAATTGTAGGAGATGTGGGAGACACGGTTGAGGGCGTTCTCGACCACTGAGGGGAGGAAGTTACGGTCCTTGAAAAACGAGGACAACTGAGATGTACGGGAGTGGAATGCCTCATCTTGGGAGCAGATGCGGCGGAGGCGAAGGAATTGGGAATAGGGGATGGCATTTTTGCAGGAAGGTGGGTGGGAGGAGGAGTATTCTAGGTAGCTGTGGGAGTCGGTGGGCTTGAAATGAATATCGGTTTCTAGGTGGTTGCCCGAGATGGAGACAGAAAGGTCCAGGAAGGGGAGAGAGGTATTAGAGATGGTCCAGGTAAACTTAAGGTTGGGGTGGAAGGTGTTGGTGAAGTGGATGAACTGTTCGAGCTCCTCGTGGGAGCACAAGGCGGCGCCAATACAGTTCCTACTATCACTGATTCAACAGTCTATAATGATAATGTTTGTAATCTAGCTTGCAATACTAGCATTGGCATGTACGTCAGACAACAAAACTGAGAATATCCATGCCTCCCAGCAAAAATAACTATCAGAACAGATTCTTGGGAATCACTTAATTTTATGCTTGAAATTGTCCTACCACATCTCTTGAGCGGGATACCGTGTCACAGGTGCAAAACTGTCAGTTGAAAGAGATTGGCTCAAAAAAGAAAATATCTCAAATTTAAATATGGGACAAACAATTAATATTCCAAAGGAAACTAAGTTAGACAAAGAGGGAAAAGCATACAAAAGTAAATTAAGAAAATGAAAGTTATTGTAAATCCAGTGAATGGATGGGGACCTAAAGATCGGGAGAGAGAATTTAGTAACACTACTTAGCATGAAAATACTACTTCCAAAATATTTATCCTTCTGTGTTTGTTGTGTACCTTTTCATTAGTGTGGTTAGAAGTAAACAAATAAATAAGCAACGTTTTCAAACGCGTACCAAACAAAAACCAAAATTTTAATTCTAAAAGTCTCAATCAAATTCAGCCAGGCACCTGGAAGTGCTGCACTTCAGATCTAACAATTTACAGGTTTTCTGCATAACACATGATGAATTTAGTAATTTCATTGTCACACAGATTCATAATGTATTCACATGACTATGTATTATAAATCACAAATGTCAACAGACATCAAAAAAAACTTCCAAAATTTAATCCATCGGACAACACTTTTAGGAAGGCAACATTCACATTTTGGATTCCTTTTTGTGAAGCAATTTACTTTGTTTATTAAAACAAACCTAAAATTTCAGTACACCTATTAACAGTGTTAGGACAACGAAGCCAACAAATTGGTGTTCATGGGTGGCAATGGTTCCTAAGCCCAGTTGTGTGCTCAGGTCACGTGTGGACCTCACACAACTGAATAAGGCAGAGAATAATGTCCTCTGTGGGTGATAGTGTGGCAAAACTAAAAACAGTAGCATACTCTATGAAGTTTGACGCTAACAGTTGTTTTTGACTCTCAAGGTTGTTAAACACATCCACCAGAACTTTTTGGATAACTTTATAATAATTGTCTGACTTTTAGAATACCATGAGCTCTCAAAATATTTCAACATGCAATGTTTGAAATCCTAGAGGGTAACAAAGGAGTTACATACTTATGTACAGCATGGCGTAACGTCATTGTAGAGTTCATGAAATTCTGAAAGCATGGTTGAATGCAGCTTTATGCTGAATACTAAATGTCAATTCGCAAGCTCAAGAATTACACTCTTATGCCATATCATTCAAGAGAGTTGGAATCATGGTGGATCACAGAAAGGCAAAGTCGAGAAGGGAATTCCCACAAAGAATTTTGGTACTGTTTGACCATTTCCAGAAATGGTCAACGAAATAGATTAATTAATTCCAAATTTGGGTATAATTATGCACCTTTAAAGAGATCTTTTTCGAAGAGGTCAATAACGGCTTTGTAGTCCGAGGCTCACCTTAGCGTTTCTGAAGATAAAAACAAAATTGCTTTCTTCAGGACCATTAGATTGTTACAATCCAAGGTCATCATCAGTAATGGATGCAGATGCAACTTCAACAGAATTATGTATAACATTATACCTCTATTACTAGGTTCAGGGTAATGGTAGCAGGAAGCCTGTACATTTCACATCCAGGACATTAATTGAAACAGAGAACAATGTTTCACAACCATAACACAAGAGTGTTTAGCCATAACGATAGGGTTGTGAATGTTCCTCAGATTTCTAGATGGCACTGAATTTTCAAATCGAGACAGACCACAATCCAATATTTACATAATTAGATTGCAAGGAGATATAGTCAAAATGCCGTTACAACCTAGAGTTCAGCCTCAGGTTATTATGATTAAATGTCAGTCTACGAAAACCACACATCATAGCTGATGCATTGTCTGAAACTACAGTGGATCAAGTTGAAGTCCTTCGTGGAGATGTAGAAACATTTCTCTCAGTTATCATGAATTCATTACTGCCTCTGAGAAATTGCAGGAAATTTAAGAAGCTCAAAAAAGCAAAAATAAATGTTGTATTATGGCTTCAGGACCTTGGAACAATCTTGTAATGATGTCAAGGAGCTACACCTTACGGAGTATAAATGGTACACAATGTAGGGTGAGTTAGATCACACTAGAAGGACACATTAAGAGGAAAAAAAGTGTGAGTCTCTCTAGAAGAAGCTCAGAGAGCACACAGACATGAACAGATGAAGATGGTTTAATACCTACCTAATACAGCCAGAAGTCAGTGCCTGGTATATTGATGATTACCATGTGTAGCAGTATTTGGTATGAAAGGAAATGAGTGTTATTTTGAAGTCTATGTCTTTGCATTCTCCTCAACTAGTCTGTCACAAACCCAAATCCATAGTGTGGCATCAAATGGTATGATAAAAGAATCAAAAAGTTCCAACAATGCGGTTAGTCACAATACAGTCAACAGGCTGGTTTTTCCAAATATTTCATACACAAAAGAGGAACTTGAGTATAATAGATGAACTTTAGTTTTCAATAACAGGCTTGCAATACCAAAAGCTATGAATGAAAAGATTCTTTGTAATATCCATGGAGGTCACTTAGGCATAAACAAATGTACAGCCTGTGCACCGGAATCTACTTGTGGCCAAGCATCTCAAAAGAAACTGAAGATTGCATATTATCCTGCCATACGTGTACAATTGATAGTCAGACACCAATAGAGCCCTTTGTTTTTGTGTCCCAGACAGGCTTTAGCAAAGGTTGGGACTAGACCTATTCAACTTTCAAGAGAATGTATACTTGCCACTTAATTTGCCACTTAATACTTCAACTGGATAACAGCAGAATCGGATATCAATTACATTCACTAGTTCTCCTCATCACTCACAGACCAATCAAGAAGCCGAAACAGCACTAAAAGCCAAATTGTCATTAATGATCAGAAACAGGCATTGAGACTTAGTTTTATTAAACTGCTAAACAAAACATTTGAATTGTTAACATTAACTGCAGAGTTACTTATGGGCAGAGGTTTCAAAGCAGAAATTCCAGTATTAAGGCATATGTAACCTGAGATGAAATATCATATCTTTAGGCCAGGAGAGAGGAAGAGAAATTCAGAATGATCACCAGAGGGTAAAAAGAATTTGCATAATTCCAGGCACAGAGCAAAGACATTGTCAGCTTTGGTACCATGCTGGAAGATTTAGATCAGAGAAAAGTCATCAACAACGTACAGTTCTCATCAAAGCAAACAGCCATAGGTCCGAAATAAAAACAGAAATTTCTGGAGAAACGCAACTAGTAGCATTTGAGGAGAAAATACAGAGCTAATGTTTCAAGTCCAGTGACCCTCATTTAGATCTGGGTTTACAGTGTTTGAACTCTCATGGGAACATTGATAAGGAACAGATAAGCGTTAATTCTATTTGAAGTAGCAACAATAAAAGAGTAAGACTACCATAGAATTTGGTTTTAGTGAGAATAAACATACATCAACAACGCTGCAGCAAGAAACCTTGAGTTACAGAAATGGTGGAAAATCACCATCATTCACATCACACATGAACAAGTTCAGGACAAGCTATGAAAATGTCACAAAGACTCAATCCCAGAAATTCAGACTTTTGGGGGCGAGAAGGTGAGAACTTAAATAGTTTGAAGAAATTGTTGAAATAGTGGAAATGTTAATACTGAACAAAACATGGAGGGAGAATAGTATGATGAGAATGCATAATATATAACACAATGTAATGCAGACATCAGAAGTTGCATACTGTAGAGACCCAAAAGAGGATTTAACAAATGTAGAGAGGCTATAATATAAAAATCAGCATCATGTTTAGTAAAATATAAATAAGAGTTCATTGGAACTCTAGAAAGTCAGAAAATAGTCACTCTTAAGTAAGGTAAAGGCAGTGACATTCAAAGTGGGACAATACAACCTAGGAGAAAGCCTCTCAATCGCGTAGGTAAATAAAACCCAGATACCTAAATCTCACATGAAGGCTAACTGATAATGGATGATCAGCTAAGGACTGTATCCATAAAGACAGATCAAAATATGGTGGCAGACCCACCATGGTGTCCACACAAAACAGGAGGTGCCCATTCAGTGTCTGAAAAATAGGTGTGGGGCTATGAGCTTTCTAAACCAAAACCTCTTTAGAGCTCAAAGGAATTCTGAATTTTTGTTCAGCCAAGGCATTTTTTGGCTCATTTTTCTTTCTATTATTTTCAGTTTTATGCCACAGCTATCTTGACCACTTTGGCCATCACTGGAGTATGTTTTCATTCTTTGCACATGAGATTATACATTGATTCAGCCACCATCAGATTCCCAGATGAACCCAATTTTACCCTCATCCAGATTTCATGCACATACTTTCTATTAGTTGTCACTGGATAACAATCAAGCACTGACGTCTATACCGTCCAGCCTACCAGTACTGAAGCCAAATAAAGTAATCCAGCTGAGCCCAAGATCAACTTCTTTTTCAAAAGGTCATGAAGCAAATACAGCCTCTCCCTGATCTGTAAGGCTCAATATAATACCACATGGAGTACTTGTCAGTGAAGAGAAGTTGGAAACACATTTTAAAAGAGTCTCCACAGCACAACATAGCTAGTGGAATTTTATACAAGCTGTTTCCACTCCCCTGCCAATCATTACCAAGTAACCATCCAGAAATATCCAGGATTAATTTGACGCTGCCAATGGAAATTAATTTACGATTCTAGCAATAACTTACCATCTGCTGGAAAGATTAATGGGGACACTTCTGTGGTGGTCCTGGGGAGATTTTAATCCTGCCTACAGCTCCTCCCAGTTCTAGCTTAATTACTCACCCTGAAAATATCTGGAGATGACTTTTCTTAAATTTTGGCATGCTCTACTGTGTAGACAGTATCTACATCACAAAACGCACTATGTGGCCCAGTGGTCTCTGGCAGAATTAATGTTCCACACAAGCCCCTTCCCACTTTCTTCAACTAATCATACCAACATCTCTTTATATTATATTCTTATACTTTATTTAACTTTACCTTAATTATGTCTTTGCTAGTGGCCTCAACTATTGTTAGTGTAGCAAGCTTCACCTTGTTGGAAATAACTTTTCTCCTAAACTTCCAATTGGGTTTATTCATGGCTATCTTAAATTTATAGTGCCAAGTTTGACATCCCCCTGCAGTCCTTCATTATGTTAAGGCACCCATCAGACTACAGTCTTTTGGGGAAAATAAATCCATCATATTCAGCCAGTACAGATTCAATAACATTCAAAAGTTAGACATAAACATTTGCTCCCTCAACCAAAGTGCAGTAGCAGCACTGTGAGTACAACCTACAAGATGCACTGCAGTAACTAGCCACAAATCCTTTGACAGTACCTCTAAACATGCAGCCTCTACAAAGAAAAAAAATGTACAGTTGCTGAGCCAACACTGAGCACAGAATACAATCCAGGGAAAAGTTAATAACAATGGGTCAACTTTTCCAACCACTTTCACTATTCTTTGACTGAAAAGGAACACTCAGCTAAGTACGCAGAATGACAGAATCATAAAGTCCATACAGTGCAGATAGAAGCCATTCAGCCCATCGAGTCTGCATCAAAGAGCATCCCACCTAGACCCATCCCCTGGCCCTATCCCCACAAACTCACATTTATCATGGTCAATCCAGCTAGCCTGTACCTACTTGGACACTATTTAATTTGGCCAACCTACTTAACCTGCTCCTCATCTAAAATCACCCATTTTCACACTCGAATACCAATGAAAACTGTTCTGCACACTTCTGGACTAAACAGATTGAAAGGGATGTTGGATCTCATCCTCACAACTCAATTTCACCTCCTGCAGAAGGCTGTATAAGCCATTTACATTAGTAGTCTGACAAAATCTCCACCATCTTGAGCTCACTTCTTTCCTTTTACAACTATATTGACAGGATTTTCCTGCCTGGTCGTGACAAAAAAGCAGACCAGGATAAAACAAAGTCACAAACAGGTATAATTTCTTTACTTTCCCTCTGGAGTCAGGATGGGCAGGGTACTGCTATGAATTCTGCAAAAATAGCCTAAGACTCTCCCATCAGGGACTGTCCAATCATGACTCTTCCAATCACGACTCTTTTAGCAAGTGGACATGATTTTCTGCTTTTTTCCCCGCTGACTACCTATGCAGAACAAGTCAGCTGATTGATTGTAGTGTCCAGAGCTAGTCTCATCTCATTCTGTTACAAGTAGGCAACCACCAACACCCACAAGTAAATCCTGCTTGTAACATTCTTCAAAATCCATTAAGATCCATGGATCCTATGTACACTTACATGTGTAATATCTGGTTGACCTCACCCCTTTTAAAATGTTACCTCATCCCTTCAGCCCATTACGGAGGGTTGAGGGATCCCCAGAAGGAAAAACATGTTGCCAAGTAAGTAACCATTAATCTAAGTTGGGACTTAAAGTTTCCAAGAGAATAGCGAACACTAGGATTGTAGTCCTTTGTTGTATCTGACAAAAGAATTTAAAAATTTATTAAAAATCATACTGTTGTTCTCTTCACCCATCCTACTTCCTAAAAATGTATACAGCATATGACTCCTTCCAGGACCACAGAACAGACCAAAGATTTACAAAATTAACTAAAAATTTAGCTAAGAAAGTACATATATAAGTGGCAGCCAATTTGCATACAGGAATGTCCCACAAATAAGAATGTGATACTGACCATTTGTGCAATTGATTGAGAGATAAATATTGGCCAGCAGATCAAGGATTACTCCTTTTGAAAAAAGCCATGGGATCTTTAACATTCTCCTGAGAAGCTAGACAGCACCTTGGTTTAATGTCTAATCTGAAAAATGACTATTACAGGGACAGCAAAATTTGTTTTAACCAGCACTTTATGAACTGGCAGAAGTTAATTTTTCAACTAACACATCATCCCAATGCTTATTTCTGACCTTCCTAAAGATTGAAAACCCTTGGATGTTCACTTCCCTGCCCTTGATCACTCCACAGCTATGTCTCCATGATTGCAACCATATCATAGCCTTCTACTTTTTTAGCTTTCATTTCCATCTTCGTCTCCCTGCTCAGTGCCTCACTGCCACTCTAGTTTAATCTGCAGTTCTTTGTTTCATGTTAGAGGCCCACATGTTTGTGGAGTTGGGCAGACTATGAAGATACTGTAAAATGGATGACACGATCCACTTCTGAGATTCATACCCCCACACCCCGCAATTCCTGGTATTGGTAATTCTCACCAGCACTGGATAAGGGTCCAGACAATAGGCCTGCATCCTGCATTCTCGACCTGGTTAGCTCTACTCTAACGCTGGGATAGCTTTTGATGGCTCGTGATTCATGATCGTTCAAAAAGAAAACCTGAACTCCGCCTGGATTCTACAGCCATTTGAAACTTAAGTTTCAAAAGTCTTAAAAATAGCCCGTTCATGTCCCCCATGCTCATTCTATGCACTTGGTGGTACTTTCAATGTCCCTTTCACAGCCACTCCATGACAACATATCTGATATGCACCCTGTACAGACCAATGCACCATTTATTACCAATGGCAAGTAGCGAAATGTGGAGGGAAAAAAAACAAATTAGAAATTTGCAATACTATAAAAGTGTCAGACATTAATAGAGTCAAAAACAAGCTTTCCCTCACTTCACACATCTTAAGCTTGTCCAAATAAATATGCAGACATTAAAAAAACAGAAGAAGAAAGAATGACTTATGGAAAGCCTCATGAAGACATCAATCATTTACAGAAAACACACCACTTCCACCTGTCAAAACAGAATCCCTGCTGAGCAAACCCACTTGGAGCTTTGCCAAGCATTCATTATGAGCCTATTGGGAGAAACAGATGTCTGGCTATCTGTCCCCGTTGAAATTCCTCTCAAACGGTCTCATTCTGAATACTTGTTTGTGCTGCAAGACTTTTAAATTGTTGAGCTCAGCGGGGGCACTGTTTTGACAAAGGCTTTGTACACACAGCATCTTTGGTGAGTGGAAATGAACAGCCTGCAATGGTCATGGGGGTACGAAGATGACATGGGAGAATGGAGGGGGAATAGATGGGGCATGGGAGTTGGTAGGCAAAAGGCTTCACAGTCCCAACAGTTTTTAAAACAACTGAGATAAAGTCCGAGAGAACCAAGGAAAGCCTTCTAACTAGTACGTTCAACCATTAGTCCAACATGGAGGTCAATTCCAATGTGATACCAGGTCAACAAAACAACTTGATCCGAGCCTAACCTCCCAGAGCAAAACATGCATGTCTACAGAATCCCTACAGTGTGGAAACAGGCCCTTCGGCCCTACAAGTCCACACCAACCCTCAGAGCATCCCACCCAGACACAAACCCCTTTAACCCACCTAATCTAGGCATCCCGGAACACAACGGGTAATTTAGCATGGCCAATCCACATAACCTGCACATCTTTGGACTGTGGAAGGAAACCGGAGCACCCGGAGGAAACCCACACGGACTCGGGGAGAAGGTGCAAGCTCCACACAGACAGTCACCCGAGGCTGAAATCAAACCCAGGTCCCTGGTGCTGTGAGGCAGCAGTGCTAACCACTGAGCCGCTGTGCCGCCCTAATGCGATGGGGACATTTATATCAAGGTTAGGCTACCACCCACCTAAGTAGCAAACGTCTTTCCTGGAGGCTTTTTTTGGTTTGTCATACTTTTATTATGCCTCAGGATTGGAAAAGTCATAGCAAGCTAGCAATATGGTGTTATTTTACATCATGTATGCTTGAAGCATTCCACCATATGCATACTGTTCTTACTGAGATCTGACAGAATTTGGAACTTGTTGAATTGAAGCATCTCCAACCTCCTCCCAAGTCAGAAGTGTCTTCTAAGATTCAATAAGGTTACCTCTCATTCTTAAAAACTCCAGTGAGTACAGACCCAATCTACTGAACCTCTCCTCATGAGATAATCCCTCCATACCCAGGGTCAACCTAGTGAACCTTTTCTGAACTACCTCCAACATTACTAAATCTTTTACCAGATACATTCTTATACCTATTATAAGGTGTATTTCAACTTGCACAGATTTAGCGAAACTTCCCTATTTTAGAGTCTATTCCTTGTGGAATGAAAGCCAATGTTCCATTTGCCTTTGTTATTACCTGCTGGACATATTTGCTAGCTTTTTGTGATTCATACATGCTGACACCTAAATCTCTCTATGCTGCACTTACCTGCAGTCTTTCTCCACTTAAATAATATTCAGCTCTTCTATTCTTTCTCTCAAACTATATAGGTCACATTTTCCCATATTATATCCCATCTGCCAAGTTTTTTGCCTCCTCACTCAATCTGTTTATATTCCTCTATAGGTTTTTTTTGTATCAGCCTCACCACTTGCCCTCACATCTATTTTTGTGTCATCACAAACTTGATGATATTATATTCACTTTCCTCATCCAAATCTTTAGTACATATTGCAAATAATAGTGGTCCCAGCACTGATCCCAATGGCACTCTGCTAGTTACAGGTTGCCATCCTGAAATGTACTCCTTATCTCAACTTCATGAGTTAGCCACTCCTCTACCCATGCTAATATCTAACCCAACACCATGGGCTCTTACCTTATCGAGTAGGCATTTGTGTAGTACCTTATCGAATGTCTTTTAAATCCAAATATATTAAATTTAATAGCTCCCTTTCATCAAGCAAATTCGTTAACTCAAAAAATTCTAATAGCTTTGGTCATATCCCTTTCATGAAACCATACTGGCTCAGATTGATGATATTATGTATTTTTAATGTCTGCAATTACATCCTTCATAATAGATTCAATAATTTTCACAATGACAGACACTAAACTAACTGGCTGAGAGTTACCTATTTTTGTCTTTCTCCATTTTGAATAAGGGTATTAAACTGGTAATTTTCCAATGCTTGGGACTTTTTCAGAATCTAAGGATTCTTGGATGATCACTACCCTTGAATCCACTATCACTGTTGCTACTTCCTTTAATATTCTTGGATGCAACCCATCAGATCCAGGGGATTTATCAGCCTTGAGCCCAACTAGTTTCACTAACATTTTTTCTCTACTGATAGCTTTTTTTTACTAGCCTTCACAACCTTGGTTATTTAGTACTTTTGGAATGCTATTAATGTTTTATACAATAAAGACTAATGCAACGTCTTTATACAACTCCTCCACCATTTCCTCGTTTCTCATTATTATTTCCTTAGCCTTGTTTTCCAAGGGGCCAAAATTCACTTTGACCTCTCTCATTTTATATTTAAAGAAGTTCTTACTGTCTATTTTTATAATACTTGCCAGTTTACTCTCAAAGTTTATTTTTTCCATCTTTTTACTGTTGCTGGTTTTTAAAAATTTTCCACTCCCCTGGTCCACCAGGTTATGTTTTTATTCAAGTTAATACTATCCTTAACTTCTTTGGTTAACCATGGTTGGCTTATCCCCTTCAATATAACTCCTCTTCTTCACATGTTTTTGTTGTGACTCATGAATTATTTTCTTAAATGTCTGCCATTTTTTGTCATCAACTGTCTTTACTGTGAAACCCTTTACCCATTCCACCCCATCGAACGCAGAGTCAGAGTCATCCAGACCTTTCAGTCCAACTTGTCCATGCTGACCAGATATCCTAAACTGATTGGGTCTCATTTGCCAGCATTTGTCTCATTATCCCTCTAAACCCTTCCTATTCATATACCCATCCGGATGCCTTTTACATGTTGTATCTGTACCCACGTCCACCACTTCCCCTGGCAGCTCATTCCATACATGCGCCACCTTCTGCATGAAAAAAGTTGTCCCCAGGTCCCTTTTAAACCTATGCCCTACAGTTTTGGACTCCCCTATCCTGCAAAGAAGACCTTGGCTGTCCACCCTATCTGTGGCCTTCATGATTTTATATATCTCTATAAGGTCACCCCTCAGCATCTGACATTCCAGAGAAAAATGACCCAGCTTACTCAGGTATTCCCACAGTTCAAACTCTCCAATCCGGCAACATCCTCGTAAACCTTTTCTGAACCATTTCAAGTTTAACACATCCTTCCGATAGCAGGGAGACCAAAACTGAACACAGTATTCGAAAAGTGGCCTCACCAATGTCATGTACCGTGCAACGTGAAATCCCAATTCCTATGCTCAATGCACTGACCAATGTGCCCTTATTGACAGTCGTTTCTGACCCAGATTCCCTACTCTTGAGATGAGTTTTAAATTGATATTAATTAAAAGAAAATTGATTGCAACAATATTATGAAATTTTCAATTTTTTAAACTGGTTTCATTTTTACGAAGCAAAAATGGGAACCGAATAAAAAACTGCATGACTCCTGTGACAGATAGTAATCCCAGGGTTATCATCAAATAATTCGGGTGACATCTGACCTGTTGGAAACTGGAGATGGGGACCCAGCAGAGTGCAGGAAGCCCTGAAATCACTGACAGGTTTCCCTTTTACCCCTTGCCGGAAGCCAAATTGATTGTACAGAAGGCAGAAATTCAGAGGCAGTTGAAATGAATGAATGGCTTGACAAGGTTTTCAAAAAAAAGCTTTCACTGTCTATTATACAGATCCATGGACAGGTAGAATACTACAAGTAAATTACCCCAGTGGAATGCTTAATGCGTAGTAGTTGTTGGAAATGTTTTTATAGATTTTATTAATTCTGCTTGTTACTTATTTCAGCTTTAGAAAGTTCAACTCGAAATTATAGAAGGTAAGAAAAGCTTCCAATTAAAATTTTAGTTAGCTTAAGGCCTTAATTTAGTTACTTGGTTTATTTTGTTAATCCTTGTTCCTTTTCACTTTTTATTTATTCACACCAGAATTGTTAGCAGAATTTGGAATGGTGATGGAAGTTTTATTGAAAAAAAACTGCACATTTTTGTACAAAACAGGCGGGGAATTCTGGTGGAGTGGACTGGAAAGTTTTGCGGAAGCAGTTGACATTAGATTTCGGGTCTGCAAATATTAGAAGCATGAAGAAAGTAATCTTACTTGTCTTCTGCCCATATCTAGCATTTGACTCCCTCTCTCAAAATAGCAAAGATTTCAAACACCATTAGAATTTATAGGTCTTTACGTCTACGGTTAAATGTATGTATTTATCAAAGCAGACGAAGAGCGAGAGTTGTTAGCTGGTTTCAGACTGTGTTTATCACAGCTTAGAGTTCAAAAGCATCATATTATTTTACAGGCTTGCAGCCTAATCGTTTCCTGAGACCCAATTTCTGAATAGTTAATCAACTGACTAACAATTCACCTCAATGTCAGCTTGACAATGGTTACTTGTCCATTGCATCACTGGGACTCACCATTTCAATAAATATCATTTCCTCAGCACGTTCTTTCTTGACTATTTTCCTTCCAGTATATCCACGCCACACCTACAAAATCAGATAAAGTTACTGAGAACAACTTTTGTGCAGAAAGGAATGATTTTTAGGTGGTTTCCTTACATGATATAAATAGAAACAGAACTATACATCTGATTGAATGTGGCCTTTTAAATATTTAAGTTTAAGCATAAAAGATAAATGCATATGCTATAAAAAAAACTTGCATTTTTATACATTAGTGACATTTTGCAGTCTGAAAAGACAAATGGAATTTTTTTGCTGAAAAACAAAACTTTTACTTAACCACAACGCATGTGATGGATTTGTTTAACCTAAAGTGGTTGACGTAGAAATTGAACAATGTTTTAGTGATTGATATATAGTGATTACAGTGCTCACAGATTGAAGAAATTGGGATTTGTACTAACTTTCCAGGATAACCAAAGTAAATATTACGAATTATTTTGGGCTGGAGATAACCTTCATCCCAACAATAATTTTGTAACGTCAATGATTGGACAAGCAGCCAATTAATTACCTTTTTCTCATTCTTAACCTTCCTGTTTATATTCTTTGCTCAAGACAAAATTGTATAATATTAAAAAACCTTTTGGATGCGGATAGCTGCTATTTCTGGAGCCAGTGTGCTTGCTACCCGATACTTGGATAATCTATCCTTTTCCTCTTGCATTCGGATTTCCAGCATAAACTTGGCTCGCAGCCGTCCTTGTCGAGCACGCTCAGAAATTTGAACGATTAGAATGGCTTCTTCCAGCGTTAATGCTTTTACAATTCTTCCCTAAAATATGTAAAGAATATTTTGTAATGAGAGAAAGTAGCTCAACTTGGTACACGAATGAATTATTTCATCACCTATTAAAACAAGATCATAATTCTGTTCTCAGATATTCAAACATAAAAATTAATCGGAGATTAAATTTGACTAAGGTCACTAGATACACCCAAACTTGAAATAAACATAAAACATTCTCAGTAAACTCTGTTTAAAAGGTAAAGGTAAAATCGCCAGGGTCCCAGAGGATTATTTCGGTGCTCTCTCATTAGAGAGAGACAACTGGTGATGAGTTTAACCTAAAGTCACCAGGCCTCAGGTGAGGTGTGGTTCAGAAGGTGGGAACTTCATTGAGCCTCAGACAGTGCAGGAATTGACCCATGAGATTACCATCACTCTGTACTGCAAACCAGCCAACTGGGCTAACCGATCCCCTAAATCTAATCCAGCCAAGTACCGCCCAGCAGTCAACTCTAAATCATCAGTAAAGTGAAAAAAAAAGCTTTTGTCAGCATTTTTATCAAGTGGCACTTATACAGCAATAGAATGATCACGAATGCTTGGTTTGAGTTCCAACAGGGCCACTTAGCTCCTAACTATATTACAGCCTTGGTCCAAGCATACACAAAAATGCTGAAACTCCAGAGGTGACACGAGAGCAGCTGCCCTTGATATTAAGGCAGCATCACACTGAGTCTACTCAGACACCCTGAGCACAATTGAAGTCAATGGAAATTAGGAGAATCTCTCCACTGATTTCAGTCACTCCTAGTGCAAAGGAAGATGGTTGTGGTTGTGGAGACTATTGCAGTCCCAAAAGAGTGCTGCAGCAGTTCCTCATGGTATATTTTCTTTCTTAATCAACCTGTTCAGAGAAGTTATTACACATATCTGAGGAGGTGGGACAGGAACACAGGCCTCCTAGCTCAGAGGTAGGGATACTACCACTACACTACATAGGGGCCCCCAAAGTCAACTGTACTACCCAATGCCCAAGTTAGTGGCTTAGACGCAAGCATCTTCAGCTGCTTTATCAATGATCTCCCTTCCATCATAGGATCAGAAGTTCACTTAATGATTATACAATGTTCAGCACCATTCACAACTCCTCAGATGCCAAAGTAGTCTGTTTCCATATCCAGAAAGACCTGGACCACATTCAAGCTTGGATGGATAAGTGACTTATAACATTCATGCCAAATGACTAGCAGGCAACTACCATCCACAACAAGAGAGAATTTAACCATCACTCCTTGATATTTAGTGGCATTAACATCATAAAATTCATTAACCAAAAGACTCAACTGGACCAGCATATAACTAATGATGCTACAACAGCAAATCAGAAGCTGGAAATTCTGTGATAAGTAACTCGTCTCCTGCTTCCTCAAAGCCTGTTACCATCTACAAGGCGCACGTGAGGAATGTGACAGAACTCTGCACTTGCCTGGATGAATGCACTCCATCAACACTCAAGAAATTTGACTAGATACATCAAAAATGCAGCCCTCTTGATCAGCACCCTATCTATTATCTATCTATCTATCTGATGCACAGTTACAGCAATTATGTCATCTACAAGATGCATTACAACAACTCACTAAGTCCCCTTTAACAAAACTAATCAGTCACATGACCTGTATCACCTAGAGGTGACTACTTTGTTGGATGCAGGTATAATGTCCGGTAAGAATATAATGAAAATATAAAAATGAAAAGGAGGAGTCAACAATAGTAACTTGCTTGAATGGAGTCCATCAGAATCAATCCTGATTTGGAGGTGCCAGTATTGGGCTGGAGTAGACAAGGTCAGAAATCACGCGACACCAGGTTATAGTCCAATAGGTTTATTTGAAATCACAAGCTTTCAGAGCCTCAGTCCTTCTTCAGGTGTTAGTGAGAGAGGCGGTATCAGACACAGACTTTGTAAGTAAAAGATCAAAGGGTTCCACTACTGATGAAGATGTACTAAACAAACCTAAGATGCTGTTAAATCTTTAGTCAAATATTAAATTAAAAATTAAAAATTTAACAGCATCATAGGTTTGTTTAGTACAACCCCAATAATGGTGCAACCCTTTGATCGTTTACTTATAACTTCTGTGTCTGATACTACCTCGCTCACTAGCACCTGAAGAAAGAATCAATCCCGAGGAAGATGTGTCACATTTACTCATGAGGAAGTTTTCAAGCCTTTCTGTGGAATTACAATCCTAAAAGCGATACCAACTGACAAAGATCCAAATAGAAAGATGAAATTTTATGCTCCCACCAGTGGTGGGTTGGCAGGCAAGACGTGTAAAATTGGACAGCATGGCAGTGGTACCATGCCCAAGCCTCCTCACCCCTACGGGCATTCTATCCAAGGCGGGCGAGGCATTGGGAAGCCTGCTCAACCATCAGTTAGTTCAGGCTACCTAAGGACTATTCCCTCCAGTGTTGGGATTTTTCTTGCAATGGCGGAGGCCAGTATCATGTGCCACAAGGTGAAAACCTTAGCCAATTTGGCAGGATGAGTCCTTGTCAAATACTCTCCATTCTTCCGGCAAAATGAGCAAATAGTGGAAACCAAGAAAGCACAGTACAGGTTCTGACAGTGGATCCAGAAGCGACACTTATGTCAGAACAGGTTCATGTATCAGAGCAAGGGTATCCAAAAGAGCAATAGGGAGATCTTGCTGTATATTCATTAGACAGACATTAGATTGCAAGCGTCGGCCATAACTTGAAAATATTACACAATAAAATGAAGCCCACAAAAAAGTCTTCAACAAGAATCAGAATCAGACATCCTCACTCATTGAGAGCTATTGGCGGATGCCAGTAAACTTGAAGCTGAAATAAAAAGAGATCCAAAACAAAAGGAGAGAGGAGAGAGTTTCAAGTTGATTATGTGATAACAGACAACAAAAACCGGCCTTGTCATTTGGTGGATTTGTACTGAAAAGGGTTGAAGGTGGGTGACGTAAAGATAAAAGTGGCTGGGAAATGTAACTGTCAGCGTGGACTCTCCCACACCTGGAAACTTGATCTCAATGTTTTGAAAAAAACTCTTCTGGCCACAAATGTATGGGAATGTATGGGAATGTATATCAATCATGTTGAAAGTTACATTTCTGCAAGGCAATACTTTTCAGAAGCAAGTGTTTCTGAATCTCCCCAAAGTAGCAGCAGATGCAGAAGGAAAACACTGGAAACTAATCAACTGTGGGTGAAGCCTGAATGCTTTTTTCTGGGCATGTACTTTACTTTCACATCTGTTTTGTGAAAATAGGTTGCGATCAGCTAAAAACAGATTCTATAATTTTTTGTTACTGGCATCAACATCAGGAAGACAAATGGATGTTGCTATAGTGCCATCTACCAGAATTGACATTATGATGCTTGTAGCTTCACATATCCAGACTCTATTTTCACCAGCTGTCATAAGGGTCGTAGATTTACGCAGCACAGAAACAGGACCATCAGTCCAACTAGTCCACGCCAACTAGATATCCTAAATTGATCTAGTCCCATTTGCTAGCATTTGGCCAAGTGGTATTATCGCTGGACTGTCAATCCCAAGACCCAGATAATGTTCTGGGAACCTGGGTTCGAATCTCACCACAGCAAATGGTGAAACTTGAATTCAATAAATAGAAATCTGGAATTAAGAGTCTAATGATGACCATGAATCCATTGTCAATTGTCAGAAAAAACCCATCTGGTTCACTAATGTCCTTTTAGGGCAGGAAACTGCCATCCTTACCTGGTCTGGCCTACACGTGATTCCAGACCCACAGCAATGTGGTTGTCTCTTAACTGCCCTCCGGGCAATTAGGGATGGGCAATAAATGCTGCCTAGTTGGCAATGCCCTCATCCCATGAATGAATTTCAAAAAAGCAAAAATAAATAGAATTGAACATGTATTCTAAACGTGGCCAAACCAATGTCCAGCACAACCACAACAAAACGTCTTAATTCCTCCACTCAATGCACTGATCAATGAAAGTAACCATGTCAAACCACCATATCTACCTGCGATTTCAATTTCAAGGAAGTGTGCATCTGCAGCCCTCGGTCTCTCTGCTCGGCCAGACTCCCCACGGCCCTCCTATTAACTGTACAATTCCTACTTGAGTTGCCTTAACAAAATGCAATACCTCACATTTATCTAAATTAAACTCCATCTGCCATTCCACAGCCCATTGGCCCAATGGGATCAAGGTCCCATTGTACACTAAGATAACCTTCTTCACTACACCACCAATTTTGGTGTCACCTGAAAACCTACTAACCATACCTCATATATTCACATCCAAATCATTTATATTCATGAGAAAAAGCAGTGGACCCAGCACCAATCCTTGCGGCACACTGCTGGTCACAGTCCTCCAGTCTGAAAAACAACCCTTTACTACCAGCCTTTGTCTCCTACCTTCAAGCCAATTTTGATTCCAATTGGCTATTGGTGATCTAGCCTACCTAGTCTACCATGCAGAATCTTCTCTAATGCCTAACCACTCTGCCTTCATCAATTTTCTTTGTCACCTCTTCAAAAAACTCAGTCAAGTTAGTGAGACACAATTTCCCATGCACAAAGTCATGTTGACTATCCCTAATGAGTCATTGCCTTTCCAAATGCATGTAAATCCTGTCCATCATAATCCCTTCCAACAATCAGTCTATAGTCCCCTGGCTTTTCCTTACCACCTTTCCTCAGTAATGGCACCACATTGGCTACCCTCCAGTCTTCCAGCACCTCACCCGTGGCTGTCAATGATACAAATATCTCGGCAAGGGTTCCAGTAATCTCTTCCTTAGCTTCCCACAAAGTTCTGGAATACACCTGATCAGGTCCAGGGGTTTATCTACCTTTATGTGTTTTAAGACTTTCAGCACCTCCTCTTCTGTAATATTGACTCTTTTCAAGCAATCAATATTTATTTCCCCATGTTCCCTAGCTTCCATATTCTTCTCCACAGTAAATATTGATGCAAAATATTTGTTTAATATCTTACCCATCTCCTGTGGTTCTACACAAAGATGGCCTCGTCGATCTTTAAGGGGCCCTCTTCTCTCCCTCATTATTCTTTTGCCCTTAATGTATTTATAGAATCTCCTTCGATTCTCCTTAACTTAAATCTATCTGATGTACCCTTTTTTGCCCTCCTGATTTCCTCTTAAGCATATTCCTACCACCTTTATACTTCTCCCTGTCACTTCATGCTGAAATCACACACAGGCATTGCAAAAGCTGTAGTTATGTCCAAGCGGAGTAAGGCAGCATGGAACAATAACAACGTAATAGAGAACACCAGAAGGCAAGTTTACCAAAACCATGTCCTCAGTACAGTCCTGTAATAGTGATGCGACTTAGACATCATATGCTGCAAGAAAAGTTTGAACAGTTCCCACCTTCACTGTTTCAGACATACGTTTCGCATCTCTCGACAGAACAACGTGACTAACTCAAGTGGTCATGGAGCATGTTAATACCATTAGCATACACTAATTGCTAAGCCAATAACATCTACCCTGCCTTTGCCATGTTCAGCAAATGGGTGATAGCCATTATAGAGTAAACCTTCTGGACGTGCATACCTCCACTACTAGGATCCTGCACGCAAAATATGAAGATAGCAAAGAATGGTACTGACAACTGGGAGAAAGTCACTGACAGCCTTGATCTCTAAAGGCTGACCACGTGGTAGAGTATTGGAAAAGGCAAGCAGAATCAAAAGCTACCTGATCAAGAAGAGGGCACAAGAAAACAGACTCCTGCCAATCATACACCTTCTGAGCCTTTACCTTCCTCTGTAGCCAATGTTACACCACATGATGCTTAACACACAATTGATCTCTGTGGTGTAACGCATTGTCTTACAAAACAAGCTACAGATAGGAAGGAACTTGCAGAATGGTTCTCTCCTTATCCACCACTTGACAAAACACAGCAACAAGTTTTTAAATCAGTATTGTTTTAACACCTTGAGTACTGAGAATTTAAAGAACAGAAACAGGACAGACTTCTGGACAGGTTTCAGTTAAAGAAAACGGCTTAGTATCTGAACACCAGAAACATAGGTGCAACAACACTCATTCACACAGGCGAGAAAAGATGATGACAAAAGTTGTATCATGCTGAAGTCACTTATTAATCGTTCTCAATGGTAACCGGAAACATTGCGGGCCTCTGTTGGTTCACTGAAGACAATAGAGATTGGAGGTTTCTGGGTTAGACCATGCAATGTGCATTTTTAAGTTTAAATTATGGTAAAGCCCTTGTAGTGAAGTCATAATCTGCAGGTAAAAGAATAGCCCCACGTTTCGCCAGTGGAGAATTTCCAGACAGCACTCTGTCTTAGTGTGAGAATCTCCTCCCTTTTGGAGATCTTTGCCCCCAGACTGACTGACCCTCAGCTGCTGAAGATCAGAATTAAGAAGTTCTTTTCTGCCAGTTGTGAGTTTTATCATATGCCCGTAGTATTGGTGTTCCCATTGTCCACAAGAACCATTTAGTAGGCTAAACAACTGTCATGCAATGGAAATAATTGATAACTTTGTCAGCATTTCAGTTATGATTAGCCTCCAGATATCCTTCTTTGTACTTCCCATCTCCATCAGGCCTGCAAGTCTGCCAATTACTGTGATGCTGGGTCTAATTGAAATGGAGACAAGCAGTGATCAACATCTGGGAAGGTTGCTTGTGTTTTAAGTGCCTTCCCAGACATATGCCCAGGCATGAGTCTGTAGAGAATCTCTGTACAGAAACACAAAAGGTCACTTAACCCTCTGGGCTCCATTTCGAGTCATGGTAAATTGGTCTTTTACTTTCTGCTTTCTCAAAGTGTCAAAATTTGTATCTTTGCAGGCATATTGCTTGGGCCTAATTGACAGAAGGCTGCCACCTTTAAAGTTATTAAAAAGCAGTTTTAATTACATTCTCAAGATGTAAAGGAATCAAACACAAAAACACATTCAATATTAAAAGTAATGATGCACATATTTGTGTATGTACTAACTTGTTCCTTTGAGGTTGAGGTTTCGGATAATATCTGCTCCAGAATGTTCTGTCTGCTCTTCAAGACTTGTAATTTATCTTTGACAAAGTACCTAGGGATGGGGATCTCTAGGTCTTCCTGTGAAATTGAATTTGAGAAAGGTTAAAAAAAAAGGTCATATCAAGAAGTTCAGAAGATGTACTCAT
This sequence comes from Rhincodon typus, assembly GCF_021869965.1. Classification (NCBI taxonomy): domain Eukaryota; kingdom Metazoa; phylum Chordata; class Chondrichthyes; order Orectolobiformes; family Rhincodontidae; genus Rhincodon; species Rhincodon typus. The sequence continues at coordinate 21,821,090 of NC_063338.1, forward strand.
TGCTCAGGATATTTTTTTACGCCTCTTTGGTGTAATTTGAGGCTTAAGCAATCGTCAGAAATCATTAAAAATTAATACATGACATGACATAATTCAATACGACTGGCAGAATGATTTTAATGAAATCACTTCCCTTGGAGGTATGTCTTGATGGCAATAGTAAGTGAAATCAATTACAAACTATTACAACTGGTACGATGGTTTATTTTATTCTTGTGCATATTGAGCAAACTATTAGGCATTTAAATTAGGTAGCACCTAAGAATGGATGCAGAGATTATGATGTGCGATTAACACATACCCATTCAGCCAATTCTTGTCAACTTTGTGCAATCTGCTCATTTTAATTAGATGAGCTTTCAATTCCAGGTTTATTAATCTTGAAATTGCACCAGCCAGCACGATCGGATTTCTGCAGAAAATTTGCCTGGGTCTGAATTAATATCCAGTGACATACCACTATGCTATCTCTGCCTGGTTAGCCCCTGCTGACTCTAGTTGCAATACATTTGAATGTAAATGCTGACAGTGGATGCAAAGTGTCAGATAAGAGTGTGTGCCATTCGTATTAAAAATGTAGGTCCCTTTAAGAGTCAACCAGTCTGATACAATAGAAACAAAGGACTGTGAATTCTGGAAATCTCAAACAGAAACAGAAAATTCTGAAGAACCTCTGCAGGTCCGGCACCACCTGTGGAGAAAGAAAGCAGAGTTTCAAGTCCAGTGATTCTTTCTTACTACAGATGCTGCCACACCTGCTGAGTTTCTGCAGCACTTTGTTTTTGTTTCAGGACATCTCCAGAGTCTATTGTGCTGAAGAGTGGAATTCTTTAAGTCCGCCTCTGACTTTACTCTGATTTAGTTCCTCTCTTGTCTCCTCCATCTGCCTGGTTTCTGTTGTGATTACATTGCCCTGGTCGCCAGCGTTTGTAGCCTTTTAATTGTTTAATTAGTTAGTTGGGTAACTCAGTGGTGGATTTTTCAAATGTATAAAAAGAGCTGAATTCTGATACCATTTTGATTTCATCCTCTGTTTTGTTCACTGAGCAGTCCCCACCAAATTTCTTGAACTTTTTTTTGTTTCACTGCCCATGGTAGACCGTGCTTGTCGTAACCCCCAGCCTCATCCCATAACCAACACCTCCCTCTCATCCCCGCCTCCATGACCTGTCCGTCTTCACTCCCACCTATCCGCTCCTCTGACCTCACTGATCAATCCTCACCACTACCCACCCGCACTCGCCTATCACCATCCCACCTACCTTCCCCCCCCCCCCCCCCCCCCCCTCTCTATTTATTTCAGAGCCCCCTTCCCCTCCCCCATTTCTGAAGAAAGGTCCTGACCCGAAATGTCAGCTTTCCTGTTCCTCTGGTGCTGCCTGGCCTGCTGTGTTCATCCAGCTCCACACTGTGTTATCTCAGACTCCAGCATCGGCAGTTCTTACTATCTCTTGTCGTAATTTGTTTTGTTTGATTGATTGAGGGTGGGTTTCTAAAATAAAGAATAACAAAAAAGTTGAATTCTTCCTGATCTTTAACCACCTAATGTGGCGATGGTGGGGGGTGTCGCCTCATGGCCCGGAGCCTGGCTAAGGTGACCGTCAACAAGTCCAGGCATCAATTCGTGGAGACAGTGCTGTAATTCTTAATGGCCTGCCTCTCTTTGCGGCTATGTCCATACTCAGGTGTCCTTGGAGAGTGAGCATGGGGTGTCCATCAGCACCACTGAAACTTTTACACAGAGGTGGGCACTGCCAGTGCTGGAGTGCATTACCTCCCCCTCCAACACTGTTTCAATTTAGTTATCTCCCTTCTAATCTCTTAGCTCATTTTCAGGGGCTATCCAATCGAGCACCTGGTCTCTGAACCAAGAATCAGATCCATTGCATTTCTCTACATCATTTTCTTTCCTTGCCTTTTAATCCATGATGGCAACTATCACCCTTTGAACTGACTGCACTCCATGCATTTAGATCTAACCCTGACATTGTTATTAAGCCTTCCGATAAGGGTGGTGCTGTTGTAGTCTGGTATACCGACCTCTACACTGCAGAGGCTGAGCGCCAGTTATCAGACACCTCCTCCTATCTTCCCCTGGACCATGACCCCACCATGATGCATCAGGCCATTGTATCTACTACAGTAACTGATCTCATTTCATCAGGTGACCACCACCCACATTGCCTCCACACAGGGGCTGGGGGTCTATCTACCTCCTTCCTAAAATCCACAAACAGGGCTGTCTGGGCAGACCCATTGTTTCAGCCTGCTTCTGCCCCACAGAACTCACCTCTTCCTACCTCGACTCAGTCTTCTCTCCCCTAGTCCAGTCCCTGCCCACATACATCCGTGATTCCTCTGACACTTTATGCCAGTTTCAAAACTTCCAATTTGCAGGTTCCAGCCGCCTCCTCTTTACCATGGACATACAATCCCTTTACACATTCATTCCCTACCAGGAGGGTGTTAGGGCTCTCCGCTTCTTCCTGGAGCAAAGACCTGAACTGTCCACCACCCTCCAACCTCTCTTTTAACTCCTCTCATTTTCTTCAGGTCAGAGGGGTGGCCATGGGTACCCACATGGGCCCCAATTATGCCTGTCTCTTCGTAGGGAATGTGGAATATTCCTTATTCCAGTCCTACTCTGGCCCCCACCCACAATTCTTTCTCTGAAATATCGATGATATCATCGGTGCTGCTTCCCTCTCTTGTTTGCAATTGGAAAAATTCATCGACTTTGCTTCCAATTTCCACCCTGCCCTCACTTTCACCTGGTCTATCTCTGACTCGCCCTTCCCTTCCTCGACATGTCTGTTTCCATTTCTGGGGATACTCTGGCCACTAATATCCACTATAAACCCACTGACTCCCACAGCTACCTGGAATATACATCCTCACACCCCACTTCCTGTAAAGACGCCATCCCATTCTCTCAGTTCCTCCGTCTCCATTACATATGTTCAGATGAAGCCAGCTTCGATAAGGGAGCCTCTGAAATGTCCACCTTCTTTCTCACCCGAGGATTCCCCAGGATGTCGACAGGGCCCTCAACCAGCTCCAACCCATCTCCTGCACTTCTGCCCTCACACCCTCTCTTCCTTCTTATAACAGCGATAGGGTTCCCCTGTCCTTATCTACCATCCCACCAGCATTCACATCCAGAAGATCATCAGATGCCATTTCTACCAGTTTCAGCGAGATGCCACGACCAGACATATATTCCCCTCCCCTCCCTTGTCCATCTTCCATAGGGACCATTCCCTCCAGGAAACCCTAGTCCACACTTTCTTCACCCCCAACACCCCCACGGCACCTTCCCCTGTAACTGGTGAAGGTGCAACACCTGCCCATTTATCTTCTCCCTCCCCAGTATCCAAGGGCCAAAACACACCTTCCAGGCGAAGCAACACTTCACCTGCATTTCCCAGAATCTAGTCTGCTACATTCGCTGCTCACAATGTGCTCTCCTCTACACTGGGGAAACGAAGCATAGACTGGGTGGCCGCTTTACAGAACATCTACGTTCTGTTTGCAAAAAAAGACTCTGAACTACCTGTTGTCTGCTACTTTAACACACCACCCTGTTCCCTGGCTAACATCTGTGTCTCTGGCTTGTTGCAGTGTTCCAGCGAAGCTCAAAGCAAGCTGGAAGAACAACACCTCATATTCCGCTTGGGGACCCCAGAGTGGTCTGGACTCAATATCGAGTTCAATAATTTTAGGGCCTAAACTCTCCCATGTCCTAGCCCCTACCCCACACACCAGGCCTTGTTACCACATAGCCTGCCATTACACACTACCTGTTGTTAGTCACTAACAGTCCCCATTAACAACTATTCACCCTCCCAGCCTGATCGTTAGCAACTCCTTTGTCTATTCAACTGGTTTTCTCTCTCTTTGGGCTCCATCCTATCATTTACTCCCTACCCCATCGCCCTTCCTATTTTCTGCATATAAACCGATGTTTTCCCAGCCACCATCAGTTCTGACGAAGGGTCACCGGGTCCAAAACGTTAACTCTGACTTTTTTCTTCACAGATACTGCCAGACTTGCTGAGCTTTTCCAGCAAGTTCTGTTTTTGTTCACGGAACCATACTTACTGGGGTTAGTTTAAGGTCCTGCAGAATATCGTCACAATAGTGAAACTCTGAGAACTCCAGCTTCACCATTTCATTCTTTAGCTCCAGGATTCTGCCCATAATTCCTTCCAGCACATGGTGAATAACTCTTCGCTTCTGAGGATGCACAATCTGGTCATATAGAACTTCCATACTACGGAAAATTTGCACATACTTAATGTAAAACGTTGCCAGCATCTGAAAGATTACCACACGGTCTGTCTGTGGTTTAGCAATCTGGGCACTGATCTCCTGCTTCAGAAGAGATTCCAGGTCCTCATGGGTGTCTACCCACATCTTATTGTAAGTGCTGCAATGAAAGCAAGTGTTAGCTCATAATATGAAAGCAGATACAAAAAGTTAAATGATATTATGTTTTGGTCGGTAAATATTAACTTAAAGGAGAAATCTGAAGACCCAACAATGAATTGGCAGACCTACGCCACAGGATTTCATGTTTTGTAAACAAAGAAACAAACTTTATTGTCTATCAACAAGCATTACACAAACAAAGTATTATCTTCATAACACTTTGATGCTAAAGGTTAATGCTATAAACTTTCTATATACTAACACTCAAAAACACACGTTGCCTTATCTCATGAAATCTTTAAGGTTCATTCCCTTTTCCTGGGAGCAACTCAGAATTAAGTATATTGCTGTCCGAAACTCACTCGTACTTCTCCATACTGTTCCAACCATTCACCGTGCTAAATTTTAATGGGGGTCTTTGCAATAGCTTTTAGCTAAGCAGCAGTCCAATTTATTTACCAATCACTGTCTCTGGATCCCACAGCTACAGCACCCTATAATTTCTACATATCGGTTCAAAACATCAGAAAACACACTTAGTTTCCACGAGGCCACTGCTACGGTTTCAAATGGTAGACAAACTGATTACTTCTTCAATTGCAATAAGGTTACATGTTTTTTTATTGACAGATTTTGTTTATTTCTTCCCTCGACTTCCAGGTGAACAAATCTTCCAGTCATTTTCCCTTTAACAAAATTGTCTCAGACTGAATACCATTACCTACTACAGACTTCCTAACAGACAACAGATCGAGATTTATTCTGCTTCAGATGTAGGTCCAGCTTTATCTCTAACTTCCAAGGAGATACAAGCTATGTCAGACTCAAATCATATTCTGTCTCTTCAGAGATAGTAGGAACTGCCAATTCTGGAGAATCTGAGATGACAAGGTGTAGAGCTGGATGAACACAG
>NC_063338.1:21831433-21838730 GCF_021869965.1 Rhincodon typus
CCTTGTTATCTCAGATTCTGTCTCTTAGCTGCTTTACCAAACATTATCATACCTGCTGGCTACATCCTCATTGAATTCACAGAGATAACTCACAATACAGAATCTCAAAAAAAAAGCCTTTTAAAAAATAATCTCACTAAGCTCCATTGATCTCTGTGGCATAGGACACATATACCGTTCCCAAATAGTAATGCAAATTAAATATCTTCTAACTCCAAAGAACAAAGAACAGTACAGTATAGGAACATGCCCTCCAGCCCACCATGACTGCGCCCACACATGATGCCTTTCTAAACTAAAATATTTTTGATCCCAAGTGGTCCATATCCCTCTATTCCCTGCCTATTCATATGTCTGTCAAGATGCCTCTTCAACGTTGCTATTGTATCCGCCTCCACCACCTCCTCTGGCAGCACATTCTAGGCACTTACTGCCCTCTGCATAAAAAACTTGCCTCTCACATTTCCTTTAAACTCACCCCCTTTTAGGTATGTGCAATGCTTTGCTTAATTCTGCAAAACTACATTAATAATGCAGCGTTTTTAGTAAAGTAAGTCCACCCTCTGTTTATGATCTTATCTTTCTAACAACTAACCTCAAGTCATCATGAACTTCTCTCCCCGTAATAAACTAAAAGTTTCTTTGAATTTGACTTACTTCAGTACCAGTTTCTCAGCCAGATGTCCTACTTTCTACAGTTTAGGCATTAATAACCAATTATATTCGAAAAAATATGAATCTGACAGGTTAGGAAGATTAGATCACATGGGATTCAGGGAAAGCTAGACAATTGGATGCAAAAGTGGCTCAACAGTGGGAGACAGAGGATGTTGGTAGAGGGTCGTGTTTTGGGCTGGAGGCCTGGGACTAGAGATGTTCCACAGGAGTTGGTGCTAGGGCTACTGCTGTTTGTCATTTATATAAACAATTTGGATGTGAATACCGGAGGCATGGTTGCTAAGTTTATGGATGGCACCAAGATTGGTAGTATAGTGGATTGTGAAGAAGGTTATCGAAGAATACAAAGGGATCTTGATCAGCTAGGCCTTGGGCCATGGAGTGGCAGATGGAGTTTAATTTGCATAATTATAAGCTATTGCATTTTGGTAAGAGAAACCAGGGCAGGAGTAGTTAATGACAGGGCCCTGGGAGTGTAGATGAACACAGACACCTAGGGGTTCAGATATATAGTTCCTTGAAAGTGGCGTCACAGGTTGGGTGGTGAAGAAGGCATTTGGCATGCTTGCCTTCATTGGTCAGAGCATTGAGTTTTGGAGTTGTGATGTCATGTTGCAGCTGTACAGGACATTGGTGAGGCTACTTTTGGAGTACTGTGTACATTTCTGGTCAACCTACTATGGGAAGGATATTATTGAATTGCAATGGGTACAGAAAAGATTTACAAGGATGTTGCTGGGACTACAGGGTTTGAGTTATAGGGAGAGCCTGGATAGGCTGGGACTTTTATCCCTGAAGGATGTCCTTACAGAGGTTTATAAAATCCTGAGGAACATAGATAAGGTGAATAGCAAAGTTTTTTCTCTCAGGTAAGGGAGTTCAAAACCAGAGGGCATAGGTTCAAGGTGAGAGGGGAAAAAGTTAAAAGGGATCTGAGGGGCAAATTTTTCACACAGTGAGTGGTGCATATATGGAATGAATGGCCAGAGGAAGTGGTAGATGCAGGTACAGTTACAATATTTAAAAGACATTTGGTTAGGTACACAAATAGGAAAGGTTCAGAGTGTTATGGGCCAAATGCAGGCAAATGGGATTAGTTTAGTTTGGGAAACCTGGTCGGCATGGACTAGTTCGACCGAAGGGTCTGTTTCCGTTCTGTATGACTCTATGAATGTTTGTCCTATTACCTAGGGTGGTTCTCACCACTCTGAGACATGGCTGAAATTACTAGTTCTGTTCTGTGCCTATCATTACAACACAGAGACTGGCAGCCAAATCAAATCAGCCTCTCTGTTCCTGAAAGATTAAAATACTCAATGATCCTCAAAATTGACCCCAATGGTTCCTGACCAGACTTTCTGAATAACCATTGCTAGGCTTTGTGAATAACTGAAATCAGACACTAGGTTTATAGCTTAAAAAAGATTTAACAATTTATTAATAAAGTAGCTTTAGCAAAGCAAAATTAATGTCTGCGATTTAAACTCAATTTTCTTTCATTCTAGCCCACATTCTCACACAAAGACAGAAACAAACAGACATGTGAAGGAAAAAAAACTAAGATGTAACTGGCCAGTTCACTTGAGCAGACTCCACGATCTGTAACATCACTGGCACATGGGATTGTATCTTGCTTAGCTGCTTACAACACCAATGTTTGCAAATGGTTCCCAGTAGGCTTCAGGGAAAATTCACTGATGACTTATAATTGAGATTCTGTTTTCCAAACTTCCAATAAGTTGATAACATGGGGATAACCAGGAAACAATCAAACCTCAACTCTGTAACTTTCACAGGCACAATCCTTCTAAATAAACCACAGTTCAAACTTTGGTTTCGCTTTGTTAAACTGATTGGCACCATAACTCCGTGGGAGACCCCCGTTGATATTCAATCATCTGTTTGAGCATACTGTTGTTCCGGAGTCAAAAAGTCTACAAAGTTCTTTGAACAAAAAAATCGAGCGGCAATCAATTTCTGGGTCTGATCTCAAAAATAAGTAGCAGTTTGTTTGGTCTCTTTTTCAAACCACAAGTTAGTGTTCAGTGTCCAAAAATCACCTTCAGCTCTCAGCTGTCCGTTCACTGTTCCAAATCAAAAATGATTTTAAAAAAAGAACAGAATAATGAAAAATTAACGAGAGTTCAGGACATTGTCTCACAGCAATCCCAGGAGGGCAACTCAAAATGTTGTAGGTGAAATGTTGGGTCCTGTAAGGACTCTGCCAGTCAATGCCCCTGAGTTGAACAGAATGATTTGAACAGTACAGCGACAGCTCTTAGCCATTCGTTTTCTTACATTGACTATTTGGCTCCACTACCATGTCTAACACACCAGGGACACAGGACCCTTTACACTTGACTCCTCCATGCCCCCGATTCCACCCTGTGTCTTCCACTGGACCTCTCCACCATGCCTCCAGTCCCACTTCAAAACTCCCCTCATCATTGACTCATTCTGGCCGATCCCCGTGCAAGAATCTATTCTCCTCTCCCTTGTGCCAGAGTTAAACTTGAAAAGTTAGTGACCTTACATGCAAATACACAAAGCCAACCATGCATGCCACCTTTAAACAATTGCAAACTGGGTACCAAAGGATTCTCAAGAGCCACCAACTCTATCTTCAAGATTACGGTAATTTCATAGGCTATGATGGCAAAGTATTTTTTGTTGTCACTGGTCTGGACAGCAACTGTTTTGAAAGGAATGGATGAAATGGGATGGAATGGATCTTATTAAAACTGCATTTTTAACTTAAAACCTTCACTTTGAGTCTCAGTGCTAGAAAGATATGTTACAATATGTAGTATGTGGAGTAATATACTATGGAATGAGGAAAATTATTTTTTACTCAGAATTGTGAGCCTTTGGAATTCTCTACCACACAGTACTGTGGAAGCTCATTTTTGAATATGTTTAAGGTGGAGATTGATAGATTTATGATTACCAGCAATGTACAGTGTTATGGGGAAAGGGTGGTTGAAAGGAATTGAAGTGTTTGATCAAGTATGATCATATTAAATGGTGATGAAGGCTCAACGGGTTGAATGGCCTTGTTCTTCTGTATCCAAGTGACAAGGGACAATGAGGAAGTGAAGAGAATTAGCATCAATAAAAAGTTTGAACTGGAGAAATTAATGTGGTTGAAAGTTGATAAATCTCCAGGACCTGAATCTACATCCCAGAGTATTGATGAAAGTAGCTATAGAAACAGCCTCTGCAGCAGTGATTATCTTCCCAAATTCTACAGATTCTGGACTGATTCCTGAGGATATAAAGTTAGCAAATGACATCGCACTAATGGAGAAGGAAGTGAGAGAGAAACAGGGAACTGCTGACCATTAGCCTGACATCAGAAGTAGGGAAAATACTAGAAACTATTATAAAGGCTGTGATAGGATCTGATTAGGTATAGTCAGCATGGATTCATGAATAAGGAATCATGTTTGACACACTAAGGTGTTTTGTTTTAAAGTTGTTACGAACAAAATTGATGAAGGAGAGCTGATGGGTTTGACTTGGTTTGATTTACTACTATCATATGTACCAAGGTATAGTGAAAAGTGTTGTCTTACGTGCTTTACAGGCAGATTGTACTATATAAGTGCATCAGTGTACTTAGATTTTCATAAGGCTTTCAATAGGGTTTGGTTAGAAAAATAACAACACACGGGATATGAGATAATGTACTGGCATGGATTAATGATTGGCTGATAAACGGAAAACAGAGTAGGAACAATGGGTCATTCGTACGTTGGCAGCTATAACTAGTGGGATACTGCAAGGATCAGTACTTGTTCCCTAGTGACTTACAACATATGTGGGTGATTTGGAGGTGAGTATTAAATATTCAAAATTTGCAGATGATACAAAGCTAAATGGGAATGGGTGCTGTACGAAAAATGTAAATAGGCATCATGAGGCTTTGGACAGGCCTAGTGAATGGGCAAGAACATGGCAGATGGAATATAGTATGGATAAAAGTGAGATTATCTGCTTTGATAGGAGGAACAGATGGGCAGCATATTTCTTAAATGGTAGGAATTGACAAGTGTTGATGCACAAAGGGACCTAGGTATCATTGTCAATTAATGTTTGAAGCCTAACATGCAGGTACAGCAAGCTATTAGGAAAGTTTTTAGAATGTTAGCCTTTATTGCAAAAGATTTTGAGTACAGGAGTAATGGAGTCTTGCTTCAATTGCATGGGAGCTTGGTTACACGGCACGTGGAGTACTGTGTGCAGTTTTGGTCTCCTTATCTCAAGAAAGATATTATTTCCACAAAAGGAGTACAGCAAAGGTTAGCCCAACTTGTCCCTGAGATGGAAGGACTGTTGTATGAAGACAGATTGAGCAAACTGGAAATGTATTCACGAGAGTTTCAAAGAAAGTGAAGTGGTGATCTCATTGAAACTTACAAAATACAGGTAGTTCTGCTATAACATGTTCGTTAACGCGAATTGGCTGTAATGCGATTGATGAATACTGGATGCTGTTTGGATAATGCAAACTTTCTACTGTACAGGTATAGTGATTGTCTGTAGCAATTTCCCTATAACGTGATTTTCTATCGCGCAATTTGCTATAACGCAAGGTTATACAAGAATGCAACTATCGCGTTATAGGAGAACTACCTGTACGTAGACAGCAATAGGGTGAGTAAAATGAATTGAGGTGTTCCATCAGCGATAACCAGATTGAATGGTCAGGCAGGCTCAACAGGCTGAATGGACTACTTCTGTTCTTATGTTCCAACTGTCTGCATTGTGATGCAGTTTAAGATTTATCAAAATTATGATAACATTGGCTTCGTAGTAATTTTAATGCCAAGTAAATCACTGTTTGAAAACATGACAACATATTTCACATATTTTGTAAATGTTACAGAAGTTTAAAAAAAAAATTCTGGCCTAGTAAAGTTTAATAACCACTTGACTACCCTTCAGTAAATGAGTAAAAGTTGGCAACTTTTTGACAATAGGATGCAGCATAGTTTAGTTACTGTTCTCATCACACAAACACCTTTCTACTTAATGAGCCAATGGATAGTAATTAGAGGATCAATTCTTGTTCCGATCAATTGTGGTAGAATTATCACTGTCTTAACTGACAGCACTTAGACGGAATAAGAAATGAATTTTATACTGTCCATAAAATGCTATGTAGAACCTAGATTTTGTTTTATTATTTTGTTTGTTTTTCCCTCACATTTCAATCTTCTCCCCATCTCTCCTGGTGCAGAATGCAATGGATCCCACTAATGTTCAAATAACCTGTTCTCCTTTGTAATTTGGACAGCGAGTATCAGAAGACTACTTGACTATTGGAGTTCAGCACACTTAAATGCAACTGCATCCTCATGTTATTTGTAGGCATTCTTACTTTACAGGAGGTCCCATTCAAGTATTCATGTGTGGATGAAATGTTTCTTCTATAATGACTTAGCAATGTCAAACTGTACTACATGTTGTGTTATGCCAGCTTTCATTAACCTGTGCACAGTATGCTACTCGTTGAAAACTTGTTCCATTTACGTATATTTTTAACTGTAGTGTTACTGTAGGCAATAGAGTCACAAAGTGATTGAACAAGCTGCAGAGCAATGCTGCAGTGCAAAATTTGACAGGCTGCAATATTCAGATTACCGACTAATATAAGCAACATTACTTCTATCACCTTTAGAAGGTTTTCCCAAAATTTGAATGAATCGCAGTAGAATTACAATGTTTATAAATAGTGTAGCTCTAAAGAGGGAAAGTAGATTTTTACGATGATTTTTTTTACACAAATCATCATTTGGAATGCATTTTAGCTCAAAACAAAAAGGACGAAACTAATGAATCTTAATGCTAAAATTAGGAAACGCATTTTACAATTTTTAATCGTATCTTGAGGTCACTGATAATTGCATTTTGTAATTCCTATTACAAATTACTTCCATTTCACAACAATTTAAAAGGAATAACCCGATTGGTCTGTCTGTTCCAGATCAATTTCAATTAATGTGCAATTCTGATTTTAAAAAGATCAATGAAGAGTGGTTGCAGGTTTTTGTCCAAAAGGAACTTAATAATATCATATTACAAGTATATGAATATGCTGCAACCTTGCTCAATCACCATTTCTAACGAAGTCTACATGTCGTTAGCAATGCAATATATTCCGTTGACATGCTCAATTTCCCCTATTTCCTCTCGCTATATACTTTTGATGCATAGTTAATATACTTAAATTAACTTCTTGCTTACCTATTTGACATGATGGCTGGAGTGTGGTTTCTGATTGCTTGGACTTCCCTTGAGCTTAATGGGGTGGTTGGTTTTACAGACTTGTTGATTTCATCCCCCCACACTGTAGCAGATCCTCCAGCCTTCACTGAGGCTGGCCGGCTTCCCAGCTGAGTTACCTGCAAGGTGAACACCCCCCTCTCCCTCTAGCAAATTTTACTGCTTTGCGAAACAACTGTGTGTGCGTGCACACTGGCTTATGCTTTTAGGAGCCCCTGAAGTTTCTTCCAAAGCTCAGCGTCTCTCCCACTTTGCTCCTCCAACTCCAGGGCAACCACGACGCTGGCGCATGCGCAGTTTCAGGGCTGACGGGGGCTCCACGGGAAGCCTG
>NC_063338.1:21838740-21877287 GCF_021869965.1 Rhincodon typus
TCAGGGCTGACGGGGGCTCCACGGGAAGCCTGAGGGCGCATGCGCAGCTTCAGCGCTGACGGGGAGCTGTGTGGAGTGAGCCTGAAGGCGCATGCGCAGCTTCAGCGCGGCCTGGTGTCTTTTGTGGGGGGAGTGAGCCTGAAGGCACATGCGCAGCTTCAGCGCTGACGGAGAGAGCCTGAAGGCGCATGCGTGCTATGCGCAGCTCGTTTCAGTGTCGCCTTGGCAACCAGGAGATGGCTCACGTTTTTGGTCACTTTCGGCTAGAATCTCACCAATCAACCTGTTCAGAGATATTACTGCCACACCTAGGGAACAGTTGGGACTTGAACCCGGGCCTCCTGACTGGGAGAGCAAACAAAAGCCCATTTTCTGAAGAAGGGTCCCGACCCGAAACGTCAACTTTCCTTGCTCCTCTGATGCTGCCTGGCCTGCTGTGTTCCTGCAGCTCCACACTGTGTTGTCTCTGACTCCAGCATCGGCACTTCTTGCTATCTCCAAGTGATTTATCACCTCCTGACTCGGAGGTAGGGACATTACCAATGCATCACAGTCAGGATGAGTTGCAGCCTGAACCTCCTGCAGCCAATCTGCCTCTCATCAGTTTGCTCACACTGCAGCCACATTGGGTTGATCTTTTTTCTTTTTCTGATTTCAGATACATACTTTCTTCAATTTAAAACAAATCTTTGTATTCACACATAGTCACAACCGCAGTTCAGTTCCGTACAGTGGCATACTAAGGATACAAACAAACATTGGAGTTTGATTCCATTCCTAAAAACCAAAGGCATTTCTTTCGCCTACAAGACTACATTTACATACATCCGGGGTGAGGGAAGAGAAAATAAAGATTATTAGCTGCGGAGTGGAATGAGAGTAGCTTGTTACCACCTTTGCTTGGCTTCCCTGTCACTGCCAAGCAGATTGGCATCCCAGTGCACAGGGAGTTGGGAACATGTCGTGCAGAAGATGGATTGTACCGATTCTTAAGTTTCCTTGCACCCGCCCGCATCCCCACCTTCAAAGCCGTCTCCTCATTATCGAGGAAATTTCATCCCAAGGAGTATGCAAAAGAAGATGGACCAGGAAAATAATTGGGCGAGACTGCTGCAGATCATGTATAATGCAGCAAATGAAATTAACTGTTTCATTAATAAGCATTTAAAAGGCGAAGGACGAGTGAATATTGTTGTTGTTAGACCTAATGAACAGAAGTAACTTATTTTCTCTTTCCTCCTTGTTTGACAGCAACAGTTTTTTTAACATTTCTAATTAGGATGCTGTCTTTGTAATTCAGCATATACTTAGCTTTGTGCAATTTGGAATTAAGCCAAACAAGTATTTTTCAGTTAACGTGATAAAAATCAGTTCTATTATGTTAAAATCCATATAGAAAATATTAAAAGCACTATTCTTATGTCTTAGTAACCTGCACAAACACACACCGAAACTCCAAGTATACAGAAAAATACAATTTTGCAGAGAATCAGAGATTAAACTTCGTCAAATTAGAAAATGCTAAGCCAACGAAGTCGTCCATGCCCACAAGCATCAAAACCCAGACAATGCCCAGATATTGGCTGATAACATTTCAGCCACATAAGTGTCAAGCAGTGGCTGTTTCCAAAAGTCAGAGTTTAATCAATTCCTTTTGGCATTACCATCATAGAATGCCTCACTATCAGCAACCTGGTTGTCAGTATTGACCAAAAGTTTAACCAAGTCAGCCACATAAATACTGTGACTACAGCGGAGGCTAGAGATTGGTTATTCTGTCATGAATGACTTACCTCCTGACTCTCTAATACCTTTCCCCAATCTACAAGCTGCAGAGATAGTGATTGAGACACATTAGTTGCAGTCTACCAAAATTCCCTAGATCTGGAAAGGTTCCAGCAGAATGGAAAACTGTAAATGTCGCACTTTTGTTCAAGGAGGGAAGCAGAAAGCAAGAAAATAGAGCTAAGAATGGAATGGTACTCATCAAGGACAGAGAAGCATTGAATGCTCTATGGAAGAAGCACTTTAAGACTATCTTCAACCAAGACTGAGTCCTCAACATGAGTGACCTCAACTTCACTTCACAGCATGCTACCCATCGTTACCTCAGCACAACCCCAGAAATTGAAAAGGCTATTCAACAGCTGAAAACCAACAAGTCTGTTGGTGCAGACAGAATCTCCACCAAAATACTGAAATATACTGGGGAACATGGTTAGATCATATACTTGACCTCATTTCCATCATCTGGAAGACGGAGGGATGCCAGGAGATCGTTGCGATGCTGATAATTGTAACCATTTTCAAGCAAAGAGATAACATCAACTGTAGTAATTACAGAGGAGTATGTCTGCTGTGTGCCACAGGGAATGTCCTCGAAAAATATCCTCCTCAATCGCCTCCTCACAGTGGCTGAAAAACTCTTTGAATTCACAATGTGAATTTTGTCCATCAAGAGGCATAGAGGATATGATCTTCACAGCAAGATAAATTTGAGTAAAATACAAGGAGTATTCAGAGCAAATATAAAGCAACATTTATTAATGGTTTTTTTTGACATCTCCAAGCCCTTTCATTCTGTCAGTCAGAAGTTACTATGGAGACTACTCCTCAAATTTGGTTGCTCATAGAAATTCATTACCATCCTCCACCTGTTGCCTGATGCAGTGCAAGCTCTGATCCTCACCAAAGGATCAATCACAGATATAATACTCATGCAAATGGGGTGAAGCAAGGCAATGTCATCACACCAAGCCTCGTTTCTATGTTCCTTACCACAACATTTCCCACCCATATCCATGAAACTTCCTACTGGTGTGGGGCTAATCTACAGGACAAGTGGGAAACTCTTCACGATTCATTACCAACTATCCAGAACTAAGAAACAAAAAAAAAACCATGTTTACTGGAAATCTGAAACAAAAACAGAAATTGCTAGAGAACCTCAGCAAGTCTGGCAGCATCTGTGGAGAGGAAGCAGAGTCAACGTTTCGAGACCAGTGACCCTTCTTCAGATTTAAGAATACCCTAGCGTCTGTCACCAAGCTGCAGTATGCAGATGAAGATTGCATACACAAACACTCAGAGACTGAACTCCAAACTACTGATGTTTCACAGCGGCATATGAAAAAATAGACTCTAGGCTAAACATCAGGAAGTCAAAGGTCTTCTAACAGACACTCCTGCCACCCTCTCTCCCCTGGATATCAAGATCCATGGTGAGTCACTGAATAATGTAGACTAATTCCCATATATTAGGAGCCTCCGCTCACCCAACTTTGCAGACATCAACAGTGAAATTTGACATTGTTTCTATTTGCCAGCAATGCCTTCGTCTATCTGAGGAACAGAGTGATGACAAAGACCTCAACACTAACATAAAATTCATGATCTTCAGAAGTAGTAGTATTACAAGCCAGCCCTCCATCTGAGTCCCAAAATGGACAATGTACAGCACACACCTTAAGCTCCTTGGGAAATATCAATAGTGATGGCTTTGCAAAATCCTGCAAATGTACTGGTTGGATAGGCAATGCAACATCAGTGTCCTTTTCAGGCTAATAGCACCAGCATTAGGCACTGGTTATGATCCTGTTACGCTGGCTGGGTAAACCATATTATCAGCATACAAAGAACATATAGCATAGGAACAGGCCCTTTGGCCCTCTAAGTCTGTTCCAACACATTTTGCCCTTCCATATTAAAACTTTTTTCACTTACAGCATCTGTATGCCACTATTCTCTTCCTACTCTGTATTTGTCCAGGTGCTTCTTGAATGCTGCTATTGTGTCTGCTTCCACCACCTCCTCTGGCAGCGTAATCCAGGCCCTCACCATGCTTTGTGTGAAAAACATGTCTTGCACATCTCTTTTAAATTTCCCTCCTCACACCTTGAACCTGTGTCC
The DNA here is from genome assembly GCF_021869965.1 of Rhincodon typus. Classification (NCBI taxonomy): domain Eukaryota; kingdom Metazoa; phylum Chordata; class Chondrichthyes; order Orectolobiformes; family Rhincodontidae; genus Rhincodon; species Rhincodon typus. The sequence goes on from NC_063338.1 coordinate 21,842,650, forward strand.
CCTAGTAATGCCTTTTACAAGACTTTAAAACAAGCTCTCCCAGTTTCATCAAACCAAGTGATTACTGGAACTGTAGTAGAAACACTTCAAGGATATCCTCAAAGCCTCCCTGGAAATATGTACTTTGTGGGAATGTCTAGTCCAAGACCACCCAAGCTGAAGAAGAAAGAACCAACATTCTGAGCATTTCTGACATTTCTTGACGGACACCAAATGCAAACAGCAGAAGGAGTGTGCGAAAATCCAAGTACCCCACCCATGCATTTAAGCAAACACCACTTGTCCCATCCTTAGCAGTGCTTGTGGATCCAGCATTGGAATGTTTAGTCATTTTAGCACTCAGAAATATGTAAGGTTCTGAGGGGACTTGACAAAATAAATGCTGAAAAGAAGTTTCTCCTTATTGGACATTGGATATTTTCAAAATAAGGAGTGTAATATTTAAGATGGAGATTACAAGGAATTTCATCTCCCAAGTGCCTAGTAGTATTGTGAATTCCATCTCCAGTAGAGCGGAAAGCCAGCCTGCTTTGCTGCAGATTTTGGGCATGTGGCCATTCTCCAGAATGCCAGAATCTATTGTTTTGCCAATGGGCCAATATGATCCAGAAAATCTAATAGGATGCCATCCATCCTGGCAGAATTGCCCATTTTCTGTTCTAGGGTTCTAGGCCAGCTTCCAATTCCACAAGGATAAGGTTAGCTCACAATAGGACAACTTACAATTGTTTCTCTGAGGTTTCCTTCTGATTATGTTGTTTAGCAAGGGATCTGTTTGAGTTGGCCAGTAGTTTGGCAGCAATAGCATATATCAGACGTATTGAAGAAATCTCCACGGCTCCTTTGACAGATAATTATGGAAGGGCAGAACTAACTCTTGCAAAGAAACAACATTGAATGAAACAGACAGAATGGTGTCCTTATGTTTTGTAATCCTTAATGATTCTGTAATACACCATGGCTAATTTGATGTCTTCCGAACCCACAACCTTGACGACTTAAAAAGACCAAGGCAGTTGGCAATGGGGGCATAGTAACTTGAAGTCACACACCTTCCTGACTTCCTGGAAATGTATCACTGCCACTCCTTCATCGTTGTTAGATCAAAACCCTGGAACAATGATCTAGGAGCACCTTAACCTCACGTGGACTCACAGTTTAAGGCAGAGGCTCGCTGCCGTCATTTCAAGGACAGTTAGAGATGGGCAATAAATGCTGGTTTTGTCAAGAATAAATGAACAACGTGCAAAGAAATCACCTTGTGCAGTTTCCATACACTTTCCTTGTGTTTGCTCCACGCATGCTAAAGCAAAGCTGCCAAATTTCTTACAATGAATTAGTGTTATTACTGGTATTGTGCTTTCTTCTTTGCTGTAATTACCCTTTCCAGAAACAAGTTATGGAAAGAATTGCACAACGTTCTCTACAATTGGACAACAAAAATTGTCAATTCCCTCAAGATTCTAAAGCCATTGCTCAATGCTGCAGCATCTGGGTTTCAGTTTGATATGGTAAACTAGCTTCACATCACATAAAGAATGAGAAAGGTTCTGGTACATTGTATGGTCAAGTCAGAGGTCTCAATTGTCCCAGGTTTTATCATAGCTTGAAGATGATTGAAGAACGATCCAAAATATTTGTGTATGCAATTAATGGAAATTCTGCCCATCTACATTCTAAGCACAACTCTTCGGAATGTTGTGGACATCTGGCTTTTTCTTTAGCGTGTATTGTTGGAATGCATGTGTCAATTGTGTCACAAAGCAGAAATTTCCCAAAACCCAAGACCAATGGCATAGGAGCAGAACAGGCACTGACAACTGGAAAATTTGACTTCACCCCTTTCATTACAAAACATGAATTTTGGCTGATATTTTAGATTACTTTATGGTTGTATTAGAATGAATCTCACTCTCAGACAAATACAAGGTAGAGACTAAGCTGGGTCCTTACTTTTACCCATAGAAGTTATATAACCTTTGGGACTCTTGAAGAGTCTGAAATATTTTGCTATTTCATTGTTTGCAGTTTTGCAGCAGATGTTTAACACAGGCTATTATTATAATTAATTTCAATGTTTCTTCTTCTCCTAGTATAGATTGGTGGCACTTACTATTGTGAAATATTGTTTGCGAATGTAAGACAAAGCTAACTGTAATTTTAAAGCATTTTAGCATAACAGGATGAACTGAAAGAAAAGTTCTTATAACTGAAACTTTCACAAGTTATCAAAATCCCATGCTAACCAGCAAGTGAAGTTCAAAGAATATTGGGTATTACTTTTGAAATTCTGTAATCATCGCATTTCATGTAAGACTGATACAAAACTTAACAAAAGCATGAAGAGTGACCAGCAGCTACTAGTGATGGATTGCTTTCAATCACCATTAAGTAAGCATTGGCTACAATTATGGAAATGGACCACAACCTCAAGTTATTTATGGATGTATTGAACTTTTAAATGGAACATGTGTTTTTTTAAAAGAAAGAGACAATGTGAAATGCTGGCTGATAATGTAAATTCAATGGCTTTCTAAAATCCCTATGAAGTGTCGCATCAGAATGTCAAAAGAATGTCAGACAGCATCACTTCAAAGGAAGAGATGCCGTTCAGAAAGCTGAATGTTGATTTCCTACAGTTTGTGTCCCAGATTAAAGGCATGATGTAAGTTGAAAGAAATGCAGTTCTGGGCAAAAAACACGTTTGTGTTTTACTTATCAAGGAATATACAAGCAGGGAGGGTAAAAACTAACTGTGACCCTTATATGCTAGTGTACTATCTAGTAGTTCAAGTTACACTGAATTGTGCTGTGAAGAGACAACTGAAAATTTTCACTAGACATTCTGTATGTATGGCTGAAAGGAAATAGTAAATGACATGGGCAATGGCTAGAAAATTGGAAAAAAATCACAAAATCACCAGTGAAGAGCTTCTTGATGTGAAGAGCGTAACGTCCCACCTTCAAACCAAGTGTTGAAAGCAAGATGGGACTCTCACAAGTGAGCATGACAGGCCTATTTGCATACATTGGTCTTGCATTATTACTAATCTTACTTCATTAATATGCAGTTTCCCATTCACCATCTACTGGATAGCAATAAGGCAGCAACAATTTTGAAAATGAAAGTCAAAGCAGTTACTTGGCAATGCCGTCTCACTACATGCTCCTTCACGTCTCCATTTTGGACACCAGGCACCAACATCTCGTGGCAGACTGCATGGGCAGCAACAGCACACATCTGCCATCCAGACACTTTTGCATCCGACACATACTAGCTTCACCATAACGTCATGGCAAATCTCTGATCCACTTACTGTATGGTTTTGCATTTACATGCTACAATTTGGAGTGCACTGGCACCTTTTTTGGAAAGCTACTGCAAGGACACTTTACGCAAAAGTACCCATCTCGTGAATTAGATGCTGTATCTCAGGACTGCTCATTCACTCACTTAGTACTGACTCACTTTGTGCCTACTTTGGTGCCCACAACATCCCTCCCTTGCCTTGCCTTGCCTTGTGGCGTTTTGCCCTCTCAGCCCGATCTTCAAGCCTCAGTAATTCCATCTGATCTTGCTTTTTAGCACAGATCCATTTTCATGATTGTCATGAGCAGTCAAGGTGTGGACATGTTGCTTTACAGCATCTATCTCACAGCTACAGCATATTCCAGAAACCGACATCAGAAACACACTGATGTGCATCTACCAAATGGCTAAGACTCAAAGTCTAAGGGAAACAGTCCTCAGTCAGGTCAAAGGGGGCCACCGCCAGTAGTGGCATCTTGATGCAATAAGTAAAGGGCATCATTCAATCTCAGTACAGGGCCTTCAACACAGTCAATCGACTGCTTCAGATGGGCTTGGTCAGCAGGTGCATAACACAGCAGTCAGGGGAGTTAGTCCTGCAGGTCCAGTGCTAACAGTTAGGGAAATATCAGTAAGTCAAGGTTGTCTGTCCAATTTGGTCAGAAGCGTGGGCCACAGTCAGCACAAAAGTCATTTGAATGAATTAGCTATAAGAGGCAAGATGAGCTATAAAGGAGAGGCTAAAAAAAACTCGGGTTGTTTTCTCTGAAGCAGCGGGGGCTGAAGGGAGACTTGAAAGAAGATTATGAGCTATGTAGATAGGATTGACAGACGGAATCTTTTTCCCAGAGTTGAAATGTCTAATACTAGGGGACATGCACTTAAGGTGAAAGGGCGGTGAGGGGAGTTCAAAGGAGATGTGAGGGACAAATTTTTTATATAGCGTGGTAGGAGTCTGGAACGCTGTGCCAGGGGTGTTGGTGGAGGCAGATACAATAGGGGCATTTAAGCGACTTTTAGATAAGCACATGAATATGCAAGGAATGGATGGATATGGACCAAGGCCAGACAGAAGGGATTAGTTTAATTTGGCATCATGTTCGACACATGGACCAAAGGATCTGTTCTTGTGCTGTATTGTTATATGGTCTATATGTTAAAGTTGGGGAGTCCATCAGATGAAATCAATGCTGAAAATTAGAGTCAGCAACCTGGGATCCAGCGGAATCAAGAATGGTGACTGGGGGAAATATGTCATTAAAGTGGAGGATGGGATGGAGGATACTGCAGGGTTGGGGAGTGCTGGTGGTTATCAGTGGTCACCACCACCTGGCCTCAATGAGGGACTGTGTAGTGCAGTGGTGATCATGACTAAACTGCAGGGCCAAGGCTAAGGGGGTAATGTTGAGAGCTGCAGATGCAATTCCAAGTGATATTTGGGAACATGGAGGATCATTACTGTTTGTCTGGCCAGGAAGTGCTGGGGTACAAAAAAGGACATGGAGATTCAGGGAGGCCACTTGATTACCAGGCTGAGCCTGAGATTTACTATGTCTCTTTCATAGTGTAGGTTGAGGTCACCTGTAATCATAGTACTGTGCATGTGAAAGTTATGCAGTGTCAAACTGTATGGGGTGCAAATGCTGGTTGTAGGCAATCTTCTCCATGTCATTAGTCATTGCAGATTGAAGATAGTAATCTCTGTGAAACAGAAATAATCAAAGGTGACCTTGAAATGGCATTTGCAGGGCACAAAGCACAAAGGTACTGCAGTATCTCGTAGATTGCACAAATAATTCCTTCTCACCTTGAGCTGTTAACTATTCACCAACATGATCTTACAATGATTGCTGCTGCATTTATCAAGATGAGGTCTCATGTCACAATTCCATGCAGAGGTATTCCATGGCCCTCTTTGTCAGAGTGCTCCTCATCCCACTGTATGGATGCACTGTCACAGAACTATACCAACTGCTGGAGCAGGACATGGGTGTGGAAGGAGTAGGTGGCTATCCTAGCCGGGTGACAGCTGTGTTAAAGTTTTATGTAACTGGCCCCTGTTTGGGACCTCTCAATCTTCAATCCATAAATACATAAAGGCAATTACTGATGCAATTTCTGCCAGGTCATTCAACTTTATCCCATATCCTTGTGGCAAATTCATTGTTACAGCCCTGACAGTATGTTATGGCAACATGCTTTTTCCCTGGCATAAGGTAGGATAGACTGTATACACAGGGCCATATCATAGCATAACTAAATTCATTCAATAGAAAAGAGGCAAATAATCTATGATCATTGGTGCTATTTACTGGAAGTCTGCACCAGGTAGCCAGGGAGCTGCCATGACGCATTTATCCTTGGGAACACTTGATGCCTTATAAAGATGGTTAGTGGGAGACAAGGCTGATAACCAGGACTGATGACCCAGTTACACACTGCATGACTGAAGCCAAGCATAGATGCAACACTGACTATTCTTCAACCAGGGGCCTTGGTGAAGCAGGTGAAGATGAACTTCAGATGCTTAGAAAAATGGAAAGAACTGCAGATGCTGTCAATCAGGAACAAAAGCAGAAGTTGCTGGAAAAGCTCAGCAGGTCTGGCAGCACCTGTGAAGAAAAAATCAGAGTTAATGTTTCGGGTCCGGTGACCTTTCCTCAGAACTGGGGAAGTTCTTCACAGGTGCTGCCAGACCTGCTGAGCTTTTCCAGCAACTCTGTTTTTGTTCAGATGCTTGGATCAGTCTGAGGAACCTTGCAATACACTCAGGATGGAACATACTGTAAAATTAATGCATGCTGTGCTCTCCACAATTACAGCAGGCAAATGGAGATGTGATCAAGGTTGAAGAACAATGAGGGCAGGAATAGTACTCCACAGAGGAAGACGAGAACATTGAGCAGGAGAAACATCAACTCGTGCATGACACAGTGCAGCAGTGTCAAGCATAACAACCCATACAGGACTTAATTAACACCCAGTTCCAGTAGATGAGAGCTGAATGCAGTGAGCATTCATTTGTCCAAATGTTTAGCAGTCTGTTTCTGATCTGAAATTAAAGGCAGCTTCAGTTTGGTTTGCTGAATCAACATGAATGTTTTGAAGCATTCTAAGACTTCCTATATGTGACGGTCTTGCATTGGACAGTGAGAAGGTGCTAGGCTACACTGAGCATTGGGAAAAGGTAGCACCGACTTCGGGTTGTAAGATGGGATGTGGCTAAGGACAGATAAGCTGTGACGCTTGGTTCTCAAACAGCAATAGATGTACTGCAGAAATTCACCAAAGATCCTTAGACAGCACAATCCAAATCCATGATTACTTCCTTCTGGAAAGACAACAGCAGGAAATATATGGGAAAATTGCAACCTGCAAGTTCCCCTCCAAGCTACTCACCATCCTGACTTGGAAATATTTTATTGTTCCTTCACTGTTGCTGACTCAAATTCCTGGAATTACCCTCCTAAAGACATTGTGGGTCTATCTACAGCACGTGGACTGCAGCAGTTAAAGAAGGCAGCTCACCAAGGGCAACTAGGGACAGGCAATAAATGCAGGCCAGCCTGGGAGAATAAAATAAAAAGAAAGGCAAAAATATATTATAGAACCTTATACCACTTGATAGTTAAGTGCAAGCAGAAAGTCGTGTTTTATTCAGTAGCTCATAATTCACACAAACTCTTGCTTTTTTTTTAACAAGACTAGCCCAACACAATGCTGAAATGAATTGAGAATAAGTAATTAGGGTTGACCAGAGGAAATCAAAGCAGTAGTTTTAGTAAACAACGTGGCACTACTTGGTTTGTTTTGCTTCATCTCTGCTCATGTTTGTGGCCCTAGGGAGAATCCATTGCTGAAACCACCCTCGTCAAGATGGTTGCCAACTCTTTTTACCTGACTTGGCTTTCATACACTGTTAGTTTTATGCATAAGACAAGCTGTTGAGTCAGATTTTCCAAATGCAGGCTGCAGTCAGTCAATTTCACTCACTAGTCATCTATTTCAAGAAAGCAAAAATACTTTTCAAGGTATTGATCTCCCAAGATCTATTTCCAACAATAAAGTTCTGTACTTGAAATGGATGTTGTAATAATTGTCCTATGTATTTATGTTAATAACCAGTAGAGGGCAATCAATCAACATACTGGAACATTGCAAGGCACTTGGATCATGAGAACACTGTGGAGCTGGATGAACACAGCAGGCCAGGCAGCATCAGAGGAGCAGGAAAGCTGACGTTTCGGAACTTAGATCATTAATGTTTTGTAAACAAAAGAAAGGAACTAAGCATGCTGGAAATCAGAAAGAGAAATTGCTGGAAAAACTCAGCAGGTCTGGCAGCATCTATGGAGAGAAAGGAGAGTCAATATTTCAAGCCCAGCGACCCTTCTTCAGAACATTCTGAGAAGAGAAATGTTAACTTGGTTTCTCTCCATAGATGCTGCCAGACTTGCAGAATTTTTTGACTAACTTTTAGTAAGCTGTTTCATTTGCTTCTAGCATGATTTCTTTGTCTCTTAATACAAGCTTAGGTCAGACTTCATAGTAACTGTTAATCTATGTTTATTGTTACACTGTACATGATGATAAGGCTATGGAACAACATGTTCTGATCTGCGTAAGGTCCAGCTTCTTGTAGGACACAGGCACATGACTACAGAGGTCACAGAGACATGACAGATGCCCTCAGAGGCTCATCTACATATTCATTGCTCCATAATTGTCTTCAAGGATACACCAATCAAGAACAATTTATCTTTCCAAACATTCAGTGACAAGTAGTACAGTACCCCTTAAACCGGTCATTAGAATTGTTACTCTGAACAAAAAAGGCTATCCATCACACCGCTATTAAAAAATGCAAGACAGAACTGAGGATATAATTTGGGAAACCTGGCCAAAGAAACAGTTAACAGACTCAGGCAGCAGGCCATGGAGGAGTCCATGAGACTTGACTGCCTTTCTCTCTTCTATAGTTTTGTGCACTGAGTTGCCTGTGGAGACAGAGCACACTGTGTCTTCCAGTACTCGTGTTGGCTTCTATGACCAGTAGGCAATTTTTTTTTTCTTTTGGCGGGGGGGAGGGCTGTTACTTGGCAAGAGTGCAAGCATCTCCTCCAAGATAACATTTTCATTTAATTTGATATGTTTTTGTTGAGGTTTTGTGGCAGTGCCTTTTTGTGCGGTTTTCATTTATTAATACACGCTCACTGAAACGTTGCTGTGCTGTTGTAGGAGACTTGGTGAGCTTTTGCAGTGCATCTGGGACATTGTCTACACTGCTGCCACTCAGTGTCAAGAGATGTGAATATTTAAGGTGGTAGACAGGCACTTATCACGCAGACTCCTTTGTCCTGGATTGTATTGAGCTTCTTCGATGTTGTGGGGGCTGTATTCATCAAGACAAGTGCAGCTTTGTCGATTGCAGACACGCTTTGAGAAGTCATGAGGTGAGTTACTCACTGCAAAATTCCTAGTCACTGACCTGATCTTGCAGCCATAGTATTTATATGACTGGTCCACTTCATTTTCTGATCAATGGCAACCCAACAGGACATTAATGGTTGAAGATTTAGAAATTATAATGTCATTGAATATCAAGTGGAAATTGTTAGATTCTCATATATTAGGAATTATTATTTTCTGGAAATAGTGTGGCATTAATATTACTTGCCAGTTATCAGCCCAAGCGTCAATGTTGTCCAGATCATGCTGTATGAGGAGCTATGAATGGTACTCAACACTGAGTGAATATCCTCACTTCAAACTTCAGTGTCATCGATGAAGTAGCTGAAGATGTTTGGGCCTGGAACACTACCCTGATGAACTCCTACAGCGATGTTCTGGACCTAACATAATTGATCTCCAGTAATTACAATCATCTTCCTTTGTGCTATGTAGTCTCCGCCAATGGAGAATCCACCCCACTCACTGATTCCCATTGATTTGAGTTTTGCCAGGTCTCCTTGATTCCACACCTCTGTCAAATGACTGCCTTCAACATCAAGGCAGTCATTTTTGTCTCACTTCTTGAGTTCAATTCATTTGTCTGTGTTTAGACCAACGTTGTAATAAGATCAGGAGCTGAGTATCCCAACACATCTCAAATGAGAATTAGTGAGGCAGTTGTTTCTGTGTAAGTGCCACTTCATATTAATGCCAAAAACACCTTAAACACTACACGTTAATCTACTGTCAGTTAGTATTAATTTTTGTGTCAGTGATTTTTAATTTACAGATGACAAAATCATTGTAAGGTCTTCTGCTTCATAACTTCAGGGCAAAAAAAAAATCCCAGAACCAAGAGCTGTCTTTCTCTCTGTATCTGTCTTCACCCCCACCCCCCTTTAACCACCACCAAAACCATAATCCCATGAATTTGTACAGGGTCAGGAAGACATATATAAATTTGCTGTATGAGATATTCCACCTCCCAACAAGCTGATAATTTAAGATGTGGGTTCCCTGCTATAGATTAAAAGAAAGCTTAGGAGGAGCAGCATAAAATCAGTAAAACATCATTTTTTTAACTTCATTAGGTCAGGGCTAGAATCCACCCTAGTTGTTAGTCAAGAATGCCTGTTCTCAACCGTCCTACTCTGAAGGCTGAAAGTCAGCCTGTTTAAAGTATCAAAGAACAAAGAAAATTACAGCACAGGAACAGGCCCTTTGGCCCTTCAAGCCTGCGCTGATCCAGTTCCTCTATCTAAACCTGTCGCCTATTTTCCAAGGATCTGTATCCCTCTGCTCCCTGCCCATTCATGTATCTGTCTAGATACATCTTAAATGACACTATCGTGCCTGCCTCTACCACCTCCACTGGCAACATTTTCCAGGCACCCACCACCCTCTGCATAAAGAACTTTCCACGCATATCTCCCTTAAACTGTTCCCCTCTCACCTTGAAATCGTGACCACTAGTAATTGAGTCCCCCACTCTGGGAAAAAGCTTCTTGCTATCCATCCTGCCTATACCTCTCATGATTTTGTAGACCTCAATCAGGGCCCCCCTCAACCTCCGTATTTCTAATGTAAATAATCCTAATCTACTCAACCTCTCTTCATAGCTAGTGCCCTCGATACCAGGCAACATCCTGGTGAACCTCCTCTGCACCCTCTCCAAAGCATCCACATCCTTTTGGTAATGTGGCAACCAGAACTGTACGCAGTATTCCAAATGTGGTCGAACCAAAGTCCTATACAACTGTAACATGACCTGCCAACTCTTGTACTCAATACCCCGTCCGATGAATGAAAGCATGCCGTATGCCTTCTTGACCACTCTATCCACCTGCGTTGCCACCTTCAGGGTACAATGGACCTGAACACCCAGATCTCTCTGTGCATCAATTTTCCCCAGGGCGTTTCCATTTACCATATAGTTCGCTCTTGAATTGGATCTTCCAAAATGCACCACCTCGCATTTGCCTGGATTGAACTCCATCTGCCATTTCTCCGCCCAACTCTCCAATCTATCTATATTCTGCTGCATTCTCCGACAGTCCCCTTCACTATCTACTACTCCACCAATCTTAGTGTCATCTGCAAACTTGCTAATCAGACCGTCTATACCTTCCTCCAGATCATTTATGTACATCACAAACAACAGTGGTCCCAACACCGTTCCCTGTGAAACACCACTGGTCACAGTTCTTTATTTTGAGAGACTCCCTTCCACTACAACTCTCTGTCTCCTGTTGCCCAGCCAGTTCTCTATCCATCTAGCTGGTACACCCTGGACCCCATGCGACTTCATTTTCTCCATCAGCCTACCATGGGGAACCTTATCAAATGCCTTACTGAAGTCCGTGTACATGACATCTACAGCCCTTCCCTCATTTATCAACTTTGTCACTTCCTCAAAGAATTCTATTAAGTTGGTAAGACATGACCTTCCCTCTTGCCTATCACTAATAAGCCCATTTTCTTCCAAATGTAAATAGATCCTATCCCTCAGTATCTTTTCCAGCAGCTTCCCCACCACCCCACCAGGCTCATGGATCTATAATTACCTGGATTATCCTTGCTACCCTTCTTAAACAAGGGGATAACATTAGCAATTCTCCAGTCCTCCAGGACCTCACCCGTGCTCAAGGATGCTGCAAAGATATCTGTTAAGGCCCCAGCTATTTCCTCTCTCACTTCCCTCACTAACCTGGGATAGATTTCATCCGGACCTGGGGACTTTTCCACGCTAATGCCTTTTAGAATACCCAACACTTCCCCCCGCCTTATGCCAACTTGACCTAGAGTAATCAAATATCTATCCCTAACCTCAACATCCGTCATGTCCCTCTCCTCAGTGAATACCAATGCAAAGTACTCATTAAGAATCTCACTCATTTTCTCTGACTCCTCGCATAACTTCCCTCCTTTGTCCTTGAGTGGGCCAACCCTTTCTCTAGTTACCATCTTGCTCCTGCTCCAATCCCCTCCTGTATTGGTGCCAATTAATGGAGCAGGTAGAAGTCAAAATGCTAGGGCACAAGTTGAGATATGTAGTTCTCATCACAGTTATGTCAGGATTCCACCCAACCAGCCATATGTTTTGCTGAATAATCTACCACAATTCTTTACAATTGGTGCAACCATCACCTAAAAATATTTCTGATTGTCATATAGTTGTCGGGTGCAAAATCTCCCACACACTCATCATGCTGATACCAATGATATAAGTTTTTGAGAAGATTTGTAGCTTGGGTTGTGCGTGAGGTTGTAGACTTGCTCGGTGAGCCAGTGTGTTTGACTGTATAGGTTTCGTCACCCTGCTAGGTAACTTCGTCAGTGCGCCTCTGGTGAAGCATTGGTGTTCTGTCCCGCTTGTTATTTATATGCCAGTTCTCACTGGTCTCCGTACGCATGGACAAAGAAGGACATGAATTCGACTGGGACAAGACATCCATAATAGCACAAGCCAAACAGAGACATGCCAGAGAATTCCTGGAGGCCTGGTATTCCAACCAGAACTCCAACAACAAACACGTTGAACTGGACCCGATTCACAAACCACTGAAAAACAAAACCAGAACCAATGCCATCCACCCCAGCAAACCAAGGCATATAAATAACAAGTGGGATAAAACACCAATGCTTCACCAGAGGCACACCAACAATGTTCCCTAGCAGGGTGACAAAATGTCTGCAATCAAACACACCGGCTCAATGAGCAAGTCTACAACTTCACCAATGATGTAGATAAGGAAGGAGAATGTGGTACTATAGTGACAATTTAGGCAACTATGTCAAAGATTAGCAAACAGCGCCTCAAAAGTAGTAATCTCTGGATCACTCCCTTTGTCTTGTGCAACTGAATATAGAAATAGAAGAATGAGACAGATGAATGAAAGATAGAGCATGAGGGTGGGCATCAAATTCTTGGAGAACTGTGACTGGCACTGGGGGAGATGGCATCTGTACAACCAGCACAGGTTGAACTTGAACAGAGCTAGGACTGAGTTTCTTGCAGGGAATTTTGCTAGTGCTGTTGGGGAGGCTTTAAACTAACTATTGGAATGTGAGAACTAGGAGAGAATATTAGACAGTAATGTCAGAGTACTGGGAGAGATTGTAGCATGAGAATAAAAAAAATAAGTTAATAGGGAATTTGAAGTAAGGGAGGAATTAAAACTTTCTAAATCAGGGTTACATCCCGTGCATGTGAATGAACCAAGTGTAGTAAATAAGATTGGTGAGCTACACATGGTTAACTTAAAAGGGAATCCCAAAGTGGTGTTAATAGGCAGACCAGAGCTGATTGGGGACCAAAATGTCAGTTTAGGCATGAAGGCTGCAGCATGGCTGAGGTATTAAAGGAATATTTTGTATACATCTTTACCAAGCAAGCAGAGATTACCCAGCCCATGGGGACAGAGGATGAAATTCAGTCACAAAAAGGGTTCGAAATTGATAAGGAGGTGGTATTAGGTAAACTGTTAGCCCTTAGAGTTGACAAGACAACATGACCAGATGAAATGCAAGATTATTGAAAGAAATGAGAGTAGAATTGCTGAGAAACTGACCACAATCTATCAATCTTCCCTGGGCTTGAGGTGGTGTGAAAGACAGTCTTCTTTTTTTAGTTTTCTTGTATTTTTGATTGTCGACTGAAGCCAAAGATTGCTGAAAAATTACTGCATGTTTTAAAAGCAGGTAACCTGACACACATTGTAAACACTGTTTACACAGCTGCTGGTTCAAACAGTAGAAAGAAAAGGCACAAGAGGAGCCAGAGCCAGGATAGTTGGAGAATGAGCCAGCAACAAATAGCTGATTGATCTATGAAATAATGACCAGTTATTGAATGACATAGGCCTTCTGCCTTTTGAACAACTATGTGATTGGTTCCCAGGTAGTTGAATAGCTTGGGCTGTGAACAAGATATGGAGAAGCCATTAGATCTCCGTCAACTCAGGTGGTCTGTCTGTTCTCTGAGGTAAAAGCCACTTTAATCCTGAGGAAAATGGTTCATCATATCTTCAGCTGTTGCTGTAAGCTGTGGTTTTTAATCAATCGGTTAAAATAAGGTTTAATAAGTGTAAACCAGTCACCCTATGCCTCCTGCAAACCAATGAAAGCATCTGGGGAAGAAAGACAGGGAAGTAGTGTTCTGACCAGCCAATCCTGTGAACAGAGACCACTGGTGGAAGTTTACAAAATACTGATAGAACTGGACAGAGTAGTCAGGGACAAACTGTTCCCACTTGTAAATTGAGCAACAACAAAATGCCACATGTTGGCAAAAGAAGTATATTCGATGTGAAAAAACTTTCAGTGAATTGTTCGGGTTTGGAACACATTATCTGGAAATGTAGGGGAGGCAGCTTCAATTGAAGAATTCAGAAAGACTTTATATTATTAGTTAAATAAAAATGAGTAGGGTTATGGGGAAAGAATAGGAAGATGGCACCAAGTCCCAATGCTCATTCAGAAAGCCAGTTCTGCAACACAACAATTCTGTAATTCTATGTAACAAGTATATAGATAGAAGCAGCAGGATGAATTTTCGAGGATATCACCCATTCGATGCTGGATACACGCATGGACTTTCATACTACCACCGTCTCCTTGAGCCCTATGGAGCAATGGCCGAGCGAAAGGAAAATGAGGCGCCTGCAGCCATTGGCAAGACCTTGGACTCTTTTGCTAAACAGGGAGGACCAAGTGTCTTGAAAAGATGGAGAAATGGTTATCAGCAGTATTTTGGAAATCCTTTCAGAGAACTCCTGGTGTGGACAGAGCCTCAGAGACAATCTGATGCTGACACCAGTGCCTCACAAAGCTGTAAAGACAGCGGTGGGTGGGGGTGGGGGTGATGCACAGTGTGGTGTGGTGGCTGGGGCTCCTGCATTTGTACAGGAGGTTCTCAATAGACTGGCAGCTAGAGGATGACCATGCTCATCAAAGGTTGACAACGCAGGGCAGGCACTTCACAGGAGCATTAACATATTTTCAAAAGTCCACCTAGTTGCACTTAGGTTGCATGGAGTTCGATCTTGTGGTCAGAAGTCACATTTGTGTACTTGCATGAAATGAATTGTGTGGATGTACCACTGAAAGAATCCTTTGCTTTTTAAACACTACTAAATCACTAACAGTGTACTGGCTCCCAGAAAGGCTGTGGTAGCAAGATGCGCTTTCAGTGAGGTCACTGCCATTGCCATGATGTTGCCTTCAGGCAAATGATCAGGACAATCAAAGTCTTGACAATGGGGATCAGTGAAAGATGAAAGATTCTTTGCAGTGTTAGAGCAAGGCTTGGGTGAAATGTGTCTGGATTATTGCCATGAGACCTCTCTAAATGCATCTCTCACTGCACCTTGCCTACTCTCCCTCAAGAGTCGTCATTCCATTGTGCCTGGTCACCATTCTCCTCCACATCCTCATCACTGGAGGGGCTATTGCACTCCTGAATGTCCTTAATGCTCAAAGCTTCTCCTTGCTGTTGTGCCACACTATCACGGTATATGCAAGATCCTTATTGGGATATATTGACCAATTCCACGGGATCTAGCCAGGCATCTTAATTTCAGAAGTCCTCTGGCCTGCTCACTGGTCGCTCAACATGTGAAATGGCAGCAAAGTACAGTATCTGTACTGTTCATTTGTGCTGGGGTTCCTAACAAGCACAAGTGGCCACCTCTTCCTGCCTGATTCCAGTATGAATTCCTCATCCAGCCTTTAATATCCAGTCACAACGTGAAGACATTGAACTTCCCAATCTTTCAATTGTCCAATCCCAGTGGAATTCCACTTCTGGTTTTATGTTTGCCTCGCGACAACAGCAAGAAGATGTTATTTTAACCTGGAATTTTACAAGTGTGTTTTATATCTATCACTGTGCTTTACGAAGAAGTAAAATTAACAGGCTTTTTTTTAATCTCGTCTTTTAGCTGTTCGGTTTTGCTTTAAGAGAACGAGTACATAAACAGGAGTTTTTTGGTTTGTCATATTAACTCTGGATAGCACACAAGCATAGATAACTCGTGGACGCCTGAAAACATGATAGCCTGATCCACAAATTTCTCTGAGAGGGACCTGCCCATTTACTAGCCCCGAAGTTCCATTTGGAGGCGTCTTCCTTCTAACACAGAATCTGTGCGACACAGCAGAAGTAAGTTCCAGTAACAGAGCTCTGAAGAGCGAGAGGGGCGGACTGCAGGTAATGTGCGAGCTTCTGGTTTTCTTATATCCATTTGACAGAAATTAAGCTCTGAACATTTCTGTACTCAACAACAGCCATGACGTTCCGTGTGTAAAGCCTACTGTAAATACTGGCGAAAGAAAAGTTGAGTAGAACTGACTGCGATTATTAACTAGAACTGTTTTCGGCGAGCCTTGATAGCTCCCAGCAGTCGGGGCTATTTATTGATATTAAAAGAGTCTCAGAAATGACTAGATATTGGGCGCTGCAGGTTCATTCGTGCCTAAGCGAGAGTGAAGGCTGATAGTCTGTCTCCTTTCCTCGGTGATTAATTTGGGGCTTGTGGTTTCATAAATGTTCGGTCAGCATCTTCCTGCGAATTACCGTGCTTCATGTGCAGATCTTGGCGGTCTAGGTAGGTCAGCCTGTAATTCGATTGCAGCCAATCTCGGTTGTTGAGAAACAAACCAGGCGCTGTAACTCTCCTGCCGCGCACTGTTCTCCAGGTGAGACCTCTAAAGCACATTGCCCGAGGCCATCACATCATGTTTACATTATTAACAAATACGGTCAAAATCAGACTGTTTCTGAATGTAAGATTTGGATTCAAGTTGTAAAAATGCAAAAGCAAAAGTGGCACGTTTCTCAAAATTAGGATACAAGGACTTTTTTTATGCTCATTTTCCTGCACAGTTAGAACAGTTGTATTTCAATAAAAAAGTAAACTCATAGAATCCCTACAGTGTGGAAACAGGCTACTCGACCCAACAAGTCCGCACTGACCCTCCAAAGAGGATCCCACCTAGGCGCATCCCCCTACCCTTTCCCTGTAACCCTGCAATTCCTATGGCCAATCCACCCAACTTGCACATCCCTGGACTCTATGGGCAATTTGGCATGGCCAATCCGCCCAGCCTGCACATCGTTGTGATAGCGGGAGGAAACCTGAGCACTCAGAAGAAACCCAGACACGGGAAGAATGTGCAGGCTCCGCACATACAGTTGCCCAAGGGTGGATCTGAACCCAAGTCCCCAAGAACCCTAACCACCGTGCTGCCCAGACTCTTATGCTTGCTTTGGAATTGCTAGGCTGTAAACCTGACCTCTTCTTGCATGGTTCCTCCTTAAGTGCTTCTTCACGAAACATGGGTGGGGTACCACAGTCCCGGAAAAAAGACAAGTGCCAGCCAGTAACTTGTGTTTTGTTTATCGACTGAAATCTCCAAGTTGCTTGTACCTTGACAGTTTAATGTTCACATTTTCCAGCAGGAATTACAATTTTGATCAGGAGCGGGAGAATCATTGATTTCTTTATATCCCTCACTGACCAAGGGTCCATGATTGCTGCTGGGATCAGTGAGGAGGAACTGGAATACCATCGTTATTATTATTGAGGCATTATTTTAGTCTTTATTATACTGAAGTATGGGAAAGAAAAAGATATTCGGCCCCAGCAGGTTCTCTTTGGTGCTTATGCTCCGCACGAGCTTTCTGTCATCCCTTTTCATTCCGACTATCACAACCTTTCTCACTCAGGGAGAAGAATTTATGCCCTAAAGGAAAGCACAGGAGTAATGGCAATGTCACTGGACAAGTCATGCAACTGCCTGTGTTCATGCATCAGACACACGGGTTCAAATTCTACCATGACAGCTAGTAGAATTCAAATCCCATTTACAAAATATGAAATTGAAGCTTAGTGTCAGTAGCAGTGTCAATGGAACTAGGAAATATGATATATCTGCCTAGTTTGACTTGCACATGACTCCAAATCCTCAGTAATGTGGTTGCCTTGGTCTAGCATTGCAGAGAGTAGTTAAGAGGCAAAGAAATTTAAGATGTGTTTCAGATGCTGTCCATCTCATTGAAAAAAAATATATGCAGTTCACTTGAACTGTTCCTTATGGTCAGGAATTCAAATTTCTAAACATTCGTTAGGAAAATATGCTTCTCCTGAGTTTCGTCTTGGGTTTTACAGTACGTATAAAATTAATTTGTGCTCCCACCCCACTTTCTGGCTCAGATTGTCCAGTTAGGTATATTGGCCTAGCCTTCGAAGCTCTTTGTTTTGTGATGGAACAACCCCAATTTTTAGCGGAATTTTTGATCTCAGTTGAAGCACAGAAGGATCAGTGCAGCCTCTCCAGGGTAAGTCCCAAGGTTGCAGGAGAGTTGAAGGAAATGGAGGGCTCTCCTCTTTTAACAACCGTAGTTGCCTTTCAGGGTAAGTTTTTAAAGGTCTCAGTTCTTTTAGTGAATGTGGAAGAGTGAGGAGCTGGACTGGATTTTACATCCACAAATCAGAATGCCCTCCCATTTGAAGAAAAAAATAGGCTCTGATCAAGGTTATCACATCATTCTCTGAAAGTTGTGGGGGGAGTCTGAAAATGGGCATCCCATCCAGCATTTTGAAATGATCAGTTAATGAGCCAGTGAACTTCTTAACAGGTCGATCATCTGAAATTTTTTATTTGTTGCACTGCTGCATTTTACGGGCACGGGACTTGAAATAGTTTGGAGGTCATTTATGACAGCAATGGCAGGGCAGCACAAAGGCAGAAATAATAATGGCTCCTGGGAAAATGGTTTAACGTAGTAGCAGATTCCCCTGGGGTGGGTGATAACATCTGTAATTAAAAAGAAAATTTGAACTTTTTTGAACCTTCAGTATAAAATAGAGACATTTAGAGAGGAGGAGGCTCTTAAATTTGTAACAGTGACCGACTTCCTTGTTGACAACAATACCCCTTTTTTGCATACTATCCTGGCCTACCATACCGATTCGGTGCACCCGATGCTTTGTTTTTATAAATTGGTCTTCTTCACACCAGAAAGCCACTATCGGCCATCTAACATTTGAGTGGCCAATCTGGAATGGCTGGAGTAGGAACAAATGGAGCATTCATATTCCGTTTGGTCTCCCTTACCCCACTGACAAATACAAAATTCAGCCTGGATGAGTGCATGAGTGAGTGAGTGGACAGTTGGGCTGTGCTGTGGTCAGATCGAGAGATGATGGTCAATCGGAGGTAGTAGGAACTGCCGATGCTGGAGAATCTGAGATAACGAGGTGTAAAGCTGGATGAACACTTCAGAATACACTTTCTGAAGAAGGGTCCAGACCCAAAACGTCAGCTTTCCTGCTCCTCTGATGCTGCTTGGCCTGCTGTGTTCATCCAGCTCTACACCTTGTTATCCCATGATGGTCAGTCGGGATGTGTTCAGGTCAATAGGGTTAATCGAGCCATTTATTTACACCAGGCAAAGATTAACCAGCATAGCATTTCCTGGCTAAGTATCAGGTAAGTCCCTTCATCCACCTGCAGTCTTTGACCCTGAGCTCAGCATTGGAAACTTCTACGTAGTGTCCTAAGCAATGCAAATCAGCCTATCAGAGGTTTAAACTTCATCAACAATTACATTGTGCGCTGTGTGAGCCAGAACTTCTGATGGGTCCTGGCGCCTAATACAGATTTAAGTCCAGATTTCTCTGTTCTCACAATGAAAAATTTGGGCCTTTGTTAAAATAGAGTGAGGGCTGCATTTTACCATTCCTTTGCGATCAGGTGGGAGTTAGGAAGATTGTCAAAAAAGGGCAGTAAAGCAACAAATGATCAGCAAAGTGTTTTTGCACTGCCATGCTATGTTGCCAGTGGTAGGATAGATGGCAGAAGCATTGCCCACCAAAGGCCCATTTAACTAGTTAAGTGCCCAATTAAGGGCCACTTCTCGCCTCTGCCAGCTTATTGTCAGCATTGAATGGGGGCGGGGCGGTGGTGGGAAGGGGTGGGTTTCACTGCTCCCTGCGGAGACTCATGCAGCCTCCCAGTAGGTAAGAGTGTGGGGGCCCTTTCTTTTGCGGCTGAGACCTGGCCCAGAGAGGGGCTCCCTGGTGGTTATGGCCTTCCCTGCATCAGTGACATTGAAGATCAGCAGTCAACCATCTTCCCCACACATCCTGATTGCCCACGCCTGCCATCTTGGTCTGCACAATCCCAGTTTAACCATTTTGGATTGTGCAGGGCCATCATTGCACCCTCAGCTTGCAGGTGCACCCTTTTGGTGTTGCTGCTGAAGCTGTTGGCACGTGATTGAGCAGTCAACCATCCATATTAGGGATGGCAGCCATCACTTAATTGGCTGCTGTCAAGGAGTTCGGTCTTAGCCATCCCATAAAATTTAGCTTTAACTCTTTTACAGGACACTTTGATTTATATTCCATGAAATGCTGATAACCATGCTCATTCATAATGATAAAAAGAACTCTGACATACTTGTTTGACCCTCTTAGTATAAAACATTGCAAGCCAACACCATATGAGGAAGAGAGATAGTAGGAACTGTAGATGCTGGAGAATCCGAGACAACAAGGTGCAGAGCTAGATGAACACAGCAGGCCAAGCAGCATCATAGGAGCAGGAAGGCTGACGTTTCGGGCCTAGACCCTTCTTCAGAAATGGGAGAGGGGAAGGGGATTCTGAAATAAATAGGGAGAGAGGGGGAGGCAGGTAGAAGATGGATAGAGGAGAGGATAGGTGGAGAGGAGACAAACAGGTCGAAGAGGCGGGGATGGAGCCAGTAAAGGTAAGTGTAGATGGGGAGGTAGGGAGGAGATAGGTCAGTCCAGGGAGGACGGACAGGTCAAGGGGGCGGGATGAGGTTAGTAGGTAGGAGATGGGGGTGCGGCTTGAGGTGGGAGGAGGGGATAGGTGGGAGGAAGAACAGGTTAGGGAGGCGGGGATGAGCTGGGCTGGTTTTGGGATGCGGTAGGGGGAGGGGAGATTTTGAAGCTTGTGAAATCCACATTGATACCATTGGGCTGCAGGGTTCCCAAGCGGAATGAGTTGCTGTTCCTGCAACCTTCGGGTGGCATCGTTGTGGCACTGCAGATTTGGGACCACACCCAATTCACAGGCAAACAATTTTTTTATAATCCATTGCTTTGCTTTTCATGAAAGAAGAACCATACCCAAGCAAATTTTGGCTTGTAGCCAAATTTCCAGTATGCTTGCCAGAGCACTGAAACATTTGGAAATGTACCCTTACACTGCACATCTGTTCCTCTTGAAATTCTCAGATATAGTATATGCCATATTAAATACACTTATTCTCTCATTTGAACACTTGTCTTTTCTATTTTGCTTGATAAGGTCACAGACTTTTAGAAATAATTCCCAAAGTCTTTTCTACATCTTTATCTATTGGTTTGCCCTTGAGAAATCTCTTCACTTCACCATTCTATGATCCTTAATAATATCTAGTTCCTTTTTGATTTGTGAATGCTGTGCACTGTTTGCTGTGACGTGTTCATATTTAACTCTTTCCAGAGTGCAATAAACAGGTAAATTGTCTTTTTATTTTCATCTCTCAGTAGCTTATATGACAATCATGTGACTCCAGACACACAGAATTATGGTTGATAATTAGATGCCTTCTGAAACAGTCTAGCAAACTTTTAAGTTGTGTCTAACCCTTATCAAATCTGTTAAAATGAATGAACTGGACAGACCACCCATTGGCACAGTGGAACACAAGTGGGATTGCCCTGGAAGTCCTGAACATTGACTCTGGACCCTCTAAAGTCTTATGGTATCAGGTCAAACATAGGCAAGGAAATCTCCTGCTGAGTGCCACTTACAGCCCACCACTACTGATGCAGCAACACACTTCCATGTTGAACACCACTTGAGGATTTAATGTTGGTCACCAGGAGTGGCTCAGCAGCATCACTCCTGATTGTGCTGGTTGAATGTTAAAGGGTACTGTGATAGGTGGTGAAGGAGCCAAAAGTAGGAAAATCATGCTTGTCTCATCCTAATCAATCTGTCTGCCGCAAATGCATCTGCTCATGACAGTATCAGTATTGACGACTGCACAGTCCTCCAGTATGTTATGTGAGACTATTACCATGCTAAATGGAATGGACATTGAAAAGATCTAACAACTTGAGATTGGGCATCCATGAGGTGCTGTGGGCCATCAGCAGCAGCAGAATTGTACTCAAACACAAACAGCAACCTTGTGGCTGGTAAATCCCACACTCAACCACTGCCATCAAACTGAGTGATCAGCCCTGGTTCAATAAAGAATGCAGAAAGGCATGACAGGAGCAGCACTAGGCATCCCTAAAAACGTGCCCTCCTCATAAAACTGCAACACAGGACAATCCAAACAGAGTAAGCAGCAAGCGATAGACTGCGACAAGCAAACCCATAAACAATTGATCAGGCCTAATCACTGCAGCCCTGCCATTTCCAGTTGCCCCCGATGGGAGAGCCCAGCACATCAGTGCAAAAAACAAAGCTGAAGCATTTGCATACATCTTCAAGATTTGCCAAGTGGGTGATCTATCTTGATCTCCTGAGGTCCCCAGTATCACAGGTGCCAGTCTTCATGTTTGATTCACTCTATGTAATAACAAGAAACAGTTGGAGACACTGGATACTGCAAAGGCTACGGGCCCTGAAAGCATTCCAGCAATAGTATTGAAGACATGTGCTTCAGAACTAGCCATGCCCGTTGTTAAGCTCTTCCAGTATAGCTACAAAACTGGCATATACCCAGCAGTTGGAAAATTGCCCAGATATATCCCGTGCAAAAAAAGCAGGACAAATCCCCCACCCATTTTTTCTCTTTTCATGTTTTTTTTTCTTTCTACTTACCTCCCATCCTCGGATGGCATCGGCGGTGGCATGTTAGCTAGCGCAGACTCCAGTTGGAGCCCAGCAAGGACTCCAGGCCTTGAGGTGAAGCCCAGCATGGAGCCAAGAACCTCCGGCCTTGTGGTGAAGCCCAGTGCAGACTCCCAGCCTCGAGGTGAAAACCAGCACAGACCCGAGTTGAAGCCCAGTGCGGACTTGTCTGTTTTTTGTCTTTCGCACTTTCTCTGCTTTAGAAGGATTGTAATCTGAACCTTTAACTTAATTTCCTCATTTTTCAAATTTACATCTAAACTTTCGTACCTAGGCACCTTTGTGCCTAAGATGGCACTGGAAATGGCAACTTTGTACACTTTTCACTGTACTCATGTATCCCTATTTTGTCCTCAATGTCAAACCTAATTCTAATTCTAAATCCAACCTGGCCAATTACTGTCCCAGTTTTACCTCAGGCATTAGCAAAGCAACAGAAAATGTCATTGACCATGTTTTCAAGTGGCACTTGCTTGGTAATAATCTTGGCACTGACATTCATTTAGGAGTGTGCTGGAGCCACTTAGGTCCTAACCTTGTAAGAAGCCTTAGGCCAATCATAGGCAATAGTGCTGAAATCAAGTGTGAAAGTGAGGGTGACTGTCCTTGACATGAGGACATCATTTGACCGAGTGTAGGATCAATGATCCCAGCAAAGCTTGAGCCATTGTAAATCAGGGAAAAACTCCCCACTGTTTGGAGTGATACGTGACACAAAGGAAGATGGTTGTGGTTTTTGAAGGACAGTTATCTGATCTATAAGCCATCACTTCAGGAGTTCCTTAATTGTGTTCGAGACCCAATCATTTTCAGCTGCTTTACCAGTAATTTTCCTTTCATCGTAAGATCTGATGAATACACAAAATTCAGCACCATTCATGACTCCTCAAATATTGAAACAGTCCATTTCCAATTGCAACAAGACCTTGACAAAATTCAGACTGGGCTGATAAGTGGCAAGTAACATTTATGCCATATAAGTGTTAGGCAATGACCATCTCCAATAAGAAAGAATCCAACCATTTCCCTTGACATATAATGACATTACAATCACTAAATTATCCACTATCAACACTTCTGGATTACCTTTGACCACAAACGATAGGATAAGTATTGCATTTACAACAGCAGGTCAGAGGCTAGAAATTCGATAGTGAGTAAGGTAAAGTCAGCTACTCACCCATTAGAAAGAGACAACTAGTGGGGGTTTAACCTGAGAGTCACCACACCTCAGGTGAAGGAGAGGTTGAGAATGCGAGTCCTTCATGGTAACCTCAGCCAGTGTGGGAATTAAACCCACACTGTTGGCATCACTCTGATTTGCAAACCACTTTGCAGCCACTTGAGCTAACCAACACCTTATAGTGAGTAATTCATGTCCCGACTCCCAAAAGCCTGTCCACCATCTGGAAGGCATAAGTCAGGAATGCAATGGAATGCTCCCCACTCGCCTAGATGAGCGTAGCTTGACATCTAGGACAAAACAGCCCACTTGATTGGCATCTTATCCACAAGTTTCAACATTCACCGCTTCACCACTGACACGCAATGACAGCAGTGTCTATCATTTACAAGGTACACTGCGTTAACTCAGGCTCTTCCAACAGCATTTTCCAAACCCATGACTTCTATCACCTTAAAGGATAGTACAACAAATGCATGGGAATATCACCTCTTGAAAGTTCTCATTCAAACTGCACACCATCCTAACTTGGAATTGTATAATCGTTCTATCGCCATCACCAGGTCAAAATCCTGGAACTCCCTCCCTAACATCACTATAGGCGTACCTACCACATGGAAGGCAGCAGTTCAAGAAAGCAGCTCACCACCACCTTTTCCAATCATTTAGGTTGGGCAATAAATAACTGATCTAGTCAGCAATGAATGAAGTGAAAAAGAAATTGCAGCACTCCCTTTAAATTGCAATTGAGTGCCAGCCTCGATTTTTGTGCTTGAGTTCCGGAGTGGGATTTGAGCCTAGATTTTATGACTCACAAGTATGCATGTTACTAACTGAGCCAAAGCTGACACAGAATAGATGAAAATTTACCAATTTAACATGCTCAAACAAAACATACTATGAAGCAATTGTTCTGCTGTAACTACTGTGGAAACATTGTACTCTATTTTTCTAATGAAACCAATTTTGTGTTTTCTTTAAGGCAATAGTAATATTGGAAGATTCTTGGGAGTCAAGAGGACCCAAACCAATAATTTAGAGTGTGTGTGTTCGAATCACACAATTGCAGTCTGAGAATTTAAGTTCATTTTTTAAAAGAAATCAGGAAAGATATAGTTGATAACAAAATTGATAATGAAGCTGTTAAATTGTCTTAAAAAAACTTAGTCATTTGTGTCCGTTTTGGAGGAAAGCCTACTGTTTTTAACTAATCTGGCCTATATGTGATTACAGTTCCACACAACATACTTGACTCTTAACTGCCTTTCAAAAGTGATCTGGCAAGCAATTCAGTTAAATCTACTCGGGATCAGGGATCAGGATTAAATGCTGGACTTGCCAGTAACACCCACATCCAGAGAATTTTTTTTAGAAAGGGTACAGAAATTTAAGGGATTTCTTTTTGAAGTGAAAAAAGTCAGCCTTAAGAAAATTGACGAGAATCATTTAGTAAAGTGTTTCAGTTGAGTTGGAGACATGGCTTAATGAAAGCATCTTGTTTCCCTAGCTGCTTTCTGGAATGTTATGAACCTAATGTTATGTTATCTTTCAGATTTAAATTTGATGTAACTGTTTAATTGCACTGATCTGGCTAAAGACATGTTTTGGTGAGATAATAAAAGTTGTTTATGTATTTTTGGGGGTCAGTTCATGATTATATACTACATTATCACTCCTTCCATCCCTCTTGTCAGCTTTCCTTGCAGAAGGGGATACGAAGTTATATTTGAGGAATGCTGGTAATTGAGCTAAGCAGATAAAATTATTTCAGTGAATCAAAAAGATGAAATCTTATAGACTTTTCTTTGTTTTTACAGATCTGTCTAAAATCTGATCATATCTGATCACCATGACAGCTGCTGATTTAATCACCCTCTGGGATTACTGGGATGAACAAAACATAACCGCAATGAACCAGACCTGGACCACTTGTGTAAATGACTCTGATTGTTTGACCTGGGAGATTTTCCACTGTCTGCACAATTTTTCTAAGAATGCGATGCTGCACACTATATCTTTCTTTTATATCCTGATTTTTGTCATTGGTTTGGTGGCCAACATTGTGGTGGTCTACGTGAACGTGAAGGCAAAGCGATCAAGATACGAAACCCACTTCTACATCCTGAACCTAGCCGTTGCAGACCTGTGTGTGGTCGTCACTCTCCCTTTCTGGGTCACATCTCTCATTCAGCATGGCACCTGGCCATTTGGGCAATTTATGTGCAAAAGTACTCACCTCATCTTCAGTGTCAATCTATTTGGGAGCATCTTCTTTCTAACGTGCATGAGTGTGGACAGATACATATCAATGGTGTGGTTCCGAGATTCCATTGACCGTAAGAAAGATTTGATCCGTAAGATTATCTGCATGTTTGTTTGGATTTTCGCCTTTCTCATATCTCTTCCAGATTTCTTCTTCTTGAAAGTGACTTACAGTTATCAAGATGAACCCATTTGCCACTTGGCTTATCCTGAAGAAAATTTCAGAGAATGGATGGCTGGGATGGAAATGATCTGCATCATCATAGGCTTTATTATCCCATTTACCATAATTGCAATTTTCTACTTTCTACTAGCAACAGCCATTCCAGTCACAAGTGACCCAGAAAGAAAAAATAGCCGGAAGATAATATTTGCTTACGTGATTATTTTCCTTATCTGTTGGCTCCCCTATCACTCAATTCTATTTCTTGATTTTTTGTGGTTTCTAAACCTTTTATCTTTCAGTTGTCAACTGGAAAATTTCATATACACTGCTTTCCATGTCACTCAGTGTCTATCCCTAGTACACTGCTGTGCCAACCCCATACTTTATAGCTTCATCAATAAAAATTATAGATATGATCTCATGAAAGCTTTCATTGTCAAATACTCTGCCAAGTCTGGTATAACGAGACTTAAGGACACCACAGAAACAGAGTGCTCCATGTTGGAGGCAGTCGCTTAATATAACCTTCACTTTTTTGAGCAGAAGCGTTACAGTCTCAAACATCTATTAAACTGCAATAGCAAGTGCAATGCTTGATTAAGTTGTATAATTGCTATTGTAGCCAAATGTTTAAATATTCAATGGATTCTGTACAGTATTTTGGGTGCAAACATTTTTCTAATTGGGGGAATTTGGACTTCCAAGCTTGTAGGATTTAGCAAATTGATGTAGAATTAATGAGCCTATTGTGCACAAATATGCCCCAAAACTAATTACGATAAGGCCAAATGAAAAACTTTTTTCAGACAGGCCCAAGGTCAGATGTCCTAGGGATATAGACTATTGTTTAAATCTTCTTCTTTGACCATTTCCTACCTAGCAATGAGAGAGTTTATATCGAGCATGGTGGTACTACACTGACTTCACATTTGTAAATATTTTCTAAACAACCTGTTCAGTGATGTTATTGTACACCTCTGGAGCAGGGGGGACATGAACCCAGACCTCCTCGTTCAGAGGTAGGAAAACTACCACTGTGCCACAGGAACACCACTATCATTATTTCAGTTAAACCTCACTGTATAATTATTTTGTGACTCTTGTTACTTCAACTGACTGGACAGTTAGTTAGCAAGGCAGAGTTATGCCAAAAATGTGGGTTCAATTCCTGCACCAGCTGAGGTCTTGACCCCACTCTTCACCTACGGTGTGGTGATCCTCAGGTTAAGTTCACTGCCAGGTCAGCTCTCTCGATTGAGAGAGCAGTCTTACGGGACTATGGTAACTATCACTATTATTATTCTGTTTTTAAAATTATGATAATGTTCCACTTAAGGCAAAAAAAACGCTGTGGAGAAAATTTTAAATGAGTTTAACTAATGTAAAAAATCAATCATTCTGTACAGAATTAAAATAGGGCCTTTTATGTTGAAACAACACCAGCATAGAAAATTACATCCCAGGTGAAATTTAATGATAATTCTCACCATGTCTTTGCATCTATGATTTTCCATATTCCTGTGGTGTCATCTTCCATTTTGCAGTTAAAAGAGCAGGGAGATAATCTGTTCCCATCATGCTTCTTGTCGACAGTGTTGTTGCACACATTAACATGCGCATGATGCAATATCCAATTTGACCTAAGGTGAAAGACTGCCTATTTCTGGTTCTGAAATATTGCTTGTTCCATTTCCATGACAGCTCATGTGCTGTTGGAACCCTCCTTTGTCATTACCGAACTCATTTTCCTCAATGTTCCCCTGGCCAGTCTCTCATCATTTGGTACCATAAATCTAGATTCATTTAAAACCCTGCCTCGAGTTTCCTATTCCACATCAAGCACTGTTCAACTCAACCACTATGCATATCTTATGTGACTGGCCTCCCAGAATTCCTTAAATGTAATCCTGTCATCATTGCAGTTCAATAATTCCATGGAAATGTTCCTGCCTACCGCTTTCACCTAGTCCAGATCTAGAACTCTACTTGTGTCCTTTTTCGTCTAGTCTCAACTTCTCTGTACTGTTCTACGTTCTATGTTCTTGTGCTTCCTGCAACCTTTTGCAGAATCAATGACGGCATGCTTTCAGCCATTAAGGTTGCCTATCCTAGCGTTCCCTCAGCAAAACCCTCTACTCCGGAGTTCAGCTGGTACTCCTAACATTTTCTTCTTTGGTTTGGCTTCCTTTTCACCCCTTAAACCTCTTGACATGTTCAAGGAACCTTTACTTGCTTAAAGTTGATACATAAATGCAAGTTCTGACTGTTGCTGTGAGTAACATGAACTGTTCATTTCAATGGCTTTTTTGGTAACTTACTCAACAACATTCCTTGGCTGAAAGAGCTTGCTTTCTTACTCGGAAATTAATTTTATTTATGTCTCCTTGGAGATGTAAATATGTTGCGTAATGAATGTTGGCAATAACCTTATGCTTCAATCACCCCTACTGCTAAAGAGGAGAGTACAAGTGGAGAAAATCAATGATTTCAAAAGGAAATTGCTGTGGACACTTGAAGGAAATAAACTTGTAGAACTCTGAGGATACTATAGAGGAATAGGACTAACTGGATTACTATAGCTGAATGGTCACCCTCTGTGCAGCTAGGGCTGTATGATTCTAGGACTAGGTCATCTTCAAGTATGCTCCAAAGCAAAAAAGAAAAACACACCTCCCTAAGGTGTCAGATGTGGCTGAGATAATAGCACCCCCATTTCAATGTCAGAAGATCATGGATTCAAGCCACACTTCTGACTCTTGTGCATGCAGTCTACGTGACACTTCTGTATAATAGTGAGGGAGTGCTGCACTGTTAGAGACACTGACATTCAGAGGAACTGTTAAGCTGAGACTTGGGCTTACCCCTCAATGGGTGTAAATTATCCATGGTGCTGTTCAAATAAGAATTTGGGTTTTTACCTGCTATTTTGTCTAAAATCTGTTTTTTCAAGCAGCGTCATTTAAACAGATCATCTGCTCATTATTTCATTACTGTTTTCAGAGCCTTGCTTTGTGCAGATTGGTTGACATATTTTTTACAATACAACAATGATTACACTTCAAAAGTAATTTGTTGATTGCAAAGAGTTTTGGAATGACCTGAGGTTCTGAAACACTGCACATAAATGGAAGCCCTGATTTTCTTAGAGTTTGATTCCTGACACATAAAATATTGACTCCCAGTTTTGATTTATTCCCTATTGGGAAGGGCCTGGATTCTGTTTGCTGCACAGTCTTGTACCACAAAGCTGATACCAAAAGTTCATAGCTCTTAATTTTTATGCACCTGAATCACTGCACTGACATATTTTTGGAAGTGCACATTGTACAGCACAAATCTTCCAGCTGCAATTGTGAAGGAGTTGGATTATGTTTTCTGTTAGTGGTGCCAGGTTTTATTCCATTATTTGTCACATTTGCTGTGCATAACCAAAAAGCTGAAAACAGTACACTGTAAAGTCTATTGTACCTTTGCAAGTAGAATTATACATGCCTAAGATTTGTCTTTCAGTTTAGTATCTAATCAAAGGGCTCATGTGGCTTCAGTTTGGAAATCTGGACAAACCAGAGTGAACTAAAGGCTATAACCTTCAGAAGATTTATCATACCTGGAATAATGGATTCTGGGGTATACACAAGTTGGAATCCAGACCAAGATTTCAGATGTATTGAAAACACAATGTAGATTGCAAAGAGGAACTTTGGTTTTGAGCTGTTCTGTTGAAAACAGCCCAGGTTTTAGCAACCATGATATTCAATATAGTTAATATGTTATACTATACTATCCATGTAGCAGTTTAGCAGTTCATAATCAATCTTTGTTTTCATTAAACAGTATTGCAGAGATAAACAGGTTTTCCTGCAATAAAACATCTCTGAATGTAAAGGTATTAGTCGCACCGAGAATGTATCAATACGTCCGGCTTGCATTGATGTTAAAATGTATAAACTGTACCAGTCTCATACAGTATCACAGTGGTCTTTCAATAAATAATACAATACAGCAATTAATCTTTGTAAATGCCTTGTCAAGTTTTACAGAATTATTGCATACTTACAAACAGAACTAGCATCATATTAAATTCATTTTGGCTACCCATGCAAATATGAATCCCATCTTGTCAAGTACAAGCTCCAAGAGATTTTCTTCTATGTTATAATATGCAAGAATATATCAATCTCTGACCTAGCCCTCTAACATTTGGTGCAGATTTCCTGCAATATGCTGCCTGTGAATCTAGCTTCCCATTAGCAATGTTGGATTACAAAAGTGATCCTTCATTATTTCATCTTTGAGAATGGTTTGTAAATGTATCATTATCGAATTGAATTAAAACAAAATATAATTTTTAAGAGGAACTCTAACTTTTATTGTTTGCTCATGCTGCTGAGGAGGATGGTGGGGTATTTTAGGGCACCATATAACTCCATACTACTATTATTATAACAACAGTCTGTTTAAAGAGATTATTGGTGTTGCCACCTGAGTGTAAGAATTCCAGTTATACGCTTGACGGCCTCTCATCTCACTAAAAACAGTAGGGAAGATTTCTTATGAGGGGAATTAACAGATAAAAAATTATGGTTTAGGGTTACACCACTTAGCATCATTTTCCGTAACTGTCTTAAGAAAGTCTTTGGAAAATAGAAGCTGGAATTCCTCCAAAGAAAGGGGTGGTGAGGGTTGGGGTGGGGGCTCTGGTGGAGCAGGTGGTCTGAAAGATTTAACTCTGTTTTGACTGAACTTTTCAATGGATCATTAAATCCAGTCTTTGGAGTAAATCTTGCCATTTAATGTCCCTTACTGCATCTTCAAATAGTGCGATAGTCTTTCTGGAGTTTTGCCTGGTACACATTGAACAGTGAGGTCACTGCTGGAAGCCTACTTTGTACGGGCAATGTGCCTGTTCCAGGAAAACAAATGGACAGGGGATGGATGGAGAGAAGCATGATGAATTAACCCCCATTATTTATGTTTTACTGTGTTTTATCCCCCCTTGATTTGTCAATCATCTTCAATTTTGCAAACTGAATATGGATGTGGAAGCAGTGTCTGTAGTGATTGTGACAGTCCTGTATTTAAAGTGCAGGATTAATCTTGTGTCTTTCCTCCCTCTTTTAGTTTCCTTGACTTTCTTCTTTTTCTGATAAGGTTACCAGTCTTTTTTTTACATCAACCTCCTAATGCGATCATTAATGAACAGAAGACATGGCCAATTTTCCCTTCCCTAACTAAAGGCCCTGAGACCACTCCATTGTCCAGGTTAGGATCAGCTAGCCCAACAACCTAGGAATCATTGGAGGACCTGGGCATAGCATTAACAGAATTTCAGTACTCCTGTGCAAGCTACAATCACCGTGTTTTTGCCTCAGTCTCTTGCTTTCTTTCATTCTCCAACACAATTTATGATAACTACCAGCATATGTAGGCATGAGATTGCAATCTTAAACAGGAGAATGGGAGTTTGGCATCACATGCATGAGTTAACACAGACATATCAAACATTCCCACACCCAGTAAGGAGTCTCACTGAAAACAATAATCTGAGGAGTCCCTCAGTTCGCATAGATCTTAGAAAGGACCTCCTACTGCTTCTGCTCTGTTTTAATATTGGTTTTATATTGACCAATGTAATTTTTAAAGCACCATTAATATAAAGAACATCTCAAAGCATTTCATAGAAAAAAAACACATGAATAACAGATGCTGCACTTCATAGATAAGCACAAAGAAGAACTTCACAAGCAAGAAGATATCAACCTGCTGAAAGTTCTCCCACCAAGTAAGTGACAAAGGGAGTAACTGCAGAGCGCAAAATAGATCCGAAGTAAGTCAATAAGGGCTCTGGTGAGGGTTAAGCAGATCAATGTGCAACAAAGTTTTTCACAAATTGGAATTAGAGGAGAATGCAAGAATGGAGGCCAGCAAAGAGTGTTTGAGTCAGAACAAGACTAAGTGAATTTAAAACTGAGAATGAGAATTTTAAGATGGGGTTATTGGGGAACAAGGCAGCCAATGTAGGTTTAGTAGTTGGATCTGGGACTTAAGGGTATGATGGGATATGGATAGCAAGGTTTCTGGTTAACTGAACATTGATGTGGAAACAGTGTCTGTAGTGATGGTGACAAGTCACAAGTACAGGTCACGTGAAACAGACTAAAAGAGCAGAATTGAGTCATTTTGCCCATTGGGCCCACTCTGCTATTCAACAATTCAATTGTGGCTAATCTTTGTTCTCAGTGTCATCTCTCCCCGTGTTCATTGACACCCTTAGCTTCAAGAAATCTGTATTTCTTTCTTAACTTTATTCAGTGATGTTGTCTCCACAGCCTTCTGTGGTAGAGAATTCCACAGTCTCACCACCTTGTGGGTGAAGAAATTTCTTACGTCAGTCTGAAATGACCTGCTGTGTATCTTGAGATTGTGACCCCTTGATCTGGAACTTCCAGACAGGGGAAGCATCATCCCTGCATTGAAATGGTTCGGCCCTGTCAGAATTTTATATGCTTGAGTGAGATCCCTATCATCCTTCTGAACTGCAGTGAACACAGGTCTACTCGACCAATTTCTCCTCATATAACAATCTCGCATGCAAGGAATCAATCTGGTGAACCTTCGGTGCACTCACTCTGTGCCAAGCATATCTTTTCTTAGGCAAAGAAACCAAAACTGCACACAGTACTCTGTATGTGTTCTCACCAAGGTAAGACTTGGTGAGGCTGCAGGCAAGATTTCCCTGTTCCTGTAGTCAAACAAGTCTTTTTACAATGGGGCCAACATACTATTTGCCTTTCTCACTGCTTGTTGACCTGCATGCTTGCTTTCAGTATACAAGGAGACCCAGGTCGCTTTGTACATCAATATTTCTCAATCTATCACCATTTAAATAATACTCTTTCATTCTGTTTTTGAAGTGGACACCTTCACATTTATCCATGTTATCCTACATCTGTCATGTATATGCTCACATACTCAACTTACCTAAAATGGATCTGTAGCCTC
Organism: Rhincodon typus; assembly: GCF_021869965.1. Lineage (NCBI taxonomy): Eukaryota > Metazoa > Chordata > Chondrichthyes > Orectolobiformes > Rhincodontidae > Rhincodon > Rhincodon typus. Next base: position 21,875,908 of record NC_063338.1, read on the forward strand.
TCTGCGTCCTCCCCACCAAGTGAGGTGCAACGAGACCTGGGTGCCCTTGTGCATCAAACACTGAAAGTAAGCATAAAGCTGCAACAGGCAGCGAAAAAGGCAAATGGTATGTAGTCATCATAGTGAGAGGATTGGAGTACAGGAGCAGGGATGTCTTTGCTGCAAAGGTATAGCACCTTGGTGAGACCACACCTGGGGTATTGTGTGCAGTTTTGGTTTCCTTATATGAGGAAGAAATTTCTGGCTATGGAGGGAGTGCAGCAAAGGTTTATCAGACTGATTCCTGGAATAGCAGGACTGACATGTGAAGATAGACTGGATCAGTTAGGACTATATTCACTGGAATTTAGAAGAATGAAGACAATCTCAGAGACCTATAACATTTTAACAGCTTTGGACAGGATAAATGCAAGAAGGGTGATGATCAGAGATCCAGAAGCAGGCATCAAAGCCTATGGATTCAGCATAAGCCATTTGGGGGAACTGAGATGAAAATTTACTTTACCCAAGTGAACCTGCAGAATTCTCTGCCACAGAAAGCAGCAAACACCAAAACATTGAAAGTTTTCAACAAGTTAGATATAGTTCTTTGGTCTAAAGGGATCAAAGGGTATGGGGAGAAAACAAGAACAGGTTACTGGGTTGGGTGATCAGCTGTGATTATATTGAGTGGTATAGTATGAATAAAGGGCTGAATCTCCTCATCCTGCTCCTATATTTGATGTTTTCTGTTTCTAATAGTTGAGGGTGAAACAAAAATCATCAGGTACTGTGGGGAGTATTTTGCATTCTGAGCTTGAGCAGCTTTCCCTCTTGCTGCAGAGTAAAGTTGCCCAATGCTATAATGTGGAAGACAAATGGGGCATTAAGCCAGGAGCCTTCTGTTTACCAACAATTAAAGAGCATTGGAGTCAATTATAGACCCAACAGATCACAATTTTTTGCTTCTCGAAACTTTAATGCTGGTCTTCTGAGCTCCATTGTGGGTGGTGTTGGAGTTAAGGGTTGCAACAGGGTTGACCTAGTAGCAAAAATATGAAACATAAGGCCTGATGAGAAAACAGAAGTGAACAGTTGGAGTCCGTAATTGAAACCATAAGGGAGCTGAGGAAATTGATCTGAGTTCAATTTGGGATGTCTCCTCTTTCCATCCTTTGGAATGAGAATCTCCTACCATTCAGTCATAGCCGAGAGGAGGACATGCAGGGACTCACCATCAACCCATGGGGTTCAATGTGATTCTGCCTTTGCTCCAGAAAGACTGCCAAATGAACAAAGACAGAAGTTGCTGGAAAAGCTCAGCAGGTCTGGCAGCATCTGCAAAGAAAAAATCGTGGTTGAACGTTCTGCTCACTGGACTGGTGGTTGAACGTTCTGCTC
>NC_063338.1:21877297-21904241 GCF_021869965.1 Rhincodon typus
CACTGGACTGGTGGTTGAACGTTCTGCTCACTGGACTGGTGGTTGAAGAAGTAGAAACAGTTATGGTTGTGGTTAGCACTTGGAGGACTTGGTCTTTCAAAGTTTGCCTGCAGTTGTTACTAACTCAGTGAGTCTACAGTGCTCTGGCTCCCAGTTGGTTTGTCGGATATTACAGTAGACCTTTTAACTTGCCAAACAAGAGCTTCTCTTCCCCCACCCCCGACTGATGTCTGTCTCTTTCACTGGTTTCTGTCCTGACCTGAGCCTTTAATTTTCAGGCCATGAATTGACCAATCACCATATAATTGTGAGGGGGGAGACCACAGAGTAAGGCTGAGTGCATACACTGCACCCTTCTGTTTCTCCTACCATCACCAACCTGATTAATGTAAAATTCCTTCCTACTCGGTCATATCCCCCCAGTTAGAGCAGCCGTCCAATTTCCTGACACTGTCTCCTCTTGCCACTCAACAAGGTTTCACAATTGCACCTTCCCACACTATCCCCATTTCCCTTAATACTGATACATCTGTCTCCATTAATATATTTCACAACTGAGGAACTATGACCTTTACTAATTCGGTCAAAAATTTGTTTTCGTTTTCATGAACATGAACTTTAGCTCGCAATCTCTACCAAATACTTTCTGAAAGTTCATATACATGATTTCCATAGACATTTCACTTTCCACTACTTCAAAAAAATGCAAATCACGTTCATTAGGAATGACCTACCTTTTACAAGTCCATGTTTTCTCTGATTATTGAAAATGTCAAAGTGTTCAGTCACACGATGCTTAATTATGGACTTCATGAATTTTCCAACAACAGATGTTCAACGCTGCAATTCCCCAGTTTCCCCCTTTGTTAAATAGCAGAATGAAATATGCAATTTTCCAATCTGAAAGAACAGTTTGCAAATTGACAGAACTTTGGAAGTTTGTAATTAAAGCTTCTGCACCTACTTCCTTTAAAACCTTGGGATTGAAGCCATCTGGTCCTGGGGATCTGTAACTGTTTAGTGCCATTATATTTTTCATTACTATTACTTTGTTAACCCCTGATGTCTGGCATGCTGACCTTTTCTCTTTACAGCAAATATTGAGGCAAAGCAATTGGTCAACATACCCTATTGTCCACGTTCTTATTTCATTGACAATATCGTCATTATTAGATTACAAGGTAGCTGCATTGCTCCTGACCGCCTTTTTACTAACGTATCTAAAATTTGTATTGATTTTGATATCCCTTTCAAGTTTCTTTTCACGCTTCTTTTTGTTGCACATACTGTGTTTTGTCACCCCTTGCTGTTCTTTGTTCTTTCCCATTTGACCAGGATCTGTACATTATTGCATTTTGAATGTCTTTTCTTTTTAGCTTTATTGTTGTCTTTTATCTTGCTACTTGTCAATGGCTATCCATTTTGTCAGACAGGATTCTTGCCTCTTAAAGCTTCACTTTTTTTTTTAAACACCAACCTTCTGTTATTTTGTCCAGTTTCCTGTGGACTGTCTTATCCAGTTGAAGCCAACCTTATTAAAACAAGAAAATAGTTTCTCACAGTTCTCCATTTTAATTGCTCCATTGAACTCAATCATATTGTAAGATAGCTTTCAACAGTTTTCAAGCTGACAATGGTTAAAGTGGAATTAGATCTGTCAGATTACATTGAAATGCCTCAAAGGAGCAGACCTCTAAGAATACGAGCCAAGCTTTATCAGCATTTCCTGTTTCAATTCTTTTTTCATTTGCAAGTGTTCTTAATTTTGTTACTTACCCTCATGCAGATGTATTGTTCACTGAAACTCCTTCTGTACAATACCTTTGTTAATTAAGAGATTCAAACTAGGAAAACACATGAGCATCACTATCAAACCAACGGACCATATCAACCTCTCAAATTTCAACTGTTTTTTTTGTCAAACTTTCTTCAAGCATTTGTAACAGTTAATTTTGAGAGTTAAATCTGTTTGCAGAATAAGTGATCAAATCACGACCACTTTCTCCTGTGATTTCCATGTCCATCGAACAAGCAGCAGGGGAGCATTGAAGTTTAGTACAATTTCCTTTGAGCTGACAAATATTTTGCCACCATCAATGTTCATCAAAATTCCTCTTCTGCGTGCTGCTGACTCTAAGACAATGTTACTAGCTGAGCAGAGCTCAGCTGAGTGTATTCATCATCATGAAGTAAAAATCACTGCAGGTGGGAGGCCCAGGTTCAAGTCTCACCTGCTCCAGAGGTGTGTAACAACATCTGAGCAGGTTGATTAGAAAAATGGGTTAAATAGAGAAAAATTAGAAATCACTGCAAAGTTATTGTGGCACTGCGGTAGTGTCCTATCTTTGTTCCATGAGGCCTGAGTTCAAGTCCCACCCTCTCTGGACATGCAAGATAACTCTTCTGAACTGGTTGATTAAAAGTATCTAAAAATCAAAGCAGAAGGTACTACCATAGCTCAGTCACACATCACCCTGTATCGCCAGCAATAGTCCCCACCATGAGCACCATTTGTGTTTGTAGGCAACTGCCACATCGGGTAAATAGTGCTATTTCTCTTTTCCATTGAAAACTTTTACATTATAATACATTTTGGGGAATACAATAAGGTCTTTGCACCTCATTAATAATTTCAATAATAAGTGATTGCTTCAAGTAATCATCTCTACCTGCTGTAAAAAGATCCGTTGATTTCAGATAAATGTGTTATTGTACTGTGTACTATTTGCCTGAGCTGAGAGTTTCAGTACAACAGCAGTCCCATTTGAATTAAGAACTCAATGAAATAATAGTATGGAGATTAGTATTAGTATTTATCAACCCTCACACGGTTGAAAAGGTTTTTATTGTTTTTCAAAAGACTGTAGTTCCCCTCCTTTTGCTGATTTTGACGACTGCTATATAAATGTGAGAGCTGAAACGTAAACTGGCTACTCATTCTTAACGGTTCTACTGCCTACTGCATAAAGCAAGCATATTCTGTGAGCAGCAACATGCTTGAATAAGGGATGGAGACTATACCAGCCTTCCCATGGAAATTTAAGAAATACAGCATCCTAAATTATGCTTGTAGGCTCTTTGTCCATTTGCTCCTCAACCTGCCAAAGTTCTGTGACATCTGTGACAACAGGACCATTGCCTTCTTCCATGCTGTTAAGTTGTGGGGTGACCACATCTATATGTGCGCTATTCACCAAGTTCGCAGACACATAGATGTGCTGCAGTGCTACCAGCTGCCACTCTTGCGATAAAGCACAGGATATGCATCCTAGAGGTTGGAGCAACCCTGCTACTTTTTTATCAGTTAAATTTGTTCCTGCTGAGACAAACATTAGCAAAACTAATAAGCCTCACTACTATTCATAAACCTTATCAATACTGATGAATCCTATTAATATTGTACACCTCTCCCTAATGGGAGAAACTTTTACTTAAAAATAAAATTAAAGGATAATACTCATCAACTATTCACTTATGGCTGACTGTTAATTCTATTGTTGTACTTCACCTGCCAGATGTTTTGACTCAGTCCCTAAACAGCATAACTCAGCAACCAATCGACTAACAATTTTCCTATGTTGTCACGCCTCAGTTTCTGTTTCCGGAAAAATCTGACTGTCCACAGGCAGCAGCCTCAACATCCACTCCGAAACACTCATGCCAACATTCTTCTCCAAAATATTGATTCCAACATCCTGCCCTGAAAATCCTACATCAAGTCCAACATAGGCAGGGAAACCTCCTATTGCTTCACCCCAAACATCCCCAACCCTCAGCTGATGAATCAGTACTCCACCATGTTGAACAACGTTTGGAGGAAGCATTGTGGGCGGCAAGGGGACCATCACCAAATGTGCTTAGCAGCGCCACTACTGACGGAGCAGGTAGAGTCCTAAAGGACCGGGTCGGTGGAAGGTGGTGAGGGAGCCGACATGAGGGAAAAATCTGCCTGACTTTGTCTTCACTAAGCTGCTTGTCACAATAGTCCATGACTGTATCAGTAGGAGTGGCCACTGCACAGCCCTTGAGGAGACAATGCCTCTAACTCACATTGAGGATACACTCTCAATTAGGTTATGTATCACTGTGCAAAATGGAACAGAATCCAAAGACATCTAGCAACTCAAACTGAACATCTATGAGGCACTATGGGCCATCAGCAGCAGAACAATGTTCAGCTCTCATCTGTAAACTGCGTGACCCAGCATAACCTTTGACATCAATCAGGGAGATTCAAGACTGGTTCAATGAGGAGCGCAGGTGGACTGGCCTGAAGCAGCACCAGATACACCTAAAAATGAGGTGTCAACTGATGAAGCTGCAAAACAGCACTATTTACCTGCCAATCAACTGAAGCAGCGTACAATAGATAGGGCTAAACAACCCCACAACCATTAGATGAGATCCAAGCTCTGCACTCCTGCCACATCTGGCCTTGAATACATGTGAATAATTAAACCACTAATAGGAAGTGGAAGCTCCACAAACATCCTCATTCTCAATGATTAAGAGCCCAGCACATCAGTACAAAACTCAATAGTGAAGTATTTGCAACAACCTTCAGCCTGAAGTGCTGAGTGGATGATCCTGCTCCTGAGGTTTCCAGCATCGCAAATACTTCAATGCATTCCATTGCACCTTATAAAGACTGTCTTTTTATTTTTCTACATTTTTAATTGTGGGGATTGAAGTGAGGAAAGAACTGTTTTAATACCAAGTCCTTCTGGAGGATTGTTGTTTGTTTGGACGAGTAACCCAACACTTTTTGTAAATACTGTTTACATAGCTGGTTCCAGGAGTGTAGTTTGCAGATGTGTTGGAGCTGAAGGGTTGTGTACAAATGGACCTTTGGCTAGCTTAGCCTGTGGTATGGTGATAACCTATCAGACTTGAAATGTTTACCGTGTTTCTTTCTCCACAGATGCTGCCAGACCTGCTGAGTTTCTCCAGCATTTTCTGTTTTTGTCAATACAGTCTTAGTTAAAACTGGGTGCTCCAGTTTTTGCCCACTGCCCAACATTGTGCAGGTAAGGCTGATTTTCTTTGGTAGACTGCCCATAGTGTCCAAGGATGTGCAAGCTAGGTGGATTCACCATGAGAAATGCAGGGTCATGAGGGTAGGGGAGTGGGCCAGGACTGGATGGGATGCTCTTTGATGGGCTGAATGGCCTGCTTCCACACTGTAGGGATTCTATGACTCCACTGACAAAAAACAGCTAAATTCAACACATGAGGTGAGAATGACTTGACTTTGGCATCAAGGTAGTGGTTGACGGAGTATTGCATCAAGGAGCCCCAGCAAACCTGGAATCAATAGGAATGAAAGGGAAAACTCCACTAGTTTGAGTAATTTCTAGCACAAAGGAAGATATTTGTGGTTGTTGGAGGCCAATCATCATAACACCGGGAATTCCTCAGGATGGTGCCCTAGGCTCAATCATCTTCAATTGCTTCAATGATGTTCTCTTCATCAGAAGTTTAGAAATGGGATATTTGCTGATGATCGCACAATGTTCAACACCATTCGCAATTTCACATGTAGTGAAGCGGTCCATGTCCATATGCAGCAAGACATTGACAGCATCCAGGCTTAGTTGATAAGGGGCAAATAACATTGTGCTGCACAAGTGCCAGACAATTACTATCTTCAATAAGGGAGAACCTATCAACCTATCAATCACACCATGATGTTCAATGGCATTACCATCGCTGAATAGCACATACCAACATCTTGGAGTTACCACTGACCCAGAGTTGAACTGGATGAGCCATATAAATACAATGGCTACAAGAGCAAGTCAGAGACTAGGAATTATCCAGTGAGTAAATCACATTGTTATCCAAATGCATGTCCATCATCCAGAAGGTGGAAGTCTGGATTATGATAGGTGCAGTTCCAACAAAACTCAAGAGGCTTGACAGCATTCAGATCAAAGCATTCCACATGATTGACACTTCAACTACCACCTTCAACATTCACTCCCTTCACGACCAGTCCACAGTACCAATCCCAGTGTCTACCATCTACAAGATGCTTTGTAGTAACTTACCAAGGGATCTCAGGCAGCACCCTCCAAGCCTGCAGCTTCTCCCACTTGAAAGGACAAGGACAGCAGATGACTGTGAACACCACCACCTGCAAGGTTCCTCAAAGCCACTTGGAACTGTAGTAGTGTTCCTTCACTGTAGTTGTGTGAATATCCTTAACTCCCTTCCTAAAGCAGACTGTGTGTCCATACATCCCAAGCACTGCAGCAGTTTTTGAAAGCTGCGCACCACCATCTGCTCCAGGGCTAATTAGGGATGGTCATTTAATGCTGGCCTAGCCAGAGATGCCAAAGAATTTTTTAAAAATCCTCTTCGAAACCCTTGCCCTGACATCCTCTTTGAAACTCTTACCCCAACAGCCTCTTGTCTGAAATGTTCCTGAAGCTTTTTCCCTGACATCTCAGTGAACCCAATGCTGTGACTCTTAAGAGTAACAGGTACAGCCATACTACTTTATTGCAAGGAAATTTTATCACTGTGACAGCTGCAGCTCATGTACTGAAATCCAACCCTGCATCCTCTTGGGAACCAGAGTTATTTCAGAAATGTAAATGTTTGAATAAGTAGTATTCTCTGACCTCCAACTGCATGCTCAAGAGTGCTGAATTAAAATTATCTTCCGCCTCTGCTGTTCTAATCGATAGCTCAAGATCTTTCCTTGTTGATTTTTATTTCCTGATCTTACTTGCATAAATTTCACCCTGCCCCCTAATGTCCTTTCGCTGCTGTGATGTTTCATAATATAAAGTCAAACCTCTGCACTTCTGTCCGCCAAAACAAAGGATTATGCAATGAGCAGGAATGTGCAGTGAGCAGTTTAGAGGTCAGCTGGCATTAAACGTGGGCCTTCATTTTGTAAACAAGTAATTTACATCTGTGATATGCTATGTTCAGTAGTTTTTGCATACAATTGAGATTGTACTCCTCTAGGATGGCACACGACACAAATTAAGGAGCATGCCTCACAACAAGTTAAACTGATCAGGGATTACGTCACATCATTATAGCAGAGTGTAGCACATACAGGGTAACAGAACCAGGAGTGTTACATGCAGGAGGACACAGAGCTGGGATTCAGTTTCATATAGAACAATTAGAGTTTGGACTGCATTGCACACAAAATGACAGAGCTTGGCATGTTGTACTCAGAATAATAGGGAATTAGAAGTGCATTACACATAAATTATATTGAATGAGGAGAATGCTACATACACAGTAATCTCAAGCTCTGTAGAACTGGGCCAAAGTTTGTTTAAAGTCTGCAGATCCTGGCAGCAGCAATATGTGAGGAGACCAGCTAATTGTGACCCTCTGGACGGCCAGCCAATTAACTATCTGGAGGCATAGGCCCATTCAGTAAGGGACGAGGTTGGATGTTGAGATGTCAATAACTGCATCTGACTTAAAGGCAGATGCTGGCAAAGGCCTGCATAGGAGGCAATTGAATTCAACAGCCTTAGGATCATTCAAAATTGATCATCAATTAGCCTCAGGAGATTGTGTTTGCCAATTGGCAAACAGATAAATTTGGCCAAATTGCTGGAATTGCCCTAACAACAGTTAATTATGTTCCCGGATCTGCCAGGCAATTAGTTTTGTCACTGAGTCCTGAGTTCTTTAATAGTGTTACTGGGTCAGTCAATTAATAATTTTGTGATTATGGTCTTGGGAAGCCCCTACCCATGTGTAGATGTGAGGAGATGGCAAAAAGCAAGCTCAAAAGAGTAGGATATGTACATCAAACCTGTACATACATGGATCTCCCCATGAACAAGTGGGCAATTGGAGAAGAAAGTGACAAGATCAAGACATCAAGAAGACACCAGGGAGTAACAACTAGCTTGTTACCTGCTGTCACAGACCTACTCCATCGCCAAAAGATCCATTGAGCAGGTGGAAGGAATGACCAGGAATTTGATACAATTGAAGTACATGTACTACATTAGAAAGGACATTAGATGAGCATATCGAGTGAACCAATCTGATCTCTATAAGTCTATGTTGGCTCCCATGAATCTCGGCAATAATTTGTTGACCGAAACACAAGGCATGTTGGCCAATATCTGTAGGCTTTTATGTAATACTGCCTTGTTTAGAATGATAACCGCAGCAGCATTTCAGCAGACCCTCCTACAGGACAGAAGACCCCTGAATCCCTTCCCCAAGACAATTGATGCTTACATGACTCCCCCAGGAGAGTTGACCGCTGTGACCCTCATTTATATGGACACACCAATCAATAATTGCTAAGACGTACTACTGATAGTAATCACTTGGTTTTTTTTTTGCTGTCTTGTCAAATGACATCCAGCCCTGTCTCACTAGAGCCGAAACTCTCATTCGTGTCTGTGTTACCTTCAGCCTCACTCTTGGCTGCTTCCACATTCCACCTTCTATAAGCTTGAAGTCATCCATATTTCTGCTTTACATTTCTTAATTTGTAGAAAGTCCTATTCCTCTATAACCCCTTTGCAAGCTGACCATGCCAATTTAAAACCAAAAGGACAACTTGATTTTGGAATTTTCATCCTTGCTTTAAAATCTCTCCATACCCTCAGCCATCCTTATCTCCATAATTTCCTCTAGACCGACAACCCTCTCAGATATCTATGGTTCTCCAATCTGGTCTTTTCCGTATTGAAATTTATAATTGCTCTGTCATTGTTACCATGCTTTCATTTGACAGGACTGCAAATGGTGGAATTACCTCCAAACACCACTGTGCCTTGCTACATGAAGGGTGGCACGGTGGCTCAGTGGTTAGCACTGCTGCCTCACAGCACCAGGGTCCTGGGTTTGATTCCACCTCAGGCGATTGTGTGTGGAGTTTGCACATTCTCCCTGTGTCTGTGTGAGTTTCCTTCGGGTGCTCCAGTTTCCTCCCAGTCCAAAGTTGTGCAGGCTACATGAATTGGCCATGCTAAATGCCCATAGTGTTCAGGGATGAGTGGATTAGGAGTGTTATAGCGGCAGGGATCTGGGTGGGATGCTATGAGGGTCAGTGTGGACTTGTTGGGCCGAAGGGTCTGTTTCCACACTGTAGGGATTCTATGAAAAAAATTATATTCCTCCTTTAAAGGCACGATATAAAACCTTCCTTTTTGACCAAACTTTTGATCATCTGACCCAATGCGTCTGACCCAATTTGGCTCAGTATCATACTTTGTTTTATAATGCTCCTGCAAAGCACCTTGGGACTTTTAATCACATTAAGGATGCCATTTAAGTCTTTGTTGTGGAACGTTAGGAACTAGGCGCATTTAACATTGTGGTTTGTTTGTTGAAGATTTTAAAAGAGGAGTGCGACTCATGTATCTAACATTTTGAAGACCGATGTTGTTACTTTTCCACTTTATACATTGATTTTGTTTTAATATTCTCCCTAAACTAGATGTTCATGTTATTATCTGCCAATTGTGGACCAATCTATCAGGGGTTTGGGGCAGAAAGGAGTGGATGTAAGAACGATCACAGCTCCATTAAGCTGCAAAAACATCATCTTAGATAGTTTCATGTTCTGTATAGACAATGGCACAAGGTTAATTGGGGGAAACCTTTGCGATCAGTTTGTTTCAAACTGGCAGACCCCACGTAATTGATAAGACAGACTCACCAGTATCCTTTCTTACTTATCAGATTTGATGATAGTATAGAATGCTTCAAGTTTGTCGTGTCAATTTGTCAATTGCACCAGTTTTGCAAAATTTAAGATGGTTGCCATTTCCAATCCTTGCTGAAGTTCCACATATGCTGAAACAATTTAAAACAATATAATTATTAACTTGACATGGACATTGAACATAATCATTGCATGGCACAAAAGTAGCAATCTTAGACTACCTTAAGACTATAATTCAAGGCAAATATCCACTTCCTAGATCCAAGAACACAATTCATGACTTCACACTCCATGAAAATTGAAATAAATCCAGCATCTCCATTTTTCATTAACCTAACCCTTTTACGCTTACTGCTACAGAATGACCTAAAGACTATAGTTAAAAAGCATCATTTCTTTGGTCTTGTCAGGCTTTGAAGGGATGCTCAATTTACTCGACAATGTCATTGTCCATGGAAGGAACAAAACAGAACATTGTCAGTGATTATCAGCAGTACTTGAACGTCACAACTTAATGCTCAACAAGGACAAAAACACATTCACGATATCCAAGAATGGCATTCTATGGTGTGGAATGACAGCAGCTAGAGGAAAGTCAAGGCACAACATTGTCAAAAAGCCCCTTCTAACATGACTGATTTGGCATCATTCCTCAGTGCAACCAACTTTTTATCACAAATTCTTCCTTAAGTATCACAGGGCTTCTTCAAAAGTTCGTTGTGAATGATGGATGATGGAAATGGACCGTAACCAACATTTGATATATTAAAGACAAAGATAATATCTCCACCAGTCATTGTACATTTCAATCTGTATGAAGAAACATATGTCATCGGGAAATGGGATTGGCAATGTACTCTCACAATTCACTGGGGGAAGTGAATGGCCAACCGCTTTTGGTCCATACCTGTATTCAAAAACTGTGCAAATAGTCTACAGCGTGTGAGAAGCACTAGCCTGCATCTATGTTTATGAATATGTATCTCTCTAGTAGAAAGTTCAGTCTCCATACTGTTCACTGAATGCTGACTACATTTTTAGCCCCATCAGGTCTGGTCATCGATCTCTATGCAATGATCAGAATGTCTTCATCAATACTACAACAGGACCTAATATCTCTCAGGTTTATACAACCAAGGAGCTGAATAGCTTATCCATGCTGCTAACTCTTTTTCTTCGTGATGGTGAAGTGACTTGCAACATTGAAGACTGCTTGGATCCATGTTTTTACATGCAACTGTGAACCTTGTTACACTAGAGGAGTTGGGGTAGAAACAGACCTCAGAAAGTAAGGCAGTACCTAAGAGCGGAGGGACCTAAAGGAGTGCTACTGGAGAACACTTTGGAGTAGACGATGAACTCACAGTCATGACAACAATATTGGATACAGATCCCAAGTAGTTATCCTTAAAACACGAAAGCAATCTGGATTGCATCTTGCCTGTGAAAGACATCTGGGTGATGTTAAGATGAAACAGTGATCCTGTGAAGCAATCCTGTGGCCAGCATTAGATTTGAGCAAAGAAGTTAGAAGCTGTAAAAAATCTGACAGTGTTCCGCACCTCTACAATCCAACCCCATGACCAATGAAATGACGACAACAACTCCAAGTAGATACTTGTGGAGAATTGCAAGCAGCCCCTAGGAATCAATTTTTTTTGGGCTTGTTGTTAATGGTCTGTATAATACATGATCATAAATCACTACAACAAATTCCATAACCACCATTTCAGTCAGACATTCTAGTCAAGTTCTTTGCAAAATGCTTTATACCAGAGACTGTCACTATAGAGAATGATTGCAATTTATTTCCAGTCAGTTCATAGAGCTAACAAGCTATGAATTAACCACCATCTGACAACACAATACGTCCCAGCACTGTATGGCAGTGTTGAATGATTCAGTAGGGTGAAGAAGGCCAGTCAGAAAGCTAGAATGTCGAGGGGAAAACATTTAAGCAATGCATTTATATCCTAGTTCACACATTGAGATCCACTCCCACACCGTCTGGCTGGAAAGAAAGCAACTGAAATAACGATTAGCTGCAACTTTTGCATGCTGCTGCCCATTCTTGAGCCATCACCTTCATTCATTGAGAATGCTAGAGCAAAAGCAGAAGAGTTTGCAACGCAGTCGAGCAAATCAAAAGCACAATTCAACAAGTAAGGACGCCACAAGGAAACGACAATTTGAAGTTGGACATAGGGTTCATAACAACTAGCCAAAGAGCAGCCACAAACAGGTATCATGTCTATCTGGACCAAAACAGAACAAGCAATTGTTTAGTCCTAACTCTTATCTGTTGGATGTCAATACAAAGTGGAATCTTTGATAACAGGCACCCATGGATATTTCAAAGCCAATGAACATGAGAATATATTTCCTTTTACGATAAGTGACTGTGATGGCAACTATTCATCTCATTGAACTGATCACACAGAACCACATTTTCAAGCTTGCAGTTCTCAGCACCATCATCAGAGTCTGACATATTTCAAGACTATTTTCATAATTAGAGAAAATAAACATGCTGAACTCTAGTAAATATTTCATACTTCTGTTTGTTGTCTGAATTCAAAATAAGACCATTGGTTTTACAAGGGGTGAGAATAGTAGTGTTCATTTCTTATTTATGTTTGGAAGTGTTTGTTGATTACGTCTATTGCTGACTGCTCGCTCTATGTAATTAATTAAACCTGGGCGTAGTTACTCAAAAAGAGATACTGAACAGATGCTAATTTCTATTAGCACAAAAGTAAACATTTTAAGCCATTTTGAATAAATCTTCTGTGCACCTAAAACTTGCAACATCTCTTACCTAGGAGGCATATAATGCAACAAGAGACATGTTTAAATAAGGTAGAAAGCTGTTCACATTAGCTGATAGTACAAAAACTAGGAGATACACACTGAAGGTTTTTGGGTAAGAGGTCCCGGGAATGTCTGGAAATCTCCACCGATGAGGTGCTTGAAACAAAAATGATCAATGATTTCAAAAGCAAAATAGATACACATTTGAAAGAAATAAATGATCACATCTATTGAGGTAGTGCAGTGGAACGAGACTGACTAAATTGCTCATTCTGTGCCATATTTTATGACTAATTTACACATTTGTGCTTTGCAAATTGCATTGTTGTGCTGAGGAAGCTAAGAGCTTAGATACTCCCTTTAGGGAGTATGACTCAAAGTCAGTGTGATGAGCGTTTTAAACTTGACAAATTGCAAGTAGTGGAGTGCCACGAGGATGAGTGCTGGAGAATTAACTTTTTAAAATCAATATAATGGCTTGAATTAAGAAACCAAGTGTATTACTGGCTGATAATTAAAAGCTAGGTAAGAAAGCAAGTTGTGAGAAAGATTCAAGATCCTCTTTTTATGTTACACCAATTAACATTATTCCAATTTAGTGTTGGTTATCAAAAAAATGGTTAAAAAAGGCATACTTGGAAATAAACATAGTGGTCGTATTGGAGCACCATTCTGATGTTTACCAGCCAAGTTAGACTAGTATGCATCATTCACAAGTTTTATTGGGCTTTCCCTTCTGGAATACAACTTAGTTCCTGGAAATATGTTTTTGTTTCCTGGTTAACTCCATCTTGTGCAATATTGTGTTGTGCTCTATTGTATTGGAAACTGATCAGAGGGGAATGGGCAAAGAGACAAAAGAGAAAAGAAAAAGAGGCAGAGAAACTAACTGAAAGAGGCCATTAAAGTCTGTGCTTAAGAGATATTGGCGAATGTTATCTAATTTGAACTTACATCATATTTTTGTTATATTCCATAATTCATTTTATCTTGCAAATTCTTTCAGATAGGAATACACAGTGCTGCTTATGTTCAGGTTCCAATGGAACAATGATTCGTAAGTAGTGTTTTCTGGGAAGACAACCCCAACTCGAACTGAGGTCTACCTAAACTTAGAGTAAGTCTGTGCAGGGACATTGTTATGATCCCAGTTATGAGAACATTGGTCAAGCTGGGTCTTGATTATGGTCTGTCTTGATGGACCACACTCTTATAAAGAGTTAATTACATAGTCAAGAATGACAGGATTCCAGGGCTGAATTGAAACCCCCAAAATAATGATTATTATATAAACTTGAGCAAAATAAACACAGGTAATGATGACTAAAAAGTTACACTGAACAAATAAAATAATGATTATAAAATTGCTAAATGAAGACTAGAAGTAAAAGCTTTTTGTCTTGCATTCACCAGGACTAGGGACAAGAAACAGACTTGAAAGTAAAGGCTTCAATTTATATTGCATGAGAAGGGGGTGCTAATTAGCTCGGCCATCTTTGGCACACAGATGTATTAGGAACAGTTAACTGTCAATCTTAGTTCTTAGAACAGGCAGGTAAATTATGATTGGTTGTTGCCATGGGAATGCAGAAAAGAATAGCGATCTCCAGGACCTCTTTCTGTTTTCCACTGATAGATGCTGCAATGTGCATATTTTTTTGTCTATATAAGACTAAGTCCTGTGCATTACAGTGTGTAGCTTCTATCACTTACATCTTGCTCCTATTTCTTACCATTTTAGGATCACTATGTTGCTTGGACAGCTGATCTTGAATTGTCAAAGCTTTAATAATTTGCTTCGCTGGAGTTGCACTGAGGAAATTCATTAATTCCTGCTAACGAAATACTGGTACTGAATTTGATGTGCTCACCAGATGACGCACAATAATTTTTTCTGATGAAGGGTCTAGGCCCGAAACGTCAGCCTTCCTGCTCCTCTGATGCTGCTTGGCCTGCTGTGTTCATCCAGCTCTACACCTTGTTATATCAGATTTTCCAGCATCTGCAGTTCCTACTATCTCTGACGCACAATAGTAACTCATTTTGATTGCTCACTCCCAATAGGTGTTAAATACACGCAAAAATAAAACACAAACTGCTTGATGTTGGAAATCTAACACAAAAGCAGCAGAGACTTAAAATTCTCATTGGTGAAAATAGCATCTGGCCAGAAAATGAGCAAGTGCAGCAAAATAGGACATGAGAAATCTACCAGTCCACATTTCAGCACCATACAATGGAGCACATTTTATTACTCTTTCTTATCCCAATACCATTCACTTTCCCTTCTTTGCACTACATGCTAACACCATCTCTTATCACGTTACCATTTGCAAATAATTGCAAACTACATTCAGTGCTTCATCATTTAAATTATATATATATCTGACTTTACATGTGGTTGCAAGTTTTCACTCCATCATGCTTCTTCACTGTTTAACACTTATGCTTTATGTACAAATCTATACACATCTTTACATAGCTTTCAACTGTCACTGACAAACTAACATGCATGTATTTTTCTGCAGGGCAAAAAAGACGATCAACATAGGGAGAAAGATCCTGAATGTTATGGACGCTACCCAAATTGAACAAGGAGATGCCGAGATCAGTATCTGCTATTTATTGGTAATCTTACCTTCACCTCAGCACATACGGTACAGATTTCATTGTTTCAAGTCTCAAGAAAGTCACCTGCAAGTGTCAAGCCTCTACCTATTATTCTCACTCTTGTCTCTTTCTCCTAATTGTGTCTCAATGATTCAGTAAGTAGCACTCATGCCTTTGGGTTCAAAAGACTCTGGATTCATTTAACACTCCAAAGGAACTCCTGCTAAAAAGGTTGGTATAGGAATAGCCATGAGATAGCAGACTACAGACAGTGTGACTGCAGTTTACAGAAAAACAGCAGATTGACAAAGTAACTGAGCTTGGGATAGCAACTATACTTCCATAGATGCGTTCCAAAAAGATCTCCTAGACTGGTCCAAAGTTTAACATAGAAATACTGCTGCAAGGCAAATATGAATTTAAAATCACACTGCTAGGCTGACAGAGTCTACAATCTATGCATAATTTATCTACCACTGACACAATAGCCTTTCAGGTAAGCCGAGTGAGCAAAGCAAGCTGTATCACCTCAAATATGCGCCCAGAAATTGCTCAGCTTTTCACAATATGTGTGATGTATGTTGGGTCAGCAGTCACTGGAAACACCAATGCACAGAGTAAAGACCAGAACAAGTGAATCCACTGCAACAGCAGCCACATCCTGGGGCCAAATGCATACAACATTCTAAACAACTGAGAGAGTGTACCTAATATTGCAAAGCGAGATCCTAAAAAATGACTCGCCAAGCTGTACAGTCAGAATGAGGATGACCAGGACATCAATTTACAAAGTGAGCAGACTAGTAAACATCAAAGAATGAATGAGCACAGAGATAGCCTTTACCACAATCCAGATTATATGCCAATTGAAGCAGGAACAACATGAATTGTGCACAAAATTAGATTCTGGTACAGGAGCGAATATCCTTCCATTACTCACACTGAAATTTATATACTCATAGATGTAGCAAGTGATGTAGATGTAGCAACCAACCAATGTCAAACTCACTGCATACACTAGATAGAAGATCCCTTTCTCAGGATGCATTAGACTGAGTGTTACTACAACAGCCACAACAACTCATCCTGATGACGACAGATATTTTATATTGTGGACACCAAAGCTGTAGGGTTTTCAGCATACAGAAGGACCTGTCTTTGGCCATCATTTATGGTATTGTCATGACAATAACAAAGCATTTTCTAAAACCTGATGCCAGGAAAAGGCCATCTAAGTCTGCAATGAAGATTATCAGCCACCTGGCAACGCGATGTTGTCTTGGAGCTAATATGTATATCTGTTCCAACTTATAAATGTCTTCTTATCGCAGAACCACAATGCAAATACTTTTCAGTGAGGAAGTGCAGGAAACCCTTTCCCATCATCATTTGTTGATTTTTCCAAGGCAACAAGATGCCTTGATTGTAAAACAGAGGCGGATGAAAAATGGTCATCGCTAGCATGTAGATGACGAGTTGCACCTCCTAAATATCAGACAAAACATTCAAGTACAACACTGAACAGTCTGTTAGCATACATCCACAGCCAAGATTACATCAAGTAGGAACACCAAATGGCATGACAATGTGACAAAACAGATACCAAATCAGACCAAAGTACCAGAGATACTTAATATCCCTATAGCTATTATAACATGATTTGAAACTCAACCACAATACCATTACCAACAAACAGCTTATGAGAACACATGCAATCTCAAACCAAGTTCACCACAAATAGGTATAAGTAAGCTGCCAGTATGCCTCAGAGAGTTATACATTCACTGCTTTATGTGATAACATTTTCCAATATTAGAAAATTTCTTTATAATGTGAGGTAAATGGTTTTAGACTCTTCGACAGCAACCAAACTCACAGGAATATACTAATGATTAGGGCAACGTACTACACCCTGAAAAAACTCTCGATGGGTTATTACCTGGACACTAAAATTCATCATCTGGAATGCGTAGCTCACAATGAGGCCTTCAATGTCTTTAGGGAGGAGACTTCTCAACTACAGGTATTACTGGAGTGAACTGTTAAACCTGAAACTTGCAAAGCAAAGTGGAGGATTCAAACCCCACTCCGTATCAAAGGATGACAAGTTGAACTCATATACTGGGCCATCAAAACTCTGTTAAAATAGATTGTCCGCATTCTGGGCCAAAAGCCTGGTTTAACACATCAAATCCCCGCCTCCACCCCCCACCCCTTCTTATGTGAGAAACTGTGATATAAGCTTGTGGTTTCTGATACACAACAGAGACATCTGCAAATATGGATCAACATCTTACAGCTGTCAAAAGTAAGAACTCTCATTTTCTTTGCTGTCTGGTCCTGCAAAAAGTGGTCGGCTCCAAGAGAAAGCAAATCATCAACCAAGATTTTTTTAAAAACACGAAACTCAGCCGTACAACAATCTCGAGATGAATCCCCAGTTCAACACATAATTCCTTCATCAGAGAACAGTAGATGTTTTTTCAAATCCATCTCTCCACACTGGGTACATCATTCTGTTTGCATGCATGCCAGTGTTGGTATGAGTTCTTACCATTTAAATAAATTCATACCTCACCACTATGCATTTCAATAAACTAACCCCTTCCTTTTGATTAACTGATGGAGACGGTCTGGTGTGTTCTTCTGAGGTTTAATGCATGTTGAAATCTGTATTGAACTGCGAAAAAAGTACACTTTTTTTTCAAAATTCCAAACTCCTGTCATATCAACCTTAGGCAGAGATGAATTTATTCACCGCTCTGGACTTGGTTGTAACATCTTTTCATTGAAAACGGACCCCTCTTAAAGGGATAACAAGGTGTAGAGCTGGATGAACACAGCAGGCCAAGCAGCATCAGTGGAGCAGGAAAGCTGATGTTTCGGGCCTAGACCCTTCTTCAGAAATGGGGGAGGTGAAGGGGATTCTGTAATAAACAGGGAGAGAGGGGGAGGCGGATAGAAGATGGATAAAGGAGAAGATAGGTGGAGAGGAGACAGACAGGTCAAAGAGGTGGGGGTGGAGCCAGTAAAGGTGAGTGTAGGCGGGGAGTTAGGGAGGGGATAGGTCAGTCCAGGGAGGACGGACAGGTCAAGGGGGCGGGATGAGGCCAGTAGGTAGGAGATGGGGTGGGGCTTGGGGGGGGAGGGGGGGATGGGTGGGAGGAAGGACAGGTTAGGGAGGCGGGGACGAGCTGGGCTGGTTTTGGGATGCGGTTGGGGGAGGGGGGATTTTGAAGCTGTGAAGTCCACATAGCTACCATTGGGCTGCAGGGTTCCTAAGCGAAATATGAGGTGCTGTTCCTGCAACCTTTGGGTGGCATCGTTGTGGCACTGCAAGAATGGGAGGGGGAGTTGAAATGGTTCGCGACTGGGAGGTGCAGTTGTTTGTTGCGAACCAAGATAGGTGTTCCGCAAAGTGGTCCCCAAGTCTCCGCTTGGTTTCTCCGATGTGGAGGAGGCCACATCTGGAACAGCAGATACAGTATACCACATTAGCAGATGTGCAGGTGAACATCTGCTTGATATGGAAGGTCTTCTTGGGGCCTGGGATGGGAGTGAGAGGGGAGGTGTACGGGCAGGTGTAGCATTTTCTGCGCTTGCAGGGAAAAGTGCCAGGTGTGGTGGGGCTGGAGGGGAGTGTGGAGCAGACAAAGGAGTCACGGAGAGAGTGATTCCTCCGGAAGGCAGATAAGGGTGGGGAAGGAAAAATGTCTTTGGTGGTGGGGTCGGATTGCAGATGGCGGACGTGTCGGAGGATGATGCGTTGGATGCGGAGGTTGGTGGGGTGGTACGTGAGGACGAGGGGGATTCTGTTTTGGTTGTTATTGTGGGGAGGGGGTTTGAGGGTGAGTTGCGGGAAATGCGGGAGACACAGTCAAGGGCATTCTCAACCACTGAGGGGGGAAGTTGCGGGCCTTGGAAAACGAGGACATCTGAGATGTTCGGGAGTGGAATGCCTCATCCTGGGAGCAGATGTTGCAGAGGCGAAGGAGTTGGGAATAGGGGATGGCATTTTTGCAGGAAGGTGGGTGGGAGAAGGTGTATTCTCGGTAGCTGTGGGAGTCGGTAGGCTTGAAATGGATATCGGTTTCCAGGTGGTTGCCAGAGGTGGAAACAGAGAGGTCCAGGAAGGAGAGAGAGGTATTAGAGATGGTCCAGGTGAACTTAAGGTTGGGATGGAAGGTGTTGGTGAAGTGGATGATCTGTTCGAGCTCCTCGTGGGAGCACGAGGCGGCGCTGATGCAGTCATCAATGTAACGGAGGAAAAGGTGGGGTTTGGGGCCAGTGTAGCTATGGAAGAGGGATTGTTCCACGTAACCTACAAAGAGGCAGACATAGCTTGGGCTCATGCGGGTACCCATGGCCACCCCCTTTGTCTGTAGGAAGTGGGAGGAATTGAAAGAGAAGTTGTTGAGGGTGAGGACGAGTTTGGCTAAGCGGATGAGGGTGTCAGTGGAGGGGGACTGGTCAGGCCTGCGGGACAGAAAGAATTGGAGGGCCTTTAGGCCATCTGCATGGGGAATGCAGGTGTATAGGGACTGGATGTCCATGGTAAAGATGCGGTGTTGGGGACTGGGGAATTGGAAGTTCTGGAGGAGGTGGAGGGCGTGGGTGGTGTCACAGATGTAGATGGGGAGTTGCTGGACCAAGGGGGAGAAAATGGAGTAGAGATAGGTGGAGATAAGTTCGGTGGGGCAGGAGCAGGCGGAGACAATGGGTCGACCAGGGCGGTCAGGTTTGTGGATTTTGGGAAGGAGATAGAAACAGGCAGTGCGGGGTTGGGGGAACGATGAGGTTGGAGGCTGTGGGTGGGAGGTCACCTGAAGTGATGAGGTTGTGGATGGTTTGGAAGACAATGTTTTGGTGAGGCTTCTTGCTCACAGCACACATTGCAGTTGAAAGCGGAAGCTGGAGGATTGCTGTGGATTTCCGATTTTAACTCTCTTAACCATCCATTCCGTCCCAGGCCTACTTGCTGTGTAAGGTTAAAACTCTCCTATGGCTCTGGACAAAAGAAAAGCTGACCAAATACACACGGCTATCCATCTGGATTTATTCATAATCATAATATAAACAAGTCAAACTGTGCCAGAACCCCAGGCAACCTGTATTAATGGGGGAATGTAGCAGTAGTTGAATTATAAAGTGTGAGTGAAATTGTCAAGTATTTGTCTGCGACCAAGATGATTACATAGACAGTAAACTTATTTAGCAACAACTATTACCATTTATATAATAGTTAAATATCCGAAAGCACTTTATATCAGAATAACCCCAGGACAAAGAACTGACCCCAAGCAAAGAGACATTAGGATAGGGGGCCACAGGTTTGCAAAAGAGTGTATTAAAGGAGAAAAGAAAGAGACATGATGTATAGGAAGGAAATTTCATGAGTTTAGGTTCAGGATAGCTGAAGGAACAGCTGATAATGGAAGTCTGGGATCTGCAAGAGGCCAGGACTGGCGGAACACATGATTAACTTTAAGTATGCATTCAATGCATAAAGTTAGAGAATCAACAACCAATTTTCTTCTGATCCGTGCAGCAATCTAACTTCAGATGGTTGTGCTTTGTGGGTTCTGAACCAGGCCTGAGCCTACCAGTGCTGCTTTCCCGGGGTCGGGACTGAATTGAATTTTATTGATGGCCTTCTCAGAGATTCCCTGTCTTCATTGGACATTTGCCTCTGTAAAGGTCTAGCCTGCTAACATCTGAAGATAGTGAAGAACAGTTCAACTAATTCTTAAATCGAACAGTAGGGATCTGAAATTTACACAATTCTTCATGCATTATAGAAACCGTGAACATTTTTGGCACTGCTGTGATAAACTGTGTGACTTCTCAATGCTTGTTTTAGTAGAATTTCCTGCTGAGCAACAAAGGGTGCTAGAGACAATCTGAAGCATACTTTGAACATCCTGGTCTGACTTTTCTTCAGTGAGGTGTTTCATAGTACATGTAATTAAAAAGGCAGTATTGTTATGTTTCAAGTATTATATTTGACCTACAGATTTCTGGAATGTTGATCAGTTTATCATGGAGCAAGCTGAATGTGGAATCATGGATCTCACACTGTTGCATAAAGTAATACTTCGGAAGGAGTTAATGATAACGTTGTATTCATTCCACCCAACTTGATGATGATGCACAGTCTTTGTGTGGCAAAACTATTAGTTTTGCATGAGATGCCAATGGAGACAGACATCATATACCTAGCTCCTGGTAGCTGTAATTAAACTTAACTGATTAATCTTAATCGTAACTATTGCCACTATGATATAAACAATACTTGGCTATTTAAGATAAGACCCTCTTCTTGTTAAGACTGTCATGGTCTATCCTCGATCACTGATAATAGACAGGTCCTTAGACTCTATATATGAAAGGAGGATTGATGGTGTCAACTACCACCAGCAGTGAGTGGTTGGTAACTAGAAGATATGACATACTGACAGCACTCATATCTGAGAATACGACAAACATGACAGATGGCTTGCTGCACAGGATAACTAGACAGCACTACAAAGAACTGAAAAGCGATTACATGGTTCAGTTTGGGGCATGGCACGAAGAGATTAGGTGAACTGCCAACTTCTGAATTGACCACGAATCATTGAGTCATAGAATTATGGAGTTGCTGGGTGCAAAAGAAGGCTAATTGATCCATTAAATCCAGACCGGTTTACTGTATGGCAATTCACTCAATCCCATTCCCTACACAAGCCCACAGCTTTCAAGTGACCATCCAAATTCTTTTCCAAATCATTGTTTATCTCTACTTCTGCCACCTTCGTCCCCAGAGCCCAAAGTCTTGACAACTTACTGTATAAAAAGCTCCTCTTCACATTTTCCCTGCATCTCTTATCCAAAACCTTGAATCTGTGTTCCTTAGTCCTTGTACCATCGTATATAAGAACAGTTTTTCTTTGTCGACTTTACCTAAATCTGCCATAAACTTGCACGCCTCTATCAGATCTTTCCTCTGTATCCTTTGTACCACCGTGAACAATTACTGTTTTTCCAATTTAAAGTTGTAGCTAAGTTCCTTCATTGCGTGGAGATATTCTGGTAAATCCTCTCAGCGCCCTCCCAAGGGCATTTACATTGATTCTAATGTGTGGTGACCAGAACTGGATTCAATATTCCAGTTGTGGCCTAACCAGAGCTTTATAGGTATTCAGCACAACTTACCTGCTTTTGGAGATAGTAAGAACTGCCAATACTGGAGTCAGAGATAGCGCAGTGTGGAGCTGGAGGAACACAGCAGGCCAGGCAGCATCAGAGGAGCAGGAAAGTTGATGTTTCAGGTTGGGATCCTTCTTCAGAAATGGGTGAGGGGGAAGGGAGCTCAGAAATAAATAGAGAGAGGAGGGGTGGGGCTGGGGAAGGTAGGTGGGATGTGATAGGTGAGCGCAGGTAGGGAGTGGTGGGGATTGGTCAGTGGGATAGGTGGGGTGGATAGGTGGGATAGAAGATTGTGTCAGGTTGTGTCAGGTCAAGGAGGTGGGGATGAGAGGAAGGGTTGGTCATGGGATGAGGCTGGGGATGGGGAGATTTTGAAGCTTGTAAAGTCCACATTGAGACCATTGGGCTGTAGGCTCCCAATGCGGAATATGAGGTACTGCTCCTCCAGTTTCCGGGTGGTGTCACTGTGACAGTGGAGGAGGCCCAGGATGGACATTTCATCCAGGGAGTGGGAAGGGGAGTGGATATGGTTCGTGACTGGAAGGTGTTGTCTTTTGACCCGAAATGGCAACTTTCCTGCTCCTCTGATGCTACCTGGCCTGCTGTGTTCCTCCAGCTCCATACTGCTTCTGTATCCACACCTTTATTTGTGAAACCTAAACCCCATTTTTTGGTTGCTAATCTTTCAATTGTCTTCCCATTGTCAAAAATCAATGTACTCAAACCCCTAGGGTCCCTTTATTCTTATACACTTTTAAGAACTCTGCTTTTAATTCTGTATAGCCACTCCCTGTTTCTCTTCCAAAATGCGTTATTGCACATATTTGGATTGAATTCCATCTTCCATTTGTCTGCCGGTTGTGCAAGCTGATCTTAGCCCTGTGAGTCGATTGGTTTCACCCTCGTTATTTTCCTCTGAGTTCAGTACCCTGTATGATATTTTACATTGCATTCTAATGCTTCAGTTGTTAAAAAGAAGTTAAAAAAAAGTCCTTGTGCTTACACCAACCACCATCTTCCAGTCTGAAACACAACCATTTACCATGATTTTTACAGAGATAGTAGGAACTGCCGATGCTGGAGCTATCTCCTCTCCACCTATCTTCTCCTTTATCCATCTTCTATCCGGCTCCCCCTCTCTCCCCATTCATTTCAGAACCCCCTTCCCCTCCCCCATTTATGAAGAAGGGTCTCAACCCGAAACGTCAGCTTTCCTGCTCCTCTGATGCTGCTTGGCCTGCTGTGTTCATCCAGCTCTACACCTTGTTATCTCATTTACCATGATTCGTTGCTCACTTTCCTTCAACCAATTTTAATCCAAATCTTCCTATTCCATGAGCTTCCATGTTGTTAATGTGCTTTTCTGAGGTAATTAGTTACGCACTTGTTTAAAATTCACAGACACTTTCTATTGTATACCCCCTGGTAAATTTTCTGTCTTACTTCACCAAAATATTCAATTAAACACAATCTGTTTTATTTTTACAAATCCTTGCTGGCTCTTGTTAAGTAATTCAATCCTTTCCTATTTCCACCCTAATGATTGTTTCTAAAACCTTACCCACCATGGGTATTAAATGGACAGGTCTGTAGTTATTAGGAATGACCTTTCTTCCTTACATAAATAAGAGTAACATCACCAACAAATCTCTAATCTTCAGCTGGCATTGTCTCCGATCTAGAGAAGGTGAGAAAATAATGGTTAAAAACTATTGCTACTTTCACACCTCATTTTCTTCAGCACCAGAAATGCACACCATCTGGACCAGGTGACTTATTCACTCGAAGCTTAATTAGCCTTCCCAGTATATCCTATCAATTATAACTGACTCATTATCTTTACCATCTCTACCTCTACTGTGACTTTGTTGATGTACTCTTCCTAGTAAATGCTGGCACAAAAGACCAATGAAGTATATTACCTCTGCCTCTAACTTCGCAATGTTCCTGATAGATTCTCCCTCAACTCTGACTACTTATTTATTACTTGCCTGCAGGTGCAGGATTTCTGTGTTCTTTTTTATGATAACTCCCATTCTATTCTCATATCTGCTCTTTTCCAGTCTCATTTTCATTTACTTTCCATCTCTCAACTTATTGACCCAGGCTGTCTGATGCCATTAGCAGTGAGCAATAAGATATTTCCAGTATTGAAGGCTGCACAGCACAGGATGTATCATAGAGCTGATTTTAACCCAAACCTGGAAATTCCAATGCACTAAAAAGGCTCTGTGGAGTCAGCAATGACACTAATAATGTTCAAATCCCAATTTGTCCTGTACTTCCACTAAGTTAATTTGCTTAAGAGTTTTCTATACCATATGTGAAAGCTGCTTGGCAGTGCCACTCGAGGGAAATCAGGTGGAGTTTCAAAGCACCCTAGCACCCACTGCAAATCTGACACTACTCACACTCCCCAACTCATTCCTGGCAATGCACGTGTCCCATCACAGTCTCCCAAATACTAACAGATCACACACCCAACACTATACTCTTTCTCCCCTTCTTTCAAAAACACTGAAAATGCTCACATCCCTATTGTACCCTTGACATTGCTCACTCACCCCACGACAGTGATCGACACTTGAAAACTCCTGACAACACTGACATTGACCCAAGCCCCTGCTCACATTGTGCAGAATAAGGAAGTAGGTTTTCCCGATGATGAGTCAAGGAGCATGGATGCTTAGGAGTAGCATGCAGTGTCCAAAGGGCGTGGGATGGTAAGCCACGTGAGAACGTGCGAAGAAGAGAGTCATGAATTTCTACAGTGTGGAAACAGGACATACAGCCCATCGGATCCACACCAAATCTCCGAAGAGCATCCCCCCAGGATCCAGCCTCCTACCCCATCCTTGGAGCCCTGCATTTCCCGTGGTTAACCCAACTAGCCCGCACATCCCTGGACACTACCAATTGGCATGGCCAATTCACCTAACCTGCACATCTTTGGACTGTGGGAGGAAACCGGAGCACCTGGAGGCAACCCACACAGACACAGGGAGAATGTGCAAACTCCACACAGACAGTCAGCTGAGGATGGATTCAAACCTGGATCCCTAACACTGTGAGGCAGCTGCGCTGACCACTGAGCCACTGCGCCACCCCAGAACACTGGCAGGGGCTGGGAAGGAGACCATTTTCAGGGATATGCAAAGGATAGCGTCTTTGGGAGTGCTGGGCATGTGATGCTGGTCAGCATCTGGAAGTCAATGAAATGAAAGACAACAAGTGAAAGCTCAATTAATGGTAATGCAGGGATCATGGCTTTACCTCAGTTAATGGCCTCACTGGGTCCAAGCTTGAGCTAAGCTAGAGCCCAAATGCCTCATTACGAAAAGCTAAGAGCATAATTTAAAGAGGGACAGCAGTGTGCACTCCATCTGCTCCACTGACTAGAAGATCTGGGCCATTATATTCAGCTGGTTCGAGCTTAAATAATTCATTCATCTTTGAGGTAAGCTCTACTTTTACTGAAAAGTACTGACAAACTTTAGTAGAAAAAGCTGTTACAGCTAGAGAACTGAGAAATGGCTGCAAGAAGGAATGTAAGGAAACATGTCCAATCATTGGGCATTTCTTGAATTTTGTGAAGGAAATGGTCAACTGCACATTTACTCCTACAATCACAATTGAGTATTTGGAAAAGAGAGCCATTGATAATGATGGCAGATCACGTGGAACATAAATGTGAAACCGTATGGTTCCAGAAGAACTCTTTAAATATCCATTGTATATAGCAGTTTAACAAAGCCTGTTAATGTTCACTGGCAAGGGTGTAGACTGATCTTACTACAAAGGGATAGACAGTAATTACATCCGCGGAAGTAAAAGCAAGTGGTGTGGTGATACTGTAGCTTTAAGAGATGTGTTTTGTCCTGGTTTCTTATAGAGAGAGATTGAGGGACAGGTACCTAGTAGTCTATGAGAGAGTAAACAACTTTTGAAGGCTTGGGTGTTTTTGCTTTAAAAAGCCAGAATAATAATAGTTGCCTGAATGGGTCAAGATCCCACCCACAGAGCTAGGGATTTTAGGTTTAGCTTTCCGCAATTGTTACTGGGGTCTCAGCAGCGTTGGAAAGCAGTGAATCTCTCTGCTACTACACTGTCTTTCTGAGTTGTCTCTCAGAATTGTCTTTTGATGTTCTTTCCTCTCGATGGGAGAATTACATGTGTGATCATCTGTTTGCCTTATGCCAAGGGTGTGTGTGTGGGGCATTGGAATAGTTACCGTTTAGTGGTAAAAGAATCTATTGTTCTGCTAAGTTTTCCAATAGAGTTGTTATTCTGAGTTCCTCTTTCTTTTGTTTTATTTTAACTCTACTGTTTGAATAAATTGTGTTTTGCTTAACATTGAGTAGTTTGACCAATCAAATTGCACCTTGAACACCACATCTCATATTTACTTTTTGAAATAAGAAAAAGTCAGGGTATAGAATACTTCCTTAATATATTCTTTGAGAGACTGCGGTCTGGTTCATAACAGGGGAAGGAGCACTCAAAGTGAGTCCCAGAAACAGCACAGGGTTATAGGTGAAGAAAGACGCCTGCCCAATGATCCAACTGCAGACTTTTAGGGAAAGTCCTGAAGACAAAGTCAGCAGCAACAAGAAGCAGTGCGTACAGACTTCAAGAGAACTGAACTGCAGAGAGAGGGAAAGGCCGCAC
>NC_063338.1:21904251-21942685 GCF_021869965.1 Rhincodon typus
ACAAGAAGCAGTGCATACAGACTTCAAGAGAACTGAACTGCAGAGAGGGAAAGGCCGCACAAAACTGAAAAAGCACTGGAGAAAGCCCACAGCAGGGAATGCAACAAGCAACTAGAAAATTAATTGACCGAAGCAAGTAATAAATCCTGTAAATCAGAAGTCGGTATAGAGGGGGATAACCGCACAAGGGAGGAAACCCATGTAATGCTTAAAAGGGCAGGAATCAAGCGAAGCACTTCATATGCCATGGCCACATATAAAATGCACTCATGATGGAAAAAGCTTTTCCTTTGAGTCTGGAGAGCACTTGAGGGTACTGACCAGGTTGTGGATTGAGGTTTCAGGCCTAGGATTTTGCAAAATCAGAATGAGTGGTAATGGGACATATCTGAAGCTGAAGCAGGAGGTTTCATGGAAGAAGAAAGTTAAGAGACTTTATCACAGCCAGAAAAATAGCAGTAGATCCATTATTTAAATCACAGTGCAGGCGGGAAGCATTGCTGAAACTGCAGACAGCAAAACTTATCAGGAAAAGATCCCGAAAGAAGCAGGGTTTATTAGAGCAACAGACGGCTGCTGTCAGCCAGAAAAAATAACTGTGATTAAGGGGGGCATTATTATCGAAGCTGCAGGCAATGGAATTTATTCAGGAAAGCCATTTAGGAAATGGTTTTAATTCACATAGGCTGC
Source organism: Rhincodon typus (assembly GCF_021869965.1). Taxonomy (NCBI): domain Eukaryota; kingdom Metazoa; phylum Chordata; class Chondrichthyes; order Orectolobiformes; family Rhincodontidae; genus Rhincodon; species Rhincodon typus. Next base: position 21,904,942 of record NC_063338.1, read on the forward strand.
AAACAGCAAGTTCATCCTGAGAGGCTGTGGAAAAGTCAATAATCCTCCACTTTACCTGCAAAACATTGGAATCCTCCACTTTAGCATCCGAAAGTGCAAATCCTTCACTTAGATCATAAAAATGCAGGAAATCCCTCCAGTAGCAGCACGCAGCGACAGCATTGCTATTACTGCAATAATAAAAGTTCTTTAAGCATTGGAAATAAATCATGTTAGAAAGACATGGTATCAAAAATGATATTGTCAGCAAGATTTAATCTCAGATAGCAGCCAAAGAAAACACAGAATTGGGCATTTTCACTTAAAAAGTTCTTAAGATTCAGTGTAGCTTCCAAATCAGATACCAAAGTAGAAGCTGAACAAGCTAATACATTTTGATATACAATTGGGAGAATAATTGATTGCATTGTAGCTTGCCAAGGAACAAAATAAGCACTGATACATTTGAAGATGTACTAAAAGCCTTTGACAATTACTTTAACTTCAGGACAGTAAGAGTTCTTGACAGAGCAAGATTTGATAGAAGAGTTCAGCCTCCGGAAGAATCGATGAATAAATTCATTCGTAGAAGTCATACTGCAAGGAAACAGACACTTTGGTTCAACTAGTTCAGGCTGACAATGTTCTCAAACTTAACCAATCCCACCTGACTGCACTTGGCCTATATCCCTCCAAACCTTTCCTATTCATGAACATATTCAAATATCTTTTAACTGTTATAACTGTACCAGCATTCACCATTTTCCCTGGCAGTTCATTCCACATATGAACCACTTTCTGTGTCAAAAAGTTGCCCCTCATGTCCTTTTTAAATTGTCTTCCTCTCACCTTAAAATTATGCTCCCTAGTCTTGAAATCCCAAACCCTAGGAAAAGGACCCTTGTCATTTACTTTATCTATGTCTCTCATGATTTTAAAAATCTCTATAAGGTCACCCTTCAAACTCCTATGCTCCAGTGAAAAAAGGTCCCAGCCTACCCAATTTATTTTTAAATCTTAAACCCTTCATTCCTAGCAACATCCTGGTAATTTTTTTCTTGACCATCGTCAGTTTAATAATATCCTTCCTATAAAAGGGTGACCAGAACTGCATACAGTACTCCAGACGAAGCCTCACCAACGTCCTGTACAACCTCAACATGACGTCCCAACTCCTATACTCAATGAAGGCAAGCATGCTAAACACCTTCTTAACCACCTTGTCTACCTGTGATGAAATTTCAAAGGATTATGTACCTGAAACCTTAGGTCTCTCTGTTCTATAACACTATCCAGGGGCCTACCATTAACTGTATAAGTCCTGTTCTTGTTGGCATTACCAAAATGCAATACCTCACATTTATCCAAATCAAAATCCGTCTGCCACTCCTCAGCCCTTTGAAACAATTGATCAAGATTTTTTTGTAATCTTAGATAACATTCTTCACTGCCCAATATAAAATGCTGTGACAACATGAGTAAGTCAGAGACTGGGAATCCTGCAGCATGTAACTCATATCCTGCCTGCCCAGAGATAACCCACTATCTACAAGCCATAAATCAGGAAAGTGATAGAATACTCTCCACTTGCCTGAATGAGTGCAGCTCCAACAACACTCAAGGAGGCCTACACCATCCAGAATTAAACAGCCTGCTTGATTAGCCTTCCATTCACCACCGTCAACTTTCACTCCCCCACCATTGAGACACGCAGTAGCAGCAGTGAATACCAGCTATAAGATGAACTGCAGAAACTCACCAAGTCTTCTTCAACAGAAGCTTCCAAACGCACGGTCACTATCATCCAGAAAGATAAGGACAGCAGATAACGCCACCTGGAAGTTCTCCTAAAAGCCATACAGCATCCTTATGTGGAATTATATTGCCATTCTTTCATTGTTGCTGGGTCACAGCCCAGGAAATCCTGACAGCAATGTGGGTCCTACATACCAAGATCTATGGCAGTTGAAGAAGGCAGGTCACCAACAAGCTATGCAGATCAATTTGGGATGGACACTAAATACTGGCCCAGTCAGTGAGACTTCTCATGACTTAACAAAAAAAGCGAAATGTTAAATATGGACATATTTGTTCCCTCTTCACAGTTTTTTTGAAGTTGTCAGACTAATTACATTATTTGTTCATTTTCCCTGCTATAATGCTGGGTCAAAATCCTCAAAATCCTTGTTAACAGCATTTGGCTTTCCTGTACCTCTTGGACTACAGAAGTTCAAGAGGGTTGGGCTCACCACCACCTTCTTAAGGGCAGTTAAGGATGGGCAATAAATGCCAGTCCTGTTCACATCCCATAGGGAAATAAAAGCTCCCAGATTTGTGTGACTTTTTTGTTACTTGACAGTACATTTACCCAATGAACTATTCGGAGGATTTTTTAAAAATTCATTCACGGGATGAGGGCGTTGTTGGCTAAGCAGCATTTATTGCCCATCCCTAATTGCCCAGAAGGCAGTTAGGAGTTAACCACATTGCTGTGGGTCTGGAGTCACATGTAGGCCAGACCAGGTAAAGATGGCAGTTTCCTTCCCTAAAGGATATTAGTGAACCAGATGGATTTTTCCCGACAATTGGCAATGAATTATGGTCATCATTAGATTCTTAATTCCAGATATTCATTGCATTCAAATTCCACCATCTGCCATGGCGGGATTCAAACCTGGGTCCCCAGAATATTAGCTGGGTCTTGGATTAACAGTCCAGTGATAATACCAATCAGCCATTGCCTAGTTAAGCAAGTTTTAAATAGCACGCTTTGAACAGAATCGATCTTTTTAGATGAAGGATGTGATCACACTTGAGAGAGTACAAAGGAGATTTACAAGGGTGATGATGACAGTAGAAAATGTATGAAATAAGATTGGATACTTTGTTCAGAACTAAGGAGACTTCAAGATAATTTGATTGAGCTGACCAAAATGATCTGGGGCCTAGGTTGAGTGGATACAAAGAATCTATGTTCCCCAGACGAGAGGGGACCTCCATTTAAAATAACTGGTTGAAAGATTAGAGGAGGCTGAGAATTTTTTTGCCTAATAAAGGATGCCAGCACCAGAACTCACTTTCTGAAAAGGAGAGGGGTGGAGACAAGAACCTTTGTTGCAATTAAAATGTACTAGAACTTACATTCAAAGTGTCAGATCAAGGCAATGGGCTATAAACTGGAAAGCAGGATGACACCGAACAGCTGTCGCTCGGTCAAAACGGACAAGACAAACCGAGTCCCCACTAACCCCCCCACCCCACCCCAACAACTCCCACCTCAGTATAATTGTGCAGACTCCTTTGTCATCACTTTTTCGTGTTACAGTTGTAAATGAAGATTGATTTCTGGCCAGGATTGAAGAATATCTTTTTGCTTTCTTCTATCTTGAATTTGATCATGCTCGTTCGTTTTCAGCATCTGTGTCTGTGTCTGTATGTGTCTTACTAAGTCTCTGCAGATTGGTGGAAAAGGCAAAGATGATGATTTAAAGTCAGAGTTTGTAGAGACAAAATTGTTGGAATTGCTGATGAGTCTTTGTCAGATTTATTGCAGTCAAAAGAAGATTTGACTCTGGAGAAAGTGCTACAAATGGTGAGTGAAGTTGAAGTTTACAAGCAGCACAGATCATTCTGAAGAGGAGAAGGTCAACCTATCACAGGTGATCAATGGAATCCATTAAATTCTTAAGGTATAAAACCACAGAAGTCATTTATGAGAAATCAGTAAAGCAAGTAGGAGAAGTATCACATATTAAAGGTCTTTGACAGTACTATGAAGCAGGGAAACCTCACAGGTAACAGGTTTAGGTGGTGACCAGCTATTAAAAAGGAATGCTTTATCTCGAAGCCAATAGGCCACTTGCAGAAAGATTTTTTTTAGATTTAGATTATATGGTCATGTGTACTCAAGTACAGAAGTAAAGGAATACAGTGAAAAGTGTAAAAAATTATCACACATGGCGCCATGTTAGGTATGAAGGTACCTAGGTACTAAAAGACTTAGGTACAAAGTAGTAAGAGAAACGAGAGTTAAAAAGTTTCATACAGTAGTAGAAAAATAAAAACAAAGGTCATAGTTAACGTTAAGTCTTTCGTAGTTTAAACTAGGAAAATAAAGGAATAAGTTCCTGCTGTGTTCCTCCAGCTCCATACTGCATTGTCTCATTTAAAAGTTCAATAGTCTTTGATAAATCCTCCACTTATCTCGCTCTGCTGTCTGTCCTCGATGCTGCCGCCATAGAGGCCGTTGCTGTTGCTGAAACTGCCACCTCTCCGATCTCTCCCTTTGCCTTAGGAACCATGCCCCGGCAGGATCCACTCGCACGCCAAGCCGAGACACCGCTATGAGCTGCAGAGAGACCAGCCGACATTATGCTGAGAAACCAGGCCGAGAGCCGCCGAGAGACCAGGCCGGGACCCACTACGAGCCGCAGAGAGACCAGGCCGGAACCTGCCACAGGGGAAGTGAACACCAAGAGGGGGAGCTCACCAAAACAAAACAGAAAAGCAAGGGGACCAAAAGAGAAGGAACCGAAAAATAAACAGAAGGAATAGAGGAGTTCCGGGTAGAATGTCCTCCTCTGCCACCATGAGTGTACCAAAGTAGGACACAGTTACAGAAAATCAAGAGGTTACATAGCTGCCCATATAAAGACATTTGTTAGGTATAACATAGCTGCCCATATAAAGACATTTATTAGGTATAACAGTCTACAATGGGAAGAAAATTCTAAAGTGTTCTTATTAGAAATATGTAATCCATCTTAAGTTATTGACATGATGATACTTATGCAAATGGACATGTACTAGTCTTAAGCCTGATACAAGGACAATTATTAGATATTGAATCAAGGTCAGTTTTCTAATTCAATAACAGTCCAACTACAGGAGATACAGCACTCAAGGTATCCTAAAAGTAACACTTCAGCCCAAAGGGTGTCAGATTGTGAAGAAATTATACATCATCATCAAGTAATCTCACACTGGGTGATGAATGCATGTCTTGACACAACCTTCTTCAAGTACCACAAATAGTGAAGCTTGTTAAATTCAAAAACAACTGGTCCAGGTAAAGCCAGACATGGGACAACAAATAAAGAACACTCACTTAAGAAAGGGCCAGTCATGGACCAAACGACAATCAGTATAAGATTTCCCTGTGGCTGCTGGAGTCATAGCAGATCGCAAACAGTGGACAAAATACATTGAGATGAGCTATTTTGGCATAGGAAATTGTTTATACTTTACACAAGCTGAAAGTCTATGACTACACTGTATTGGCAGAAATGTTTCACAGTGCTATCAAGGTTGAAGAGAGTTCTGATTGCAAAGGTCAGCAAAGTTTGTGAAGAAACATCACTTGGTCAATGAACAGTCCAGTTCATTTGAGCTCATTGATGCATTTTCAACTGAGGTAACTTGAAATGCATCACAGCTTGGTGAATAAATCATTATGAGTCTAATGTCAGAAGACATAAGTTGAAACAAAGAAGTTAATTTCCTTATCTTGACAGGAAGAATCCACAGTAATGCTATCAGAGGGCATGCTAAACAAGAAACAACACACAAATAGAAGAGAGGGCATTTCACCAATACTGCAGTCAGTATGCTGAATGAAAGTGTTTATGTTAATAAACAAGTTATGCAGTCCACATACTTCAATACAAATTTACTGATGGATTAAGAATAAAAATCTGCTGACACAAATAGAAAGTCATAGCACAAGCAATGCCATGAAAGTCACCAACGTCCAGAGATCCAGAATATAGTCACAAAGAAATTGCCTGGTTCAGTAATCCAGGATACTGCAAAAACAAAAATACCAGTTTGAACAGGATGGCTATGTTCCATAAAGGAAATATTTGACATTAACAGTCCTCATGACATTGCAATGGGGCAATTGACTGTTTCAGCAGGAAATAACATCCTCCGTGAAGGAAATCCAAGAGATTAAAGGTTTACAGTTTAAAGTGACCTTCCGCCCTCAGGCTATCAGAGACAGAATCAAAGGTCAAGAATCTTCAAACCAGAGGTTTACCAATTTTCCATATCCAAAGAGAATTTATTTTTGGAGAAATAAAGCTCGAAGGGAGATACTGTAAAAAGGTGATGGGGTTTGAAAGCTTTTATGTAGAGGAAAGCCGTAAACGCCACCTACTATGATGACTTTGTATGGAGTTGGTGAGAGAATAGCTGAGGGTTGTGACGGAGTAAGATCTACCATCTGGGTCCTCCTCATAGATTTTGTGTAACAATGTCTATCATACCTTTGTAACTTGTACTTAAGTGTCAATGTGTATTAAACAACATCTTGTTTAAGATGAGAGGCTGTATAGATCCCTTCCCTAAAAGAGGATGGTGGCAGCAAACATACCCCATGGTGAGCAATGATGCAGTCAAACCCTTACAACTCAGCTGTCAGCGATTAGAATTGCCTAAACAACAAGAAGCATCTATTCAAAAGTTTGCACTTCAGCATAACCAGGATTACTACTATTGTGGGCAGGTTCACTAATGTGACTGAAGAGTGTTTAAACTAAATTAGCAAAGGGACAGGCACCAACATATAGAAGGTGAAAAGAGGAATAGGTTCATGCAGTGAGAATGTTGGATATTACTGGGGAGCTTGATGCAACTGAGTGGTGTGCTAGGCCATGTCAGAGGGCAGCTAAGAGTCAAGCACATTACAGAAAGTCTGGAGTCACATTTAGGCCAGACCAGGCAAAGATAACTGATTCAGAAATTGCTGAAGAAACTCAGCAGGCTCTGGCCGAGATTTGACTTCACGGGAAACCACTTAGTTACATATTTGGCTACATCCTTTCAGATTGGGTGTGCCAGGCTGAGTTCCCACTCACTGAATTAGGCTGACGTTTTGGTAGTAAGATGAAATTTGTGCTCAGGTTGCAGGTACCTTTCTAGAATGTTGCGTAAAGCATTGTGCAGTATGACGGGTGTTCGCTGAACTGGGCACAGATATTTCTGTCATCACAAAAGCAGGGCCATAACTTTTATCAGAAGTCATGGCACAGGGTGTTATGCAAATAATGTGAGGTGACAGCCAAAATACGAGAGAATGTTAGCCCTCACGTACAGCAGGGGGGCAAAAACAAGGTGCTGAAATACCAACAGCTTCTTTCAATCTGGAGTGCTGTCTGTTTTAAGGACTACACATTGAATGATTATGCAATACGGGAGCTCTGGAAAATCACATGATGCTATTTTATCATCGCTGTGGAAGTATACAGGTAGATCTCTGCAGGCGTGTTGTGAAGACACATATCTAACCAGGGCCAATATAAAAAGAGATATTCACATGTGGAATTTAGAACATTCATAGCATCTGTTACTATCACAGAATTGAAGGAATATTTTAAGATGGACTCATCTGTGCAAATTCCTGCAGTTACCTTCCCCAAAGGTATTCTATGCTGTGTTTTCCTTTTGCTACAATTGCTGCTTGTTAAGTTTGAGGTCAATGTAAATAAACGTATTTAACCCAGGATCACATGAAGCAGGAATTCACATTATTGCACATGCTAATTGATTACAGACCTGACCCACAGGGACATATTGTTTCCAAAACACATGGCTTGATTGAAAAATCTTATAAACCTAACACAGTGGCTCCCTGGATTCTGCAATCAGACTGACCATCCGTGCAGTGTAAGCTATTAGTCTCTCTCTCTCCTGACTGCTAAGTATTTCCCCAAAATTATGAGTCAGTTCTCCAAACTTTCAGGATTCTCCAGGAGTCTCCAGGAATTAAGAATGAATTATCTGGACACAACAAGGAGAAGCCTTAGAGAGAGGAAAAAAAAAGTGGCATAAAAATGAAGTGTCGCAACATGCCATTCTCTTAAAACATATTGGAGGTGGGACAAAGCGTTAATAGCTCTAGACAGTTGGGAATCAGTCAAACATATGACAAAGGCACTGACATTTCTGGGGAAGTGATGAGGGAGTAGAATCTACTTTTAGAAGCCGTACAAGGTATTTTGGGATCGAATTTGGCAGCAAACTCTCGTTTGAACACTTCCTTGCTGTTTCTTATGAAGGAGGCAGCTCTGATGAAGGATCACCGGACGCAAAATGTTCACTCTACATTTCTCTCCATAGATACTGCCAGGCCTGCTGAGTTCCTCCAGCAATTTCTGGTTTTGTGTCAGATTTCTGATATCCACAGTTGTTGGTTTTATGTTATTGTCGGCAGCCAGCCAGATTGGCAGCCTGTGCGCTACTGAATGAGTAGACAGAGTCTACACACAGTGGAGGGAGAGATCTCAGTGTAGGTGAGGGACATCAACTCAAGTGTGCGGGCATATTTGCACAGAGGCTCTATGAAGACCATTCCTGTTCAATTTGCCCATAAGCAAAACCACAAAAAAACCAGTGTCAATTGTCCCTTTCAGTGTCAGTCTTGGTTTACAAAGCTCCCCTGCCCAGACCCAGACCCAGTCCCAACTCATTAGTTTAGGATATCAAGCATTAATTTTGTTTTGTCTTATTCTTGGGATTTGAGAATCACTGGCAAGGCAATAATCATCTCTATAATTGTCCTTGAGATGGTGATGGTGACCTGCCTTTTACCATCACTTCAGTCACTCTCGTGTAGGTACTCTCACAGTGCTGATAGGGAGTCTTGCCTTGGTTATACAACCCAGTGTCAAGCCTACATTTGCCTTGAAGTTCTATGGCCCCAGTTACAGTCAGTTATTTATCTTAAATACTACGTCCCTTATCTCTTATTTTGATGTTCAACAGTTCAAGCATTATAGTTACCAACATCTATCTTTATAGTTTATATTTCATCCTTATCAACCTTTTTGCTGAGTTTTACTTGTCTGTGAGATTCATTTCCTTGATTCCTAATCTCATTCTGCTAAAAACTCAATTCTCTTTCTGGTCCCCAACTTAGCTAAGCTTGTACTTGGTTCCTTCTCCTAAAGTACTGTCCCCTCTATCTCAAAACATCAGCTTTTCCCTCCTCCAGTTAAGCCTGCCCTGGACCCAACTGTTTAAGCAAAGTCCCAGCATCCATAACTTGTCACCTTCCAATTCTGAGTAATCTCTCTCCTGCAGCTTTTGTTAGAATCTTGTTAGAATTCTTCCAATTCAGATCCAGAAGATATAAGCAGAATGCAAGCAGATGTAAATGTAAGCAGAAGATTCCAACCCATGGTTTCTCTGAGTGCAGCTTGCACAAGTGTGGATGCCTCAGACCAAATCAATCTTAGATATTATCAATTAACCTTTTCAAAGTGGGGCCTCTAAAAGGCACTGGGTTCCTTATTTGGACAAGTAAAGTGTCTGATTTTGGCTTAGGGAAGGGGCAATTATTCCTTTTACAACGTGTCTTGCTTTGCACTTCCATCTTGAAGTGTCTATGTTCATCTTATTGAGAACTTTTAGTAGAACCAGTAAGTGCCTGGAAAACATCCTATTCCTTCGTCTTTAGAGATGATCGAATGACTTTGTTACCTATCGTCACCAGTATTCCAACAGTCTCCCACCTCCCATTATTCGCTTTCCATAGCTCATCGCAAACTCTCATAGCTATAACATACTCCTGTCCATTGATCACTCCATCTTTACTGATTCACAATGTCAATTTTCCAAACAGATAATTCAACATTTTCATCCTGGTTCTGAAACACCTTCACAGACTCATCTTGTCAAAGTGTAAACTTCTCCAGCTCTAAAAACCCAGTCAATCTCCCATCTTCTGGTTTTGGCCTTTTATTTACATCCTCTATGCTCAGCATTGGCCATTGTGCCCTAGTATTTTGCGATGAATATCACCCACTAAACCCCTCTGACTCCCAATTTTCTTCTCAAGTTTTGAATTTAGAACCGTTTCTTTAATTTGGAAGATTGACCAGGTCTTTTTAGGAAAGTTGATAGAGCAAAAATATCGACAGATCATTTGACAGGAAACTATTAATCTCTGATCGAAGATGGAATAGCTGAACCAGTGTTATTTACATCCCAAAAACACCCCTTATAAATTGACGCCTTTAAGTTACCACATGAACGTGGCCATGAATAAAAATTTAAAGAGGCTGTGCACTTAAATAATTTACCAGGAACTCTCCAAAGAAAATCCAGCCGGAATTTTTGTCTGATCACTTTCTTTATATTCATTCAGAAGATGTGGGCATTGCTGCCGAGGCCAGCATTTATTACCCATCCCTAGTTCACCTGTAGAGGGTGGTGGTGAACTTCCTTCTCAAACCACTGTGATCCTTAGAGAGTAGGGACACCCATAGGGCTGTTAGGAAGGGAGTTCAATGACTTTGACTCAGTGACAATGGAGGAACAGCAGAATAGTCCCAAGAGAGGATGGTGTGTGACCTGGAGAGAATCTTGAATCTGGCGGTGTTTCTCCTGCCCTTGTCCTTCAAGGTGGTAGAGGCCACAAGTTTGGAAGATGCTAATGAAGGAACATTATCACTATGTGATGGTGATAAAGGGAATAGATGTTGAAAGTGGTTGCTGGGGAACTAATCAAGCAGGCTGTGTTGTCCCAGATGGTGTTGAGCTTCTTGAGTGTTGTTGGAGCTGCACTCATCCAGGCAATTGGGGAGTATTTCCAAACATGTCTGACTTGTGCATTGTAGATAGGGGACAGTCGTTGGAGAGAGAGGAGATGAGTTACTTACTGCAGAATTCCTAGTGTCTTGTGGCCATAGTATTTTCCAGTTCAATTCCTGATCAATGATCAGCCCTAGGTTGTTGATAATGAGGGATTCAATGATGGTAAAGCCATTGAACATCAAGAGGAAATTATTAGATTCTCTCTCATCAAGCCTGCATTTGTGAGATGCTAAAGTTAGTTGTTATATATCAGTCCAAGCCTGGATCTTTTCCAGTCTTGTTGCATTTGAACATGGACTGCTTCAATATCTGAGGAGTTACAAATGGCACTAAGCATTGTGTAATCATCATTGAATATCTCTCCTTCTTGACCCATGGTAAAATGAAACAGCTGAAGATAGTTGGACCTAGAGCACTGTCCTGAGGAACTCCTGCACAGATGTTCTGGAGCTGAGATGACTGACCTCCAACAAACACAACCATGCTCCTTTGCATCAGGTATGACTCCAACCACTGGAGGAGATTCCCCTGATTCCCATTTGGTCCAATTTTGCTGGGTCTTGTTAAAGCCATACTTGGTCAAATGCTTCCACTCTCACGTCATTTTGAAAACTTTAAGCTGATCAGAGAGAATAAACACAAAATCTAATTATTTGAAGAGGTAGCATCTCTGTAAATATATCTGTGGAGGTAATGTTATGGGAGGTAATGGCTTAGTGATGTTATCACTGGACTATTAATCCAGAACTCAGCTAATGTCTGGGGACCTGGGTTCAAATCTTGCCATGGCAGATGGTGGAATTTCAATTCAGTAAAAATCTGGAATTAAGAGTCTAATGATAAACTCTTTGTTGATGAGAAAAACCCATCTGTTTCACTAATGCCCTTCAGGGAAGAAAAATGCCTACATGTGACTCCAGACCCACAAAAATGTGGTTGACTCTTAACTGCCCTCTTGGCAATTAGGGATGGGCAATAAATAAGAAATGAAAGAACTGCGGATGCTGTAAATTAGGAACAAAAACAAAGTTGCTGGAAAAGCTCAGCAGGTCTGGCAGCATCTGTGGAGGAGAAAACAGAGTTAACGTTTTGGGTCCGATGACCCTTCCTCAGAACTTCAGGGCAATAAATGCTGACCTAGCCAGCAATGCCCTCATCCTGTGAATGAATTAAAAAACATTTGTGTTTGCCTAGAAGCCATTAGAGACTGTTCCAGAAAGTTGAATCTCGTTGTTTTGAAGGCAATTTAATGATCTGTATAAGAGATTGGCTGAATGAAAAAAGACAGAGATTTGGGACAAAGCGCGGCAGTTTCAACAGGCAGGTGTCCTACCAGGATCAGTTTTAGATTCTCAACTATTCTCTTGTGTTGCTAACTTAGATAATGGAATAGGAAGCCGCAAACAGGATGACATAAAGGTGTGCAGGATTGTAAGTCATGTAGATAGGGACTAAAGTTATGAAAAGCTACACATGAATTAAATATATGCGCAAAGTTGTGCAAATTGGATTCAATGTAGGAAAATATGAGATCATCCACGTATGGGCTGAAAAAGATATAATAGTGAATTTTCAAATCAGGAAAAGCTAGGACGGGTGGACATTAAAAGTGACTTGGGTACATAGGTCTTTAAAATGTCGTGAACAGATACAGAAAATAATCCAAAAGGCAAATGGGATGCAGGCCTTTATATCTAGAGGACTAAAATACAAGGGAGTAGACATATGCTTCAACTGTACAAAGCCCTATGGTCTACACCAGAAGTTACTGTGACCAGTTCTGGGAATCATGCATTTGGATGTATAAACATTAGAGGGAGTAAAGAATAGATTTAAGCAGAATGATATGTAATTTATGAGGAGCGATTACACAAACTAAGGTTTATTCACTGGAATTAGAAGGTTAAAGAGTCATTTTAGCAAAGTGTTCAAGATATTAAAGGAAACAGATAGCATAGACAGAAATAAACTCGCAAATCAGGAACATCATCTAAACATTAAACCCAGACATTTCAGGAGTGAAATTAGTAATCATTTCTTGACACAAAAAATTGTGGAAGTTTGGAACTTTCTTTTAGAAACTCCTATTGATGCAAATTAACTTTTAATTTGAAATCTGAGTTTGATAGATCTACCCAAGACAGGTAGTAATATGGGGCAAAAGTAAGTGCAGAGTTAATCTATAAATCAGCCTTGATCTCATTGAATAGTGGATTGACCTTAAGGTGCTAAATGGTCAACATACCTGTTCAGATATACTTAAGACTCTCCTTAAAGTCTATATTTCTTACAAACCTTTTAGCTTTCTTAATATTTGCTTCTTTGACTTGTATCCTTATTTTAATTATGCCTCTGTAAAATACATTATGATATAGTTCTATTTTAAAGATGTCACATTACTGCAAATTCTTTTAATAGTTAACACTGTAAGACACCTTTCAGCTGAAAGTGCGCTGCATTTCATTCGAGAATACTTGAAACCAGTTGGACGTACAGAACTTAAATCAACTTCAAACAGATGTTGCAACTGACCTGAGAGTTCTTAGTGAGATTTTGACAGACTTTCTGCATGGCAGAAATGAAAAAAATTCCTATTCCTCTCCACTGACATGCCTCAACCTGATGACAGAGAAAACAAATAGAGTAAAGCGCTGCTTTTCAGGCTGCAAATAAGTTGTAATTAAGAAAGTTCTGGAGGGAGTGGGGGCCTGAATAAAGGTTTTCAACTTCTACTCTGAACTTTTGCCTCAACTGTGTTGATTCAATTTTTTTTTGTAGAATGTAATTTAAACCACTCGAGGCAATCGAGTTAATGTTTTCCTGCATTATACTTGCTCTGATTTTGTTGACACAATTTCTTTAAATACTCAACTGCGGTCTCCTATATCTTATTTTGTTGCCTTGAAGGGTTATGTGCCTTGCTGAGTAGCACGCTTCTCTTATTTTCCAGTCAGACTTTAAAAAACAAATGCATTGGACTTGTCACGTTCCTGAGCTATCTGCCAGAAGGTGTGGTAGTAAACTGATCCATCCTTTCTGTTTTCTCTCTCTGCCGTTCCTGCTTAACGTCTACTTCTAACTCGTCCAGTTAAAGTCAAAGCCAATTTAGACTAATAAGATTTATCATTTATTGCTTTATATCTATTGATTATAAAACCCCTTTGTAAAATATGCTTGGACAACTTTCATTCTACTTCCAGTGGCACAGACCAGTAGCACAGAAAGGTTCAGTTTTGCAGTTATTAGCCGTAAAACAACTCGTGCCAGTCATAGTTAAGTATTAGTACTCTCGCTACTCAGAGAAAAGGTTGGGATTCATGTTCCACTCCAAAGAATAAATACAAAAGTCCTAGCTGACTCTACAGTGCAGTACAGAGGGAATACTGCACAATAGGAGGCGCTGCCTTTTAGATGAAACACTAAACCAAAGAACTCTGAGATGGTTGTAAGATGCCCCATTTCATTACTCCATAAAGGAATGGTTTAACTTTCCTAGTTTCCTGTTCAATATTTAACCTTCAAACAACATTATTGGATTAAAAAAAATTATCTTTTTTTTTGCATTGATGTTTGTTGTAGCTCACTGTGCATAAAATGGCATATAATTGCATGCTCCTTCTTTAACATTGCTAGCTGCAATCAGAGAAGACACAACCATGGTAGATTAAGGAATAGAAAATGCCACATTGGATCAGAAATGAAGTTTTAAACTGTGGCTAAAGCAGGTTGTTGAGCAGAAAACACAGAGTTTGAATCTGAATTGAATCTGTTTGGCAACCTTAATTCTCAGGGCATTGAGTGGGATTCAGTCACTTTCAGCTGCTTCATCAATGACTTTCTCCCAACACAAGGTCAGAAGTAAGAATGTTTGCTGATGATTGGACAGTACTCAGTTCAATTCAAAACTCCTCAAGATATGAAGTAATCTATGCCAGTACATGTCGAACACTTGGACTACATTCAAATTTGGGCTGATTAATGACTAATAACGTTTTCACCACTGCAGTACTATACAATAACTTGATCCAAGTAGAGAGGGTGTAACCACTAGCTCTTGACACTCAGCTTATTATCATTGAAGCTCCATAATCAGTCTTTGGGAGTTGCCTCTGGTCAGAAATCAAGAGAACCAAATGGCTAGTTGAGCTGAGAGATTAGCATCCAATAGTTCTTCCATCATTACTCATGAAGTATTTTGTGTGCATTTTGTCAAAGTGCCTTTTAGATTCTGCGTCCATGTGTTTAGATTCTGATTCCAAATCCTGAAACTCCCTCTTTAAATGCATTGATAACCTTTTTCAAGAAGACAGCTCACCACCACCTTCTCAAGGGTAACTAAGGATGAGCAATAAAATGCTGATCCAGCTCCCATATTCCAAGAATGAGTTTAAAAAATTGCTCATGCAACCTTTGTTGATTTTTCTTCAGCTTTTAATATCATGTAATCTTTCAGGCTCATTCTGAAATTGAAAAACCAAAAAAATGCTAATCCCATTCTCTTACTTTATATCAGTGAGTTTATTCACAACAGTTTCAGGATTTACTTGGATCTCATCTTAATAAATATTGGATCTCTTTGAGGCTATGTACTGTCACCTGTACATTTCATCGTCAACATAAATTATTGCCGATCAGAGTACGATGATATAATGAATAACAAAGCTGTATGAACTCAGTGGAAAAGCTTGTAAAGCTGGATTCTCTTAAACTGGATTTAAACAAAACAAAAAGAATGAGCCACAGACTTAAGTAAAAGTCAGTTATTGATATTTTTCCCATGAGGGTGAATGTGGACATTGAGATGGTTAATAAATACAAATAGCTAGGAATCAAGGTATATGAATTATAGGGAACAGTGTAGAGATGTGCTGGCCAAAGGACTTAACTTGACCAATTAGAGTCAATCTGATTAATTTAAAATTTGAACAAAACCTAATATTTAATTGTGCCTCTTCATTAAATTGCGCTTCTTCATGCAACACCTTTACTCATCAGAGCCCATTTACCAATCAATTAACACTCTGCTCTCATACTGTGAAAATGTATGTTTATCCCTTAGATTGATATTCTTGTGAATTGTCCTGATAAGCAAAAGACAAAATGTTTCACAAAAATGTCCTTTTTTTTTAGCAATACTCAAGGTCTGCATGACATAACAACTACTCAAGGAAACAGGTTAAAATCCCTGAGGTCCAGGTTTTTGGATTTGGTTGTGCCCTTCTTTAAATGAACTCTTAACATGAGTTAGATACACGGAAGAGGAAATGTGCTCATGATGGGACTCCCTGATTGATTATTTTAATGTAATGTAATCATTTTAATGCATTTTGATTAATATTTCATTGCTGTAAATGGGTAATTTCACTTTAATGTTACTTTTCATTCATATGTAACAAATGAGCAATGTATCTGAATTGAATTTCCATTTGGACAATAAAGTGAAATTGGAATTATTGATTTGAATTGGCCAAGGCATTGCAATGGAGATAGGAACAGGGAACTATATGCTTTACAAACTCCTAGGTGGTTGAATAAAGTCTCGAGGCTTGAACATCCTGCTTTTTGCTTGCAGAGACTAAGTCCTATGTATGAAAATACACAGTTTACGGAAAGTGTAAATAAGTCATGTTAGCAGCTCGACAGTCTAAAATTGCTTATGAATGTAGATATTTCATACTCAGGATTGTTTAACAATTTCTGTCCACCTGCAGATCCACGTCCAACATTGTTTTCGGCTTTGCAACTGCTGTCTGTTTGAGTTAAGGCTGAACTCTACCTTTCACGTACAACCAAACGAGCGTGCTGTTTGATTTTTGCACCATTTCCTGGGGCATATCATCTATATACCTAGCATCCTACTGCTACTTAAATTTATACATGGCATTGAACTTTTCTGTATTGGACTGGATACCTTTTTGTGACTGAGGAGAGCAATTAGTGGAAATTGTAGCCACTACATTCTTGTAGCCTGAAGTGGTTTCCTTAGACTATTCAAATTGGCGCAATATTTTCCTTTAAACAGTGATCTGATTAGGATAGCTATCCTCAGTGAAAATGTCTGTGCTGCACTCTATTTCCACGTCAAGCTTGCTACAGGAGAAATGACTATGGTTCCAGTTACAAGGTTACATAGATGAGGATCAGTTAGTTGGGCAGCTGGTTTGTAACGTTGATTGCACGAGTTCGACTCCTGCACCACATGACGTTACCATGAAGGGTTCTCATTCGCAAGGTATTTCCTAGAGTGGGGGACTCAATTACTAGGGGTCATGATTTCAAGGTGAGAGGGGAAAAGTTTAAGGGAGATATGCGTGGAAAGTTCTTTACGCAGAGGGTGGTGGGTGCCTGGAACGCGTTGCCAGCAGAGGTGGTAGAGGCGGGCACGATAGCGTCATTTAAGATGTATCTTGACAGATACATGAATGGGCAGGGAGCAGAGGGATACAGATCCTTGGAAAATAGGCAACAGGTTTAGATAGAGGAGCCAGATCGGCGTGGGCTTGGAGGGCTGAAGGGCCTGTTCCTGTGCTGTAATTTTCTTTGTTCTTTGTTCTTTGTATAGTGACATTTAGGTTGAACAACTACCAGACCTCTCTCTCTCCCTCGCTCTCTCTCTAATAATGATAGAGCAGCCCTCTGGTCTGTTTAGACTATGGTGGCTTCATGTCATTATAGCAATTGGAGCTATAAAATAATCTTTTTAAATAATGAATTGGCAGAATCTGGAATGTATTACCTGAGAGTGAGCAGAGATCCATATGTTGATTTCTGAAGAGATTGGATAATTAGCCAAAGTTAAATATTTGAAGACTGCAGAGAAGAGACAAGAGAGTGGGACATGAAGAAGAGTCCTACTGGACTTGAAACATTAATTCTGTTTCTCTTCCCGCATCTGCTACCAGACTAGTACTGTCTGTTTTAATTGCTCCTACAGAGAGCTTGTACAGACAAAATGGACTGAGTGGCCTGCTTCTGTGCTCTTAATATTGTACAATTCTGAGATAGTCACAGAAGAACAAATTTTAGTTCTGACATGGTTTTCAGTATTGGATGATAATATCATAAGATATATGATTGGGGGAGGGGGTTGGTGCAGGATATCAGCTCCACTTTCCAGCCTGTCCAGTATAAATCCACTTAACTTAGTCTTGAACATATTTAGTGACCCATCTTCCGTTGCTCTCTGGGAAAGAAAATTCCAAAGTTTAACGCACTAAAATAAGAAATTCATCCACATTTCCATCTTAAATGGGAGGTTCCCTATTTTGAATTTTGTGTTTCAATAAAATCACCTCTCATTCTTCTAAGCTCCAATCAACACAGGCTTAACCAATTCAACTTTTCCTCATAAACTAAATCCTTTTACCCCAAGAATCAACTGGGAAAAGCTTCTCTGCACTGCTTCCAATGGAAGCGTATCCCTTCTCAAGTAAAGAAACACAAACTGTTCTCAGTACTCTAGGTGCAGTCTCATCAACATTGTACAGTTAGAACAAGACCTGCCTACTTTTATATCTATCCCTTTGCAATCAAATCCTAAAACTATTAGCTTTCCAATTCCTTATTGTACCTCCAAGCTAGCCTTTTGTGATTCCTGCAGGACGGCGCTCAGATCCTTCAGCATTATAGCATCCTGTAGCCTGTCTCCATTTCAATAATATTCTGTTTTTGTATTCTATTCTTTCTGCCAAATTGGGAAACCTCACACTTTCCAATATTGTATTTCACCTGCCAAATTTCTGCCCATTCGATTAACGTGTCTTATTCCTTTTTAATCTTGCTATGCCTTCCTACTGAGCTTTGTATCATTGGCAATTTTGGCTACATGCAGTCGATCGCTTGTCCAAGCTCTTAATATTGATCATAAATAGTTCAGGCCCCAGCACTGACTCCTGTGGTATCCTACTAGTTTGCAGTTTGCCAACCTGAAAGTGAATCTTTCATCCCAAATCTCAGTTTCCTGTTAGTTAGACATTACTCTATTCATGCTAATATATCACTCCCAATATCATCAGCCAGTGTCGTAATCTATTTTTGTGGCACCTTATCAAATGTCTTGTGCTAATCCACTACATCTGTTGGTGACCCAGTAAGGGATCAAAAGAGATCCAATAAAAGGGAAACTACAAATGAAAGTTAATAGGAAATTTAAAAATATATAAAATTAATTAAATTGAGACCATGCCAGGGCTTTTAGGATGTGCATTTCTCATGTAAGATTACATCATCTACAAATGCCTTTTGTTAAACTTCTTTGATGGTGGTGGGGCAGAGCTCCCCAGACAGGGGAGAGCTTCAATGGTTTACTCTAGCATTGTCTCCCCACCATAGACCAGTAAAAAAATGAATTCATGCATTGCTAATCTCTAGACTCTCAGCAGTTCGAGGGCATTCCAGCTTTATTAACTATGATCTTCAAACAGTGCCATTGACTAGCGTGATTTATTTTTATATAACAAGTTGAAAACTGTAAAACCAGCAGTCCATGTGTTAATAAAAGAAGCAGATCAGAAGATTTTGCAGTCAAGTACTCTAATCTTGGGTCATGTTTAGTCTAAAAGTTGAGAAACTTTTCAAACAGTTCTATGACTTTTGCTGTCAAAAAGTTACGTTTCCATCTGTCGTCAAATCTTATGGAAATAGTTGGTGTTTTTTTCAAGTGTTAGTAAATGCATTCTCAGAATTTAAGAACAATTCAAAGGCATATAAACAGCTGACTGAACAAACAAGAACAAAAAGATCTTTGTAGTAGAATTAATTGTAATCAGAGCTCTGACTTGATCTGATATTTTCTTTTAATGCCCTCATTCTTCATTTAAAATGAGGACTCATCACAATCTTAAGAAAGAAGCAGGTCATTTATAGTTTCATTAGCATCACGTACAATGATTACAAAGGGTATTTCAAAATATTTTGTGTTGTGAAGAACTTTTTTTTGCATTACCTTTATGGATTAATGTAAATATACCTTTAAAAAAATTTTTATGGAATATAGCATTTCTAATTCTACAACAGGGATGTGTACACCTATTAGATATCAATAATAAAAGTGTCATTGTATTTTAAAATTATTGTTAGAGTCATTACAGCACAGAAGGATGCCATTCAGCCCATCAAATCCATGTTAATTCTTTAATGGATCAATCCAATCAGTCCAATCCCCTCATGCTATCCCTGTAACTTTTCAAGTTTATTTCCCTTGAGTGTCCATTATTCTCCTCCACTTTCAATGACTGAGAGTCCTAGGTTGTCAAATCTCAAGGAGAACAACCATAACTTCTCCAATCTAATGTTGTAGATAAAATCCCTTACCCCAGAACAATTCTTGCAAATATTTTCTGTATCCTGTGAATGATCCTCACATTCTTCCTAAAGTGTGGTTATCATAATTAGATGCACCCTCTATTTGAGGCATAAGCAGAGTTTCTTAAATTTTCAGAAGAACCTCCATTCATTTGCTCTCCCAACAATTCTCTCAATATGTCCTTTGATCTTTGCACATGATTCCCAAGTCCCTCTGTCTCCGCACAATTTTTCGAATGATACCATCAAGTCTTTAACGCCTCATCCTATCCCTTCTGCCAAAGCTTCTGTGTTTAACTTAACCCATCAGTTGTCTGCCAGTTTGCTCCCTATCTATGTTTTGTTTCGGTTGAGTTACATCATATTCATTGACATATCATGAATAAATTTTGAAATTTTAATCTGTATTACAATATCCAAGAAAACTTCATCAAAAAATTCACTGATTGTAGTTCTGAATCTTAAGGAACACCACGTTTTATCCTGCAATGAAAATATAGTGTCTCCATTGAATCATTGATGATTAGAGTTGAAAGCCTTTATCAGAGCTGACAAACTTGTATATTTGCACGTTTAGTCTAAGGGAATAATTACAAATAATATTACTTGCCCTATTTCTTATTGTAAATAAAGTAGAAGGGTAAAGTTGATGTAGTCCTACTTTCTCATTAGAGAGAGATGACTGGTGGTGTTTAACCTGAGGGTTACCATTTCCTCAGATGAGGGCAGACGTTGAGAAGGAGAGATTTTCATGGTAACCTTAGCTATCTGTAGGAATTGAACCCATGATTTTGGCATCACTCTACATTGCAAAGCAACTGTTCAGCCAACTGAACTAGCACCAGGCTGAACCTCAGCTTTAAATAATTTCTGGGGAGGAAGGATGCTGGGTTTAACAGAGCCTACTTGGGGGCTTTATTTTTCTCAGAGTCACATAATATTGTAACCAAATGTCGTGCAGCTTTTTTTTATTGTGGTTAGAGTGTGCTGAGCAGTTGCGCTTTCATTAAGCTGCAGTACTGTTTATAAGAATTTAATCATGTCAGAAAGCAGGGCTCATTAGCCCTGCGGTTGGTGTTGGGTTTTAGTTTCATCTTTCAGGCTCGAGGCCAACAGCCTTCTTTCCTTGTGTTAATCATCACTGATCTCATTATTACAATCTTCATGGAATCATAGAATCAGAATAGGAAGCCATTCAGTCCAACCTGGCAGCTCAGTCGTTTTGGTAAGATGGAATTAACTGCTCTCCTTTTTTCCACCTCTTGCTTAGCTACAACAAAGCTTAAAGTTTTTTCCAGCTTTAAATCCTTTTAATTAAAATGTATCCAATAATTTTTACTGCACACAATAAGGAACTAATTAAAAGGTTGTTTTCAGTCAAAGCGCAATTTTATTATCTGTTAGTCACGAGAGAAGAAAATAATAAATACATGACTTCAAACACATTGTGGCTGTGAGCCATTAGCAGCAGCAGACTATATTCAGTTAGATCTTTAATCTCATGGTCCAGCATATCCCTCACTTTTCCATCACCAGCAGGTTGTGAGATTAGCCTTTGTTTCAGGAAGAATGCAGGATAGCCTGCCAGGAGTGGCACCAGGTATACCTGCAACACAGGACTTCTTGCCTGCCAAACTGCAGAAATAATAAGTGACAGGCCGGGCTAAACAATTCTATTATCAACAGATTGAAACTTAGCTCTGCAATCCTACAGAGGGGGATGATTAGTGATAATTTAACCTCAGTTGAGGAGGGAGATTGAGAATGACAGGCCTACATTGTAACCACAGCCAGTGCAGGATTTGAACCCACACAACTGGCGTCACTCTGCATCATAAACCAGCCATTCAACTAATTGAGCTAGGCCATAAGAAATAGCAATGGGAGCAGGTCATCAGGCCCTCAAGACTACCCCATGATTTAACAGGATCATGGCTGATCCAACGTTCCTCATTTCGATTTTCCTTCCCTTTACCCATAACCCTATTGTTCAAGAATCTTTCTCAGCCCCCATGTCTCTCTTTGGCAAAAGAGTTCCAAAGACTCACAACCCTCTGAGAGAAGAAATTCTTCCTCATCTCAGTCTTAAATTGGTGCCCCTTTATTCTGAGACTTTGCCCTCTGGTCTTTCTCATGAGTCGAAACATCCTCTCAGCATTTACCCTGTCAGCCCCCTGAAGGATTCCATATATTTCAATGAGATCACCTCTAATTCTTCTAAACTTCAATGAGTAGAGTTCAAGCATGTTTAATTTTTGCTCATAAGCTAATTCCTCCATACTAGGGATCATCCGAGTGAACGTTCTCAGAACTGCCTCCAGTGAATTGTATTTATATATATTATTTATATTATGTGTACATATATATATAGTTCAGAAATAAGGGGGCCAAAACTGCTCACAGTACATCAGCTTTGGTCTCACCAGCACCTTGTACAGTTGTGGTAAGACTACCCTACTCTTATATACCAACCCCCTTGAAATAAGGACCAATATTTGTATAGCGTTTCTGATTACTTGCTGGACCTATGTGCTAGCTTTCTGTGTTTTGTGTAGAAGTACCCCCACATTCTTTTTGTGTTGCAACCTTTACTCCATTTTAATAATGCTCTGTTCTGTTGTTTTCTCTTCCAAAATGAACAAAATGAGCTACCTGGTCCATCCCTTCGCGAGAGAGAGAGAGAGAAAGAGAGAGAATGACTACTGGTGGTTTAACCTAAGCGTTACCATGCCTCAGGTGAAGGGAAAGGTTGAAAATGAGAGTCCTTGATGGCCACCTCAGCTACTGTGGGAAATGAAACCATGTCGTTGGTGTCACTCTAAGCAGAAGTCCAGCCAACTGAGCTAACCGCCCCCTAATATTATTTTTAACTCACATAGTACCTGAACATGATACAACAAAACATAAAACTAATAAAAAGTTCCAAGGAGCTTCATAGCGGCGTTATCAAACATAATTTGACACTGAAGCAGATAAAGTGATATTAGACCAGATGATTAAAAAGTTGCTCAATGAGCTAAGTTTTAACAAGCTCCATAAAGAAGAACACAGAGAGGAGAGGTAGAAATGTTTAAGGAGGGAATTCCAGGATTTGGCAACTTAAGACATGTCTAAGTGGAATGGTTAAAAATAGGACTACAGAAATATCTCAGTGGGTTGTAAGGTTTGTGGAGATAACAAAGATAGGGAAGGATGAGGCCATGGAAAGATCTGAAAACCAAAATGAGGATTTTAAGATTTTGGTGCTTAACTGTCAGCCATCATTGGAGAGTTATCATAGCTAAGTGCAACTTGTGTCATAGAGTCATAGAGTCATACAGCATAGAACCAGGCCCTTTGGCCCAACCCGTCCATGCTGACTACTTTCCTAAAATGAACTAGTCCCATTTTCCTGCATTTAGCCCATATCCCTCTAAACCTTTCCTATCCATGTTCCTGTTCAAATATCTTTTAATTATTGTAATTGTACCCTCCTCGACCACTTCCTCTGGGAGTTTGTTGCATATATACACCACCATCTTTGTGAAAAAAAAATTGACCCTCAGGTCCCTTTTAAATCTTTCCTCTCTCACCTTAAACCTATTCAGGCCAGAAGTCACAGGGCTTTAGACCCTGAGGAATGTTAAAGGCTGGCTGGGAATGTACTAGGATAATCAAGCCTGGAGGTAATAAAACAAAAATGAGAATTTCAGCAGCAAATGGGCGGAAACTGGCTGGAATTGAGTGATGGTATGGAGATGAGCACTTTTATTAATGATATGAATCTGCAATCAGATAACAAACTTGATGTCAAATACTGGCCATGGAGGGGCAGAGTCAATGACTAGAGATTGAAATTTGTGGTGGGGACTGAAGGCAATAGCCTCAGTTTTCCCGATATTGAATTAAAGAAAACAACTTCACATCCGAAAGGGAATGTTAGAGAAGCAGTCAGACAATATAGGGAGAATGGAAGAGTTGAGAGATGTACTTCTGAGAAAGAGCTGAATGTTGCCAGCATACATGTACAGTCCTATGTTATTGCTCTAGAAAGAAGCGACCAGGGGTTATGTGTAGATTGGAAATAGACTGAGACCCAGGATACATCCTAGAGGGATATCAGAAGCAACTGTGTGGGAAAGTAAGAAAATCCATTGTATACGATTCGCTGGCTGCAATTTGACAGATAAGAAAGGTACCATGTAAGCACTTTGAAGGAGGGTGAGGCCACAAACTGTTCCGTACTGATACTGGAGGAAAGGCCTTGCAAACCTCCTGAATTATCAATAAAGCTGAAATAATTTCAGTAATAAGCTAGATTAATTAGACTTGAACCTAGCCAACAGACTTGTGAGCAAAAGTGTTCACTTGTCAGCTAGAAAGAGGTCTGGGACAAAGCAGCCCATTTACTTGGCACCCCATCTGCAATGTTAAACCTTTACACCCTGCACCACCAGGCCACAGTGGCAGCAGTGTGCATGCCATAACCAGATGCAATGCAGCAACTCACCGATTATGACAGGATTTTTCAAGACTATGATCTCTACCATCCTGGAAGGACAAGGCCTACAGATGCATGGGCACTACCACAACTGAAAGTCCCTCTTCAAGCTACATAGCATCCTGCCGTTGAACTGTATTACTGTCCCCTGGATATGGGGCTCCCACCCAAACAGCACTATGGGTGTTTCTACACCACATGGACTACAGAAGTTCAAGAAGGCAGATTGCCACCACCTTCTCAAAGGGCTGGACCCTTGAGAAGATGACATTTCCAGCAACATCCACATCAATGACGATGTTAAGTTATTGTGCTAAAGCAGAACTACCTTCAAAATTCATTAACTAAACTCATACATTAATAATTTCTACCTAAATAATCTGTGTACTTCAGTTTTTAGTATTTAAATGTTGCCAATTCCATAATTACAGAAATACTATTTTGTTACTACATTATTTGGCTTCATTTTTGACTCAGCAGTACAGCAGTTAAAGCATTACTCGAGAATTTACATGTATCTTAACACGTTTTATTTTCCATGCAGCTTCACTAAAGTAAGTCGCTTCCTCTCAAAATGTATTGTTTATGCTCCATTTGACCCTGAACAGAACAAGCAGACAGTTCTCTGTAAACTGGGAAAGAAGAAATCAGGGAGTCAGGGTAACAAGTAGCAACATTTGGTTCGGAATCTCTCCTTCCTTATTTTTACAGCTTCACAAACAACACCAGTTCATCCAGGTTATCCTGTGGTGAGCAGCATACATTTGTACTAACAATTTGGCTTCTGTTAGGGATGTAATGTTTTAACTCTGGACTGGAAATGTAAGTTGTAGTCTGTCCATTATTTAAAGCCATTAGGGAAATTAGAAATGATATTAGTGAAAATGTACATCAACCACAGACTATATCAGTTATTCCTATAAACATACCCTATAAGACCATAAGGTATAGGAGCAGAATTAGGCCATTTGGCCCATAGACATTCAATCATGGCCGATGTGTTTCTCAATTCCATTTTCCGGCCTTCTCCCACTAACACTCGATCCCTTTACCAAATAAGAAACTGAATAGACTCAATGACTTGGCTTCCTCGGTCTTCTGTGGCAATGAGTTCCGTGGATTCACCAAAATCTGACTGAAGGAATTCCTTCTCATCTCAGTTCTAGAGGGTCGACTCCTCACTCTGAGGCTGTGCTCTCCGGTCCTAGTCTCTCCTACTTGTGGAAACATCTTTTTCTCCACGTCCACTCTATATAAGCGCCTCAGTATTCTGGAAATTTTAATCAGATAATGTGGAATTATTTCAACAGTATATCTCCCCGACAAACCAATTAAACATAGTTTAATTTGTCTTCGTGAACACTTCTCCAATAGGAATATAAGAATAGGTGTAGGCTTTGAGTCTTTGAAATAGGGTATGGCTAATCTATATCCTCATTTTATCTGTCTGTGCTGATTGTGTAACTCTTAATTCCCTGCTTAACAAGAATCTACAAATGCAGCTAAGGAAGTATGGTTTTAATGGAGGATTTGAATGTTGCATATAGTTTGGCATAAACAGACATTGTACAAACAAACAGCATATGTCAAGTGAATTTATTGAATGGGTGCAGAATAGGTTTCTGCAACAATCTGTCCTAAATCATTTTAGATTTAGTAATGAGCTATCAGACCAATTTCATTAACAGCCTAGCCACCCATAAACATTTATTGAATAATGATCATAAAATGTTTTAAAGGGACAAATGCAAATCAGATACTAAGATTGTAAGTAACTGGTTCTGATGAAGGGTCACCGGACCCAAAATATTAACTCTGATTTCTTTTCACAAAGGCTGTCAGACCTGCTGAGCTTTTCCAGCAACATTTTGGTCTTGTTTCTGATTTACAGAATCCACAATTCTTTTGTTTTTTACTAAGATTGTAAAGTTAGAGTCATAGAGTCATACAACATGGAAAAGGACCTTTTGGTCCAACTCGCCTGTACTGACTACGTTTCCCAACTTAAACTAATCCCACTTGCCTGCATTTGGCTCATCCCTCGAAATCTTTCCTATTGATGTACCTATCCAAATGTCTTTTAAATGTTGTAACTTTACCCACGTCTACCACTTCATCTGGCAGTTCAAGAGTCCGTTGTTTCAAAGGCACTTCCTTCCTTATTGAAGGATTCAGAATTGGCTTGGCCCTGGGCAGGTGTGGAGGTGGGGAGGTGGGGGCATGCTGAGTGTCACCCCCAACTTTGCTGCTGACATTCCAGCCAGGCTACCTCTCAATATTCTGAATTCCAGAGAATAAAGATCCAATTTGCTCCTAACATAGGGTCGTCCTTGGGATTAGTGAACCTTTACTGTACTGTGTCCAAAGCAAGTATATCTTTCCTTTAAATGTGGAGGCAAAAACAGCACACAATCATCAGGTGTGGCCTCAACAAAACCCTACCTAATGATAACAAGACCAATTTGTAACAATACTCCAATACCATTGTAATAAAGGTCAGCAAGCCATTTGCTTTTTGAACTACTTGGTGTAGCTCCAAGCTAACTTCCTGCATTCCTTGCATGAGCACATACAACACTCTTTGGACATTAACGTAAGCAAGTTTTGCTTATTATAAAAAAAGTATTCTGCTTTTTCCATTCTAATCATCAAAGTAAATAACTTTGCACTTCCCAACATTATAATCCATCTGCTGTCTTACTTCCCATGCACTTAACCTTTATATATCTCTTTGCAACCTCTTTATTTCCTTCACATAACTTATCTTACCACTCAGCATGATATCATCAGCAAACAAAATAAGTTACTTTCTGTCTCTAGTGATGGTAAAGGATAGATCAGATCTAAAAGTTGAATTCTAAAATGGAGGAAGGCCAATTTTGACAGTCTGAGGCAAGAAATTTCAAAAGTTGATTGGGGGCGGATGTTTGAGGTAAAGGTACGCCTAGAAAATGGAAAGCCTTCAAAAATGAGACAACGAAAGTGCAGAGACCATATGTTCCTGTTAGGGTGAAGGGCAAGGCTGGTAGGTGTAGGGAATATGCTGGATGATGTGAGAAATTGAGGTTTTGGCCAAGAATAAGAAGGAAGCATATGTCAGGTATAGATAGTAGAGGTCGAGTGAATCCCTAGAAGAGTATAAAGGCAGTAGGAGTATACTTAAGAGGGAAATCAGGAGGACAAAAAGGGTACATGAGATAGCTTTGGCAAATAGGATTAAGGAGAATCCAAAGGGATTCTACAAATACATTAAGGACAAAAGGGTAACTAGGGTGAGAATAGGGTCCCTTAAAGATCAGCAAGGCCGCTTACGTGTAGAACCACAGGAGATGGTGGAGACGCTAAATGAATATTTTTCATCAGTGTTTACTGTGGAGAAGGATATGGAAAATATAGAACATGGGGAAATAAATGGGGATGTCTTGATAAGTGTCCATATTACAGAGGAGGAGGTGCTGGACGTCTTAAAATGCACAAAGATGGATAAATCTCTGGGACCTGATCAGGTGTACCCTAGAACTCTGTGGGAAGCTAGGGAAATGATTGATGGGCCCCTTGCTGAGATATTTGTATCATCAATAGCCACAGGTGAGGTGCCAGAAGATGAGGTTGGCTAATGTGGTGTCATTATTAAGGAAAGGTGGTAAGGAAAGGCCAGGGAACTATAAACCGGTCAGCCTGACATCGGTGGATGGAAAGTGTTGGAAGGAATCCTGAGGGATAGGATTTACATGTATTTGGAAAGGCAAGGACTGATTAAGGATAGTTAACATGTCTTTGTGCATGAAAATTCATGTCTCTCTAACTTGATTGGGTTTTTTGAAGAAGTAACGAAGAGGATTGTTGAGGGCAGAGCAGTGGACATGGTCTATACGGACTTCAGTAATGTGTTTGACAAGGTTCCTCATGATAGACTGCTTGGCAAGGTTAGGTCACATGGAAAACAGGGAAAACTAGCTATTTGAATACAGGACTGGCTGGAAGGTAGAAGATAGAGGGTGGTGGTGGAGGGTTGCTTTTCAGACTGGAGGCCTATGACCAGCAGTATGCCACAAGGATCGGTGCTGAGTCCACTGCTTTTTTCATTTATATAAATGTCTTGGATGTGAACACAGGAGGTATGGTTAGTAAGTTTGCCGATGACACCAAAATTGGAGGTGTAGTGGACAGTGAAAAAGGTTACCTCAGAGTACAACGGGATCTTGATCAGATGGGCCAATAGGCCAAGGAGTGGCAGATGGAGTTTAATTTAGATAAGTGTGAGGTGCTGCATTTTGGAAAGGCAAATCAGGGCAGGACTTATACACAAAATGGTAAGGCCCTGGTGAGTGTTGCTGAACAAAGAAACCTTGGAGTGCAGGTTCATAGTTCCTTGAAAGTGGAGTTGCAGGTAGATATGATAGTGAAGAAGGTGTTTGGTATGCTTGCCTTTATTAGTCAGTCCATTGAGTATAGGAGTTGGGAGGTCATGTTGCAGCTGTACAGGAGATTATTTAGCCCACTTTTGGAATACTGCATTCAATTCTGATCTCCTGGCTATGGGAAAAATGTTGTGAAACTTGAAAAGGTTCAGAAAAGATTTACAGTGTTGGAGGGTTTGAATTATGGGGAGAAGCCGAATGCGGCTGTTTTCCCTGAAGTGCCAGAGGCTGAGGCATGACCTTACTAAGGTTTATAACATCTTGATGTGGAGGTGCCGGTGTTGGACTGGAGTAGGCAATGTCAGAAGTCACACGAGACCAGGTTATGGTCCAACAGATTTATATGACATTACAAACTTTTGGAGCACTGCTCCTTCATTGGGTGAAGTCATGAGGGCATGGATAGGGTAAACAGACAAGGTCTTTTCCTCCAGGTTGGGGCAGTCCAAAACCAGGGGGCATAGGTTTAAGGTGAGAGAGGAAAGACTTAAAAGGGACCTTATGGGCAACTTTTTCACCAGAGGGTGGTTCCCATATGGAATGAGCTGCCAGAGGAAGTGTTGAAGGCTGGTACAATTACAACATTTAAAAGGCATCTGGATGGGTAAATGAATAAGAAGGTTTCAGAGGGATATGGACAAAATGCTGGCAAATGGGGATAGATTTATGTGGGGTATCTGGTCAGCATGGACAAATTGGACCAAAGGGTCTATTTCTGTGCTGTACATATCTATGACTCTTATGACTTTATGACATAAGAATAACTCTCTGTGTGAAAAAGTTGCCCCTCAGGTCCCTTTTAAAACTTTATCTTCTTACCTTAAAAATAAGCCCGCTAATTTTGAATTCCCCCATCTTAGGGAAAAGACCTCTACTATTCACCTTATCTATGCCCTTCGTGATTTTATAAACCTCCATAAGGTCAATCCTCAACATCCTGTGCCTCTCCTTATAACTCAAACTCTCTAATCCCAATAACATTCTGGTAAATCTTTTCTGAACCCTCTCTAATTTAATAATATCCTTCCCATAGCAAAGTGATCAGAACTGTGCACAGTACTCCAAAAGTGGCCTCACCAACATCCTGTACACCCTTAGCATGATGCCCCAACTCCTATACTCAAAGGTCTGAGCAATAAAGCCAAGTGTGCTAAATGCCTTCTTTACCACCTTGTCTACCTGTGATGCAACTTTCAAAGAACTCTCTACCTGAACCCCTAGGTCTCTCTGTTTGACCACACTACCCAGGGTCCTACTGTTAACTGTATAAGTCCTGCCATTGTTTGTTTTACCAAAATGTAATACCTCGCATTTGTCCAAATTAAACTCCATCTGCCACACCTCAGCCCGTTGGCCCAATTGATCAAGATCCCTTTATAATCTTAGATAACATTCCTTACTATTGACCATATAACCAATTTTGGTGTCATCTGCAAACTTATTTAGGTGAGGCTGACCTCAAGAGATAGCCACAGTAAACTGGGCTAGTCTGTGTATGGGTAAAAGAAAACTTGCTGAGTGGAAAATGTAAGTAACAAAACATCAGCAGATATATAACACTGATAAAGTTTAATGATGTGACTGTAATACCACTGTCACATGATTATATAGAGGGAGGAGGCAAAAGGCCAACCAGAGTCAGAGTGAGTGTTTGTACTATGTTGCAAATTAACAGCTTTAGGAGGGCATCCTGGACTTAAGAAGCAGTATTTGGGAGATTAAAGCTAGACATATACCATACATTTGAAAAAAAAACATAGTGGCAGTGGCTAAGGCAGCAAAAAGCAAATACGGGCATTGAGTGCAACTACTGAAGGGGCCTTCATGGTCAAAAAGGGAAAAACTAGACTTTCCAAGTTGTGCCAGAATGTTAATAGACATTGCAGGAACAGAAGGCTGAGGAAACTGAACCAGAGATCAGAGAGCAGTGACAATTGACACAAAGCAGCAGGAGCAGGACAAGCACAGCCACAATTGTAGAAGCACCTAAGGGGTACAGGCATGGCTTGGAGGGTTTTCTTCTATTGATACTCGGAAATTAGGCATCATTGGCTAGGCCAGCATTTATTGCTAACCTTAATTTCCCTGGAGTAGGTAGTGATGAGGTTCCTTCTCAAACTGCTGCATGTCCTTGCGGTGTAGGGACTCAAACAATGCTCTTGGGAGGGAGTTCCATGATTTTGACCAGCAACACTTAAGGAAGGAATGGTGACACATTTCCAAGCCAAGATGGTGAGTGGCTTGGAGGGGGACTTGCAGGTGATGATGCTCCTATGTATTTGCTGCCCTTGTCCTTTTAAGATGGTAAAGTTTGCAAGTTTAGAAGGTGCTCTCTAAGGAGCCTTGTTGAGTTGCTAAATTGCATTTAGTACATGGTAAATGCCGTTGTCGCTGCTTTGACGTTGGAAGGAATGGATGTGGTGGGTGTGGTGCCAAACAAGCAGGCTGCTTCATCCTGGCTTTTGTCAATCTTATTGAATGTTATTGGCTCTGCACTCATTCAGACTAATCTGCTATGCCCAGAGCTCTGCTAGGAAATTGACAGACCACACCAGACCCAGGAATGGAAGCTTTAAAGAAAAAGTTTTATGAGATATATGACAGCTTCAGGCTTAGATAAAAAAATGTGGGGGGAAAGACCAGTTCAGAACATTACAATATGTAATGTGGAGTCCATTGTAAACAATACAATTGCAAGCCAGGGCATCAAAGAAAATACTGCCTTGTATGAAGCATTATCAATGTGAACTGCAGCGATTGGTGCAATTTACTTATAGCGTACAAAATTTAGTTGAAGAAAACAGAGTTCTCGAGAAGGCATGGATTAATTCATAACACATCTCCACAGGCTAACAAAGAGTTATGCAGATCAAGTAAATTAGTTTAAAAAGATTAAATTGCCACCATTCGCAATGAAACTAAAGGGACCTGGAGCAACATCATTGGGAGCAAAAGGACGACTCTGTGCAAAGCTCCACTGAAAAGGAAGGGAAATCACATAATCTCTTTATGGCATTCAGAATTGAGAATGTTCTCTATTAAGCAGGAATGCATGTTGAAAGCAGAAATTAATCTGCAAGGTCGATGAGACTGCAAATGTAGACCAAGGGAATTTATTTTGAATTGAATTCCCAAAGTTGTTCAAAGGATTGGGGAAATTGAAGACAGAGTGCCACAATACCCTGAGGAATAATGCAAAACTAAACTACTTATATACACCAACAAAATGCCACACACACTCTTGGATAGAGTTAAAGGAGAAATATATGCTTAGACAAGAAGTAATTTTACCTGTTACAGTGTTGACATGGTGTTCAGGAATTGTTATAGATCTAATTCAACTGAATAGATCAGTGGAACCTGAGATTAAGCAAATGGCTTTTTTGGATGTAAATTTGAAAACTTGCTAACTGACATGATATAATCATTTAATAAACTGGATGTTAACAGTAGATTTTCACAATTGCCTCTGGACAAAGTTTCCAGAAAGGTTTATTACACCTTTTAGGCATTAATGCTTTAGCAGGTTACCCTTTGAAATAGCGTCTGCACCAGAAACATTCCGAAGAACATATTGGAAAGCATTGATCGGGTAATATGTCACATGGTTAATAAAGTAATATCTGGAGCCTCTAAACAAGAACGTGATAGTTATGAAAGTGCTTCAGAATTCAGGTCTAACGTTGAATGGGAGGTGCGTGTTTGCATAACCAAGAATAAAATTTCTTGGGCACACAGTTCAACATGTAGATTTAGATAAGAAAGACAAAGAGAAATTCTTCCCATTAGGCAATGGTACGAGGATGAGGAATGACTGCTTTAAGATTTTGGGCAAAAAATGTATGGGATGTGAAGAAGAACATCTTTTGACAGGAAGTGATAATGACCTGGAATTCACAGACTACGAGGTGCAGTGAAAGGATAATAATAAATTACGTCAAAAGGGAATTGGATGGATACTTGAAGGAAATAAACTTATAGGGTATGGGGTTTGAGTGGACATGGAATTGACTGAATTGGTCTGTTGGGGTTGGCTTAGACATGATGGGCTAAAATGTGCTGTCAACCACAAGCATACCCTTCACCAGTCAATATAGCGATTGGGTTTACAACGATACACACTAAAGGGTTGATCTTTTTGGTAATCTCATAAATACAACTCTAGTCATTTGATCATCACTTAAGCTTGATGCTGAAAGGAGATGCACCAAAGCTATCCTGCAGGATAGTGGTCAAATCATTGCTCATTGTTTAGTGTGCATACTCATGATTGGATGATGCAGCAAGCTCAAGATATCCTGTTGCCTTCTCTTGCTCCTCTTCTGTCACAAATTGTGTTAAATAATGTTTGTGTGAAGCATCTTGTGATGTTCTACAGCACTAATAGAGCTATTTGATCCAAGTTGTTGTTGTTGACCTTTTGCTAGAATATGATACAAATAAGATCCTTTGTAGCTGAGTTGGATCTAAAGGCATATAGATTAAAGTGTAACAAAAACAGAAATTGCTAGAGAAGATCAGCAGGTTTGGCAGCATCTGTGGAGAGAAAGCAGAGTTAATGTCTCTGACATTACCTTCTCTGAAGGAGGGTCACTGGACTCGAAATGTTAACTCTGTTTCTCTCTCCACAGATGCTGACAGACCTGCTGAGTTTCTCCAGCAGTTTCTGTTTTTGTTTCAGATTTCCAGCATCCACAGTTCTTTGTTTTCATTTTTTAGGATTAAAATGTATTTGATTAATTTGTGTCAAAGAGGATGCAGTGTATGAATGGAAAGGGTGTTTGCTTAAACAAAGGTCTTAATCTTGTGGAGATTGTGGAGACTGGGCCAATATTCACTAAAGATGGCTCTCATAACCCACTATGATATTATGAAGCAAAATATTTGGTTCATCTTCAAATTCTTTCAGCAGATGTTTGTTTTCTTCCTCCTGATGTTTCATTGATCCCTATCATTGGCCGATGAAGTTGTGGAAGATGTAGCAGATTATGATCACCTGAGGAATTAATTGAACTATCTTGGTGAAAACCTCAATCATATCCTAGACATTGACATGTTACTTAAACATGCCTATGCTTCTGACTATGACTCAAATGCCTTTTATTGTATTATTTTATGTGTGTTAGAAAGAGGCCATAATGGATTACCTTCATACTAAAGGATTATGCTGTCTGGAAAGCCAACACTTATTGCAGGATGTCTGTGCTGATGGTTACAATCTGAGCTTTACTGCAATTCCTGAATGCATAACCATTGTCTGACATCAGCAGTAGGGAAGTACCAGAAATTATTTGAAAACGTGTGATAACAGGACACATTGAAAATAATGGTCAGAATGGTAGAGTTATAATTGGTTTATGAAAAGGAAGTCATTTGACAACGCGGTTAGAGATTTTTGAGGATTAACTAGCAGAAAAGGCAAGGGGAAAACAAATGGATATTTTCAGAAGACTTTTGATAATATGCTGGTATGAATTGAGAACTGATTAACAGACATAAAACAGCCAGAAGGAATAAATGGGGTCAGTTTTGGGTTATCAGACTGTGCCTAGTTGGGTACCACAGGGATCAGTGCATGGGTGTAGCTATTCACAATCTACATCAATTATTTTAACATGGGGACCAAATGTATTATTTTCAAGTTTGCTAACAACACACAATTTGATGGGAAAGTGAGTTGTGAGGATAATGCAAATCGACTTCAAGGGGATTTAGATGGGGTAAGTGAGTGGGCAAAAACATGGCATGTGGAATATAATCTGGTAAAATGTAAAGTTATCAACTTTGATAGGACAAAACAGGAAGGCTGAATTTTTTTTTAATGGTGAAAGGTTGGGAAGTATTTATGCAAAGGAATCTGCATGTTCTTGTTTGTAAATTGCAGAAAATAACCTTGTATAAAATGCAGCAAATGATTAGGAAGGGAAATAGTTTATTGGTCTTTATTGCAAGAGGATTTGAATACAAGAGTAATATAGTCTTGATGCAATTATATAGCAGTGTGATGAGTTTGGACCTTGAATATTGCATCCAGTTTTGATTTTGTTACCTATGAAAGAATATATTTGTCATAGAGGGAGTGAAATGAACGTTCACCAAATGAATTCCTAGAATGGTAGGATTATTCTAGGAGTAGAGATTGGGGAAGCTGGGCCTATTTTTGTACAGTGTGGAAGAATGAGAGGTGAACTCATTAAATTAGTTAAGGTCCTTACAGGTCTTGATAGAGTGAATGCAGGAAAACGGTTACCCTTGGCTGATATATTTAGAACCAGGGCTCACAGTCTCAGAATAAGAGGTACGTCATTTAGGATGGAGGCAAAGAGGAAGTTCTTAATCACTGGATGCTGGATTTTTGGAACTTTCTATCCTAGTGATTGTGGAAACTCAGTCATTGAGTATGTTCAAGACATAATTTCTACATATTAAAAATATCACGGAATATGGGGCTTGTGTGGGAAATGGTGTTAAGATAGGAGATGATCAGCCTCAATCTAATTGAACTGTACAGCAGGCTCAACAGGTGAAATGGTCCACTCCCACTCTCATCTCTCATGTCTCTGTGATTGGTTGCAGCAATCCATTGGGATCTAAGAAAACCAATACTCACCAAAAGTGCAGCGGTTGTCAATGGCAGGGCTGTGGTTGGGGGAAGCGGAATTATCAAAATTCTGTTTCTGGAGACCCAGATAAAGAAGGCAACCATCTTCATAAAACATCTGTGTAACTTACTTTGCCAAAATTGATGGCATTTTCTGGTGCCTAAAGAAGATCATTGGACCACCTGCTTGAGCTTCCAAGATATGTGGTTTGTTTTTATGTGAGACAGGGTGCCATTACGATCTTTATTATTCTAAACCAGAGGAATGTGTTGTTATTTATAATAAGGCTTGTAATCAGTCTGCATCAGTTGTCAGCAATCCTGACAAGGATGGGAATAAACATGCAGTATTGTTAGAATGTTACACTGTAGATGACCATTATTTTTCAAATGGTCCTGCTCCTTATTCTGGTGGCTCAATTGGATATGAAGGATTACGAAATTCTCTGATATTACCATTTATTTTCCTTCAGAGACGTTATCATCAAACATCAATTTTGCTAATGTTACTGCCTCCTGGTTCAGTGGAACTATCATCTGTGAGTGTAAATGAACTCCCAATCTTAAGGACTTAGTGGTTCTTGCTGTTTGATTTGACATTTGGTGACTGTTTCAACATTAAATGCAGACTTTACGAAGGAACTGGACTGATCTTGCCACGTATAGCAAAGCTAACGGAAGATCTACAATTTTTGGAGGTTAGTCACTTGTGTATAAAACATTAAGCCCTTTTAGGTTCATTGGTTAAATGTTAGCAGGGGTTAGTTTCCACTTTTGAGTGTAGTCAGGAAATTGCAGTCAAAATACACTTGAATTGCCAGTTAGGTTATGCTTCAAGTTTCCACTAACTATTGCTTGCATAATCACAAACATAAAATCTTCCAAGCATTGGAATCATCAGCATGGTGGAATAAAACATAATTTTTTAAAATTTCTTATTGGAACATATGCATTCATGATTTTAAGCATTTTCCTGTTTCATTTGAACAGTTAAGCGTTTATCAACAAAATTGAGTGTGTTTTGAATGACTGTTCATTTCACCATCATAAATAACATGATTTAAAATCGCTGAAAATGACTGGAACAACTGTGCCAAACTATTTAAAAGTTTTAAATGTGTTCATATGCCAGAGCCTTGTGAGTAGTCGGTGCAGAAAGAGACTATTCAACCTATCGAGATCATTTATCGCTATAGATCAGTTAAATCAGTTTAATTCCACTGCTTCATTCCTGCAGCTCAGTAAGTTTAATTCCTTCAAGTGTCCATTTAATATCCTTTTGAAAACAGTCATCATTTCCAAGTCTACAATCCTCATGGGCAGATACTACTAGGTCGTAAACAGCCACTGATTCAATAAAGTTCTTCCGCAGGCTGGCCCTGTATCACTTGTCAGATCTTTAAATCTGCATCCTCTCGGTCTTGCCCCATCATGGTAATCGCTTTTATTTATCTACCTGTGGTGAAGAGAAACAGGGGTTGTAGCAGTGTAATAAGTGAGTACACAGACAGAGCAAGTTTAAAGACAAGGAATACAGAGTTGGCAGCGTGGTGCAGTATAAAGAGTGGGAGCTCACAGCAGGGACAGAGTTTAGAGCGGGAGCAGACAGCCGGGCCAGTGTAGACAGCAGGAACACAGAGCGAGGGGCAGTGTAAAGAGCAGGAACACAGAGCGAGGGACAGTGTAAAGAGCAGGAACACAGAGCAAGGGATAATGTCATGAGCAGGAACACAGAGCGAGGGACAGTGTAAAAAGCAGGAACACAGAGCATGGCAAAATTGTTTGAAGTCACAAGGAAAAGGATTTCTTTAGTGGATAATTTTCTCCTTACTGCATTTAAAAGTTTTAATTTGCGCAAATTAGATTATGGGAAATAAAAAGTTTCAATCAGCCTTAATGCAGTGCATTAATTAGCATATAAGCAAAGCCCCAGTATTTGCAAATTACAATGAGTAGTTAAAAACGGTAGTAACTAGATTGTTAAAAGGGGAGTAAGGACTTTCTTCAGATCAAGGATGGGCCTAGACTCCTTGGAACTCCTGCTCCATGTGGAAATTGAAGACATGTCATATGTCTTGGTCTAACATGGATCTGTCTTAATGCTCTCTCCTCGTCACTTTTGGTGGCAAAGGGCATTTCATTGAATGGAAAGGTGGCATGGGATCATATCTCCATGCCAAGTCAGTTCAAGGCAATAGAGCCCATGGCCAGCCTTCTCACCCCATCACATAGTGATGCCCTCATAACAGCCATTAGTGCACAATTATTGGCCTCATCAAGCAGCCCACCCACACCCACACACAAACACACACACACATACACAAACACAAACACCTACACACACATACACCCCCACATCTCCAA
>NC_063338.1:21947685-21979237 GCF_021869965.1 Rhincodon typus
CACACACACACACGTACACACCCCCACACATACCCACATACATCCACACACACACATCCCCACCCCACATACACCCACACACACACCCTAATACACCCATACACACACCCTAGTACACCCACACACACAAACACAAACACACACACACTTAGACACACACCTACACCCACCCATACAGACGCACAAAAACACACACACACCATTCATTTTTAACCCAGAGGGCCTGTTGTCTGCCTGGAACATATCCAGCAAATCTTGCCATGTTTAAACTCACCCTAACCCTGATTGAGGTCCCTTGCATGTGAAAGGAGTAGGGGGTGGAATGGAAATGGGCACTGAAAGGCACCTTCCCCCCACTGTTGATACCAACCCTACTTGACTCCTTTCCCCAATACCTTCCGCCCACAACCTATTCCCCCTCTGCAAGCACTCACTTTGTTCCTTGGTACCTTCCCAATCATAAAGCCTTGGTTATGGTTAGTTCATGTAGCAGCCACTGCCACCTATTGTTGGCTGGCAGAATCTACACCTCAGGATCTCCTGCTGGGTCTGCAACTGGCAGCCAAAACCCACACACCTCCATTAAATGCAGCCCTTATCTTTGACATATGAGCCTGTTAGGCACCGGCTTAATACATACATCTCAGGGTTTGTGGTCATTCTGTCCCCTGGCTAATGAAGTGCTCTGTGGCCCCATTTGCTCCATCACTACCTGCAGTGAAAGCAAACATAAGGACCATAAGCATAAATTAGTCACTGACAAAGACAGTTTGGTGCTTAGTGCTTACCAAGAGACCAGTTTGAATGTGGGTCTTGCTTCTGCAAAGATTATTTGAGCTGAAAAGAATAGATATCATTAAGGGGAAGTGAGATAACTCAATGAGGGAAAAAGCAGTAGAAATCTATTCAGATGTAGTTATATGTATAAGTGTGTAGAGTATTTTCACAGGAGTAGACGAGTGGGATAAATGGTCTGTTAGTGTGCTGTAGATCCTATGTATTATGTATTTTTCCTTCAGCTCCTTTGTATTGAATGAATCAGGGAAAACCAGTTAACTTACCACAGGTCAAACTGGTACATCTAACTGGCATGTTGGATGGCACAGTGTCTCAGTGGTTGGCACTACTGCCTCACAGTATCAGGGCCCTAGGTTTGATTCCACCCTTGGTTGACTGTCTGTGTGGGGTTTGCATGTTTCCCCCCATGTCTGTGCGGGTTTCCTCTGGGTGCTCTGCTTCGCTCCCACAGTCCAAAGGTGTGCAGGTTATATGTAGCCGTGGGAAATTTCCCATAGTGTCCAGGGATATGCAGACTGGATGGATTAGCCGTGTGAAATATAGGGTAGGGGAGTGGATCTTGGTGGGATGCTCTTTGGAGGGTCAGTGTGGACTTAATGGGCTGAATGGTCTCCTTCCACACTGTAGGGATTCTATGATTTTTAACCTGTAAGGCTGATTATTGTAATAACTAAAGTCTTTATTCAATTAGGAACAGGTATTTGTATTATAACATGCATCTACCTTAAGTCATGGCAGAGTGTTTAATAAAACACAAGAAACTTTTATCTTGTTATAAGGTGTCAGTTAGAGTTTGTGTGAAAATGTTTGTGATACAAGCAAGGTTGAATTCATTCTCCAACCTCAGTTACTGACAACAGGCAGTGAGCTTACTTCTATGAACTGTTGTTGTTCACTTAGTGATGATGCTCTTACTACAGTGATGCTTTTTGCTTCAGCAATGATAAATGAAATGGCATTCTATAGAATCACAGAGGTTCACAGGATGGAAAAAGACCCTTCAGCCCATCGAGTCTGCACCAGACAAACACAACCACCTAACTATTCTAATCCCACTTTCCAGCTATGTCAAAGTTACTGTTTGTCCCAACCATCAATAAGATGTGAAATAGGACAGTTGATGTACAAAGATAATTGGTTTCAGATTGTCGTTTAACTTCAAAAACATAAGCGTCACAAATTTGATTTTAAAAAAAAGATGCTGATAGGAATATTGAGCTTCCCATTGGATTTGTGCCATCTGATTATTTTCCTCTCTGCTTTTGGGAAGTTTTCATGTTTCTCACAGCAAGGGATGTGAATTCTGTAAGAGGAACATATTTCCAGTTCAGGAAGCCACAGGTCAGGCATCGCATCTATCAGCTGTAGAATCAAACTTTCTTGACTCTGACCCAGCAATGCGCCTTCATGTAACTTCAAAATATCATCCACATCAACTCTGACATTTCCCATGCTGGAAGGCATTGGATCTTTCCAATGAATGAGCTTTCCAATTTGGGAGCCAATCATTAACAAACAAAAGGCTGTTCTGCACAGATGTCCTTGCATGGTGAGAGTACAATAATTGTAAAATAATTTTAATCATCAGTGGTGTACGATTGTTATCTTTAACAAAGTGCTGTGCAGACATGGACTTGTTTTGTTTACATATATCCACAAGTGATGCATGAAATGAAGTGCTCAGTTTCATTTGAAACACCTCATTTAATGTTGAAACTTGCGTGGCATTTCCTTGCACATTCTATTTTGCTTGTATTTGCTTTTGGCCATTCTATGATCACTGATTCATGCAGATGTTCAGTCAGGGCTGCAACTTAATTCTTCCAAAATTCTTTGACAATTGCATGCGTCGATGACATTGAAGATTGCCAGCGGTTAAGAAGACAAAAAAATCTGGAACAAGACTCAAACCCATCCATTTATTTTAATGGAAGCAAAAAGAAGGGCAGGTGACAACCCTCTTGGAGAGGTGACACGGTTATTGAAGCATGTAATGTGACTGCACGGCATTATTTCTGGCGTACTTCTAGTTTGAAGCGGATAGATGGGTTTCCGAAGCCTGAGGAAACTTGACAGTTTAAAGGAGGGGACAGGAGCTGTTTCCATGAAATATATATCTTTGCACCCCTTTTTGTGGGTCAAAAGGACTGCAGCTCTTCTTCAAAGCTCAATTGAACAGGACTAGCCATTATCATTGCTGTGGTTACAAGCACAATTCTGTCAATTGATCAATTGGATCAATGGGCTGAAGAGTGGCAAATGGATTTCAACCTGAATAAATGCAAGGTATTGCATTTTGGTAAAACAAACAAGGGCAGGACTTGCACAATTAAACGTAGGGCCTTGGGTCGTGTTGTAGAATAGAGAGACCTAAAGGTTAGGGTTCACAATTCTTTGAAGTTTGCATCACATATAGTCAGGGTGGTTAAGAAGGTGCTTAGCACGCCTGCCTTGATTGCTCAGGCCTTTGAGTATAGGATTTGGGAAGTCACGTTGAGGTTGTACAGAACGTTGGTGAGGCCTCTTCTGGGATACTGTGACCAGTTTTGGTCACCCTGTTGTAGAAAGAATATTATTAAGATGGAGAGGGTTCAGAAGAGATTAACCAGGATGTTGCCAGGAATGGAGGGTTTGAGTTATAAGGAGAAGCTGGATAGGCTGGAATTATTTTTCACTGAAGTGTAGTAGGTTGAGAGGTGACCTTCTAGAGGTTTATAATATCATGAGGGATATAGATAAGATGAATGGCAAGTATCTTTTCTCTAGAGCAGGATATTTCAAGACTAGGAGGCATATTTTTAAGGTGAGAACAGAAAGATTTAAAAAAGACATGCAGGGCAATTTTTTTATACAGTGAGTGGTTCGGGT
Source organism: Rhincodon typus (assembly GCF_021869965.1). NCBI lineage: Eukaryota > Metazoa > Chordata > Chondrichthyes > Orectolobiformes > Rhincodontidae > Rhincodon > Rhincodon typus. Next base: position 21,951,352 of record NC_063338.1, read on the forward strand.
GTGGAATGAACTTTCAGTGGAAATGGTGGATGGAGGTACAGTTACAACATTTAAAGGACACTTGGATAAATACATGAATAAGAAATGTTTGGAAGGATATGGGGAAAGTGCAGGCAGGTGGGACTATGTAAGTTGGGGGTTATGGTTGACATGGACTGGTTGGACCGAAGGATTTGGTTCCGTGTTGTATGACTCTATGACTCTATGAGTGGTCGGCACGGTGGCTCAGTAGTTAGCACTGTGCCTCACAGCACCAGAGACCTGGGTTAAGGAGTTGCACATTCTCCCCATGTCTGCGTGGGTTTCCTCCAGGTACTCCGCTTTCCTCCCACTGTCCAAAGATGTGAAGGTTATGTGGATTGGACATGCTAAATTGCCCATAGTGTCCAGGGATGTGTTGGCTAGGTGGATTATCCATGGGAAGTGCAGGGTTAAAGGGATAGGATAGGCGGGGGGGTTGGGTCTGAGTGGGATGCTCTTCGAAGCGTCAGTGTGGACCCGATGGGCTGAATGGCCTGCTTCCAGACTGTTGGGTGTCTATGATTCTATGAGTGATTCACCTATTGAATTCTGACTCCTAAAGCACATCTACCATCTACAAGGCACAATTCAGAAATGTGACGGAGTACTCTCCACTTGCCTGGAAATGTGCAGGTGCAACAACACTGAAGAAATTGACAAAGCAGCCCATGTGACTGGCATTTTATCATCAGCCTTAAACGTAGACTCCTTCTACTCTTGATACACACAGTAGGCATATACAAGATGCACTCCAGCAAGTCACTTTTGCTAGTTCAAAATCCTGGAACTCTCTGCCCAACAGAACTGCGGCTGTTTCTATACTACGAGGGCTGCAACAGTTCAAGAAGGCAGCCCAGCACCAAGCTCTCCAGAGAATCTAGGCTGAAGTACACATGCTGGTCTAGCAGGCAACACTTAACTCCCTTAAAAGAATAAAACAAATCATCAGGCTATTGCTTCTTTCCTGCAATACAGCCTCCTATTGGTCCTCCAGCTTTGAGCATCTGTCTGACTTCCTGAATTGGACAATAAGTGGGATCACAGGCTACTAACTAGCTGATCTGGGTAAACAGAATTTTGGGCGGGGTGGGGGGCGCTGCTTTAGATACTGGTGAAGGGTTGGAAATCTGCATTTGACCTTAACGTCAAATAGAAAATAGAAAATAGAAAATTCTAGTCCAGCCCTCCTGGGTTTTCCCAATCACCAAATGTCATCATGGACTATTTCCGACCACCCAGTGGATTCCTGTCATAATGGATCTGTGACTCCTTTACCCCCTCTGCATTGCCTGGGTATTGAGTATTGCCTATGAAGTTGAGTGTTGCATGAGGAATGAGCATTGTCTGAGGTTGTCTACATTATTGCTCACCATGGGGTAGGTTTGTTGGCACCATACCCAACCATGTCAGGGTCTACAGGGCCCACTTGAACTAGGCTGGTATGGGAGACTGTATGGTGTCTAATGAGATGAGGTTCTTGTCTAAAACAAGAGGCAGTTTATTGCATGATAGCAACTAAGTACAAGTTACATTGCACAATGGACACTGTTAATGAGATAAAGAAGGCAGACCTGGATGGTAGCTCCTACTCCTTCCAAATGCAAAGCTGTTCTGCGCACAAGTCCACATGATAATGGTGTAGTGGGTGGTTATTTAAAACCATCCTCATCATTTACCCATTAACAATTAAGCCTTATACATCAGAAACATGATGCACCTTCTCATTTCGAGTTAGAATGCAACTTTTCACTCTCTTTGCAGTTGGTCAAGCTCTTTGCAGTTGGCATGATAAATTATTTCACAGGAGCAATGAGCACAGCAGAATGCAAGTCAGAGGTCAAAAGCTCAGAGTGATTTCACACCTCTGGTATTTGAGGAGCAGTCCTGCAGTAATAGCAGAACTCAAGAGGAACCAGATGCATAAACAGGACAGTTTAATGGTAAATAATGTTGGAATTTGGAAAATAATCCATTTCACATATGCAGGGGCCTTTAATGTAATTGCATTATTCTCATGAGATTGTTATTTCCCCATTTCCCCTCTGGTGCTTTTAGTGTCTTTTAAGCTCTTCTATCCATCTGTAAATGTTGCAGTAAGATATGGGGTCATGTTTATTTAAATCTGATGGGATTTGAAGTTTAACACAATGTGTTGTGGGACAGTTTAACAAACTTTTGCAGTCATCCTCGGCTACAGCTGCTTCTAAATTAGTGTTTTGTGAAAAGATTTATGTGTATATATCCAGAATTCACTTATGGTTCAAACAATTTCAGTTTTACTAGACTTTGAATGTCTATCATGCAACTTGCAGTTAGTGGCCAAGTAAATCCTCATGTAAAGGGATAATTATGTATCTTATTGCATAAGAACATCCCAAGGTCAATGCTATAATGCAAGCTGACAAAGTAGTTGATAGTTTGTATCTAAGTTCTTCTCAGAATTCTGAAGCATTTTGATACTCATCTCTAATTGCCCAGGGGTAAACGATGGTTGGTCCTTTGAACATGAATGTGACATGTGGTAGAGATGTTTGCATGGTGCAGTCGATCATAACTTGAAAAATTTCATTTCAAAGAAAAGGAAACAGCAACTCAACATGATATATGACTTGGAGGGACATATGGAAGAGTTGGTATTCCCACGCATTTGCTGCCCTTGTCCATCAAAGTGGTCAATGTTCAGGCATGAGAGATAGTAGGAACTGCAGATGCTGGAGAATCTGAGATAACAAGGTGTAGAGCTGGATGAACACAGCAGGCCAAGCAGCATCAGAGGAGCAGGAAAGCTGACGTTTCAGGTCTAGACCCTTCTTCAGAAATGGGGGAGGGGAAGGGGATTCTGAAATGCAGCCCAATGGTATCAATGTGGACTTCACAAGCTTCAAAATCTCCACTCCCCCTACCGCATTCCAAAACCAGCCCAGCTCATCCCCGCCTCCCTAACCTGTCCTTCCTCCCACATATCCCCTCCTCCCACCTCAAGCTGCACACCCATTTCCTACCTACTAACCTCATCCCACCCCCTTGACCTGTCCGTCCTCCCTGGACTGACCTATCCCCTCCCTAACTCCCCACCTACACTCACCTTTACTGGCTCCATCCCCGCCTCTTTGACCTGTCTGTCTCCTCACCACCTATCTTCTCCTCTATCCATCTTCTATCCGCCTCCCCCTCTCTCCCTATTTATTTCAGAACCCCCTTCCCCTCCCCCATTTCTGAAGAAGGATCTAGGCCCGAAACGTCAACCTTTCTGCTCCTCTGATGCTGCTTGGCCTGCTGTGTTCATCCAGCTCTACACCTTGTTATCTCAATGTTTAGGCATGTTTTGACCACCAGACATGAGAGTGGTTATGTTTCAAACTGTCTCTTCAATTCAAGGTTAAATTGAATAATGAAAAGGGGCATATGACCTTCTGCTGAGGAATATTAGTTGCCTACAAATATTTAGGCCACAATGATTTCGTTTGTTTGTTCATTACATTAAATGGTTTAAAATGCAAATCTTTGTCATGTAATTGCTTCAGTTTGATCTCTGAAAATTCAAGTATCTTTTTAAAAGTTTTTCAGTCACTTCGGGGATCATAACAGAATGTGATACTGAGGAAACTTGACTACCTGTGCATCCTATAAATAGCACACATTACCATCAAAATGCACTGGTGGTACCGACACTGGATATTTACGGCGATGGGCGATGTGTCGATCAAGTTACTTCACTTTTGTTTGCACCGCACACTTGCTCAAATACTGCCTCATTCCCTATTGCTTTCCCACCTGATTCTGAGAAGATGTTGTAAAAAATGAATCAAATCTTCCGAATCTTGACCATCTTATAAATTATAATGATCCCAGCACCCTGAGCTGTGAAGCTCCCTACACCGACATCTCTACTCTTCACTGTGTGTTATTTTCTCTCCTTCTGGATTTAAGTCTCATTAGATAAAGAAGTCAGGAGATTTAGCTCACTTCTCTCCACCAGAAAGACATAAATTTAACATAGTTTATTCTGGCAAAGGTGTTCCTTATCGATGATAATGTCAGGATCATGTGAGGTGGCAAAGTTGGTGACGACTTCAAAATGAGATTGTGTTTTAGGGTTTGGATTCCTGAATTAAAATCCTGGTTCTTTCAATAATTGGCAAAATAAATTTCCTTGCAGTTGCTCCTCATCCACTGATATCCACTCTGGAATTACAGCATTTCTGGCAAAAACAGTAGTGGAAGGGGGACAGAAATTTCTAAAAATCTGCGGCCAATGTTTTCTTGTAAAATAACAAATGGAAAAAAAAATCCTTGGAAGGTCTTTCGCAGAGACTGGGCAGGAAGAAGTAATGGATTATTGAAACTGGTCAGATGGCGTCATCTAGTGGCCAAAACCTGAACTGAATTTTCCTCGAAACGGTTCCACAGATGCATTGGACTTGATCCTGGCAGTGTGAAGTGTGGGGAAGGCTCATTAACTCAAATTCGAAGGCAAGATAGGGAAAGGAGGAATGGAATGCTCTAACTTATGATGAGATGTATGCTGCATCCCACATATCTAATGCCACACCTTACATGGACATTGAGTCGCATTTTTTCCAATGAAAAACAATTTATTACCTCCATCAGAATTTTAAAAGACACTTGGTATTCTGGGGTATAGTCTCACCAGACTTGAAACGTTAACTCTATTTCTCTCCGCAGATGCTGCCAGACCTGCTGGGTTTCTCCAGCATTCTTTGTGTTTATTTCAGACTGTTAGCATCCACAGGTTTTAGTCACACACTAAAATCTCACATGTGGTCCAGAAGCACAGAGATTTTGAAGCAAAAACATTTGCACCGCACGGACTTACAGCTAATATATGGATCGGAGGAATCGGAAAGCCAAGAGGTTCAGTGTAAAAATTGTGGAGCTGCATTTCCACCTTGAATTTAAAACATAACCACCATAATGTCTAGTGGTCATAACAATCCAAAACATCTATCACTTTGATGGACAAGGACAGCAAATACATGGGAACAACAACCCCTTCAAGTGCCCCTCAAATTCATATCTCATCTTCAGTTGGAATATGTTGCTTTACCTTTACTATCCCTGATACAAAAACATGAAAATTGTCACCAATTGCACAACACAACCAAATATGTCATATTGGTTCAAGGACTGGGAAAGGTGAAAACAGTGTATGATATCGATTTGTAACCTCAGCCATTCTTGCCTAAGGTAATTAAGCAGAGAATTTTCTCAACGGTAAAGCAAGGAACTATGATATCTGCAACGAAACTAACAGGCTGGAGCTCAGGGACGGTCCCAGTCATAAAATCAAATGAAATCTGCATCGATCTTACATTGCTCAATGATTAAAGTTCATCCTCTGTCAATTGGATGAGTTGAACAAAGCTGGGGAAGCACTCCATCTTCACAAACACACGATGTCAATAATGGATTTTGGCGACTACCCATTGATAAAGAGTTTTAATGCTCACCAACTTCATTACGTCATTCGAGAGCTCCTGTTTCGGCAGGTTAACCTTTGATATTCTAGCATTGGAAATGTTCCAGTGGTCAATATCAAATATGTTAGAAAGGTTACATGGAGTCATTTGTCACGTAGATGATGTCCTTACCCATGGATCCACTCAAACAGAAGCTTGCTAGAAAGCAAGCTGCATTCCCATGCCTATAGGAAGAAGGACCTACACTCAACAACAAATGTGAGTTCTCACAGCCATATGTCAAGTCTCTTGGACATACTGTGGATACATCTGCTTTCAGAGTGGATCCACAGAAAAATGACAGCAATCAAGAAATTTCCAGCTTCACGGAACATGTCAGAGCATCAGAGCCACATGGGCAAGGTGAAACAAGTAGATAACCTCCTACCCAACCGAGCTGTTATTAATGAGTCACAACATCAGTTGTTACAGCAAGGTCATACAAAGCGCTGGGAAGGAGCAGCAATTATATGTAAAAAAAAAATGTTAATCACACCCAATACATTAGCTCATTATGATCCAGAACTGCCAGAACTATTGCCATCGCAGATGTATTTTCAACTGGACTGGGAGCTGTTGTTTTTCAAATAGAAAGTAATAGAAAGCACAGGCCTGTTTACAATATAGAAAAAGAGATATTAGCTGCGACATAGGCTTGCAAAACGTTTGTGGACTATGTGCTAGGTTTTGACTTCATAGTTGAGACAGATCATAAACCTTTAGTTACCCTCTTGAATTCTAAGGAGTTAGCAAGAATTCTGACAAGCATACAAGGATTCCAAGTGATCCCAGTAAGATTTAATGTTGAGATTATAAAAAGGAATTATCAGCAACAGCTTCTCCCCATCTACTCTATCTAGTCTGCTCATGATTTTGAAGATCTCTATTAAATCCCTTATTCTCTTCAAGGAAAACAGTCCTAACTTCTTGGTTTCTCAAACTTGCAATCATTCTTACAAATCACTTCTGCACTCTTTCTAAGGCACTCATATCTTTCTTATAGTACGAAATCCACAGCTGTATAAATCCTCCAGCTGAGGTCTAATAAGTGCCTTGTGCAAGTTCAACATTAGCTCCTTGATCTTGTACTCTATGCCTTTATTAATTAAGGTGAGAACACTGTATGCTTCATTAACTGCTCTATCCACCTATCCTGCCATCTTCAATGATCTGTGCATATATACACCCAGGTCCCTCTACTCCTGCAGCCCCTTTAGAATTGTGCTCTTGCTTTATATTCCTTTTCAATGTTCTTCCGATCGAAGTGCATCACCTCACACATCTCTATATTGAATCATGTGCCACCTTTCTGTCCACTGTATCAATTTGCCAATGCCAATGTCCTTTTGGTGATCCACACTGGCATCCTCAAAGTTTCCAATTCTTACTGTAGTGATTGTTAATCTGGTCCAACCAGGGAGCCCTGGCTGACAGATATAAGCAGAACTCTCTACGAGTACTATGAATGGGCTTTGTGCTAGCTTAATCAGTGTCATGTACTATGTACGTGTTAAAAAGGGTTGATTTGGCAATGGGATAGCAGCTTTTGTGGGGTTATTTCAGTTACAAATGGCCGAGCAAGCCACTCAGCTGTAACAAATGTTATAAAGTCTAACGGACTGCAGTGGTTCAAGAAGGAACTTCACGACCACCTTCTCAACAGCAGCATGGGATGGGCAATAAACATTGGACAGCCAGCGATACCCACGGTTGATGACTTAATAAAAATAATGCTCGCATTTGAAAAGATGCTAAAAAGTGTGTTGATCAGTGATACACATTAAAGCTCTTTGGTGAGCAGAAATGGGTTTGCAGTGCTCTGGGCAGTCCCCAGGTTCTGAGGAAGAGTCTTTCGATCCGAAATGTTAAATGTGATTTCTCTCCACAGATGCTGCCAGACCTGCTGAACATTTCCTGCAATTTCTATTGCTGTCCCCCACATCTAAGTCCCGCTGCAGAGGGAGACCCTGAAAGCACAGCTCCGCCCTGGGGCCAGATGGAGAGGGAGCGCTTATCCCTCCCGTCCGCTAGGGCGGCGCTGAAGGGAAGGGACTCCGGCAGAGTCGCTGTGGCCGGTGACCCGGAAGCGGAAGTGCAGCAGCAGCAGCGGTGGGGACGAGAGGAGGACGGCCTGAGAGGTCGGGAAGATGCCCACTGCGGTGATGGCGGAAAACTCGCTGGGATTCAGCAAACTGCTGGAGCAGTGTGAGATCCAGGAGCTGGAGGTGAGGCGGACACTGCGTGGACCTCGGTATAGAGAGAGAGAGAGAGAGAGACAGGGGCGACTGTGTGTGTACGTACGTATGTATATGTGTGTGTGTGTATATATAAGTGAGTGAGAGAGAGAGAGAGACAGGAAGGATGAGAGGTGACTTGATAGAGGTGTACAAAATGATCAGAGGTATAGATAGAGTAGACAGTCAGAGACTTTTTCCTAGGGTGGAGGTAGCTTTTACGAGGGGACATAGTTTTAAAGTGAATGGAGGTAGATACAGGGGAGACGTCAGAGATAGGTTCTTCACTCAGCAAGTGGTAGGGGCGTGGAATGCATTGCCAGAGCAGGTAGTGGAGTCGGCCTCATTAGGGGCATTTAAGCGGCTATTAAGTAGGCATATGGATGATAGTATAAGGTAGGGGTGGAGGTTAGATAGACCTTAGGTTTAGGGTAAAAGTTTCGCACAACATCGTGGGCCGAAGGGCCTGGCCTGTACTGTGCTGTACTGTTCTATGTTCTACGAGACAGGGGAGACGCGGCGTGAGAGAGAGACAGAGGCAGGGGAGACCCGGCACGAGAGAGAGGCAGGGGAGACCTGGCGCGAGAGAGAGAGAGAGAGAGAGATGGGGGCCGAGACATGGCGGGCGCGTGTTGAGTGATCGCATGGGATGCTGTGGGTGCAGGTTGAAGTGGGGTGAGTGTGGGTAGAGAGGATGTGTGTGTTGGGATGTGAGAGTGCAGTGGTGTGTTAGAGTTTTTACTCTTCTAAACCAAACAATATTAGGTTTAATAACCCCTAATGGGGAACTGTAAGAAAAGTGCAAATTAATAGTTAATGGAGCCTTACTAAATCAAAATAACAGTGCCCGTGTTAATGATCCACTCCATCCCTGTGGTGCCCATCTGTCTCTAAAAGCTTGTACCATATCGTTAGACGCCACATGCTCTCCCGTCATGGACGCCCAAGTGCACACATGGCTGTGAAAGAGGGGGCAGTCAGTCAGGTCCAATAATTGTCCTTGTGGGCCTGTTAATGGTCACTTTGACCAGGCCTAGGAGCAGACCCATGAGGAGGCCCTCTGACCTGTCATCCCCTTCGTTCACATGTGCCCTTAAATCAGGAGTGTGGGTGCAGCCAGAAATTTAAGAGTAGCCCTTTTAAGAACCAAAAAGGGACTGCAAGCAGGAAAAACATTGACAGTATGAAATACAGTCTCACCTATTATATATCAACCTGTATGGCGATGTTATTACACACCTCAGGAGCAGGTTGGACTTGAGCCCAGGCCTCCCAGTCCAGGGGTAGGGACACCATCACTGCATTGCAAGAGGGTCGCCAATCATCCAGGCTATAAAGACTACACCTCCCCTGGCACCTGGTGTATGCAATTAAACGGAGATTGTTTGAGACTGCCGCATGCAGCGTTCTCCAGATCCCATTTCCGATAGGAAAGGGCTCTCCACTGACTATCTCTGTCACCTGAGAGTAAAAAGCATATCCAAGCGGTTGACAAAGGTGGGGGAAATGAAAAGTGCACAGCAGCAGCCCATACAGGGAGCGCTGCTGTGCCGTTCTTAAGGGCACAGAGGTAGGGGGCATTTTTCAGAGATGGCTCATTGTGAGGCACTACATCTTGAGGCAGGATCTGTTGCACAGAACCAATTTCAAGTTCTGGACAGACAGAAGTTGTCTGGAAGTCCAGTGCTCACATGAGCTGCCTCAATTTTCAGTAAGGTATTGGGGCTGTGGAACTCTACATTCTGTGTAAAGGGCACTGTGTAATTGACTATACTCAGGTGAGTGGAGAAAAAACCCTCAGTTATATTGATCAGTCACTGACAGCCTGGGGTTTGAGGGAAGCTGAGCCAAGAGAGTGGAGAAAATGTTAATACTTGAAGGGACATCTGAAAATGGAGACCCTAAGTATCTCTCTCTAAGTATTTAAGAGTGCTGGATTGACAGATTAAAGAGAGATTGGAGAGAGAGCATAATAGGGCTGGGAGTGATTATGTGGGGAAAAAAAATCAAAATTGAATGGGGAAAACCTTTAATAAGTTTAGGTATGTTGAATATCATTCATTTCTTAGGCTATGGCAGGTGAATTGCTGAAGTAATTACCTTTGTTCTTAAACATGTTCTTAATGCTTTTAAATTTTTGATGCAATATTAGACATATATTTTCAAAAAGCTGTTTTAAAGTTTATTTTGAGTTCAAGTCTGTAGGAGTGAAAGAAAAGTGCATTGATTATATGCCTGTAACTTTTTTGTGTTCTATAAATAGTAGTTCTTGTTAAAAATTACTTAAATACTGGAATGATCCTAGTAGACTAAGTTAGCCAATGTAACATTGCTGTTCAAGAAAGCGAGAGAGAAAAAACAAAACACATGGCATTTTGAAATTTATTTGTAGGAAGTGGACATATCTCACTGGCCAGCATTTTATTGCCTGTCCCTAATTGCCATTAAAAGGAGGTGGTGAGCTGCCCTTTTGAACTACTGCAGTCCGTGCTGTAGGTTGACCCAGAATGCCCTGAGAGGGATTTCTAGGATTTTGACCCAGCAACAGTGAAGGAACAGCAATTATATTTCCGAGTCAGGATGGTGAGAGGCTTGGAGGGGAACTTGCAGGTGGTGGTGTCTCCATGTATCTGCTACCTTTGTCCTTCTAGATAGAAGTGGTTGTTGGTTTAAAAGGTGTTTTCTCAGGATCTTTGGTAAATTTCTGCAGTTCATCTTGTAGATAGTACACACAGCTGCTGAGCACCGATGGTGGAAGGAGTGAATGCTTGAGAGTGTGGGGCCAATCAAGCGGTTCGCTTAGTCATGGATGGTGTCAAGCTTCTTGAGTATTGCTGGAACTACACTCATCCAGACAAAGGGGGAGTATTCCATCACACTCCTGACTTGTGCCTCGAAGACAGTGGTGAGTCAGGAGGTATGTTACTTGCTGCAGTATTCTTAGTGTCTGACCTGCTGTTGTTGCCACTGTGTTAACGTGGTGAGTCCAGTTAGCCTAGCATCAGTGATTGTGGAGACAGCAAATCTGTTCTTACAAAAGCCTTAATTTTCTAAAATCATGATATGACCAAAGTCACCGTAGTTTTGTGAAAAGGAAATCATGATTAACAGAATTATCCGAACATTCTGAGGACGTAACCAATAGGATAACTCAAGGAGGATAGTGGCCAGACAAATAGCAAATATACAAGGCAAGAGTGTGTGGAGTTAGGGGCAATGCATTAGCATGGCTAGAGGGTTCTTTAACATACAAGAAGCAGAGTAGCAATAAGTCGACCATTCTCACTTGAACAGGTTGTGATTTGCAGTGTGTCACAAGGATCATTGTTAGGGTATCAGCTATTTATGATTTATATTACTTGGGGAAAGAGACCGAAAGTAATGTCGCCGAACTTGCTGATGATTAAAAGCTAGGTGGAATGTAAGCTGAGGGAGAACATAAAGAAGCTGCAAAAAGATACAGGAGAAAAATTAACTTTGCTGTGGAATGTACTTTTGTCAAAAGAGGCAGTTTTCCTGGATTTAATAAGCTTTCATTTCTCTTAGACATTTCCCCTCCTAAAATATGGGTTGGAGTTGCATTAAAAAAAGTCTTATTTATTAACATGCAGCTATATAAGGTGGTTATCACTGTACCTTTCATGTGAGGAAAGTTATTCAGTTTATCCAACCCAGAGAATCTAACTTCAATGAACACAGTCAAAAAGAGCTCCTAAGAAGTTGGTATACACTTAAAAACTGAGTGATCATCATAGTTTGAAAACTAGACAGACATCTTTTGATTGATCATATCTCATTTTAAGCAGGTTGCCTTGATGTAGGGAATAGGAAGTCATCACCAAACTCCAAGACCTAGTTCTCTGCTCCCCCACCTCCCGCAGCTGGAATCTCTACTTCCTGACCAACAGAGCACAGTCAGTAAGGATAGGTGGCACACCTCCTCCACGATAATCCTTAACACCGGTGCCCCACAAGACTGCGTACTGAGTCCTCTGCTATACTTTGTATACACACATATGCACGCGCGCACACACATATGCACGCGCGCACACGCATACACACACACACACACAATTTGTTGTCAAATTCCGCGCCAACTGCATTTACAAGTTTGCTGACAACAAATTAGATCAATGCCATGGTCATTAGCCTACAGTGCTTTACAATTATACCAGATGGTTTTCCTGGGTTTGAATAAATATGTTCCAGTTTTGTTTTCTGATAAATGGTGCAAGATTTGATTTGTGCATCTGTAGTGCAGTTCCCCAGGGGTCACTGTTGGACCATTGCTCTTGCTGATATATAGACTTTGCTGTACAGAACACAATTTCAAGACATAAAATCTGTGAATTTCAATTGATCGCAAACAGGTTAGAATGGGTGGACAAGTGGCACGTGAAATTTAACCAAAAGAAGAATGAAGTCTGGCAGGGTGAATGTAAAAGGGAATATAAAATGAAGGGTACAATTCTAAAGGAGTTCCAGGAATAGAGGCACTCTCAGGCACATGTTCACAAATCATTGTAGTGACAGGGCAGTTAATAAAGCAAGCAGGTCGCTGGATCTCTTTAAATCAGGGAAATAATTCAAAAGTAAGAAAGTTATGTATGAGACACTGGTTAAGCCTCAATAGGAGTATTATAGAAAGTTTGGACTGTGCATTCTTTGAGGAAATGAAGAATTAAGAGAGGATATTCATGAGAATGGTTCCAGGAATGAAGAACTTCAGTTACATGGAGAGGTTGGGGAATCTAGGATTGTTCTCTTTCTAGAAGATAGGTTTGAAATGAGATTTGGTGGTTATATTGAAAATCATCAGAGGACTGGATGGAAACCCATTGAAAGGATTAGGAACCACGTTTTAAGACAACTGGTGAAAGCAGCTGTGGAGGGTGATTCCATCAAGCATTTGAAAAGGAATTAGCTCATTATCTGAAATAGAAAAACTTGCAGGGCTATAGGGCAATAGCACAGAAGTGACTGTGGCACAATGTTTGCAGAGAACCAGGCTGAATGATGGCTTCCTGTGCTAACCAAAGCTGATTGGCTCAAACATTTTAAACTGCATTCATTATCTTGAAAAATAGTTCTTCTAAATATGAAATAACTTTCATACTTAGAAAGTTAGGGTTTTTTTTCCATTGGAACTGTGAAGATTAAAGTTGTGCTGTTGATTGAGAGTAGGCTAATTGAGCAGTAGTTGATGGGATCGGATTCTTTTTCTCCAGATATACCTGAACGATTTTCCACATAGTTGAACAAATGTCGGTGTTGTAGCTGTACGGCAACTATGTGGCTTGAGGTGTCATTTGTGTGGTTTTCACTATAGCCAGGATGTAGTTGGGCCATAATGTTTGCTGCATCCAGTGCTTTGTCATTTTCCTGATCTTAAGGCCAAAATGGATCATCTGTTTGGGATTTCTTGCAGTCGCAAACCATGCGTCAATCTTTTGCACTCACTTGCTGAATTCCATCTATTGAGGATGGTGATGTTTGCAGGTAACCCTTCTCCTTTTATTTATTTAATTGTCTGCCACCATTCATCACTAAGCGTGGCAGTGTTACAGAGCTCGGACATGATCCATTGTCTGTGGCCTCACTTGGCCCTCCCTATAGCATGCTGCTTCCACTTATTGGAATTAATGTAGTTCTGTGTTGTAACTTCACATGGTCATCACCCCATTTCTATTTCCTTCCTAGTGCAAATACTAATATTAAGAATTGCTGCATTAAGCCTTCCTTTTAGACTGCAAGAATGCCCAAATGTTAAGATGAGGTTTTCCAGGTCCACAATCTGAAAGCTGCATGGGGAGGGTGAGAATCTGTGACTTGGTGGTTTTGCTAGAGATTACTTTGAGTTACTATGAGCAGTGGTTTGTCTGTAGATGTTGGATGCTACGCTGTCTCTTTTACTGTTGCCCCCAGAGGCTGTGTTATAATAATAGCTTTTACCATTCTAGTATCTAGCTTAAAATGAGAATTAACCCCTAACTCAACAAGGGAGGAGCAAATACAGTATAAAATGTGTTCGTAGATGAGTAACTTTTTTTGCTTTGGGTACTTGGCAAAATGTTGGATAATTTACAGTAGCGGGGAAGCTAAGTTAGAAGAATGATTGAGAGATTTGATCAACCTTCAGAACGTAAAATGCAGCACCTCCATGCTGATGATCCAGGTGAGCTTCATGGAACTAACAATTTCTTGTTAGATTTTAAAACTTTTGTGTTGTTCTAACATGCATTTTACCTTGAATTTGCAGGCTCCCGGTGGAATAGCAACACCACAAGTTTATGGTCAACTGCTTGCTTTATATCTCCTACATAACGATATGTGAGTATTGAGTGAAGAGGTAATACCACGCCAAATCTGTATAACTTCTATATGTATCCATTAAGAGTAAATGCTTGAGCAAGATTTGGCGCTATTAAGATTTCGGTAAAATATGATTAGTGAAAATATTTTGCATTGTATCTAATTGCACATTGTATTTAACCATGAATTGTAAGGTTTTTCTTTTTAAATTTGGGCTGTGTAATTCAGCGATCAGTCCTTATTTATAGTGTTATATGGCACAAAGATATTACCAGCAAGCAAAACCAATAGTAGTGATGGTCAATAGGTCATTTAGTTGTGACACTTCGAGATGGGAGCAGCATATTCGTCATCATTAACATTTATGAGTCTAATTGAATTGTTTTTCCATTCGACATTCATGTTGATGCTAAAAATAAATCCATTGCCATTTTTTTTAAAAAATATCTCATGGGATGTGAGCATCACTATTAGGCCAACATTTGTTGCTATTCCCAGTTACCTTTGAGAAGGTGATAATGAGTCATCTTTTAGAAAGACTGCACTCATTGTTCTCCTTTAAAACTGCTCTTATCACCCATTGCTTCAGCTGTCTTTTCTAATATTTCTGATTTCAATATTTTCTGTATGCCACATTTTACCATGTTAAAGTTATTGTAGCAAATGGACATAGGTCCTCCACCAAAGCTTGCAAACATTAATTTCTTTGGAGCTGCAGGATTTTAATGTTTAATGACAGCTGAGTTTACCTACACAACTATGATCCACTCCAAAGGCAAGTAATTGTATTGAGATGTTTAAAGGTAAATTCTAAACTGTATCAATAATACTTAACACCCTGGTACCACAATGTTCCAAGAACATTATTGTTTGGATTTTGAACTTGCATCATTTTGAAAGTATATAGAATTGATAGTCAGCCTTGCATAATTGTAATTGGTGTCCAGTCCCCAAAAGCCAAATTGGAATTTTCAGGTATGTCAAATTTTGGTACCTGATTGCACAGAAAGGAGAACAATTACACCTTGGTTTTCAATGTTGCAGTGTTTCAAATTCTTGTTTTTTATACAAGCATTTTAATTACTGATGCTAGCAGCAGTAATTGGTGTTTGTTGTGAAGTTGATGACTTGAGTCTAGCACATGATTTGCATAGTTTGTGTGTAGTTATAGTTGTAGTTGTTTGTCAAAGGCTAGTCTTAATTGTTCTTTCAAGGAGACTGAGATGTTGCTGTTTGTAGACCAGATGTATACAAACAACTGCAGATGTCCATTATGCAATGGGCTAGATATTATCAGAGATCCTCTTGGCTAAAGTTTTTAAAGCATTTAGATATACACTGTTCTATTCTGTTTACATTTCTTTGGTATTCCTGGCTACAAAAACCCCATTGGTATATGAAAAATAAAATCACTGCTCAATTCAGCTGAGCTGTTGTCGATGGTGCCAATCATTTGAGAGAGTAGGATTTCTATTACAGTTTTCCTTATGAAGGAGAATGATACCTTCCCGTGTAGCCTGAGATTTTGACCTTTCACCCTTTTCCCTTGTAAAGTGTTACTTTGGAGGAATCTTTCAGTGGCTGGTGTTACATGTTCTTCTTACTCCATCAAATTAGACAAATAATACCTGGTGAATGGTATTTTGTACTTACGCAAGATCAAACCGTCCTTGGAACTGTAAATTTCTTCCAAATATTATTTCATTAATCCTGACCAAGCTGTACTCCTTTCTGTTTTGAATCCTTTCCCTGACCCCTCAAGATCGTTAATTAAACAAAATTCCAAATCCATTCCCAAATTTTAACTCCATGCCAGGTAGGAAATTTTCTAGGATTGGCCAACTGCATTTAAGAGTTCATTGACCTTTTGTGTTTGTTAGATAATGTTTTGATGTTGAACCTCATCCAGGCTTTCGTTACAAGTCTGGCCAAAAGACATGAGATTGTTTTATTAACAATAATAGTAATATTGGCTCTTGCAATACTGTGATTAGATTTTCTAAAATGTTCCACAATTGTACAATGTTTAAAAAAAGCTGTAAGATTCTGAACTGGCAAAGGTCAGTCTGAAACCCCCAGGGTAACTTTGATCTCAATGAAAGATAACAAGTCCTGAAACTGAGTCAGTAACCTTTCTTGCATAATTTTTGATGAACTTTTTCCATTTTACAGTTTACTAATTTGTGCTGAGATTATATTGATATTAAATGGTTTCCAGCAAAATAAAACTCTGCTGACATGCCAAATGGAAAAATATATTTATTGTTCACTTATACATTAGAAAATGGAGACTTAGTAAAGCTGCCTGAATCCTAATGAGGGCGTCTCAGGACTGAGGGGAGTGGGTGGAAACCTTTGATTTATGTTCATATTGTATACTGGAAAATATGGCTTTATTGGTGTAGAAAAGTCTGTACAAGTAAATATTTACAGATGAGGCTTTTGGGAAATCTGTTGTTTGTCTGAAGCTTTGGGAAAATTTGTGCGTCCACCCCCACATGCACAGAAAACATCTGCATTTTAATACTTTAGCTGTCACCACGAATTGTGTTTGCACTATAATTAATTTCAAAGTACTCTTTCAATATCTTAAGGAAGCCACTCTCCTGATTAAAAACCGAAAGAATTGCGGATGCTGTAAATCAGGAACAAAAACAAAGTTGCTGGAAAAGCTCAGCAGGTCTGGCAGTATCTGTGATACAAAGTTAACATTTTGGATCCGGTCACCCTTTCTCAGTTCTGAGGAAGGGTGACCGGATCCGAAATGTTAACTTTGTTTTCTCCTTCACAGATGCTGCCACACCTGCTGAGCTTTTCCAGCAGCTTTGTTTTTGTTCCACTCTCCTGATTGATCCACAAAAAAGGTCACTGAAACGTTATACAGCATAAACTCCATTTATAACATGAAGCTGCCTGGAACTTGAAAGAGTGGATAATTGCATGAATATCAGTATGAAAACACATTGGTAAGGTTGTGGGGAAAAGGCAGGATAAAGGCTAAGTGAGTTGCTCTGTTGAGCGCTTGCCCAGTAACAATAGTTTAGATGAGTTCCATCTGTATTCTAACCATATTCTGTTATTGGCTCAGAACACTCCATTACCTCATAGGTCTGCTGTATAATTTGAGATAATGTTGATTGCATTAAAGAAGATGAAATTGAGATCTGCAACTAACTCTTAGCTTTAACAGGTTTTGAAATCTTCTCGGCGAAGTGCCGCCTGTATTTACTCCACAAGTTATCTTCATTGCTTCCTCCCTCAGCCTCTGTATTTTTAAACACCATCTCAACTTGTCATCTTCTATTTGCTCTCTGCCCTACTACTTAATCTCTCTTTCATGTAAACTTCCCAACCTACACTCAGCCATCAGCTTGACCTTACTACCTCATGGCCTCACTACTCCAAGTCACAGTTACAGATAAGGCCATCTCTGAATATTTTTTGTATTGCCCTCAAATGTAATCTGTATCTGCCTCCAAACCTTACTTGCTGCTGTTTCTGCCTCAAGAGAAATGCTTTCCCCCAGTTCGGTTTGTTCTGCACGCCAGATTTTTGTTTGTCTAGCCCTTGGCTGTTCATTTATGACTATATTTCTGCAGCTACTGATCTGCTGAACCTCATTCACACAAGCACCATTAATGCCCCATTTCCCATTAAACCATTCTTCTCAGCCTACTTCCACTGCTTTGGCCCCACTGGTCTTGCCCATTCAACCAGTCACCTATTTATCAATTCTCCCACTTAAACATTAAGACTGGACCTTGTAGCCACATGGCAGCTCATGGTACAAAAGGAGGCATGCCTTGACTCTCCTGCACTTAACCTAATTCCCCAAGGGATGCTGTGCATTTTTGTGACAGACCGCCTCAGAAGATCATGGAAGAAGTGAGTAACGGGATGTCTATAGGAATAATTCAACTGGTGCCACTCCCCTGCCCTTTCCATATACCCCTGTAGTTGTTTTCTCTTAACCTTCAGATAACTATAACCCAACTTTCTTTTAAAAGTTATATTTGAATGTGTCTTGACCAAACTCTTGAGGCATTGTATTTTAGATCCTAAGCACCCATTATGTGAAAAAGTCTTTTGTTCCTCCTGTTGCTTTTGTTATTACAAAAAGTGTTCCCTTGCTGTTGACCCTTCCACCAATGGGAACAGTTTCTCCTTACTATCTATTGCGTCCAGATCGCTCAAGAGTACAAACACCTATCCAGTCGCCTCTTGACCTCCTTCAAGGGGAATAGCCCAATCTTTGCTAATCTGACCAGGAAAAGAAGTACTTCAATATTTTTAGAGAATATGGTTGTTTTCTGTGAATTCAATTTTTATACTGTTAGTTTTTGGAAATTGAAGTCTGCAAAGCTCTATATTAGTAATTTACTTTTCACCAAATTGACATGGATTCCAGCTCTTTGTCTGTCATTATGGAATTTCATTTCTTATCTTGAAAGAGTCCATCTAAAGTAGCAATAGGCCCTTCTAGAATGGCTTCTTAGGGTCGTGCGTTCAGTACAGAACTGTAAATGGCTCAGAGTACATGTGTAATCTTCAGTGTTTCTATCCCAGCTGCTGATCTTGTTCTGCTTCTATATCTGGAATGCCTTTTAAACCAAAATGAAAATAACTATGCATTTGGTTATCTAATTTGGATATTCAGATAATCTCTAATGACTGAAATTCTTACATCCGAAGAAATTGTGTTTCCATTAATTGTTGCAGGAATACCGCACGGTACCTCTGGAAGAGAATACCTCAAGCCATCAAAACTGTGAGTAAATGGTTTTAAGAACATTGCTTTCTGTTATCATTTTCTTCAGAAGCATGAGATGCTGAGAGTTGATTTGGGTGTTGCATATGTTGGAGGGAATGACAATGGATAATTATATCCACTTGAGGGATGTAGTTCCTTCTGGTAAGGCCAGTCATTAGAATCTGTGGAATCCATATAGCTTGGAAGTGGGCCCTTCGGCCCAACAAATCCACACCGACTCTCAGAGCATCCCACTCAGCCCCATCCCCCTATAACCCACCTAATCTACACATCCCTGAACACTACGAGCAATTCAGCGTGGCCAATCCACCTAGCCTGCACCTCTTTGGACTGTGGGAGGAAACCGGAGCACCCAGAGGAAATCCACGCAGACACGGAGAGAATGTGCAAACTCCAAACAGACAGTTGCCCAAGGGTAGAATCAAACCCAGGTCCCTGGCGCTGTGAGGCAGCAGTGCTAACCACTGAGCCATCGCACTGCCCTGTGTTGAGGAAATAGTGATGAGCCACCACGTTGAATATAACTCAATGGCTTACTAGGTCATTTCAGAGGTCAGTTATGAATTAGCCGTATTACTGTACACCTGAAGTTGCAATTTGCCTAGATGAGGTAAGGACATCAGATGTTCCTAAAAATACCTGAGTGTATCAGTTGGGTTTTTACAACAATTCATAGTTGGACAGCATTATTGATACTAGATTTTTGTTCCAGTTTTATTTCATTAATTGGATTTAAAAACCCCGGCTACTGTGGTGGGGTTTCAACTTGTGCTTCTTTCTCAATAGCCTGATCCTTGGAATTAATATTTCTGTGATATAACCCCTGTGGGATTGTATCGAGTTGTTTAGAAATCCCTCGTTTCATCCAAAACAGAGTTGCCTTTGCAACATGTTAAACCTAAGGTGTTAACCGGAAATCTCTCAATTGGATTGTTCAGTATTGTATTCTTTACATCTTTTAATGTTTTGCCTTGAGTTATAGCATTTATTATTTTAGCTTGAAAGTGCATTTATATTTTGTTTGAACCGTTACAAAGAATGATACCATGCGGTGCACATTCTATTTATTCCTGTATTTTCCATCCCATCTCTCTTTATTTCTCCTGATTGATGTTTCATCTACTCAAATTTCATATTCAATCATTTCTGAGTAAAGCACCTAAAGTGTGCAAGCAAAGCAATATCTGAACCAACCAAATCACTCAGTTTTCAGTAATGTTGACCGTAGTCTATTGTCACTCAATAACGAAAAGTAATGGGGGGAAATAAGTCTAGTAATGGTGGGATTAGTACTGTAGTATGTGGGACACATGACAGCTTGTGGTACAGTGAGGGCATTTGTGACAAAGCAAAGCATCACAGAACCTTTAATATCTGTGGCACCACCTTAAAGCTGATATATATATCTAGATGTGGTACCTCGCCCTGATGCAGATGAGTTTTCATGAAAACACTTTTAACTGAGGTGTCATAAAATCATAAAATGAAGGAACAGAGTTAAACCATTCAGCCTACTCTGCCATTTGATTATGGCTGTTGTGTTTCTCAACTCTGTTCTCCTGCCTTCTCCTGGTAACCCTTAATCTCCTTACTAATCAAGAATCTATATATTTCTGTCTTAAATGTATTCAATGACTTGGCCTCCACAGCCTTCTGTGGCAGTGAGTTCTAAAGATTCAGTCCTTGTATTTCATTGTTAAAGTCTTTATACCGTCGGTGTGCCCTCTATGTAGTGTATTGTGGAATGATTCCTGACCTGTCTCTACTCGTGATACTTCATTCTTAAAATCTGCTCCTGCCCAAGGCAGACACAACTCACTGCTCCCACTACTTACTGCCACAAACTCAATTGTGCCATACAAGATGTTGATCTTAAGAGTATGCCAACTGATCCAGACAAATACTGGAGTTATATTGGCATCGCATCCATGCCCAGGATTCCCGATCGCTGGATCCCTACTGGAGCTTCCAGATCTCTGAAGGGCCTATACCTTGCTCACAGATGACATGTATCAATGATCATCCCCTAGTACATTTGTGTTTTTCAGCTATTTTTTACGTCTCATGATTCTATATGTCCACAATATCCTTTCCAGTCCTGCCAAATCCTGGAGCTCTTTGCTGCAGCTATATTATGGGTAATCATCCTAGACCATTGATCCCCACTACTCAGCACTCCTGGATCTTGGGGTAATCCTGTAGTTCTCTCTCATTCTCACCTTCAAAGGCGTTGGAAAAAACCAAGTATATCACCTTCACTTCTGTAACACTATAGACTCTCTTTGTCTTTTCGTTTAGCCAGTACTCAGGTCCTGTTGTAGTACTACCTAAATCTCAATACTGTGAAATGAAAACAAAATTTGACATCAACAATCATTTGTCCATTAATGGCTTTGATAAAAAGTGTGAAAAAAGTAGAATATGGTGTAAATCAACAAGAACATAAAAATGGTTTGTAGGATCATTTATCAATGTATAAAAATAAGACTAGGCATGAGTCCCTTAGAGGAAGAGAGAGGTGAAATTCCCATGGGCAATGAGGAAATGGCAAAGATATTGAATGTGAAAAACAAACGCTGTATCCAAAATAAAGCATAACCTGCAAGCTAATAAGAGTGAGTAATTAAGGTAGTTTTATCAGCAGAGAAAAAGTATTGGAGCAATTTGAGCACTACGGGATAATTTAGCATGGCCAATCCACCTAATCTGCACATCTTTGGACTGTGGGAGGAAATGGGAGCAACTGGTGGATACGTATGCAGACATGGGCAGAACATAAAACGTCTCGCAGACAAATGCCCAAAACTGGAATTGAACCCGGGGTCTTGGTGCTGTGAGGCAGCAGTGCCAACCACTGAGCCACTGTGCTGGCGTATGAACATGCACTTTAGAGAATTGCTATTTTGTGTGTTTTTTTTCTCTTGAGTATCACCATTGATTTCTTTTGATAGGATATACATGATTGTGCAACAGTAAATCCGTTCTTAGTGGCTGTTGCCTTCACTAACATTGTTTGCTGTCCAACTTTGGTCACCATTTGTCTGGGATAACAATATTGATGGCGATTCATTCATGTTCCGAATACAGGATGATCTCTAATTCTTTATCAATATTTGATTATAAATTGCTGAAATGTGCTAAGCCATCAAGTTGCGCAGGGAAATGCTATGAAATCTTTGTCTTCAGTTGCAGTACAAATTGATCTCACTTTATAAATACGCTACACCATTCACTGCTAGCTTTGAAATTTGCAATACCTAATTATTTTTGCTTCTCTCAGGGCAATGGTTCTGATCAATCTGAGAGGAAAGCCCATTCTAGCAATTATTGTTTATCTATTTTTTCACTTAATTTTCCAACTGTGGTCACATTGCTAAGTATTTCTATTTGCAAATTTAATCTTGGACATGTGCCTAGTTTGCTTAGAGACCTTCTTTGAATCTCTCATGTTGTTCTCCTGTGTCTTGAATTATTAGCTGCTACACAATTGTCTGCTGTGTAGCCTCAATACTTCGAAGTTCGAATGGGGTTGTGTCTGCTGTTCTATCATGATTCCATGTTGCAGTACTAAAGGGTGTAATTGCGTCCGCCAGTGAGGTGATAGCCTTGATAATGCATGTTGACATACACAGATGTGAGGAATTGAAGAGCCATCTTCAATGGTGTGCCATTCAATAGATGAGAAGGCTCGTTTCAAGGTTGAAAGGAGCAAGTTGTAAGGAGAAAGAGTTTGGATATTTTTTGACCAAAAGTCAATGTGCATTTAATGCATAAGATCAGCTGAGGAAGCAATACAAGCTATTGTAAACCGATGCAGAGAGTAATGTATCTGAAGGTTACTGATGATGTAAAACTAGGTGGAAATGTAAGCTACAAGAGGCTGCAAAGGAATATAGATTAAGTGAGTAGACAGTAAGGTTCTACATGGATTGTAATGTTGGAATATGAGGTTGTTCACTTAGTACCCCACTAGAGACTACCCAATCTGATTTGTTTTTCTTTGTAGTTTATTTAAATGCAATAGAAAACCAGAATATCTTCTTTTAAAAGGTATGCAACTTGTAAATGTTGACATTCAGAGAGACTTTTTCTACAAGGAGCATACAAAGGTAGCATTCAGGTAAGCAAGCAATTAGGAAGGCAAGTTAATGGTATGTCAGTCTTTATTGCCAGAGGATTGGAATACAAGATTAAAGACACTTTTTAAGTTCCTATTAATGGGATATGACCATTATTGAAAAGGCCAGCATTTGCTGTCCATTGCTAATTTCCTCATCTAGAATTGTTACAGGGTTTTAGTAAGACCACACCTGATATGTAATTTATGTTCTGCAGTGAAGACAGGCAAAAATATTCATTCAGTGTCATTGCGATTTCCTGATTTCTCACATTAACTTCTCCCACATCTAAGGCAACAATGTTTATTTTGACTATTCTCCTTTTCATCTACATGAAATTCCTCTTACCGTCTTTTTATATTGCTGCCTAGTTCTATTTCTATTCATTTTAAACATTTGCAATTTTGTTCTTCACACCTAAGGAAGGATATACTTGCCTTGGCAGTGGTTTAGCGAAGGAACAGGAGATTGATTCCTGAAATGGGAGCGGCATGCTATGATGAGAGGGCTGAATAAATCGGGACCATTCTTTGTGGAGTTTTGACAAATGAGGGATGATCTCATTGAAACATGCAGAGGCTTTCCCCCTGGCTGGGTAGTCATGAACACAGGGCACGACTTAGGATAAGGAGCTGATCATTAGGGATTGAGAGGAGACTGCTTTTCAACTAGATGGTTGTGAATTTTTATTATTCTGCCTTCCAGAGGGTTGTGAATGCTCTAACGTTGAATACATTGAAGGCAGAGATAGACAGATTTAATTTTGCCTCACAGGCTATTGAAGGTTCGGGGGACCAAGTGGGAAATTGGTGCTGAGGTGCAAGATTAGCAGTCATTGTATTGAATGGTAATGGAGACTTGAGGGACTGTATGATTGTCTCCTATTTTCTAATGTTGACACAATGTAGTGCATTCCATAGCATAATATCCTTACTGAAACTTACTCAATGGAGGTTTGCCAGTATGTTTAAATGCATTGTACTTTGGATTTTACAGTCAGTGACAAAACAAAAGTGCTAATTGCTGATCTCAAGGATTCAGTGACCTGTACAATTGGAATTTTCTCTTTTCTCCATGGCTGTTTAAATTTGACATAAACGTAAGGAGCAGCAGCAGGAATGTCGACAAGTGAAAACGCAGTGTTCATGCAATAAAGTGTGAAGTTAAAAGTACTTTAAATCATTCAGATTGAATTTAAATTTCAAGCTATGAAGAAAATTTCGATATCAAGATAGAGGCCAAAGTAAAATATATACGTTGTTTTTAAAAAAAAAACGCAACTCAGAAAAAATGTGGACTGTTTGATCATTGTGTAAAAAATTTGACATTCCATGAATATAAAGTTAATTCTTTGGGACCAATAAAGTGTTTCAGGGCTGTTGTACTATCTTGGGAACAATGTCTGAATAACGTGCCAAAATGATTATGAGAGAGCAAAAGATTAATGGGGGCTTGCACTCTCACTGATAGGAACATTTTTAATGATGCTGATTATGCCTTAAAGAAATATTGTAGAAAAGAGTCCGGGCAGGAAAAAGTAGCAGGGTTAATCCTTACTGTAAAACAGAGATGCAGTATGGTAAACTCAAACTCTATGAATTAGAAAGAAATTGGTTAAGTTGGTTTTGGCTCCTTACTGAGATTTTTAAAATATCAAATGTGCATTGTACTGGTCATCCTATTTATGGAAAGATGTAAATACATTGGAAGGAGTTCAGGGAGGGTTTACTAGACTCATTCGTTGAATGGGTAGGTTGGTTTATGAGGGAAGGTTAGGCTTGTGTCTGTCAATAACTTAGAAAAGTAAGAGGTGAATTGGTTGAGGTCTGGAGGGGTCTTGACAGGGTGAATTTGGAAAGGGTGTTTCCTTTTGTGGAAGAACTTAGAACTAGATGTCATTGTTTCAGAGTAAGAGGTTGCTCTTTTAAGATAGAGATGAGGAGCAACTTTTTCTCTGGGGGTCATGAGCTTTTAGAACTGGCTTCCTCAAAAGGCAGTGGAAGCAATATTTTTGAATATTGTTGAGGCAGAGATAGGTTCTTGATAAGCAAAGGGTGAAAAGTTAGTGGATTAGGCAGGAATGTGGAGTATTCAGATCAACCATGATCTAATTGAATGGCAAAGCAGGCTTGAGGAGGTTGAGTAGTCTACTCCTAATTCATATGTTCATATAGAAAGTCCCAGAGATCCTTGTCGGGCCTATTAAACTATCTTAATGTTTAATACTTGGCTGTCCTTGAGGTCACATCTAATCTACATTGGGGGTTAAAGATATGACTCCAACAGCTTTCCCCCAGAAGTGAAGAACAAAGGTCCTACGATTCTGAGATGTTTCTACAGTAAACCACGGAATTTCTTAATTGGCGCTAACTGCCTTGGGAACAAAAATCAAGGCTTATATGTAGAGCTTCAGATCTGACTTTGAAGAGTCAGTTATTCTTTTCTGTAGCTATCTGAGCCACTGTGGGATGCCAGAAAGAATTAACTGCCGCAGTAACCCTTTTTCTGGTAATGGGAATAATAAAGCTTATCACTTCTAATTGAGCATTAACTTAGAATCGTCGTACTGTCAAAGTACCCTTCCTGAATTGGTGAGAGGAGCCTTTGTATAAAATGTGGTGGTTTTAATTCATCTGTAATGTCACAGTATCTGCTACTTCATAAGCTATCTTCCATTTGGGCTTACGGATTGGCTTCATGCAATACTGTCAATCTCAAATGCCTCCGCAACTTGACCAGGTTTCAGGCCAACTTATTGCCCCACATTTGCCAACAAATCGCTGCACAATTTGTTGTCTTGATGTTTATTTTTGTCCTTTGCTATGTTGCAGGCTAATCCTGAGCTTGGTGCAATTTGGTCTGTGGGACAGCGTATCTGGCAAAGGGACTTTCCTGGCATTTACACTGTGATAAGCTCTCATCAATGGTCTGACACCATCCAGCCTATCATGGAGGAATTGAGAGGTAAGATCCTTATTATTGCTTCAGAATTGAAGTATTTTCAGCAGGGACTAGGAGATGAAAAGTTTGAGGAAGAAGCAAATGTGTATTCTACTGAGGAAAGATCGAGAATATGAAGTCTTTAAACTTTGATAGTTGTATTTTTGAATTTCAGATCTGGTTTTGTGGAACCAATAGGGTAGCTTTTCAATGTTTTGTTGAACTTTGTGGAATTACTTCATTTTGTGCTGTTAGTGGATCTATCGTATTGAGAGTAGCTTTTGCATGGGATGTGGACTGGATAAAAACAAAAAAAGGACCAGGAGTCGGCCATTTGGCCCTTCAAGCCTGTGCTGCCATTCATTATGATTATAGCTGATCGTTCAACATGATAGCCTATTCCCATTGTTCCCTATATCTTTTGATCCCTTTAGCCCTGAGTGCTGTATCCAACTCACTCTTAAAATCATACAATGTTTTGTGCAAAACCCAAGAATTGCAGATGCTGGAGATCTGAAACTGAAACAAATTACTGGAGAAACTCAAGGTCTAGCAGCATCTCTGGAGAGAAAGCAGAGTTAACATTTCAGTGACCCTTCTTCAGACCAGAAGTAGCTAGGAAAAGGCTGGGATGTGTGTCGAAGATGGATGTGGATGCTGGTGGGGTGGTAAGGGAGGACCAAGGGGGCCCTATCACTGTTATGGGAGGGAAGTGAAAGGGTGAGGGCAGAAGTGCAGGAAATGGGTTGGACACGGCTGAGAGCCCTGTCAACTATGGTGCTGGAGAATCCTCGGTTTCCTGAGGCAGAAGGTAGTGTCATCAGAACAGATGTGACAGAAATAGAGAGGCTAGTAGAATGGAATGGAGTCTTTACACAAAACAGGGTGTGAGGATGTATAGTCCGGGTAACTTCGGGAGTCGGTAGGTTTGTAATGGATATTGGTGGTCAGCCCATCCCCAGAAATGTTGAGGAAAGGAAAGGAAGAGTCAGAGATAGACCAGCTGAAGGTGAGAGCAGGGAGGAAATTGGAAGTGGAATTGATTAATTTTTCCAATTCCGGAAGAAAGGGAAGCAGCACCAGTGATGTTGTCAGTGTACTGGAGAAAGAGTTGTGGGGAGGGTTCCATGTACCCCACACAGTCAGCATAACCTGAGGACAATGTGGGTACCATGGCCACAGCTTTGATCTGTAGAAAGTGAGAGGAATTAAGGGAGGAGTTGTTCAAAATGAGGATGAGCGCAGCTATGTGGGTGAGGGCGATGGTGAATGGGTGCAGTTCAGGCTTTTTTTCCAGGAAGAAGTGAAGACCCTCAAGACCATCCTGATGGGGGAGGTGGATGTGTAAAGAGAATGCTTTGGCTTCAGCTACTGTCTGTGGTAGCAAACTCCCCAGGCTCACTGCTCTCTTGGTGAAAAGACTTCTCCTCACCTCATGTCCTAATGACCTACTCTGACCTCTGGTTCTGGACTTCTCCACTACTGGGTGTGTTCCCATTGTTGGGAATGGGTGTGATGTGCTATATTAATGGAACTGAATGCTCAGGATAGCCTCTCTGTGAATCATCAAAGTAATAGAATGCTGTGGAGGTTTATGTAAGGATACACAAAGGCCAAGTGAACATTTGACAATCAATCTATCATTTCATGTATTAAATGGCATTTCATAGATCTTCCAAAGTAAACGATATTTAAATTTATTCTTAATCCCTGAAGATAATGAAACCAAACCATTAGTCATTCTGTAGCACAAATGGTAGGTGTGGGTACTTTTTGTTGCAGTTACATAATCCTTTCTCTCTCTGTCTCCACCCCCCTCCCACCCCACTCTCTCCTCTTCTGTCTCTCTTCCCCCTTCTTTCTGTCACTCCCCCACTTCTCTGTCCCCTTCTGTCTCTTGCTTTCACCCCCCCTTTATCTCTCTCACTGTCTCTCTCACCCCCTTCGATCTCTCTCTCTCTCACCCCCTTCGATCTCTCTCTCTCTCCCCCCCTTCGATCTCTCTCTCTC
>NC_063338.1:21984237-22033733 GCF_021869965.1 Rhincodon typus
CCCCCCCCCACCCTTCTTTCCCCTGAACACACACCCTCCGTGACCTTCAAGTAAACTATGTGTTTTTTGCTGCTTAGTGTTGCATTAAAGTTATGTGTTATTTAGGAAAGTTCATGACTTTATTATAATACTCTAAATGCCGTCTGAAGTGATTAAATATACTCTAACCATTGTGACTGATTTCCATATCTCCACATAACGTTTGCTCACACTTTGGTTACATCTCTAGCAGCTGAAAGCATGATGTGCTGTAAGTGAAAGATCAAAAAACAATCTTATTCATGCCAATTTGCCGTCCCTTGTATTTAATTGATTTGTTTGTTCCCTGACTATTCCTTGCTGCCTTACTACCTCCCCATAAATCACCCAAATGCTAGTTTATGTGAGATTCTGATCATCAAGTGTCGCCTTTTAGCAACTGGGGGCATGAAAGTCAAACATCTCAACTCAACACGCAGATAATGTCTTGTACCACCTGTTGAAAAGCCTGACCTATTTGTCTATGTTTAGTGACACCAGAGCATGCACGTTGTGCACTGCTTAAATTCATGTGCAATTTAAAACTCCAGCATCCCCATTATCCCTTCCCCTCACCATTTCCCCTCCACAGTCATCACTCCCCTCACTCAATATTGCACTTCGTCTCTACACATGCGTAACATGGCCTTTACATCATGACGCATTGGGTCTTTGTGCATATGCGCATTTCCAGACCAGCACGCGGACATGCATTGTGGGTGTCATCAGACACTGCCTTTTTCACTAGCTGTTTTATCTACTTGCCTTTTGAGAAGAGTGTAACATTTCCTTAAAATCTCATCATGCTGTTAACTGTAAAAGTTCCATTGACTTTCTGGTCTGTATGTTCACTGGTCTTAGATAAATATATCCCCACATAACCTTGGTCTCCTGGATCATTTTGGATCACTTTTGAGAATGGAGAGAAATTTCCCAGAACATTTTCTTTCACAAAATTGTTTCAGGGTTTGTTTGCATGAGATCGTCTGGTTGGTGAGAGTGATAGTTGGGGAAACTGATAGGTGTCAAAAATTGTACCATGGCACTGTGGAACTGGCTTGATGAATCATTCAGTTTTCATTTTTTTAATCTTGTATATAACTTCTGTGTTATCCAAGGGTTGTTTTCTCTGTTTAACATTCAGGCCCAGCTGCCAAGGTAATTTGGATGTTGTGACCATCAGATTACAGGCCAGAATGTTTGAATTTCATGTTGCAACCAGACTGAATGTACCTGTACTAGTGTGTGTGTGACCTAGAAACCATCTGGTATTCGTATGTCAAAGATTAATGTGTTTTATGGAGTGTACAAGTATGCATGAGCAGTCGAAGGTTATCACATAAGTACAGGTTTTAGTTTAAACAAGACAGGATCCAACTTGTTACACTGTTTCAGATCCATACTTGCAACTTTGTTGCACAGGTCACCACCACCTCAGGTCATAGGTAATAAATGTGGCTTTGCTGATGTCACCCACACCAAGGAAGCTAATGCAGCATCTTCACTTACCTCTTCGGGCATTTTAATTCAAGATGAATTCGTAGTTCAGGACTGAGAGAGTACTTCACTGTGAGACGTGTCCAATTTTAAATCCGTTAAACCACAGTGCATTAAAAAATGGACATAAATGATCCTGCTGCATTCAAAAATCCAGCCAGTTCAAGGAAGAGCATGAGTGTTAACCTTGGTGTCCGGATTAACGCTTATTTCCCTCAGTATCATGAAAACACAATTATCTGATCAACATCATCATAGTCCTGGTTGTGAGAGAGTGCCATGTGGAAATTGGCTGCAATATTTCTTAGAAAGAAGAAGAGTGACTACACTAAAAAGTTCTTTATTGGTTGTAAACTGCTTAGGTCCTGAAATTGTGAAAGGCATTTTTAAATTTGAACAAATGTTT
Organism: Rhincodon typus; assembly: GCF_021869965.1. NCBI lineage: Eukaryota > Metazoa > Chordata > Chondrichthyes > Orectolobiformes > Rhincodontidae > Rhincodon > Rhincodon typus. Next base: position 21,986,159 of record NC_063338.1, read on the forward strand.
GTTTTTTAGCACAACCTGAGAAATATTAGAAATTTAATTTTAAAAATCAGTGGCGATGGTATGAGAACAGCTAGAAGTTGAATCTTTAATTTTATGTTCTCTCAACTGTATTACAGAAATGATAAGTAAAGAAAATCAGCACAAATCAGGTTTTAAGAGGAAACAAAAGCTTTACTATTCAGCTACCTCAGCTTTAGTGTCTCCAAACAAAATCAGATTTAATCTTTAAGCTCACTTTGTAGCTCATCTAACATACCTACAGTTTCTTTAAAAACTCAACTTTCAAAAGAATGATTCAATTTATAACACTGAAGAGATCTACCTGATGTTTAGTTTTATTTCTGTTGCTTCCAGCATAAAAGCTTTGTTAGCAAAAAGCCATTCCATATTTTTTAAAATCAGTTAGCTATGCTCACCATATATATGTTTCTGCAAACTCCTATCCACTCTGTAAATCTTAATATTGAATGTACCCAAGAGCTGCAAAGGAAATTTTTAGACATTTTCTAATTAACCCGTTCAGACATGTTATTACACACCTCTGAAGCAGATGGGACTTGAACCTGGATCTCCCCTCTCAGAGGTAAGGACATTGCCACTGTACTGCAAGAGGGCACTGCGATTGTAAATTTATATAAAGTTTAAATTACAATAGTACCAGAGTTTTGATTTTTAAGCTGCATATCACATGCACACTGTGTGTAAGTTTGAAAGCACTTCAAGCAAATACTATTATGAAAGCAACTCTTTGTTTTTATGTGAGATACATTAGACATTTGCTCATTCTTGTGTGACAATAAGCATACTAATTTTAGCAGTAGTGCATACCGTCTGCAAGTTGCATTGTAGTAACTTTTTCGTTTCAAACCCAGAAAGACACAGGCGGCAGATCCTTGAGTATGCCACCTGAAAGTTCCTCTCCAAGTCGCTCTCTATCCTGACTTGGAACTATGTCACTGTGCCTTTGTTATCACTGGGTCAAAATCAGCATTGTGGGGTGCACCCACATCCTATGGACTACAGTAGTTCAAGAAAAGAGCTTACTGCCACCTCCCCTAGGCTATTTAGAAATGTGCAATAAATGCTAACCTATCCAGTAATTTGAACATCCCATGAATGAATTTCTTATTGAATTATGCAAGTTTCTCAATTATTCAATCAATTTCCTTTTGAAGATGCTACAAGACGACGTGCCTTTGGTCTCGTTGCCCAAGCGTACACATCAATTAGTGCTGATGATCTTGCTGCTTTTGTGGGACTTCCTGTAGAAGATGCTGTTAAAGGTAGCTTATTACTAATATTTCCAACAGATTACCAAATAAGCCAAGTATTTTATAGTGGTTATTTTGGATTGCAGCTCATTGCGATCTCCAGTTTTACAAGAACTATGGCATATGTCTGGGCTCTGACCCTAAATATTGCGTGATAGGTTCAGTGTTTTCAATTATTTTAAGTGTAAAAAATTGAGCTGCAGATGTTTTGATTAACAATGTTTACTTCTCAATATAAAATGTTTGTCAAGTATAGTTTTCTGTTAAGGATATGATTAAATCATATTATGATCATAATAAATACACACCGTACTGGGCTTTTTGACCCATTGAGCTTGCTATACCGTTCAGTAAAATAATAGCTGATCTACTATACTACTGTACTACTGTTCCACTCTTGGTGATGGGCATTGAAGAATGCCAAGAATGTTAAGTCCTCACCCAGAGTACGTGCAGTGTCCTAAACATGCTCAGCATTTCTTCCAGTTGGTGTTCAACATGGAATATTGATTCCTCAGCCAAAGGAGAGGGGCAGAGGTGGAGATTTTCCTTCCCTGTTTGATCCGATTCCGTGAGGCTTTTTGGAGTCCAGAGGCAATGTTGAGGACTGCCAGAGTAACTCCCTTCTGACTGTATGCCACTGTTCCGCTATCTCTGGTGAGTCTGTCCTGCCAGTGGGACCAGATGTACCCAGGAATGGTGAATTCTGAAACATTGTAAGTTATGATTTTGAGAGTGTGATTCTGTCAGGTGGTTGTTTTACTAGCCTGTTGGACAGCTGTCCCATTTATGGCACATTTCCCCAGATGTTGGTAAGGAGGACTCTGTAGGGTCAACACAGCTGAGTTTGGTGTTGTCTTTTGTAGGTGAACCATTCCGTTTTCTTCCTTTTCTTAGACTTTGTAGCGATTAGATACTACAGAGTGGCTTGTTAGGCCTGTTCAAAGGCCGTTTAGGAGTCAAACAAATTTCTGAGTCTGAAGTCGTTTGTGGTCTGCCTAGGTAAGGACGGTAGATTTCCTTTCCTAAAGGTCATCAGTGAATCAGGATGGGTTTTATGACAATTGATAGTGTTTCATGGTAACCAATAGATAGTTGTGGTGGGATTTGCACTCGTATCTAGATAATTAGCCTGCGCCTTGGAATTTCTAGTCCAGTGATATTGCCACACCACCTCTCCTCAAATGGGATACCAACTGAATGTCTTCACACTTCAGCTTCTGTGTGTTGCTGTTTCTAGATTCCTTTCTTGGACCCTTCATTTCTTTTTGTAAAATGCCAGAGCATCCCCATCTCATCCCTGCACCAAATTGACTAATTGAAGCACTTGTTTCACTTCATTAACCATTGTACGACTTAATTGAGTTAAAATCAAGCTGAAGTTCAGCTTCCTTCAAGATAATTGTTTAGATGTAGATTAGAGCTGGTTTTCAACTCCAGTGTATGTAATTATAATGTAACTGTCCTGTGGTTTGTGGAGTTTCAACTCTGCAAGCTAATTGTGCAGTAGTGTACTGTGAGCTAGGTTCTGAGGCATAAAAACCAGCTGTGCCAGATAAATGCTCTCTGGGTTTATAGAGTTTGAGACTTTTATAAAAACTGCAGTACCTAATGCCAAACATAGCGTTACATCAAATGCTGCTGCAAACAATATGTCATGTCCATGCAAGGGGACATGAGGATCTGGAAATTGATTCAACAACTGAATTTAGATCTTTGATCTTATTGAGATGTGATAAAAGATAAACCAGTTAGCACTTCCTAGATTTTTAAAAAGCTATTAATTTTCGAGTTAAACAGTTACGGGAATTTTGATTTCTTGTTATAACTCTCCAGAACTGTTTACAACGTTGGATCCATGTAGTCCTTTAGCTTAGCTTGCTATTGTCAAAATATGTAATTGCATGACACCAGATTTTATTCTGCATTTGCTTTTATAAATCTTAGCTTCTCCTTCAGATGGGCAGTCTTTGCTTGTCCCATCTTTCTTGCTCCTTTTCTCACATACTCCCTCCCCCTCTGCCCTCTTCTCCTACCCCTCTCCCCTTTCACTCTTGCCTGCTTGAGTTCCCTCAACTTCCCCTTCATTCATCCATCCTCACAGCTTCTGCTCTCCTCCTGTCAATGCAAGGGATGTCCTTGTGCAGCCAAGTGGGGAAGGATTGCCTAGAAATCATTGCCAGTTTTCTCCAGAGCTTCACCTAAGTTTCCCACCCGGGTCTGGAGTGAGAAGCACTGCTGCTGAGCAAAACGGTCCATTACTAGTCATTTTTCTGAGCAAGGTGTCTGTTTCTGGAGATATCTGCAGCACAATATACTGATGGGGTCTAGGATTTGATTTCCATTCGATCACTTGCTTTGAGTGAGTGTAGTTTGAAAACAGTCTCAAATCAGTTTTTTATCGGAGGAACATTATGTGCATTGGTCCCCAGTGAAGAACATAAGAACTAGGAGCAGGAGTAGGCCGTCTGGCCCTTCGAGCCTGCTCCGCCGTTCAATAAGATCATGGCTGATCTTTTCGTGGACTCAGATCCACTTACCCGCGTTCTCACCGTATCCCTTAATTCCTTTATTGTTCAAAAAAAATCTACCTTTTTTTAAAAAACGTTTACTGAAGTAGTGTCAACTACTTCACTGGGCAAGGAATTCCATAGATTAACAACCCTCTGGGTGAAGAAATTCCTCCTCAATTCAGTCCTAAATCTGCTCCCTCTAATCTTAAGGCTATGCCCTCTTGTCCTAGCTTCACCTGCCAGTGGACACATCCTCTCTACTTCTATCTTATCTATTCCCTTCATAATTTTATATGTTTCTATAAGATCCCCCCTCAATCTTCTGAATTCCAATGAATATAATCCCAATCTTCTCAGTCTCTCCTCATAAGCCAACCCCCTCAACTCCGGAATCAACCTAGTGAATCTCCTTTGCACCCCCTCCAGTGCCAATGCATCCTTTCTCAAGTAAGGAGACCAAAACTGCACACAGTACTCCAGGTGTGGCCTCACCAGCACCTTGTACAGCTGCAACATAACCTCTCTGCTTTTAATTTCAATCCCTTTAGCAATGAAGGACAAAATTCCATTTGCCTTCCTAATTACTTGTTGTACCTGCAGACCTACCTTCTGTGATTCATGCACAAGGACACCCAGGTCCCTCTGCATAGCAGCATGATGCAACTTTTTACCATTCAAGTAATAATCCTTTTTACTATTACTCCTACCAAAATGTATGACTTCACATTTATTTACATTGTATTCCATCTGCCAGACCTTTGCCCACTCACTCAATGTATCTATGTTCCTCTGCAAAGTTTCACAGTCCTCTGCACACTTTCCTCTGCCACTCATCTTAGTGTCATCTGCAAACTTTGACACCCTACACGTGGTCCTCAACCCCAAATCATCTATATAAATTGTAAATAATTGCGGTCCCAACACCGATCCCTGAGGCGCACCACTAGTCACTGACTGCCAGCTAGAATAGCACTCATTTATCCCCACTCTTTGCTTCCTGTTAGTCAACCAATCCTCTATCCATGCTAATACTTTACTCCTAATGCCATGCATCCTTATCTTATGCAGTAGCCTCTTGTGCGGCACCTTGTCGAAAGCCTTTTGGAAATCTAGGTACACCACATCCACTGGGTCCCCATTGTCCACCTCGATCGTAATGTCTTCATAGAATTCCAAAAGATTTGTCAAGCATGACCTGCCCTTCATGAACCAATGGAAGCATGAAAATATCTGGCTGGCAGTAAAGGTGTAAGGAAAGTATTCTCGTCCATGTTGAGAGTTTGGACTTGCAAAATATATTTAATTAAGTGGACTTTAAGAAAATTGAAACCTGAGACGTTAAAAGGACTTTGGTACAGTGGATAAGCAGTGATCTGTGGATACAAAAAAGTAATTTTGAATGGTAGTGTTTCAGACTTGAGGAGACTGCATATTGCAATTCCCCAGTCACCTGCAGGTTGTTGAAACATTTCTGGATCTTTAGATTTGCTAATAGAAGCATAGTGAGTACAAAAGTGACAAAAGTTTGCTGAATCCCTATAAACTGCTAGTTAGGTCTCAGTTGGAGGATATTGTCTAACACTTTATGTCACATGTTGAGAACAATGGCAAGGCTTGGAGAGAAAACAGACATGCTTTATAAGAATGTCACCAGGATGTTTTAGGATAAAAGTTGAGACTTGTAAAAATCATGAAGGATTTTGATGGAGTAAATAGCAAGAACTGTTTCCACTGGCAGCAGAATTGGTAATCAGATTTAAAGTAATTAGCAACGAAGCCAGAGTTGAGATCTAAGTTTCTTTTTATTCTCTAATTGAGGTGTGTGTATATTATCATAGATTAGTCAGTGGTTTTGTGCTGTAATTTTAATGTACCTTGGGTCAAATGGACAGACTGCCTTGAGAGAGGTTTTTTGAGGGACAGCTATTCTTCTTTACTCATTTTGGTGAGGATATAAATTTCATTATTCCTCTCAATTGTGCGAGATAGCATACAATTATAATGAGTGTTTTGATTAATGTGGTTAATGTAGCGTACACAGACTTCCAAAAGACATTTGATTAAGTGCCGCGTAACTTTGCCAAACAGCAGAGTGGAGAGTGAGCTCTAGGTGCTGTTTAACTTCAGAAAATGCTTCTAACAATGAGTTCTAGAGTGCCCAGCATTTTCTCCTGTGCTAACTTGGTGCATCCAGAGACCAAAAAGTGCAACCCTGCCTGAGGGTAGGAAAAACTTGGAGAACATGAGGCCGAGCTAGGAAGCAGTAGTTTCAATCTTTGGATTTTTTGTTTCTGTCTGCACATTGTACAGGCTCCTTCATGCAGGCTGCTGACCACACTTCACAAGTACTGACAACTAAACCAGAAGTGGGGGAGGGAGAAAGGGGCTGATAACTGACTGCTTGGAGGGGATGGGGATTAGGAAAAGAAGCTGCTGAGTGGGTAAATGGGGAGTTTGCATATTTCCCCTTGTGTCTGCATGGCTTTCCTCCGGGTGCTCCAGTTTCCTCCTACAGTCCAAATGAATGTGCAGGTTTAGTGGATTGGCCATGTTAAATTGCTCAGAGTGTCCAGGGATGTGCAGGCTAGGTGTGTCGGCCATGGGAAATGGTAGAAGACTGAGTGTGGGGGGAATGCTGTTTGAAGAATCAGTGCAGATTCAATGGGCTGAATGGCCTCTTCGACACTGTAGGGATTCAATGAATGATTTGATCTACAAATAGGTGAGTTTTAATAAATGTTCAATGCTACTGTGTTGCTTTATTGCTGTTTTATTTTCACTACAGCCTGGGGTCACGATATTAAAAGGCAGTCACATTAGAAAGTAGCTTGAGGGCAGTGTAGATAGTAAGAAAATGTGGCAATATTGAAAACCAGAGAATACAGATCTAGGGCGGTTTGCAAAAGAATCAAAGATGATAGGCTACAAACTTTTTTTGCACAAGTAATTAGGTTCTGAAATGCTTTCTCTGAAAGGATGGTGGGTGCTGATTCATTTGTCGTTTTCATAAGGGATTTGGATAAGTACCTGGAGGTTTACTTGTGACCTTGCAGGGAAAGGATGAGAAAATGGAACTAGCTGAATTGCTTTTGCAGAGTCAACATGGAGCTAAATGGCTGCCTCCTATGTTGTAATCATTCTATGTATAATGTAGGAACAACTGGAATAAAATTATATGATTGAAAAGTCTTCAACACAATACGGTTGCTTGTAAAAATGTCTTTTTTTAAATGGTATTTTTCTGTCTGTCCAATGTTCAGTCTTGTTTCCCTTCTAATTGCAGCTGTTTTAGAACAGGGGTGGCAGGCAGATCCATCCACACGAATGGTTGTACCCAAAAAGGCAGGTAGGTGGTACTGTTGCTCTATTTTAAAGAAAATGTTGCAGTGTTTAAAATAAACTCACCTTTCAGCGAATGGAAAGATTTCTTTCAACTTTGCATGTAAATCATGTTCCCCTAAAGCAAGCTTTGACAGAAATCGTCTGGTTTAGCTTAAAAAGCCTTTTAAGTTCCATCTGCATCTGATTGCATCTGCAAACAGCCTTTTTTTTTGTTCGCCTTGCTTCCTGGAGTCACATTTCATGGGCTGGCTGTAAAGAAATCCAATGAGAAAGCCACTGTCTCCAGTTTGCATAGTGACTGCAGTGCGACTTTTGAAAGTTGCCTTCTATCAAATGGTTTTAATTGTGTTGATGGATTTACTTTCTGCATCCGTGTGAGTGCAGTTCAACAGATGTTTTGCACATGTATTTAAATTGATGATTGCATAGGGATTTTTTTCCCCCGGGATAAAAAGAAAGGACAACCAAGCATGGAAGTCAAAGGAACTTGATTTTTGTGATTGATTTGCCTTTTCCCATTTACCCTGAGCATCTGCTGCTCCATGAGGTTGGACCACTTAAGCTGAGCACCTGTGAAAAAAAAGTGTCCCATTGCATTAATTTAAACCACACATTATAAATCGTAATATTTGCATCAATGTCTAAGGTGATTCATTTGCTTTTCTCTTTGTAATTTTTACAGAACCTCCCCCAGTACCACAGATTCCTAATGAACAACAGTTGGCCAGACTGACTGACTACGTGGCCTTCCTTGAGAACTGACAAACTACCACTATCAAGTGTGTGTGTGTGTGTGTGTGTGTATGAAAGAGAGAGAGAGACGAACTCAGGCTGTCAGTTTCTTGTTCGCGAATGACACAGACCAGTGGAATTTTGTTGTATACTAACCTTGACTAAAAGGAGACTCTTGAAGTTGCTTTTGAATGTTCTTGTAAATATCAATGTCACCAAATTAAAAAAAAAAAAAAAAAAATCCTCTCTAGGGATATCTAGTATTTTCCACCAAGTACATTTATTTTAGTCTTGCTGACTGACCTTCGGAAAAGTCAACTGAATTCCACCCACATTATGGATCCTAGAACATCCTGCTTTGCTTTGAGTTTATCCAGTGATTTGGACTGTTTGTTCATAAGCAAACATAAGTCTGCATATTTCAGCTGTGCACAGGATCTTTTGTTTAGCTTCCTTTCTTTTTTTGGGCAGTTTGAGGTTTTCGCAATGTAGAATAGGAATTAGTAAGGGTTGTCTTTTTCTTGGTTCTTCACATTGGATTCAGGGTAATCTGTTGCCCTGCACACTAATTAGTAGGCCTTAAGTTTGAAAAAAAAATGGAAAGTTCTGATTTATACTTTTTGTGAGGGTGTTAATGAGAATGCAGAAATGATTCATAAGAATGGAAGCAGAGATGTGAAACTTCATATACGTAGATAGATTAAAGAAATGGAGATTGCTTTCCTTGGGCAAGAAAAGATTCAGAGGAGATTCTTTGACAGTATTCAGATTTGTGGACTTGAAACCTTTTTTTGATTTGAAGCAAGGAAGACATAAGTAAAAACATTTTCATGCAGTGAGTGGTTAGAATCAGGAATGCACTTCCTGAGAATCTGCCAGAGGCAGGTTCAGTCAACGTATTCAAGAGGGGAATAGTGTTATTATCTTAAAAGGAAGAATAAGCAAGGCTGCAGTGAGAATGCTGGGAATGGCATGAGATAAATTGCTCTTATGGTGCTGGGTCAGTTTTGTGATTAGCAATGGGTTGTGTGCTTAAATGAAGCTTAAATCTTAAGAAAGAGAGGTTGTATTGGAATAATACTTGGAAATGTGTAAGAGATGAGATTTAAAAAAAAAAGCAAGGTACTGCAGATGTTCAAAATCTAAATTAAAATACAGAATGCTGGAAACATCCTGGTTAGGCAACACCTTGTGGTGAGAGAAACAGAATTAATGTTTCAGTTTAATAAACTCTCATTGGATAAGATTAGCGGCGACAAGGTTGTATTCTCCATTGAGAGCACTGGATTGTGAACAAGGGGCCACAAATCTCAGTGAACATACAAAATTGAAATGGCCACTGCCGCAGCAATGAGCACTTAGTTCCCTGTTTAGAATGAGTTAGGACACCATTGATGTCATTGGAGGTATTTGGGAAGTGTAAACAAAATTATATAGACATCTGAGATAACAAGGTGTAGAGCTGGATGAACACAGCAGGCCGAGCAGGAAGGCTGACGTTTCGGGCCTAGACCCTTCTTCAGAAATGGGCTGACATTTCGGGCCTAGACCCTTCTTCAGAAATTTCTGAAGAAGGGTCTAGGCCCGAAACGTCAGCCTTCCTGCTCCTCTGATGCTGCTTGGCCTGCTGTGTTCATCCAGCTCTACACCTTGTTATCTCAGATTCTCCAGCATCTGCAGTTCCTACTATCTCTTATGTAGACATCCTGCAGTTTTCTGAAAGGAAAGGAAAGGGAAGAAGAAAGGGTCAGCTATATTCCTTTTTTGGGCAGCCAGGAGAGGATTCTATTTGTTTAGTAGCTGTGCGATAATAAAGGGCGGTGGTAGAAGCCCAGATAATTTTTAAAAAAATTCAGTCATCTCCAACGAAAGTCAAACTTTCGATCCATTGATGTGAATTTCAAAGCCTGCGACAGGAATCACTTGACTCTGTTGACAATTTCTTGACGAGATTGAGCCAGAAAATATATATCTGAGGAAATGGGTGAAAGTTACCAGATTGGCATTTCTGGGGCACTGCAAGCCTTGATTTTAAAAGGAGTTTTGACTGGACAGGACAAGCTTCCAATATCACAGATTCTTCTTACTGCTAGAGCACGTGAAGCCACAAGTAGACAAATGAAGACAATCTACCCAAACAGCCAGCCTTCAGGTAAGTAAATATAAAAGGCAAGTGGGTTAATACAGCGACACAGCAACAGAAGAATACAAACTTGAACAGTGATATACAGGAAGGAAATGACTCCCATGTGGATCAAACTGAGCTTGTGAAAATTCAAATCACTTGGAAAAGATGCACAGCGCAAAGAAAATAGTTGGTAAAAGAGTTACCATAGATGGAGCAACAGGATGAATGAGAAGGAACAGCAACCAAACAATTTATACCCTGGAAGAATGGGGTGAGTTTGAGGATGCAGTAGATGTGGGGACCAAGCAACTACATTATATATCTTAATGAGGTATATTTTGTTTTGCTAAAGAGAGAGTGTTGTTATAGTATATTCAAAAAGTATTAGAGGCTATATTATGAACATATATATCAAGATGCCATATCACTCACTGTGTATTAGTCACTGTACTTAGCAACATTATATCAGACCTCCACCCACTTGGAGAGCTACAAGAAATGTACTCCATGAAACCCCAGCATTTGAGTCTGATTATTTCAAACTTTTGGGAACCACAAGACACAAGGTATTGTTTTGCCCTTCATGTATTTACGAAATATCTTTGGCAAGTAAAATCAATGAAAATCCAAAATAAAATCTGTGCTGTATCCTTCTATGATTTGATAGTAAGAACCATTAAAACTTCCTGGGAGCATTGTTGTAGCTTTACTTTCAAATTGGGTGTGGTGTGGGGGGGGTGGGAAAAAGTTTAATAATTTACCTACATAAAGATGAGGAATGTCAGCACTTGTGTCAAAATTTACACCCAAAATGGTGATGTACAAATCATTGGGAAAAGTTTTGTGACAGTTGATTATCATTCACTGAAGGGTATTTGGCACATATTAAGGGTGGATTGCTTCCTATCAGAAATTAACACTGTCATTAACACCAACATTAGATATAGTCTACATGGATTTTACCAAGACCTTTGATGAGGCTCCATGTGACAGACTAGTCAGTAAGTTTAAAAACTCATGGATCAAAGGAAAAATAGCACATTGAATCTAAAATTAGTTCAATGGCAGAAAGCAAAGTGTAAGATTAATTTGTAAGAGCAATACGAGTACTTTTCTGACCAGTAGGCTGTGTTCAACGGGATTCTGCAGCCTTAGCAGTGAATCCCTTTACTGTTCATGGTTTTTGTCAGTAATTTAGACCGTAATGTAGGAGATGATCAGGAAGTTTGCAGATACCCGTGTGGTTAATTAAGTAGAAAGCTGTTCACTGTAGGGAGGTATCAGTGGGCAGGTCAGCTGAAAAGTGACAAGTGGAATTCAAACCAAAAGTGCACCAATGTTTTTAGGGAGGGAAAAGAAGGCAGAGATGATACAGTAAACAGGATACTGAGAAGTGTGGAGCAGCAGAACTTGAGTGCATGTTCACAGATCCTTAATGTTAGCAGGATAGGCAGATAAACTGGCTCAGAAGGCATATTGAATGCTTATTGGCTAAAGTGTAGAATATAAGAGCCATAGAGATTAAGGTAGAACTATACAAAATACAATTAGACCACAACTAGATTACGGCTGTGTACAATTCTGGTCACAACATTCCAGAAAGGATGGGAGTCCTGGGAGAGGATACAGTGGAGGTTTACAAGGATGTTGCCAAGAATAACGAACTTTGCCTTTTGAGAAAGATTGGATAGGCTGGTTTCCCAGAATAGAGGAGACTGAAAGGGAATGGAATTGAGTTGCACAAAATTGGGTTGAGGTAGGGCAGATAGGAAGGACCTAAAAGTCAGTCAATAACCTAAGGTTGTATATTGAATGTAATTGGCAGAAGAATTGGCCGGAAGTTGAGAAATGTTTTCACCCAGAGAGTGGTGTTGATCAAGGACTCAGTGCCTGAATAGATGGTAGAGACAGTAATTTTCATTGCATTTTTTAAGGAAAAGACTTAGATATACACTTCAAGTATATATGTCCTATCTACCAAGAGGTAGAAAGTGGGTGGTGAGGCAAAAGACCACCTGTGACATAGCTATTGTATGTAAGGAGCTTACTTTGCCCATTGTAGCTCTGCCTGCTCATTTTTCCTCATCAACCTATTCACAGATGTTACTATACACCTCTGAAGCAGGTGGAACCTGAACCCAGGCCTTCCAGTCCAGGGGTAGGGACAGTATCATTTCACACGAGCCCTCCTGCTCTTTTGTACAGCTATCCAATGAATCCCATTTGCCTGTTCTTTTCTTAGAATGCTTTCTCCTTCCGAATGCTTATCAAATTCCCTTTTAAATGTTAATATTAAACCTGCTTTCAGGCAATGCAATCCAGAAAATGATAACTGGCTGTGTTTTTTACAAAAAAAGAATTGCCCATGTTACTTATGTTTTACCTCCCTTCAATCTTCTCTAATTATCAATTCTTTATCTATTGGTAATAGTTACTCCTTGACTTAATCAAAACTGTTCATGGTTTAGATCACCACTTCAGCTCTGATGTACCTTTGCACATGACTGAAGGTGGCAGGGCAACTTTAGAGCACATATAATAAAGCTTAGTTTCCTAGGCTTTGTTAATAAGGTACAAGAGGTTATGAAGTACATAAGCAAAGGACAGGAAGGATTTGTGAAAGTAATCCCAAAGGTGGGGAACCTTGCTTACAAAGAGAGATTGGAGATGTTGCCGTTTTTCTTGGAGCAGAGAAGATTGAGAGGAGATTTGATCGGGGTATTCAAAATCATGAAGGATCTGGACAGGGTAGTTAGGGAGAAACTGTTGTAGACAGTCAATGTGGCATTTTACAAATTCCTATGTTGGAAATAAAACCAGTCTGACTCCAACACAGATTCTAAACAAGGCCTCACACCTGAAATGTTTTGTCTGACCTGAGATGTCACCTCTGGTATACTGACAAAGCCTTTAGTTATCTCAGAGCAGTGACTTGAAAGGAATTCTTGGATTTGCATATTAGTCAGTTGAAACCTGCATCTCCTTTCTAACTGATTAAAGATTTAACCGCTATCTTAGGTTTGTTCAATATATTTGCATCAGTTCTATGACCCTTTGATCTTTTGCCTATAAATTGTCTGGTGGCACCTTTCTCACTAACCCCTGAAGAAGGAGCGAGACTCTGAAAGCTTGTGTTTTCAAATAAACCTGTTGGACTATAATCTGGTGTTGTGATTTTTGACCTTGATCACTCCTGAAAAGTTTGAGAACAAGAGAACACAAATTTAAGATCATCAGTGTAAGAAATGATGGCGACATAAGGAGAAAACTATCCAGCAAGTAGTTAAGATCTGGAATGCACTGCCTGAGAGTGTGATGGGGGCAGGTTCAATTGAGGCATTCAAAAAGTAATTCACTAGTTATGTGAACAGGAAGAATGTGGAAGAAGGAGGGAATGGCAGGTAAATAGCTCATTCAGATTGCGAGTGCAAACGTGCTGAGCCAGTTGCCGCCACCTGTGTTGTAAGAATTCTGTGAAGAACAAGTCCAGTTTATCCAGTTCCCCCAAACAACTTAAGTGCCTATTTTCCAGCAGCATTCTAATAAATCTCGTTTGCACCCTATCCAAGACCTTGACAATCTTCCTAAAGTGCAGTTCCCAGAAATTAATACAGTAGTCCAGCTGTATTAGTTTATAAAGATTCAGCATAGTTTGCTTTTCCTTTTCTAAAAAAAAAGCATAAAGGATCTTGGGTTGTATTAAAATAGCCATCTCAAAGTTGAGAGAACAAGTTTAAATTTTATGTATGTACATTCAAGTTACTGTTCCTGCCTCTCCTCAATCATTGAGCTTTTTGGGATACAATATCATATATTAGAGGACTCATAATCTAGAGACCAAGACTAACAAATTAGAGACAGAAGTTTAAATCCAATTAATTAAATGAATTCTGGAATGAAAAGCTAGAATCAGTAGTACGATCTACGCTAATACTGCATTGTTGTATGATACTGAGTACCCTTTGGAGAAGGAATCATGTCATTGTTACCCGGCCCGGGTCCATGCGTCGAGACCCAAAACAATGTAGTTAACTCTTGTTTTCTGGAATAGCCTAGAAAATCACTCCATGGTATTCAGAATCACTGATGTACCAATGCATTCTCTAGGGCAATTTGAAATGTTCTAATTAGGAACATGAGTAGGCCACTTGGCCCCTTGAGCCTGCTTGGCCGTACGGTAAGATCGTGATTGCTTCACATTCCTGCTTATACTGATAAATTTCACTTCCCTGACCCCCTTTGTTCATTAATGGCCTAGTGGTGTTATCGCTGGACTGTTAATCCAGAGACCCAGTTAACGTACTGGGGACTAGGGTTCAAATCCTGCCACGGCAAATGGTGGAATTTGAATTCAATAAATATCTGGAATTAAGAATCTAATGACCACGAATCCATTGTCGATTGTCAGGAAAACCCATCTGGTTCACTAATGTCCTTTAGGGAAGGAAACTGCCATCCTTACCTGGTCTGGCCTACATGTGACTCCAGACCCACAGCAATGTGATTGACTCTTAATTGCCTTCTGGGCAATTAGGGATGGGCAATAAATGCTGCCTGGTTAGTGATGCCCTCTTCCCATGAATGAATAAAGAAAAAAAAAGAAACTATCTACTTCTGTCTTATAATTTTTCAAGGACCCTGCTTCCATTGCCACTCTGCTGCTTCACCCACTCTTCACCTCCAATTTGACCATAGCTGATCTTATTGCAACCTCAACTCCACATTCCTGTCTACCCTAGATAACTCTTCACTCCTTTGGTTTTCCAGATTCTATCTGTCTAAGCCTTAAAAATATTCAAGGACTCTATTTTCCAAAGAAACATACTCCCTACCATATTTTGAGGAAAGATGTTCTTATGACTCAACTCAGAAAAGTAGTTCTCATCACAATCTTAAATCAGCAACATTTATTTTTAAATGGTCACTCTTAGCCCTAGATGATCCCACAAAAGGAAATATCCCTTCCACATGCATCTTAAGATCTTTCAGTTGTATGTTTCAAGCAAGTTGCCTATTGCTGTATTAAGCAGATACAAACTTACCCTGTCCAACTTTCCCTGATAAGACAATCCACTTTCTATCTCCCTTTTTAAATAAATGAATTATATCAACTAATCCCCAGTCTAATGGGACTTTCTCTGAATCTGGGGAGTTTTGGAAAATTAAACCCAATGTATCAATTATCTGATATGGACAATAAATTATGGCCTTGCCAAAAATGTCTATTCTCTGAATCATTAAAAGAAATACTGCCTCTCTCCATTCTTTGTTGTTCCTCCAGGATTCTCCTTATTAAACTTCCTCTGCAATGTATCTCCCTGGTTTGTCTCAATGCTCCTGAAATCTGTTACTATCCATTTCATTGTGTATTTCTGAGTTTTGTATCATCTGACGAATATACCCAATCTTCAAAGAGCAATAATTCTACTATCTACCCCCAGAGGTGCACCAGTGTATAATTCCCTCCAATCTGAAAAATAACCATTCAGCACTACTTTCTGCTTTGTATCTCCAGTGGATTTTATATCCACACCACTACAGCCCTTTTTATGGGTTTTATCAATTATAACAGTTTCAGTTTTTGGTATGTTATCAAATGCCTTTTGGAGGTCCAAATGCATGACACCAATTGCACAACTTTCATTAAGCTTTATTACTGTTGCATCATAGAACTCAATCAATTTGGTCAAATGTAAATTGCCTTTAGCCAATCCATGCTGATGTTCAGTCATTAGCCTGTGCTCATTAATATGCCGGGAAGATGTTATTCTCCATTTTTAATTGCCCTTGACAAAGTGGTGGTGAGCTGTTTACTTGATCTGCTGAAGCTTGTGTGCTGCACATACATCCACATTGCTGTCATGAAGCGAATTCCAAGATATTGACCCAGAAACCATAAAGGAATTCTGATATCTTTCCAAGTCAGGATAGCCTGTGATTGATCTGGGCTGGGCTAGGAGGATGGAGGTGGAATGGGTTTGAATTTTTGTAATTGCAGATGGTGGTGTTCCCTTGTACATGATACACCAGTTTTCTGAGATGATAGAGATCACTGGTCAGAAGTGAAGCAGATGCTGCACACTGCTATAACTGTGCTAGTGGAAACTCCTGCAGAGATGTCCTGGAGCTGAGATGACTGACCACCAGCAACCACAACCATCTTTATATGTGCCAGGTACAACTCCAACTACTGGAGAGTTTTCCCCCGATACCCATTAATTCCAGTTTAACTAGGGTTCTTTGATGCCAGACATGGTCAAATGTTGCCTTGATGTCAAGGACTGTGACTGTCACATTACTTGTGGAATTCAGCTCTTTTATTATGTTTGAACCACAGATCTAATGAGATCAGGAGCTGAGTGGCCCTGGTGGGACCCAAACTGGGCATCACTGAGCAGGTATAGTAAGAACTGCTGATGCTGGAGTCAGAGATAACACAGTGTGGAGCTGGAGAACACAGCAGGTCAGGCAGCATCAGAGGAGCAGGAAAGTTATTTATTTTTTATGTATCTAAATTAAATATCATCTGCCACTCCTCGGCCCATTGACCCATCTGATCAAGGTCCAGTTGTACTCTGAGATAATCTTCTTCACTGTTGTCAAGCCTATACCCTTTGCACTATTCAATGTCTCCAATCATTTCTTGATATCAAGTGGGGTGAATTGAATTGACCGAAGACTGGTACCTGAGAGGCTGGGTACCACTGAAGGAGGTCAAGATAGATTATTCACCACCATTCACTGCAGGATGTGGCAAGAGTAGAGAGCTTAGATCTGATCTGTTGGTGGTGATATCATTTAGCTCAATCACTTGCTGCTTATGCTGTTTGGCACACAAGTAATCCTGTTTAGTAGCTTCACTAAGTTGATACCTCATTTTTAGGTATGCCTAGCACTGTTCCTGGCATGCCTTCCTGCACTTTCCATTGAACCAGGGTAGATGCCGTGGTTTGATGGTAATAGGGATGTGCCGGGCCATGAGGTTGCAGATTGTGCTGGAGTACAATTCTGCTGTTGTTGATGGCCCACAATGCCTCATGAATGTCCAGTCTTGGGTTGCTAGATCTAGGTCTGTTCCATTTAGCATGGCGATAGTGCTACACAACACGGTGGAACTTTTCTCAATGTGAAGATGGAATTTTGACTCCACAAGGACTGCGCGGTGGGCACGCTTACTGACACTGTCATGGACAAGTGCATCTGCAGTCAGCAGATTGGTAAGAATGAGGTCAAGTATGGTTGCTCGTTCCCTCACTGCCTGCCGCAGACCCAGTCTAGCAGCCATGTCTTTTAGGACCCGACCAGCTCGATCAGTAGTACTGCTGCTGAGCCAGTCTTGTTATTGGACATTGAAATCCCCCACCCAGAGTAAATTTTATGCCCTTGCCATCCTCAGAGCTTCCTCCAAGTGCTTTTTTTTTTAACCTGGAGGAGTACAGATTCATCAGGCAAGGGAGGATGGTGCATGGTTATCAGTAGCAGTTTCCTTGCCCATGTTAAACCCGAAATCATGAGACTTCGTGGGACCTTGAATCAATGTTGAGGATTCCCAAGGCAACACCCTGCTGATGATAAACCACTCTGCCACCACCTGTGCTGGGTCTGCCCTGCCGGTGGGCCAGGCCATATCCAGGGATGGTGATGG
This sequence comes from Rhincodon typus, assembly GCF_021869965.1. Classification (NCBI taxonomy): domain Eukaryota; kingdom Metazoa; phylum Chordata; class Chondrichthyes; order Orectolobiformes; family Rhincodontidae; genus Rhincodon; species Rhincodon typus. The sequence goes on from NC_063338.1 coordinate 22,003,790, forward strand.
TTGTGTCTGGGACATTGTCTGTAAGATATGATGCTCAAGGTGTGACAATGTCAGGCCGCTGCTAGACTAGTCTGTGAGACAGCTGTCCCAATTTTGGCACTAGCTCCCAAGTGTTAGTTAGGACGACTTTGCAGTGTCGACAGGGCTGTTTTTGCCACTGTCTATTCCGGTGTCTGGATCGATGCCAGATGGTCTTTGTTGAGACTTCGTAGGGATTGATACAAATAAATGGCTTGCCAGGACATCTCAGAGAGCCATTATGAATCAAACTTATTGCTGTGCGTCTCCAGAGCTTTATTTAGCACTTCGTCAGATTCATGATTATTATAAACAAGGACAAGGATAGACCTGACATCAAAGTTCTAAGCTCGGGGAAAGGCTGATTTAAATCGGATATGATTTGGGCTGAGCGGACTGGGAGCAGATATGTTTTGTCAAATCTGTGTCAGAGCATTGGGACACAAGAAAGAAAATAAAGAGAGTATAGGGCTGAGATGTTCCAATAAAGATAAAGGGTGGGACTGACAAATCCAGTGAGCCCTGGAAATCAAGGTATATACAAGATAGGATAAGGAGAAAAAGGAAGGCTTAGTCCAAGGGCTCAAAACACAGAAGCCCTAGCAAAGTATAGAATTTGCAAGGGAGAACCTAAAACGGAAATTAGGAGAGGTAAAAAAGGCAGGAAAGATGAAATAAAGAAAAGCCCCAAGTTATTTTACAAATACACTAGGGATGAAGGGATACTGAAGAAAGAGTAGGACTTATAAAGGACCACAGTGATAATTTGAGTGTGGAGCCAGAAGACATAGGTAGGGTTCCTAATGAATGCTTTGCATCACTGTTCACTAGTGAGCAGGATGATGTGCATATGGAGATGGACTGTGATATAATTGAAGAAATTAGCATGGACAGAGAGGAGGTTTTGAGTCAGCTTGCAGGCTTAAATGTAGATTAATGTCCATGGGTGTTTAAAATATATTTCAGGCTGTCGAGTAAGGTGAGTGAGGAAATAGGGGTGCCGGTAATAATTTTCAATTTTTTTTTGGTCACAGGAGAAGTGCCAGAAGACTGAAAGACAGCCAGTCTGGTACTGTTATGACCCTATATGAAAGCAGGAAGGGATAAACCAGGAAACAACAGGTCATTCAGTCTAAATTCAGCAGTGGACAAACTATCAGAAGCAGTTCTGAGCGACAGAATTAATCTGCACTTGGAGAGGTAGGGATTAATCAAGAACAGTCAGGACGGTTTTGGTAACGAAAGGTCATGTCTTACCAACTTGACTGAGTTTTTCCAAGAGGTGCATAGATATGGACAATGCATTTGATGTAGTCCGCTTGGTCTTCAGCAAGACTTTTGATAAGGTCCCACATGGGACGTTGTTAGCAAAGGTAAGGGTCCATGGGATCTAAAAAAAATTAGCTAATTGCCACTCGCTCAATTCTGGATCCAAAGGGTAATGGCTGAGGGGTGTTTTGTGACTGGAAGCCTGTCTCCAAAGGGTTCTGCAGGGTCCTTGCTGTTTGAGATATATATAAATGATTTAGACTTGTATGTAGGAGGGCTGATCAATAAATTTGCAGATGATATGAAAATTGCTGGACTGATAAATAGTGAGGAGGGTGGCAATAGATTATGGAAGGATGTAGACAGGCTGGTCAGATAAGCTGATCAGTGGCAAATGACATCCAATTCTGATGCACTTGGGCAGGACAGACAAGGCAAGGGACTACATGATGAGTGATAGAACCCTGGGAAGCACTGAAAATCGGAGACACCTTGTTGTGCATGTACACCTGTCACTTAAGGGAATAGAACAGGTAGATAGTGTTTAAGAAGGCACATGAATCCTTGCATTTATTAGCCGTAGTATAAAGAATAGGGAGGCTATACTGGAACTGTATAAGATGTTGCTAAAGCCATGTTGAGTGCATTGTGTACAATTCTGGAATCCATATTATAGGAAGGATGTGATTGCACTGGAGAGGGTGCAAAAGAAATTTACCAGGATGTTGGCTGGTCTGGAGGATTTTAGTTATGAAGGGAGATTGGACAGATCGGGGTTGGTTTCCTTATACCAGAGGAGGTTCATGGGGGCATGACTGAGACGTATAAAATTATGAGGGGTATAGAAAAGAAGGAATTTTCCCCTTGGTGGAAGGACTAGTGACCCTGGGTATAGATTTAAGGTGAAGGTAGGAGGTTTAGAGGGGATGAAAGGAAAAAAAAAACATCATTCAGAGGATGGAACTCACTGGCTATAAAGCTGTTGAGGTAGAAGCCATCATAACATTTAACAGGTGGTTAAATGTGCACTTGCAATGCCAAGGCATACAAAATAAGTGCTGAAAAATGGGACTAGCATAGTTAGGTTGTTGTTTTGACTGGCACAGACTCAATGGGCTGAAGGGCACTTTTTTGTCCTGTAGACCTCTCTAACACTATGACACATTAGATGCTGGAAATCTGAAATAAAAACACAATATCTTGCTTTTGTTATTAGATCACAAGTTCCTTGTTTTTGACTCAATGCCATTTTTATAAAGCCCAGGATCTGTCTTTTTTTATCTCAACCTGCAATGCTACCTATAATACTTTATGCACATACATCCCCTCTGCTACTCAACTCGCTTTAAAAATGGGCCCTTTATTTTCTATTGCCTCCCCATATCTTCCTACCGAAATGAATTGCCTCAAATTTCTATACATTAAGATTCATCTGCCTCATGTCCAACTATTCCAGCATTCCCTGTTTGTGTCCAATTGAGGTATATTCTGAGTTCACTATACTTTAAAGCTTTGAAAATTGTGCCCTGAATGCCCAAGTTGGCTACAGGATGCCTCTCTTCAACTTGAGTCTGTCTCACTCCCAGATTCGGCTGCGATAGCTCACAACATCAAGCAACCTCTTGTCTCTGCTGACCACACGGTACTGCACTTTTTATCTGTGATGTTTATCGTCTTATAGAGTAGCCTCTAACTTGATCTCAGAATGACTTCCTCTGTTCTCTTTCTCTGTCAAGATGAAATATATTAATCTTCCATCCAGATAGAAAGGTTTATCAACAATTTTTAATCTCAGCTCCCTGTCATCTGAAAAATAACTGGGCCATCTGCAACATGATTGTTTACAATCTCGTGCCTTCAACACTTTCTGGGTCTTTGGGAGATTGAGTCTGTTTTATTGCAAACCCAGAGACTCCTGCCATTGCCTCCAAGCATAAATATCTTCTCAGTAAAATAATCTAATGTTTCCTTTGATCTTTAACAATCAAACCACCCAGGCTTACTGTCAGGCAGACTTCAGAACAAGTCATATGACTCCCTCTATTTGTCCCAAACTTAACACTTCAGTGACAAAATATAACGTTACAAACTTCAAAATTATAACCATCGCCACTAAATATTTTCCTCCAGGCTCAAAAACAACCAACCACCACTATTGACCGCTGCCTGACTCTCAGACAATTTTGCATCAAAGCTGCTCCTGCCTCTACTACCCTGGGCTCTAACTTTGCTGACAAGCTTATTATATCGCACTTTATTAAGAACCTATTGGAAGTCCACCTATAACATGCCAGTGAAATACTTGAAGCTGGGAATGGGGGATTTGAGCTATTAAAATGGCGTGGCTAGGCTGGGTTTTTTTTCGCTGGATCACAGGAGGTTGAGGGGTGACCTGATAGAGGTTTATTAAATCATGAGAAGCATAGATGAGGTGAATAGCAAAGGTCTCTTCTCTAAGGTGCGGGAGTTCAAAACTAGGGGGAATATTTTTAAGGTGAGAGGAGAAAGATTTAAAAAGGACATGAGGGCCAACTCTTTCGTAGAGAGTGGTTCATATGTGGAATGAACTTGGTGAAGAAATTTCTCATTATCTGAGTCCTAATGAATCAATCCTTAATCCCAAGGCTGTGTTCCCATGTTCTAGATAACCCCCTCCCTGAATGCCGGAGGTTATGATGGAGCACACGTAAGAAAATAGGCAGTCACATAGAATCATTGGAAAGACTGTTGCAGCTTGCATGGAATGCAAGAAACAATGCTGAAATATTGAAATGCACCCAGTGGGGAAGGACTCTTGTTTCCCCAAAGTTTACCCACCATTTACAAGATACAAGTCAGGAGTGTGGTGGAATACCTTCCACTTGCCTGGATGGCTGCAGCTCTAACTACACTCAAGAGGTTCAACACCATCATGTTGAAGCAGCCTGTTTGATTGGAATCCTATCCAACACCTTCAATTCCTTCATCACTGATTCACAGGGACCACAGCACGTACTGTCTACAATGGGGCTCCCCAAAGTAAGATTGAGAATTGTGAGTGAGCTTTCTACCTGAGACTTTGGGATCATGAGAGCAGAGGCAGCCATGGAACTACCACAGAGTTATCACAACAGCATCTTGCGCTAATGGACAGACTTCCATATACACTGAAACCTCCTTCTCCCTTGCTCCCTGGGTTCTCCCTCACCCTCTCACAGTTATCTCTTCAGGGTCAAGACACATTTCATTCCTCTCAGGGGGTTCATAGTGGGGAAAACCTGGAAAGCGTCAATTCACAAGATGTACTGGAGTGACTCATCAAAGCTCCTTTGACAGCACCTTGTAAACCCACAACCACTACCACCTAGAAGGACAAGGACATGAGAATAGTAACACCTGCAACTTCACCATCAAGTCACATGCCATCCTGACTCGGAAATATATTGCCATCCCTTCTCTGTCACTGGGTCAAAACCTTAGAACTTCCTTAATGGTGACGTTCCGGGTGCCCCTTCACCCCAAGGACTGCCAGAGGTTCAAGAAGGCAGCTCATCACTTCCTTCTTCAGGAAAATCAAGGTCTATAAATGGTGGCCCGACCAAGAACCAGAGAACATATTTTCATTTGACTAGGTGTAGTGGTTGGAACCATGGGCAGGTGGATCTCATTGACTGGGGTTTTAAATGAGGGTCAATCAGGGAGCCTTGGCTGATAGATATAAACAGGAAATTCAGAAGATCTCCTCAGTCTGGGGCCTGGATTTGAGCTGGCTTGTCAGAACCCATGTACCGGGCACAGGTAAATAAAGGTCACAGGGTACTCGCCTCTGTGCAGTTATTTCACCAGGGAAAGGCTAAAATCTGTTCAGAAAAATCCAGTCTTGTCAGGGTCCACAAGCTCTTGGTCTAGTGCATGTCTATAGAAGTTGGGTGAATCCAATATTGATCACATTCATGTGAGATATTCTCAGTGATTGAATAATCCAGCAACAATCAGATGTCAAAAATGATGAATGGCCTCTTGGATCATTCACTGTGGCCTGGTAGCTTGAGTGTAATGGTATTTGTAGGACAAATCTGTTTCCTTTAAAGTGAGGGAGGGGGAAATTGGGTGCATAAAATAAGTGGCACACTGCCTGTGTGCACATATGCTATACCAACGGTGTATCCAGGTTTGTCTTCATTACCTTCAGTGGTTAGCACTGCTACCTCACAGTGCCAGGGACCCAGGTTTGATTCCACCCTCGGGCAACCGTCTGTGTGGAGTTTGCACATTCCCTTCGTGTCTGCGTGGGTTTCCTCCAGGTGCTCTGGTTTCCTTGCACAGTCCAAATCCGCAGGTTAGGTGAATTGGCCATGCTAAATTGCCCACAGTGTCCAGGGGATGCGTAGGGATTAGCCATGAGAAATGCAGGGTTACAGGGATAATGTGGGTCTGGGTGGGATGCTCTTTGGAGGGTCGGTGTGAACTCAATGGGCCGAGTGGTCTTCCGGTACACTGTAGGGATTCTATGATTCTCGTTTGCCAAGATTGTCAACAAGGAAGAACATGACATGGTTTCCCAATAGTATTTGACTAGCAATTTAGATGTTGTAAGTTTAAATCCCATCATGGCAAATTGTACAATTAAATATTAATGGTTAGTCATGGACTGAACAATTACTGCAGAAGTTAGTGGATTATTGTAAAAGCCCATATAACTCACTAATGTCCTTCATGTGATGCCTGTCCAATATTAGTGCCTAGGAATACGTACTAAACATATCACATTCTAAGAACAAATGGGATTTTAAATAAAGAACTTCCTGACAGCAGGTTAAGGTATCAATGCATACTGGGAAGCTGGTTGCTCACGCATACACTTGTTTTCAGAAGGAAAGATAGAACCAAAAGAAAACAAAACACATTAATTCAACAGGTGCTTTGTGCTCATTTCTTGTGCTGATTTTATCCATAAAAATGAGCATGAAACATCTGCTGAATTATTACATTTATTTTCCATAGGAATGGTTAAAATGAAAATGCTATTATCGCAAAACCAGTGCAATTCAGGACACTGGGTGAAATTTTCTAAAACTGAACCATATTGTTGAAAAATGGCAAGCACCCTAGGAATTATGAATTGGCCTTTGTACATGATATTTTTGCACTTTAGGAGTGCTGTACATAGCCATACAGAAATATTTAAATTCAAGCCCTGTTGTGCAGCAATACTATGAGAAATATAATTGAGGCTTGAATCACTGGGAGAACACTTGCCTTTGAGAACTTTTCCTCTTCAATGTATGTCTGGTGAAGTGAAACATAACTGGCTTTCTCATAGCCACTAATCTATTGATGTGGTACCTGGATTCGATCCAACTATTTTTCTGGGCACTACTTTCCAGGGTAGTTCTCCTCACTAACCAGCCTAAGGATTTCTAAAGTATGCAAACAGTATTACTGGAAATAGCTTTTTGTAAATCAAAACCTTAATAGCATCCACATTTCCCCCTCAGGTGAACTTGGATTGGCTGAGTGAAAGACAATGGAAAAGCATATATTGGGTAAGAACTTGATGCTAATTCTCTCAAACAGTCCAAATGCAATTATCTTAGCTGTAAATGTTGGGGTTGAGAAACTTGTTGGCCAGACTCAATGATAAGGGAATCTGTATATAGAAATAGGAGTCGACCATTCCCACCATCCCCACTGTGGTTAGCACTGTAGCCTCACAGCGCCAGGGACCCGGGTTCGATACCAGCCTCGGGTGACTGTCTGTGTGGAGTTTGCACATTCTCCCCGTGTCTGCGTGGGTTTCCTCCGGGTGCTCCGGTTTCCTCCCACAGTCCAAAGATGTGCAGGCTAGGTGGATTGGCTATGCTAAATTGCCCGTAGTGTTCAGGGGTGTGTGGGTTATAACAGGATGGGTCTGGGTGGGATGCTTCAAGGGTCAGTGTGGACTTGTTGGGCCATAGGGCCTGTTTCCACACTGTAGGGATTCTATGATTTATGATCTATGATCTACGATCTATGTGGGACATGTTTCATTATTCAGTTGCATAATGCCTAAGCTGTACCTCAAATTTGCTTCCCCATCTTTATTTCATATCTCTTGACACCTTTACTTAATGATTTTTTTTAGTTGAAATTTGCAAGCATTAGTTAATTCAATGCGCAGAGTTTTTTGGGGAAGAGGATTCCAGAATTATTTTGCACTTGGCATGAACAACTATTCCCATTTAATTTCTGAATGTCATGATTAATTTTTCAGAGTTTCTGCTGAATTTGCCTCCATGATGCTTTCAAGTGCATTCCAGTTCATAGCTCATGTGGAAAAAATATTTCCATACGTTGCCTTCAGTTCTGTCATCAAACAACTCAAATCTGTGTCTTCTGCTTGCCAACTCATCTGCGACTGAAAAGAATTTCTTTTGTTTATCCTCACCAAAACCATGCATGATTTTTAAATGCACCTCTGTCAAATCTCCTCTTAAGCTTCTCTCTGAGATAAGGAAAACAACCCCAGTTTCCCCAGCCTCTCCACAAAACTGAAGTTTCCATCCTTGGTATCAATTCATTGAAACTCTTCTATACCCTTCCTGAGGGTCTTGACATGCTCTAAAGTGACTGTGCATGTGTCAGATTAGAATGAAGTAGCATCGGGATTCCCAGAGAAAAACAAAGTTGGGGCTCCTCTCGGTTCTCCACCCAATGGGTAAGACCCCTTTCTCCCCCATTAAATCCTGGCCAACATGTAGAATGATGATGTCAATGGTGATGTAAAAGGAAGGTAAACTGGCCATCAAACATGCCAGCAACATCTTCAGTTTTTACACAAGAGAAGTGTTATGGAGCATAAAGGTTTTGGGGCCATTTAAAGGATGATCTAAGTTGCGGATAAGACATTTATGATTCACTGGCTCTTGGGCAGAGTTGCACTGTGGCAATTTGCTGGAAGTCGCTTGGAGGTTTTCACTGACCACAGAAAGGCCGAGAGAATTACATATCCTTGCATGGGACAGTCGTTTTAGTATCATGTGCTCTGCAGGAACCTCTGCAAGGAGGAAGGAAAATAAAAGCTCTCTTAACACGGTGTATACCTTGGGCAGAATATTAAACAGAACATCATTGGACCATTTAACAGAGGCTATGTAATTGAAACATTTAAATTGGCAAAGGTGATCTGGAAGACAACTTTTTAAAATCATTTTTGTGATCGTTTCCTGGAGAAAAACATCATGGAATTAATTAGGGATGAGACTATTTTAGATCTAACATTGTATAATGAGACAGATTTAATTAGTAATCTTATAGTGAAAGATCTGATTAGAAATAGTGATCATAATAAAAATAAATTCCAGATTAAGTCTGAAGTGACATACTTGAGTCCCAAACAAAAGACTTAAACAAAGGCATAAATAAGAGGGGAGCACTGCCTAATGTTGATGATGCAAACAACCGGTGGGAAATATTTAAAGTAACTTTTAACATGTTCAACAAAAATGTGTTCAATCGAAATATGAAAAGTCAGCAAGAAAAATCCATGTGTGGCTCACTGAGGAGTTGAGGATAATATTAAATTAAAAGCAGAGGCCTATAATGTTTGAAGGACTAGCAGTAAGCCTGAGGACTGGTAGTGTTTTAGAAACGAATGCTGGATTATAGGTTGAGGGTAGGTTCTTCACATGTTAGTGTAAATGTCCTGGTAAACCTGCCTCTAGTGCCTGCATTTTCCACTGTTTGATTGTTCAGTTGATGAGCCTTCAATGATTATTCAGTCTGAGGTCGGAAGCTCTGCAATATTGTTAGTAGGGCGAGAGGCCTGGAAGGAAGGGCAGCCATGGATGCTTTAGAGGTAAGACTGAGATCTCACTGGGAGCAGGCTGGCAGGCTGGGTGAGGCTGTGTGTGTGTGTTTGTGTGTGCATGTGTGTGGATACGGTAGGAAGTGATAGAGAAGTCAAGTTTAGGAAACTTTGATTGTTACTGGGGAATCAGAAAGAAGGCTATCCATTACATCTGAGTGTTGATAAGGTGAGCCCTATAAGTGGATATTATTTGTCAGTGGCTAACAAAGTCGAGGATCAAAGAATAGAAGGGTCAGTGAGAAATTGGATGAAACAAAATGGCTTAAAAACAGAAAGCAATGAGTGTTGGTAAATGGTAATTTTTTTCAGACTGGGAGATGGTAGACAGTGGTGCTTTTGTTAGTCCAAGGCCAGTCTAGAATCATTGCCCTTTTGATTTCTATAAATACTTTTGATATTGGACATCAGAGAAAAATTTCAAAATTTTCCAATGATACCAAACTTGGAGGAATGAAACACAATGAGAGTGGTACAAATCAACTGTGTTGGGATATGGATAGACAGCGAGAAATGGGCAGCTCAGTGACAAGTGGAATTTAATATAGACAAAGGTGAGGTAATGCATTTTGGCAGAAAAGATTGAAAGGAGGATATAGATTAAAGGGCACATTGCCAAACAGTGTGAAGGAACAGAGGGTCCCCATAAGTATATGTGCATAGCTCTTTGAAGATGGTAGAACGTATTGTGAAAGTGGCTAACAAAGTGTATGAGATCTTAGGCATTGTGTACAAAAACAAGGAAGCTATGGGGAACTTTCAAATGTTCACCCACAACTAAAGTATCACATCCAGTTCCAGTCACTACAATTTAGGAAAACTGTGAGGGTCCTGGGAGGACTTTGATGATATTTAATAGAATAGTTCCAGGGATTTTATCTGCAAATTTAGATGGGAGAAACTGCAGCTTTGTTCTCCTTGGAGCAAGTGATTGAGGGGAAATTTGATAGAGGTGTACAAGATTATAAATGGGCAACAAGATTATGCAAGGTAAACTTAAAAAAAAAAGTTGTTCCTATTAGCTGGGATAAGGACTAAGAGAGATTTAAGATTTTGGGGAAGAGATAAAGCATGATGTAAGGAAGAACATTTCTATATAGTGAGTGCTAATGATCGGGAACTCACTGACAGACAGGGCTGGAGGAAGTCAGGATGATTAATGATCCTAAAAGGAAATTGGATGGGCATTTAGAGGGAATGAACTTGCAGCACTACAGGGATGGGACTGACTGAATTGCTTTGTGGAGAGCTGACATGGAATCAATGGGCCAAATAGCCTTTACCTTTGTCCTGTGTATCTTTGTTGCACTTGCTCTGGGCATGTATGTCCTTCCTTGGGTAGGGAGACTGAAATTGTTCACATCAGGCAGAATCAGTCATTTTATTGTCTGCTTGCTCAACAAACAACCACACTAACTTTAGGGGTAAGCCTGCCATAATGTTTCCCAATTAGAAGTTCCGCCAATGCCTCCCTCTAAAAGCAAATCCATATGAGCTGCTGCTGGAAGGATAACCAAGATTGCAAAGATCTTGGGGTCAGAGAAATGATTTGTGGGGTTTGGTAAAGGGTTCCAGAGATTGGGGAGGTCATGGGAGAAGAAGTCAGGGAGTTTGCAGCAAGATTAAAAGGGACACTCTCAGCAGACACTTCTTTGCTCTATGTGCATAGACTTCACAGAATCATAGAATTGTTACAGCACAGAAGGAAACCATTTGGCCCATTGTGCCTGCACTGGTTCTATTCCATAGTGACGATCATCTGTCCTTTCCCTATATCCTTGCATACCATTTCTATCCAAATAACCATCCAATGCCCTCTTGGATATTTCAACTAACACTGCCTCCACCAGATTTCCAGGTAGTGCATTCCACACCCTAAGGACTTGCTGAATGAAAAGATTTTTTTCTCACATCACCCTTACTTTATTTGCACATTAGTTTAAATCTTTGCCCTCATTCTCTTTTCTTTTAAAAGCAAGACAGTATCTCCCTATCTACTCTGTACAGCTCATGCATGATTTTGAAAACCTCAAAATCTCCTCTTAGACATCTTCTCTCCAAGGAGAACAGGCCCAAATCCTTCAATCTACCTCAGCCTGGAGCTGAGATAATCGCAGGCACTTAGAAATCCTCCAAGTGTGTGCCCTCCCCAAATAAGTCTTCTTCACTCTTATGCTACAAACCCTTCTCCAGAGAAGGTAATATACTATTTCCTAATGACCTGATGAGAGGAGTCAATAAAAATAAGGAAATGGTAGACATGTTGAATAATTACAGTGTTATTTTTAACAGTAAAGGAAAAGTTCAGCATGCTGGATATCCTAAGGGAACTAGTTCTGAAATGGGCAAAGGAACTCACCAAATAAACTTTTAAATAAACAGTAATGAGTAAAATAATTATACTAAAGAACAACAAGTATCTAGGAACATACAGTTTCCATCCAAATAATTTAAACAAAGTAGATGAAAATATTACAAATGCACTGATAATAATAGTCCTATGTTGCCTCGATATTAAAATTGTTCCTTTAGGTTGGAAATAGTGCAGTTTGTTCAATATTTAAGAGAGGTGAGCAAAGGGATTTGGGGATCTATAAATCAGTTAACCTAACATTGGATAATTGATAGAGTTTATAAATATAAAATAGAATAACTGAACACCTAGAAATTGTTCAGCTAATCTGAGAGAGCTGGCATGAATTTGTAAAAGATTGATCATGCACAACTAACCTGACAACTTTTTGAAGATGTGACTGATAACAGCGTATCTACACACATTATTAAACAGACTTCTGGAATGCAGTTGATCAACTCACTCGTAACAGACTGTTATCTGATGTTATAGCTCATGGAATTGGCCTTATTGGGAAACTGACTGCGACAAGTGGCAAGAGATGCAAAGTCGGAATAATACGGTGGCAACCAAATTATCATGATGAGTGAGATTTCGTAAGGGCCAGTGTTAAGGACTCAACTATTCACTATATTTATTAACATCTTGAATGCTGGAGTGTAGGAGGTTGAGAGGTGAACTTATAGAGGTTTATAAAATTATGAGGGGTATAGATAGGGTTAATGGCAGGTGTCTTTTCCCTTGGATGGGGGATTTCAAGACCAGGGGGCAAATTTCTAATGTGAGAGGAGAGAGATTTAAAAAAGATATGAGGGGCAAATTTTTTACACAGAGGGTGGTTCGCGTGTGCAATGAACTTCCTGAGAAAGTGGTGAATGTGGGCACTGTTACAATGTTTAAAAGACACTTGGATAAGTACATAATTAGGAAAGGTTTGGAGGGATATGGGGCAGGAGGAGGCAGGTGGAACTAGTTTAGTTTGGAATTATGTTTGGCATGGACTGGTTGAACCGAAAGGTCTATCTCCATGCTGAATGACTATATGAATCTAAGATTTAAATACTACATGTCCAAATTTGTTGATGACACAGAGACAGGTAAAATTGTAAGTAGTGTAGATGGAAGCAGTTCAACATTTCTTTGATACAATTTTAGAACCAAGGTACTTGGAGAGATTTGAGTTAATTAAGGAGAGCCAGCATAGATTTGTAAAATGTATATTATATCCAAATAATCTAAAGTTTTTGATCATATACAGGGAAAGTTAAGAGGGGAGTGCAGAATTTTATCTATATGTGTATTTTAAGGACTCATTTGTGAAAATATCACATAGAAAGCTACAGAATAAATTTGAGACTCGTGGAATAGGAGGGGCAGCATCAGCTGGGAATAAAAAAAAACTGAAGGTCTGAAGACAGCAAGCCTTATAAATGATTGTTTTTCAGGTACAATGATGGTAAAAAGTGGCAGTTCCTAAGGGTCAGTTCTAGATCACTGCTTTTTGTTTGACATACATACATGGTTTGATCATGGAATACTGAGTAAAATGTCAAAATTTGTTAATTATACCAAACTTGGAGGTGAGGCAAACAATGTACTTGATACCAATCAACTGCAAAGGACATAGGCTAGCAGAATGGGCAGGCAAGTGGCAAATGCAATTTAGTACAGAACAGTGTGAAATGATACATTTTGTCAGAAGGAATATGGAAAATAGGTAATATAGGTAATATAAACTTAATGGCACAGTTTCAAAGAGAGAGAAAGGCAAGATGAACTGGGGTTCATGCGCATAGATCTTTGAATTTGATAGGACATATTGAGAGAATAGTTGGCAAAGCATACGGCATCTTGGTTTGTTACTGCAATTTTGGAAGAATGTGAAGGTCCTTGAGAAGTTGTAGAGAACATTTATAAGATTGGTTCCAAGGATGAGAAACTTAGCTGAAAAGTTAGATCGAGAAAGCTAAATTATTCTCTTTAGAACACAGAAGTTTGAGGGGTGCTTCATTAGAGGTATACAAAATCACAATAGGTTTAGGCAAGGTTAGGTATGCTGATGGTACAAGGACTAGGAGAACATAAATTTTACATTTTGGGCAAGAGATGTAAAAGGGAATGCAAGGAATGGGCATTTTAGGGTGATACTTGCATGGCTAAGGGGATAGAGCTGGGATTAGGACTGAATAACTCTACAGAGGGCTGCTTGTGTTTAAAGGGATGAATGGCCTCATTCTATGCTATAACGTATCCAAGACTCTTGACTTGGGCAGATATATCATCTCACCTCTCATATCTAATGCTCCACTTCCACAAACACAAGTAAATGGGGACGTTCTGAAATGTTTCATTCAATTTATGGTCACTTGCTTCAGGCCCTAACTTTAGATAACTGTTACTTGCCAATGGGAATTCCAAATGGAGCCCATCTTGCATGGAAGAAGGCTCCAGCCCAGGAAAATAATTTGAGGTTGTAGTGGTTCCTTTCAGACAGCCGCAATACGCTGAGTTAAATACAAGTTTAAGAAGAAAGAAACCGCAAACCAAAACCACTTAAATTAGATTATTTGACTGTTACCTCATTGCTTTTTGTAGGATATGACTATGTGAAAATTGGTACTGCATTTCCTATATGATAATACTTCAAAAGCATTTCATTGGCTCCAAATACTTTGGAACATCTTATCCTTAGGCACTGTGGAAGAAAGACATTTAACTATGGGCACTAACATTTACGTACAAAATACAGAACATTTGTCAATTTCATGTGATCAGATATCATGCAATCAAATCACCCAATTCACCTGTCTGAGCTAACTGTTTCATGAGATTGAATATTCTGGCAATCTACAGCTGGTTTTTCAGAACCTGAAAGTAAAATATGGGCTGTAGCATTTTGGATGTTTGTTTAGCAGTTCTACATGCCGACAAGAACATCTCAACTACTGTTTTCTGTTATATAACTTGGAACCAATTAAAGCACATGAACATTAATTGTTTTGTATATCTTTTTCAATGAACCTGTTTCGAGGTGTTCTGTCTCAGCCTCGTGGCTGTCTTATCCATGACACGCATTTTAAACCTGGACCTTCTGGTCTAGAGTTAGGATCATTATTGCAACACCACAAGAGTACTGTTGACTTATCTATTTACTCTCACCATTTTTAAACAATTATCATAACGACATTTTACCTCTGCTTGTAAAACAGCATACAATACACATTTCGAATATCAGCTTAACCTTTCCCTCCATATATGTTGACTAATGTGCTGCATATTTCCAAAGTTTTCTATTTTCATTTCAGATTATATTGTAATTTAAATTCTTTTAGTTGTGCTCTTCTATAATGCCTGAAATGGCTTCTTACCTTAGTGAATGATTTTAAAATTTTTATTTTGAAGTCAATATGTGAAAGCCTCCCTCCTATGGAAGCTAAATACTTTTTGCATATGGCTGTCAGATTATAAAGCAAGCAATAATTTGCACAGATTTTGAAATGTTGTCTTCTCTTTTGTTTCTGGTCTGTTTGACTTTCTGTTGTAAATTTTTCCCCGTGTAAGTCTTGTCTTTACACTCTGCCCAAGTTCAGTTGTTAACTAATTATGTGGTGACAGGTTTGAAGGATTGTTTCAGACTTGTAGTTGTGTACTAATGATTATTCAATTTTGTGTTCCAGTAGACTACGCATTTTGTGAGGAGCCTTCTCTGCCTCTACAAGAAAATGAGCATTCCTTTCTAGAAGACTGGACAACAATTTGCAGATGTTTCCCACAGGCATCTCTGTGTAGATGTTTCAGACCAAGAAGATTGGGTGGCATTTTGTGAGGAATCTTTAAGCTTTTCCAAGAATTTTATCAGGTTAATAATCATTTTCCAGCAGTGTTCGAAAAGGATGACCCTCTTTCTTTTCAGAGATTCCTAACCAGAAAACATATCTAATGGGTTAGTCAGCTAATATGGGACTATTCAAAATCTAAACTCTGAAATAAACAATATTAAAATATATATAAATCATATACCTCTTTCTGACACATTATCTAACACCACCCCTGTATCTGAGGAAGATCAGAATGTTATGGCTTGTGCCTCTCATATTTTGACCTTTACTTCCCTCACCATCTTGAATGTCAGAGGTCACATGGCACCCAGTTATAGTCCAAGACTTCACCTGACAAGGGAGCAGCGCTCCGAAAACTTGTGATTTCAAATAAACCTGTTGGATTATAACCGGGTGTCAAGTGACTTTTGAGTTTGTCCATCCCAGTCCAACACTGGCACCTCCCCATCATCCTTGAATGTGTCTGACCTATTTTTGTGACTCATCCAACTTATGTACAGTGAATCTTTCCTGTATCTATTATAATGTCATGATCCATCTGAGCCATCTGGGATACCTTGGCTTGGTTCATTGCCACCAAGCTTTCTTATTGGTACTAATCTAACTTACTGATACCATAGGGGGAAGAATGCCCACTCAAAGTCTTCATCAGAAGTTAGGTTCAGTCTTGATAACAGTAAAATAAGTTTAAAATATGTTCCATTTGAGATAAATGTCTGTGTCTTGTTAGACATCTGTCTCAAATTAGGAGTGAGTGCATGTTACTGCTGGCTACATAGATTTACCACTAAAATGACCAACATTTAATACCTCCCAGGAACAGTCCTTTATATCCTGATGGGAAGAACTTATTTTATGATGTAAGTTGACTCCACTGGGTGCTAGCTGCTTCGTACAATAGTAACTCCATTATTGACTTGTTTCATATGACATACCCAATAAGCTCTTGCGTGGACAAATTTGCTCACTTTAATGAGGCATTAGAGTCTTTTTCGTGGTTCTAAGAAATGTATGGAGAATGACACGCATGGTGAGCTGTCATGAATTACATCTTTCCTAACATCATGTTACAACTTAACCAAACAATGTAGCTTGTCTCCTGGTCTTGCTAAGAGGAGTATCAGAAGACCACTGAGTATTTTGTGTTCTGCTGACTTATGGGCCTTTGTTATCACACACCTCTGGAATCTGTACTATAATCAAACCTCAGAACTAATATTAATATCAAGGTCAGAATAAAGATCAGATGAAGAGCCATTGCTGGCCCAGAGCAAATTTTGAGGCCACTTTTGATAAGTCCTAAAGTCAGTGTTTTGCTAAAATAAGTCAGATTAATGTCTAAATTTGAGCCAAGAGTCAAGGCTGCATCCAATTTAACATGTGAAGATTATAATGTTATGAATCAGTTCTCCCAATGACTTTACTCCAATTGAAACTTATGAATTAATTTGTGAAACCAAGAAGCCCAGTAAATATTATTCTAGTGTAGATGTAAACCAAATTTTGAGTAGGCCCATTAACTTACAATACTAATAACCAAAGCCAGCCACAGTATTAGCTCCAGCATTGTATTCAAAAAGCAGGTGACCCATAAGGAAATGATTTCAAAGTGTACCAAGAGATTTTAATTGAAAAGTAGCTATGTAATGTACACCATTCAAATGTGGTAAGACCATAAATTAAAAAAAAAAGAATGTGCTGGAAATTTTCAGCAGGTCTGGCAACAACTGTGGAAAGTTGATGTTTCAAATTGAATATGACTGTTTGGAACCCATTCAGTTCCGAAGAAGAGTCGTATTCAACTTGAAACAGTAACTGCGTTTCTCTCTCTGTAGATGCTGTCATATTTGTTGTGTTTTTCCAACACTTTATTTCAGATTTCCAATGTTTACAATACTTTGCTTTTATTTTTGTGGCAAGACTAAGAAATGTCCACTCCCGTTTTCTGGGAGAGGGGAAGAGAAGATCCTGTGAGAATTTTCCCCTGATTCCTGTTCAAGAACACATGCTGGAAATATTAGTGTCTTGACACTGGATGATGAGAGGAATTAGCTTAGCTTTGATGTGTTTCATAGTTAGATGGCCAGCCAACACTAACTATTTAGTGAAACTGGTTTCTTCAGTGAGGTACTATTGGAACCACACCCCAGCCTGAGTTGGTACTTTCAGAAGTAGAAGCTGAAATATGGAAGAGAGTTTGTGGGAGTGGAGGTGGGAAGTGAGAGACTCCATAGGTTGAGAAAGACAATACGCTATGCAGTGAACTTTGGAGCTGAGCCCAATGGTGAACTCCAGACATGGTGCTTTCTACTCACACAGGGAGTGGAACTGCCCTGTTATGAGGTGTACTGCAAATGAAATAGCTCTTCTGTTTCATATTGTGGAGGTTAAACTACAGCCATGAGTGGGGTTTTTGTGAAAATAAACTACAGGACATGTCACCAATCTATTAATAGAGCAGCTTATATTGATGAACAACTTACATTTATATAAGGCATTTAATGCAGTAAAACATTCCAAGACGTTTGACAAGAGCAATATCAAGAAAAACAAATTCATTATGACTCAGTGAAAATAAATTGCATCTTATAAACTCACCATCTGATTCATATAAGTGTCTAGATTATAGTATTTTTTAAAACTGGGGATGAAATCTAAAACTGCAGGAAGATCAATGTGATCAGAGTCAAACAAATTTTGAGAACAAATTTACCAATGCTAAACTGTTTCACATTCAAGTTCTCTGATTTGAGGTCATTGAGTTCTTACAATACAGAAAGATTCAGCTAAACTACATCTAGGCCAGTTCTGTCATGAGCAGTCCTATTTGCCCTCTTTATCCTTGTAGACATGCAAGTTCATTTCCCTGAAGTGCCCCTTCAATTTCCAGAAATATCTCATTTTCTTACAAAAGTTGCAGTGGTGTGATAAAGCTGAACATTGCTTCTGTTCATGTGTTTTTTGTTTACTCCTATTTGGAACAATAACTTCTGGCATCAAAAGATTTCAAGATGTTTTGTGTTGGTCCATCATGTTATGGGTTGGTGTTTTTGTATCCTTTGAAAGTTGGTCTGATGAATTTCCAGAGCTACGTAGCTTCATAGACAACCTTTAAAATTTCAGCTCCACCAATATCTGGTTTGCTCTTTCCAATGTGTATTCCTCTTTTATTGTAACATATCTGAAGGAGATAGGTTAGCATTCCTGATAGCAATTTTGTCTCAAGGTAGATTTGGTTGAAAATCACGATAATCTCAAAATGCTGACAATGTGTAAAGATCAATAATGTTGTCAACAGCTTCCTGGGGAAAATGTATTTTTCTTTAGAATCTTCCTCTTTCCACTAGATGATTAGTATTGATTTAAGGTAATTGTCAAATGTTCTTACAATGTATTCAAACATTTTTGTCTCCTCTAGGAGTGAGTGCATGCTGTTATAGAGTTTTTACAGCAAAGAAAGAGACTCTTTGGTCCATCGTATCTGTACCATCCATCAAACATCCATCTATTCCAATTCCATTTTCCAGCACTGGACGGTCCTAAGGTATTTCAAGTGTTCATCTAAACAGTTCTTAAATGTCACGATGGTTCCTACCTCTATTACCGTTTCAGGCAGCGAGTTCTAGATACCCACAACTCTGAGTGAAAACATGCTTCCTCAAAATCTCCTAATCCTCACCTTTAAACTGTGCCGCTCCAGTTAATGACCCCTTTACAGGGAGGAGAAGTTTCTTCCTGTCTACCCTGTCCATGCTCCTCAGATCTTTGTAGGTTTCAACCAGGTGCCCTCAGCATTGTCTGCATTGAAGAAAATGACTCCAGCCTTTCAAGTCTTTTATCATAGCTGTATCACACCAGCCTAAGCAACCTCATAGTGAATCTGCTCTGCACCCTCTCGAGTGCAATTATTTTTCTTCCTATAGTGAGATGACCAGAACTGCCCATGATACTCCAGCTGTGACCTAACTAACATTATATGCAGTTCCATCATAATATCCTTGCTCTTTTATTCAATGTCTTGATTAATAAAGGCAAGTAGCCCCTTATCTACCTATCACACTGCTTTCAAGAAACTATGGACATGCATGCCAAGGTATCTCTGATCCTCTGTTCTTCTTAGGATCATAGAATTCAACATTTACTCCTTTGCCTTGGTAGTCCTTCCAAAATGCATCACCTCTCACTTCTCAGGGTTAAATTCCATTTGCTGCTGTTCAGCCCACCTGACCAGCCTGTATACATTGCCCTGTCTATATAGATTAAGCTTTTCCTCTTTTCCTTTCACAAAAGTGCAATGTACCACATCACCAATTTTCCCGTCACCTGAGAACTTACTGATCTTACCTCCTACATTAATGTTAGGGTCATCAATGTACACAACAAATGGCAAAGGACCCAGACTGAACCCTGTGGTATTGCACTCGACACAGGCTTCCAGTCACAAAGGTACTCTTCAACCATCACCCTCTGCCTCCTACCACAAAGGCAATTTTGGATCCAATTTGCTAAATTAGTGGGCAACCATCTATTGTTAAATAGAAAAGTTAAAGATAGTATCACACTAAAACTAAAAGAAAATGCATGTAATTGTGCAAAGAAAACTGACAAGTCAGAAGATGGGACAGAATAGAGAAACTGCAAAGAATGACCAAAAATTAATAAAGACGGAAAAAACTTGAAGTATGAAAGAAAGCTAACCAGAAACCTAAAAACAGTTTGAAAGAGATTCTATGAATATTTAGGGAAGAAAAGAGTTATCAAAGTGAATATTTGTCCTACAGAAAGTCAAACTGGAGAGAGAATAATGGAAAATAAGGAAATGGCAGATAAATTAAACAGGTATTTTGCATCAGCCTTCACTAAAGAGGATAGAAATAATATCCTAGGAGCAGCTGTAAAGACCTATCTTTTTATTTTTGTGCTTTTTATGATTGTGGTCTGAAAAGCGAGAGAACTGTTTTACAAGAATGGCTGCATGTTTGGAAACTAAGGAATTTAGTCACATTTTGGGAGCCCTGTTTAAGTAGCTGCAGATTCAAGCAATGTACAGGTAAACCGGAGCTGAGGGGTTGATTACAGTGAAGCTGATTTGTTTGTGAATTAGAAGCCAATTATTGGTGACTAAGGTTGTCTGCCTGCCAAAACAAAGTGATTGCATGTCAGTGAGCTAAACAGCTTGGGTTGCAAGCAAGACAGAGAGAAGCTAGGTCTGATCAGAAGAGAAACCGGCTGATCTGCAGCAGCCAGATCTCTCTCTCAGTTCTCTGTAGTAAGCCACTTTAAACCCAAACATACCAACTTATCTTTTCTTCAGCAGTGCTAACCACTGAGCCACTGTGCTGCCCTTTTAAAAGGGTGCTTGATTTTCAGTGTGCTATGCCAGTGACACAGCAATACATCACAGAATGGAAAAGAGAGATTGATTCGTGAAAAACACAAACACCAGAGAAGTGGTACTGAGTAAATTATTGGAACGATGGGCTATCAAATACCTGGATCTTGACGAACTTTATCCTAGAGTCTTAGTAGAAGTTGGTAGTGAAATAGTTGATGCAAGTCTCTTGATTCAGGGACCATCCTACTGAATTGAAAGGGAACATAGCAAATGTAACTCCTTTATTCAAAAAGGGATGGACACCAAGAGCAGAACATTACAGGCCAGTTAGCTTAACATCAGTCATAGAGGACATGTTAAAAGCTAATATTAAATAAGTAATAGCATGGTAATTAAACAAGTATGAGCAGAGTCAACATGATTTTGTAAAAGGGAAACCATGTCTAGCCAATCTTTTGCAGTTCTTTGAAGAGTTAACATGTACAGTAGATCAAGCAGAATCAGTGAATGTATTGTACATAGATTTCCAGAAGGCATTTGATAAGGTCTTGCATTAAAGTTCATTATGAATAAAAGAAACTCATGGTATTGGGAGTAGCACATTGGCTTGCATAGAAGATTCACTGACTAACAGGAAGCAGCAAACAGGTGTGAATAGTCTTGTCTCAGGTTTGCAAGGATTAATGAGTGGTGTGCATCATGGATCATTGCTAGGAGCTCAACTGTTTGACAATTTTTATAAGGAAGGTACAGTTGCTAACTTTGTTGAGAAGTCAAAGATGAGTAGGAAAGTTTGTTGTGAAGAAAACACAAGAAGGTTACAAAACAATATTTGTGTTAAGTGGATGGGCAAAGATGAGGCAAATGGGGTATAATGTGGGAAAATGTGACATTATCCACTTTGGCAAGAAGAATAAAAAAGAAGCATATTATCTAAATGGTGAGAGATTGCAGAGGTCTGAGATTTAGAGAAATCTGTGTGTCCTTGTAATGAAAATTGTGGAATGCTAGTACACAGTAAGCAATTAAGAAAGCTAATAGAGAGTTATCATTTATCTTGAGGAGAATTGAAAGCACAAGTGGAGAGTTTATTCTTCAGTTATACAGGGCTCTGATGGGATCTGATCTTAGATATTGTGTATGGTATTAGTCACCTTATTTAAGGAAGAATGCAAAAGCCTTGCAGGCAATTTAAAGAAGGTTTACTAGACTAATACCTAGGACGAGTGGGTTGACTTTGAAGAAACATTGGACAAGCTAGGCCTGTAACCACTGAAGTTCAAAAGAGCAAGAGGTGACTTAACTGAAATATATTAAAACCCTGATAGGTCAAGACATGGTAGATGTGGAGAGGATGTTCCCTGCTATGGGAGAGTCCAGAACTGCATATCATCACTTAAAATTTAGGATTGCCCATTTAAAATTAGGCAAATATTTCCTTGAAGGCTCAAAAGTTTTTGACAATAAGACCATAAGGAATACAGGTTGTTTGGCCCCTCAGTCGTGCTGTACTATTTAATAGGATCATGGATTATCCAACATTCCTCATGTCCACATTCATATGTTTCTCAATAACCTTCATTCCCCTACTAATCAAGGATCTATCTGCCTCAGCCTTAAATATACACAAGGACTCTCCTACCACAGGTGTCTGTGGCAACAAGTTCCAAAGACTCTCAATGCTCATAGAATGGAAACAGGCCCTTCAGCCCAACAAGTCCACACCAACCCTCAGAGCATCCCACCCAGACCATCCCCCTATAACCCAGCTAATCTACACATCACTGAACACAATGGGCAATTTAGCATAGCCAATCCACCTAGCCTGCACATCTTTGGACTGTGGGAGGAAACCGGAACAAACCCATGCAGACATGGGGAGAATGTGCAAACTCCACACAGACAGTCGCCTGAGGGTGGAATCGAACCCAGGTTCTTAGCACTGTGAGGCAGCAGTGCTAACCACTGAGCCACCATCCTCTGAGAGAAGAAATTCCTCCTCATCTCAGTCTTAAACTGGGGCCTCTTTACTCAGAGACTGTGGTCTCTGGACCTAGACTCTCCCAAAGGAAAACATCCTCTTAGCGTTTGACCTGTCGAGCCCCTTAAGAATCCTATATCTTTCAATGAGATCACCTCTCCTGCATCTAAACTCCAGTAGGTAGAGTTTCAACCTGTTTAACCTTTCTCATAAGACAATGTTTCCATACTAGGAATCATCCAAATGAATCTTTTTTGAACTGCCTCCAATGAAATAATATCTTTCCTTAAATAAGGGGACCAAAACTGCTAACAATACTCCAGATGTGGTCTCACCAGCACCTTGTATAGTTGGAGTAAGACTTCCTACTCTTATACTCCAACATCCTTGAAATAAGGCCAACATTCCTTTAGCCTTCCTGATTACCTGCTGTACCTGTGTGTAAGTGTTCTGTGTTTTGTGCACAAGTACACCCCAATTCCCTTTGTGTTGAAGCATCTGCAGGTTTTCTCCATTTAAGTAATACACTATTCTTTTGTTCTCCCTTCCAAAATGAACAATGTCATACTTTCCCACGTTGTACATCATTTGCCAATTTTTTGCACACTTACTTAATCTAATTTATCTCTGTAAAATGGTTTGTATCCCTCTCGCAAATTGTCTTTCCACCTATTTTGGTGTTGTCTGCAAATTTGGTCGACAGTGCATTCACTTCCTTCCTCCAAATCATTAATATATATTAGGAACGGTTGTGGTCCCGGCACTGATCCCCACTCGTTACAGGTTGCCAACCTGAAAATTAACCCCTTATCCCCGTTCACTGTCTCCTGCCCAATAGCCAATTCTTGATCCACACCAATATGCTACTTCCAACACCATGGGTCGTATCTAATCAATAACGCCTTGTGAGGTATCTTGTCAAATGCATTTTGGAAGCCCAAATACAACGCATCTACTGGTTCCCCTCTACCTTACTCTGGTTAAACTTATTTGAGAAACTCTAATAAATTAGTCAGACACGATCTCCATTTCATGAAGTCAAGCTGACTGCTTGATCAGATTATGATTTTTCAAATGTGCTGCTATTACTTCCTTAATAATTGACTCCAATAGTTTTCCAACAATAGATGTTAGGTGAATCAGCCTATACTTACTTGCTTTATGCCTCCCTCCCTTTTTGAATAGGGGTGTACAATTGGCAGTTTTACAATTCTCTGCTACTTCTCTAGAATCACAGAAATTTTGGAAAATTACAAACAATGCATCCATTATCTCTGTCGCTAATTCTTTTAGGATTCTTGCATCAGGACCAGGGAACTTATCTGCCTTTAGCTCCATAAGTCTGTCTAATTCTCTAGTGATGGTGATAGTATTTAATTTCTCCCGTGTCTTCTTTAGTATTAATGTGATATTTGAAGTACCTTCATCATAACGAGTAATGCAAAATATCTGTTCAACTCCTCTGCCATTTCCTTGCTCCTTTAACTATATACTAACCCAATAACTATCTCCCCAGATTCATTTTCTAAGGGGACTATGTTCACTTTGACCTCTTCTTCCTTTTTATATATTTAAAAAAAACTCTGTCAGTTTTTTATATTCCTTGCTAATTTGCCCTTGTAGTTTACTTCCTCTCTCTTTATTATCTTTTTAGTCTTCCTTTTCGGATTTTATCCCAGTATTTGACATTACCACTGACTTTTGCCTCTATATATGCTTTTTCCTTTCAACATTATACTGTCCTTAACTTCCCTGGTTCTCCATGGATGGTTTATCTCTCTCTCTCTTAGAATCTTTCCTCCTTACTGGGATATATGTTTGCTGACAGTCATGAACTACTCCTTAAGTGTCTGCTGCTGTTTGCCTACTCTCTTTCCTGCTAATATGTCTGCCCAATCCACTTTAGCCAACTCTACCCTCATTTCATACAGTTCCCTTTATTTAGATTAAATTAACCTTTCTCATTGCCTGTTACCAGATTTAGGACAGCCTGTGCACTTGTTGGTTCTGTGATTTATTGCTTTAGAAAACAAACCCTAACATGAATTTGTTGTCATAGCTACCTTTTCCAACTTTGGAACTCTTATCCTGAGGAGGTTGTGGAAGCAGAGTCTTTGAATATTTTTAAGGCAAGGATTGATAGCTCTTGTTAAGTAAGGGTTTGAACCATTAACAGGGCTAGATGGGAATGAGGATTTGAGGTTATAA
Organism: Rhincodon typus; assembly: GCF_021869965.1. Lineage (NCBI taxonomy): Eukaryota > Metazoa > Chordata > Chondrichthyes > Orectolobiformes > Rhincodontidae > Rhincodon > Rhincodon typus. Next base: position 22,028,618 of record NC_063338.1, read on the forward strand.
TCAGATTAGCCATGATTACATTGAATGGTGGATCAGACTCTAGGGGCTAAATAGCTTATTCCTACTCCTGATTTATATGTTTGTACATTCTTCTCTTAACATTTTGTCATTTGATCTGCAATCAGATCTATAGAGTAAAGCAACAAAGCAAACTTTTTCTTTTCTGGGATTCTTCTGTAATTCTGAAGCAATTCTATATCACACAAATTATTCCTTTCATGCAGTTCAGTTCAATTCCCTATCTGAAGGATTTGTTATTTTAGATTTACTTAAAGGTGGATTATCTTTCTTCAATGTCATTGTATTTCATGTCTGTAGTTTAGGTGATGAAAGTGAAAACTGTTGCAGGATTTTTTTTAACTCTTTATAAATGTAAACAGATTTTAATGTTCAATGTTTTAATTTTTTTAAAGTAGTTTAATTGTATTCTCTGCTCAGTATTCAGCAAATCTTAAAAAATCTCAAATATTGTAATTATTTGCCTTAATCCTGGACAACAAAAATCGATTGTTGATAAAGTTTTATTATTAAAAACTTCGTTGTCTTTATGAACTTTATTAAGTTCTTTTTTTCTTGCTTTGCTTTGCAAAGATTTTCATTAATTTCTATCAATTGAAATTGAAAAACTTCTAGATGCTTCAGAATTATCATCCTATTATTGCAGTGAAAACATTCTCAGGTGTTTAATATCATTGAAATACTTTAAATGAAAGAAGAAGAAAACTGCATTTTAAGTTTTGCACAAAATGGAAGAAGACATTTTTTGTACCATTTTCTTCTTTGTGATTTTCATGCTATTTTTAGCACTTCAGATGAATTGCATACTAACTGTTTCCTCTGAGTTTTTTTTTAAAAGAAGCATGGTCTCATGTCAAAGAGCAATAATTTCAGTTGAACAATAAAAATCAATCTTAAGCTAGTTTTAATAAGCTCTTCTTCTGCCTTCAATTTTGCAGTGCTGCTAATTTCTCAATTTTCTTAACACATGTCCTTTTCACAGAAATATTTTGCTTGCAGCTTTTCCTGATTTTGTTTTTTTTACAACTATTACAAAATTGCTCATTTCCTTAATATAGCTTTTTAAAGTCTTTTAGCTTTTCAGTCTAAAATTTTCCTCTTCATTACCAATATTTTCACACTTCCACTGAGGGACTTAACTCTCATTCGATTTTCGATATCGACCGCTGTATTTTCTGATTACAATTCAGATTCTTCTGCTTTGGGGAGACTTAACTTGGTGTTGATCAGCTTTTTCATGATATTTCACTGTTTCTAGCTGTTTTAAGCTTTTATATGTAGGCGTAGAGCTATGAAAGCACCTGCAGTCTTTACCACTGGCTGCCACTTGCATAGAAACTAAGAGGTTGTGTGTGTCATAGAGTGATAGAGTCATACAGCATGGAAGCTGACCCTTCAGTCCAACCAGTCCACACCGAACATGTTTCCAAACTAAACCAGTCCCACCTGCCTGTGTTTGGCCTATATCCCTCCAGACTTTCCTATTCATGAACTTATCCAAGTGCCTTTTAAACATAACTATATCTGCATCTGCCACTTTCTCTGGTAGTACATTTCACATACGAACCACTCTGTGTAAATAAGTTGCCCCATGCCCTTTTTAAATCTTTTTCATCTCACCTTAAAAATATACCTCCTAGTTTTGTACTCCCCAACCCTAGGGAAAAGACCCTTGTCACTCACCTTATCTATACCCCTCATGATTTTGTAAACCTCAATAAGGTCACCCCTCAACCTCCTATGTTCCAATGAAAAAAAGTCCCAGTCTTTCCATGCTATTTTTTAATATCTCAGTAGTTAAGGACACATTCTCAGTTTTCTGACTGGAGTTGACCCCTGTTTCTTCAAACTCAATGCCTTTCATAGAACTGAATAATTTTTTAGACTGGCATGGTTTGGTCAAAATCCATAACTGATGTTCACTATATTGTAAAGGTACAGCTAAACAAACTCTTCAGATCCCACCACCAGTGCCGTATTTTAAAGTTGTGTGCCAGCACTGCTGGCACAGTCTAACTGTTGGTGTCTGCTGCCATCAGTTGTGATATACTGGATCGATTTGCTGTCACCAATCCTTGCTGGTATTGATCAACCAACTGATACCACCAGGGGCAGGATGCCTTTAATAGATAGTTACATTACATCTAATGCAATATAATCCTCTTTTGTGAGGCAACCAGGCCCAAGGATACAGCAATAGGTACATGAGGAACTGAAGAAATCTCTGCAACTCTTTTTGGATCCCCACAGGACCATGACCTTTATATCCTGATGAGTAGAGTGACGTTAGTTAACCCTTTCAGGTACTTGCTGTTAAATTCATACTGCCCCTGCCTCCTGCATACTGCCAAAGCATATCACCTCGCAGTCCGCTGCATTAGATTAAATCTGCCAGGGGTCTGCTCATTATTATTCTGCTTATAGTTTGTTTCGGTCAGTTGGCAACATCTTCACCGGCTGCCACGCCTCCTAGTTTTGTATCATTGGGAAATTTTGAAATTTGTCTTTCTATTCCAAAATCCGACTCATCTATAGATTTATTTAAAACAAAAACAGCAGTATACTTCTGACCCTTGGAGAATACCACTCTTTCCCATTCTCTAATCTGAAAAATAACAATTTATCATAGTTCACTGTTTTCAGTCTTTAAGCCAATATTTAGACCAAGTTGGCAGTGATCCCTCTTATCCTATCAGTCTTATTTTTTTAACTAGCCTTTTATATGGTATTTTGTCAATTGCTTCCTTAAGAACCACATGGGCAACATCCACTGCCTTATTGATCTTTGTTACTTCGATTAGTTTTTACCAATTTGTTAAATGCCCCTAATTAACACAAACCCCCAAGTGTTTGTTCATTTTCTCCTCCAATTATTTTTCTAAAACCTTATGCACTACTGATGTTAAACTGAGAAGCCTGTTAACTGCAATGAAAAAGGTGTCAATGAAGTAAAACAGAGTATATTAACCCCTTTGAGTGCCGATTGCCTGTAGGAACTTGCATGTTTGTTACCTGTGAAAAATGACAGTCCTTACTCCTGTGAACAAAGATGTTACATCTGCCGCTTTACAATCCTGTGACACCTCTGTAGTTCCTAAGACAGCGCCACAATCATCATGGCCGTACAGAAGACCTCTGCAGGACACCCTCTGTGAGATGGTGAAGCAGGGCAGTGAATCAGAGGGCGGCTGAGCGCCATCGCAGCTGAATTCTGGGAAATGTCGCCACAGTCATTAAGACTGTCCAACAGCTCAGAGAGAACCTGATGTCAAGGTGTGGTTAAACCTGAAACACTGCATTGGTGTTTCCCACCCTCCCTCCTCCTCTGACCAAAAAAAAAGACTCTCTGAGTAGGATCAGAGATAGTAGGAACTGCAGATGCTGGAGAATCCAAGACAACAAGGTGCAGGGCTGGATGAACACAGCAGGCCAAGCAGCATCATAGGAGCAGAAAGGCTGACGTTTCGGGCCTAGACCCTTCATGAAGGGTCTAGGCTCTCTGAGTAGGATGACTGGCAAGGTAAAGGTGTACAAGGGAGCAGCCATTAAGAGAGTGGGCCAGTGTTAGATTGGAAGTGCTGAGGCCTTTGCTCGAGAGATTTTTGGCATGAGAAGGCTGAGCAGGGGTACAGGTAAAAGCAGGTTAAGGGCTTTTTCTTTAACTCTACTTTCTTTCTTGTCTAGACTGAAGGCAGTGGGGATGGCAGTTAAGGCAGTGGCATGTTCCTCTTCCAGGATATGGGCAATCAGGGAGACTTCTAGTTTCCCTGGTGGCTACACCTGTGAGAAGTGTACCCGGCTGGAGCTCCTAACAGACCGTGTTAAGGAGCTGGAGCTGGATGCACTCAGGATCATCCAGGGTGCAGAGAACGTCATTGATAAGAGATATAGTGAAGTGATTACTCCTAAGTTGTAGGCTGCAGGTAGCTGGGTGACTACTAGAAGAGGTAAAGGGGGAAGGCAGATAGTGCAGGGTTCCCCTGTGGCCTTTCCCCTCAATAACAGGTATACTGCTTTGGATTCTGTTGGGAGGCGGTATGACCTTCCAGGGGCTAGCAGCAGTAGTCAGGTCAGTGGCACTGTGACCGGCCCTGAGGCTCAGAGGGAAAGGTGGCAGTCAGACAGAGTGATACTGATAGGAGACTCAATTGTGAGGGGGACAGACAGGAGATTCTGTGGCCACAGAAGAATCACCAGGATGGTATGTTGCATCCCAGGTGCCAGAGTCAGAGAAGTCCCTGGGCGGTTGCAAAACATTCTGAACTGGGAAGGTGAACAACCAGAGGTCATTGTGCACATCGATACGAATAACATAGGTAGACAAAGGGATGAAGTCCTTTGAAATGAGGTAGGGAGTTAGGTAAGAAATTAAAAAGCAGGACCTCAAGGGTAATGATCTCCAGATTACTCCCAGTGCCACATGCCAGTGAGGATAGAGAGAGAAAGATAGGCTAGATGAATGCACGGCTGAGGAGCTGGTGTACGGGGCAGGGTTTTCAGTTCTTGGACCATTGGGATCTCTTCTGGGGTAGAGGTGACCTGTACAAGAGGGATGGGTTGCACTTGAACTGGAGGGGGTCCGATATCCTTGCAGGTGATTTGCTAGTGTTATGTGGAAGGGTTTAAACTAGCTTGGCAGGGGGGTTGACCTCCGAATAAGAAAAGGGCCATCGAGAATTCAGGGGAAAATACATTAGCCATTGAGAGCGAGTTTACTATTCAGGATAGCCAGGGGCACATAAAGGGAGGGAAAAGACTTCTGGTTTAAACTGCATTTATTTCAATGCACGAGGCCTGACTGGTAAGGCAGATAAGCTCAGAGAATGGATTGGCTCTGGGGACTGGGATATTGTAGCCATAACAGAAACATGGCTGAGAGAAGGGCAGGACTGGCAGCTCAGTGTTCCAGGATACAGGCATGACAGCGTACAAGTAAACGAGGAGGGGGAGTTGCCCTTTTGATAGGGGAGGACATAACAACAGTGTTTAGAGAGGATATTCTTAAGGGTTCATCAAATGAGGCCATATGGTTAGAACTTAGAAAGAAGAAGGAAGTGGTCCCCCTGTTGGGACTGCATTATAGACCCCCAAATAGCCA
>NC_063338.1:22033743-22056158 GCF_021869965.1 Rhincodon typus
GAAGAAACTATAGGGCCCTTAGCAGAGATATTTGTGTCACCGACAGCCATGGGTGAGGTGCCAGAAGACTGTAAGGTGGATAATGTTGTGCCAATATTTAAAGAAAGGTTACAAGGAAAAGCCAGGGAAATATAGACTGATGAACCTGAAGTCAATGGTGGGTAGGTTATTGGAGGGGATTCTGAAAAACAGGATCTACATGCATTTGATGAGGGATAGTCAGCATTGCTTTGTGCGTGGGAAATCAAGTCTCACAAACTTGATTGAATTTTTTGAAGAAGTGACCAAGAAGATAGAAAAAGGCAGAGTGATAAATATTGCGTACATGGACTTTTAGCGAGGCCTTCAACAAGGTAGACTGTTTAGTAAGGTTAGATCACATGGGATCCAGGGAGAGCTAGCCAATTGGTTACAAAATTGGCTTGACGGTAGGATACAGAGGGTGGTGGTAGAGGGTTATTGTTTAGACTGGAGGCCTGTGACCAGACGTGTGCCGCAAGGATCAGTGCTGGACCCAATGTTGTTCATCATTTACATAAATGATTTCAATGAAAATATAGGAGGCATAGTTAGTAAGTTTGTGAATGACACCAAAACTGGTTGAATAGTGGACACTGAAAAAGGTTATCTAAGAGTACAGCAGGATCAACTGGGCCAGTAGCCTGAGAAATGGCAGCTGGTGTTTAATTTAGATTAATGCAATGTGTTGCATTTTGGTAAGGCAATCCAAGGCAGGGCTTACACATTAATGGTAGTGTCCTGGGGAGTGTGGTCAAACAGAGAAACCTAAGGGTGCAGGTAGAAAATTTCTTGAAAGTGGCATCACAGGTAGACAGGGTGGTAAGGAAGGCATTTAGCATGCTTGCCTTCATTGGTCAGAGCATTGAGTACAGGAGTTGGGGCTTCAAATTACAGCTGTACAAGACATTGGTAAGGCATTAACTGGAGTACTGCATACAATTCTGCTTGCCCTAGCATAGGAAGGATGTTATTAAAATGGAAAGAGTGCAAAAAAGATTTACAAGGATGTTACCAAGGCTGGAGGGTTTGAGTTATAAGGAGAGGTTGGATAGGCTGGAACATTTTTCCCTGGACAAAGGAACTGAGGGGTGACCTTATAAAGGTTTATAAAATCATGAGGGGCATAGATAAGGTGATTAGCCAAGGTCTTTTCCTTAGGGTAGGGAAGTCCAAAACTAGAGAACGTAGGTTTAAGGTGAAAGGATTTGAAAGGGACCTGGGGTGCAATTTGTTTATATTGTCATTCGTGTATGGAATAAACTGCCGCGGAAGTGATAGATGTGGGCGCAGTTACAACATTTAAAAGACATTTGGACAGATACACGAATAAGAAAGGTTTAGAGGAATATGGGCCAAACACAAGCAAAATGTGACTAGTTCAGTTTAGGAAACCCGGTTGGATAGACGAGTTGGGCTGGATGGTCTGTTTCCATGCCGTATAACTGCATGACTCTATGATTCTACATGTGTCCTCTGGTTCTTCACCCTTCTGCCAATGGGAGCAGTTTCTCTTTACATTTTCTGTGTAGATCCCTCATAATTTTGAGCAACCCAATGAATTTTCCTCTTAACCTTCTCATTTCCAAGGTGAATAATGCCAGTCTTTCCAATTAATCATTGTGAATGCTTAATCTAGGGTGAATCTCAACACTACAACTGTGGCAGTGCTGCACTGTTGAAAGTGACCATCCCTCAAAATACTTAATTGATGGTAAAACATTTAGAATATCTTGAGTTTTTAATAGTTACCATATATATATGGCAAGCTACTTAAAAGTATTTCATACAGACTTAACTTCAACCTTTTTTGTATTTATAACCTTACCTATTTTTGACTATCCCTAAAGGCTATCCTGTCATGCCAAACATTACATTAATATGCTGTGTATGAAATTTGATATTCAATGTGGTTATATACTACATTCAGGTGTCAGAATGTCTGAACTGCAACCTTGATTATTTCCCCTCATGTTCTCATAGATTTTGTGTTTTTTTCTAATAGCACTTGTTTTATAAGGTAATGGTTCTGAAAAGGGTAACAATGGAGATTGTATTAGGCTCCACCCATTCAGAAGATGTCTTGCAGAAGGAATCAAAGCAATCAAGCATGTTGGTCCCATGGAGCTGGATGTATCTGCAAGTCTATGTTAACTTGCATCTGTTGCAATCGTGCAATAAACTAGATTTTGGTTTGCAAGGTAAGAGCATCTTCTGTCTGAGGCTCAATAGTGGTTTATCCTGCATCACTGCTAATTAGATAGGCCCTTAGGTTCAGCATAGTCTTATGGTGCAGTAGTGGTGCGCCTACTTCTGGGCAAAAATGTCCAGTTTTAAGTCTGATCTGCCTCAGCGGCATGTACAACATGTCTGAATGGGTTGTTTAAAAACAGAAAGGAAGATTAGTGGCAGCACTGTACCCCCAACTGTAGTTATGCGGTACCATAACATACAACAGCATTTTCTAGGCCAATTAACATGGTAGTGTATTGTACATTGACTGTTTGTAAGGGCAATGAAACATCTCAAGTGATATTAGGCTGAGGAGCATTTGATTTCTGAAGAAGGGTCTCGAACCGAAACGTCAGCTTTCCTGCTCCTCTGATGCTGCTTGGCCTGCTGTGTTCATCCAGCTCTACACCGTGTTATCTCTGATATTAGGCTGACATGAGTTCTGAAATCCACTTCCTTCAGAGTATACTGACAAATGTTATTATTGTCTATTCATAATGGCTTAAAATAAAGAGAGAGAAAGTAGATTATTAATTAAAGATCGAACAGAAAATATCAGCTATAAAGAAGAAACTTGAGAAAAAAAAATCAATGACCAGCACAAATTGTCCCTGACTATTAATATGACGTGGATATTATTTGCATATATGATTTTGAGATGGTCCACGTCAGCAAGTTCAAACTGTTGCCCAGAATACAATTTTTCACAGCAAAGTAAATGTTAAATATGAACTTAGTTTGCATCAGCCTGCTACATGCTTCTTAAGTGTTCAGTGATATAATATTCAAAGCTAGATTGCAAGGACTCATTAACTGCACTTATCAACATTTCCATCCTCTGGGCATAGTTTGAGCACCAGAACAAAGCTGTAAGAAAACAGACCCATTCTGAAGAATTTACAGTGCACAACTTCATTTCCTGTCGTAAAAACAAACTGGACAATATGGAGCTGTTTCTGAGTTTGTTGGCTCGAGCGCCTTTTATTTTGTTACTGTAATTTTATGTCTCGCTGGCTGAATTTCATTGTTGCATTACTTGGCTTCAATGGCAAAGCCTTGATATTTCCTCCTTTGCTTTTTCCTTACTATTCCTTGATTTTTTTGGCTTTGAGATAGCACTTTGCATTGTGGTGAGGTTAAGGGTTCTGACTAAGTTATGTAATTGAAATGAGTAGGAACAATTTATGAGTGACCAGTGCAGATGCAGAGATTGGGGAGGCATTTTAGCTACATCTAACCTAACCCGGGAGCACTTTGATGTTTCTTCCTATGCATTTCACAAGATAAATTGATGCCGTCTCCTGCACATTGACCAGTGCAGAACATCTGGCTGAACCAGCGATGGCTTTCTCCAGAAGAATTAAACTGCCCTGCTACTGTCCCCCTCAGAAACTATCTACTACATGAGGCAGTCTTTGTTATATATATATAGCAGTCAAGTGATGTCCTGTTTGTCAGGGCAAACTCCTAAATGCATTTTCCCCTTATGGAAGAAACAAACAACAATTGGAAAAAGTGAACAGTACAGTTTGCACAAGTGGAAGGTAACCAGTGAGTTTTCTATGATCTTCATAACAGTTCAAGTGCACCTTTTAAAAAAAAACAGATTTGCACTCCATTTTTGTTCAAGTGGACAACAGAAACTTAATCAAAATGCCAGTTGCCCATAAAAAATCATACACGCTGCTTCAGTGCAGCTGTTCATGTTGTCAATTTTCTTCAGGAGAGATCAAAATTGTCATCAGGACGTAGCTGCTGACCAAATTTGGAAAGCTGCAAAGATAAACAGATTGACCTCAACAACTTGACCTCTGCTCCTGATTCTGCCACTTTGTGAAAGAGAACCATACCATTTAAACTGTGCAATTTGGCTGCAAAGTGCCAGGGTATATCTCCTGAAGTAGGACACCCAACTCTCCTTCAAAGTACTTTCTACCAGTCTCCAAAGCACCATTAACAGCATATAGTCCTACCAATATACTGCCTCTTTCAACTCAACAGCATAGATGACACCCATTGGCTGGTTCATTTCTTAGGCCAATGTTCTGAACAATCGGTGTGGTTTTAAATTTAAACAAGGTCTGGCTGTTAACTGTCAATTAGCATTAATACATATATTCTCCATGGCAACAGCTCTTTCAATCAGCATCTACTTAACAGTGAATCAACTAAATGCAATATAAATGTTGGTTTTCTTCCCTTGAATTACTATTCCCTGTGTCACATCCTGATGAGTGCAGGATGAAAAGCTTTGGCGAAAATATGTCCTTTTTTCAGAAATACCAATTTGATACTAAAAAACAACCATCATAACTTAGTATCAATCTCTTGCCTTCTTTCCCCGTAAATTGTTTCTATTCAGAAGATCATCAAATGAGACATTGTGCTTCATACATAGAGGTATTGAGTACAAAAGAACGGGATGCTATTCTGAACTTGTAGAAAGCTCTGGTCAGGCTATAGCTAGAAGATTGTGCTCAGCTCAGGTTGCTACACTTGAGGAACAGTGTGAGAGTCCCTGAGAGGGTGCTGGGAAAATTTATTAGAATGGTTCTAGGGTTGAGGGGTCCAGGCTACAACTTTTGATTGGATAAACTGGTAGTATTTGCCCTGGAAAAATAGAGTTCAAGAGTGAATATGAAAGAAGTGTTCAAAATTATGATGGGTTTTGATATCGTGGACAAAGACGGTACAAGGATTAAGGGGCACAGATCGAAATTTGGAGCAAAGGTTGCCGGGGATTGTGAAGAAGATCACTTTTATGACAGTGGTGGAAGCAAATATGATGAATGAATTCAAAAGGATCAGTATTTGAAAGAAAGACATTTGCTGGGTTATAGGGATAGAATGGTTGAATAGGATTTATTGGTTTGCAGTATACAGAGAAAAGGCTGAATGGCTTCCTTTTCTGTTGAAATAATTCTCTAACATGCCGAGTAAGAGATATTGGTTTCAGTTTGTAAGATATGCTTATGGAAATGGTTGCCAAGGTTTTTATAGCTTAAATGGGGGAAAATGTCTTTGAATATAGTCTGAACTCTAGTAGGGCAATTAAGATAAATTAAAATATCTTTTCCTTCCCAGTGATGTGCACTCCATGAATGAATAAAGAAAAAAAAAGTAAAAAGGTAATTGTGGCCTGAAGTTCAAATTGATGTCCTGAAGAGAAAGCTTCAGCTTGCCAGGAGAAACATACAAACATAGAAAATAGGTGCAGGAATAGGCCATTCAGCCCTTTGAGCCTGCAGCTCATTCAATGTGATCACGGCAGATCATGCAATCTCAGTATCCCATTCCTGCTTTCTCTCCATACCCCTTGATCCCTTTCGCCACAAGGGCCACATTGAATATATATAATGAACTGGCTCCAATAGCTTCCTGTGGGAGAGAATTCCATAGGTTCACAAACTCTCATCCACATCTCAGTCCTGAATGGCTTATTCTCAGACTGTGACCCCTAGTTCTGGACTTGCCCAACATCAGGAGCATTCTTCCTGCATCTAGCCTGTCCAGTCCCATCAGGATTTTATATGTTTGTCTCCCAGCCCCCGCCCCTACCCCACCTCCCCCCAACTGCACACCCCCTCCCTCAATATTCTTCTAAATTGCAGTGAGTACAAGTCACGCCCTGAGAGATTTTTCCCAACCTCCTAAATTTAAAGGATAATAAAGAATAGCTAAACTCAACTGAGTCAGACCAGAGTGTTGTCTATGTGTGTTTCCACCTTCCATCATTTCCTATGAGTCACATCATTGGACATTTTCACATTGGAAGCTTCTAGTTCATCTGGCACTAGTGCAGTGTTTTTTTGAATTATTTACCAATAACAATCTTGTCCAAAATCCATCAGCTACTGGTGTGGAGTAACTAATTTTTTTAACATTGGGAAACTGTGAAGTTAAAATCTATACATGTTTTAAATCCAAATCTTGCTGTGAAAACATTAGAGGGAATATTTTCAGTCAGCTGGATTGCGTCAGGGAGGGCGACAGTGGGGCCTACTTTGACCGAGGCTGAGAACTCCGTTTTTTTAAAAAAATAATCCTTTATAATGATAGAAAACCTATGCAATTACTGGTACAATTATATTGCTGCCTATTTTTGTTCTTGTTTTGACCTTGCAACTTCCGTAAGTGGTTCAGCACGAAAAGAAAATACAGTGGATTCATCACATTGTTCATAAGATATGACTTTCCAGCTTTTGGAGCACGACAATTTTCCATCACACTGTGCTGGGAAATGCCAATAACTGCATGGAACAAAACTGATTGATTGCTCCTATCTGGACATGAGGCAAAAACACTCCTGCTTTGGAAGCGAAGCAAGCTCAAGCAAAATTTTACTGACTGGTAATATCAAAATACTCGGCGGATTTTTGATCTCAGCGACTGCGTCAAAATGGTGTGAGTAAATTGATCAAATTCAAAGTATCTGTGCCCTCTCTCTCTGTAATGAATTAATGCATCAGAGGAATGGGGGAATGGACGTTACTATTATCCAGATCACTTTCCAATGCATGGCCATGTGAAATGAAAGGCTTCTCAAGTAGACCTGGAGTGCAGAGTTGCATGGAATTGGCAGAATTTGATTCAAGCCTCTGGGGGTGTGGGGGAGGTGGGCTGGGAGGAGGGTATATGTCATAGAATCTGCAGGGAAGTGTAAGTAGAGTGCCTGTCACCTCCCAGACTCATCCCTAATTCAGTCAAGGGTAAGAATGATCATAGATGACCTTTCTGTCTGGCGACCAATTGCAGCCCTTAAGTGGCTAACTAATGGTAATCAATAAAGGGGAAAATAGTGGCATAGTTGACGGTGTTACTGGATTAGCATGCCAGGGGCCCAGGCTAACATTCTGATACAGCAATCCTTGGAATTTAAATCAATAATTCTTTAATGTAAAGCTCGTCTCTGCAATGGACTCCATGACAACTGTTGTTAAAAAATAAACAACTAATTAGCTAACATTCTTTGGAAAGGAAGTCTACCAGCCCTTCCAAGTCTGGCCTACGTGCGATTCCAGACACACAGCATGTGATTTACTCTTAACTACCCTCCGGATAACAAGATAGCTAACTGGGATTGCCAGTGACACCCACATCCTATGAAATAATAAAATGAGCACTTAAGAGATTCAGGCTGCCACAACTGTCTTTCTGCCAATGAGGGGAGACACTTCTTACGCAACAACAACAACAAGAACAACAGAAGTTGCTGAAAGCTCAGCTGGTCTGGCAGCATCCGTGAAGAAAAAAAATCAGAGTTCACATTTCAGGTCCGGTGACCCTTCCTCAGAACTGATGGTAGCTGGGAAAACATCAGTTTATATGCGGGGGATGTGGTAGGGATTAAACAATAGGATAGAGAGAAGGAAGGGTCACTAGACCCGAAACATTAACTCTGTTTTCTCCTCCACAGATGTTGCCAGACTTGCTGAGCTTTTCCAGCAACTTTGTTTTTGTTGTTGTTGTTGTTGAGAGAGAAGAGCAGTTGGATAGACAAGGGAGTTGCTTACGATCAGGCTGGGAGGGTGAATAATTGTTAATGGAGATTGTTAGTGACTAACAATAGGTAGTGTGTAATGGCAAGCTATGTGGTAACAAGGCCTGGTGTGTGGGGTAGGGGGCTAGGTCATGGGAGAGTTTAGGCCCTAAAATTATTGAACTCGATATTGAGTCCAGAGGGCTGCAGGGTCCCCAAGCAGAAAATGAGGTGTTGTTCTTCCAGCTTGCATTGAGCTTCGCTGGAACAATGCAGCAAGCCAGAGACAGAGATGTTGGGCAGGGAGCAAGGTGGTGCGTTAAAGTGGCAGACAACAGGTAGTTCAGGGTCTTTTTTGTGAGCAGAACATAGATGTTTTGTGAAGCGGTCACCCATAATCATGACATAATCATTGCTCCACCATTAACCCCTAACATCGGCAAGGGCAATGCTTGTAAAGATACTCTCAACAAAGATCCACACCACCCCCTACCCCCCACCCCCCCCCCCCCCCCCCCCCCCCCCCCAATCCTCCACCCTTTCCAGAGCCTGCCCCAAAACCTACCCACAATCTTGGAGCTCCTAATCCTATACAGCTGCAGTTTTAGCAGTGGCCACTGTTAAAGATGATGCTGCTGAGATTTAACAGCTGCCGGCCCCCTCAATGAAGGTAGGACCTCTGTACCTTAGGGGTGGAAGCCCTGATCTTGCACCTGTGTCAGACCTTCCAAAAATGGCCACAGTAGAGTTGCCACTAGTTTTTCTGTAGAACTATTCTTTAGGCTCAGCTTCCATCATTAGCAGTTTTGCCAATGAGAGCTGGCATCCTCAGACAAAGTGGTGCTAACGAAGGGATATCAGGAAGGGCAGGTACTTTTGGCTTCTTGCTTGTTACCAGCATGTCCCTATCTGCAGCAAAGTCTGAGATTATTTTGGCCTGGCAGCCGCAGGGCAGGTATCTAAATGCTAGGAGGAGGTGAAGTCAAATGTGAGTAAAACTTCAAAAGTTGCCGGGCTCAAACATATCTCCCTCAACCTGGAGGATTAATAGGTGAGCAGGAAATGCTGCACACATAATAACAATATACAAAAGGTTGATAATCTCAGAAATTAACCCAGCATTCTGGCTTGAACAGCCAATACGTGAGCTTTCTCAGCTAACTGCAGCTCATCAGGTTAAATCAGGTGTCTGCACAACCGGGATAACTTCAGTGAAACAGCCTGTCCATGGGTTGAATTATTCTTGAGGCTCTTCATGCTTTTGGAATCTTTGTGTACCCCTGTGAGGCTTCAGGAACTTTAATGTAGTCGTAACTGGTCTGGGAGAAGAAGACTCCAGAGACATGAGTTCGATCAGACAAGAGAATTTCCAATCAATTAATTGAATAAGTCTGGAATTGAAAGCTGGCTTCAATAATAAAATACAATACAATCGCAGTAACTGTAACAACTATTGGATTATTATGAAAACACATTTGGTTCACTGAAATCCTTAAGGGAAGGAAATTTGCTGTCTTTCACAGTCTGGCCTATAGGTGACTCCAGAATAACAGCAATGTGATTGGCCCTTAACTGTCCTCTGAAATGACCTAGTAAGCCACTAACTTGTATGAAACCACTACAGAAAAGTCTGATAAGAATAAATTTCGATGGCACGAAAATGAGCATTGGATAAAAGAAATGCACACCCTGCCTGGTCAGCCCCGCAATGTCCATCACACTGACATGTAAGAACTTTTGTTCTTTCCCGCAGACTACCCAGTTTCACACAGTTAGCAACAGCTTTATATAATCATACTCAGAGAATTATCCCTGACAGCCAATGTCCTAGATTCCTCCATTCCATTCTTGGATATATCCTATTTGACCGGCAAGGCAGAATTTTCAGAGGTGACAGCTCAATGGTATGCATTTGAAAGGGAGGGGTTCTGGGGATCCTTAACATAAACCACTGAATCCCAGAACTCTCATGCTATCAGTTAAATATTTACAAGGAAACCTAGTTTCTGATAGTTGTCATTAAGCCTAACTAGTTAATGTTAATTTTAAAACATAAACAGATATTGCTAGAGAAACTCTAGCAGCAGAGACAAAGCAGAGTTAATGTTTTGTATGCAGTGACTGTTTTCACACCTGGACAGAATGTTAATTGTATCTTTCGATCATACAATAAACTACATCTTATTGTGTAAGACAAGCATCCACCACTAATAATTTGTCCAGCTCTTCAGAGCAGCATAGAAAAAGGATCAGTGGTAGCAAATTACCCAAGGCTAAGCTGCAAATGATTGGTATCCAGAGCCCAATATGACAGCTATAAACTGTTCAATACCCTTGGGAAGACTTAGCATTCAAGACTATTTAGACTCCTAGTCAAACTGTTACAGTACATGTGGAACACTGTCACCTACATGACAATATTGAACAGTTCCCAAGGATATCTTGTCCACAAGAAACAGGAAAAATCAAACATGGTCAATTGCCACAAGATGATAGAAAGCATTGACAGCGATATCAAGCAGCATTTATTCTGCGATGACTGACTCACTGTTGCTCAGTTTGCATTCTATTAGTTTTACCCAACTCCAAATCTTGTTAAATCATTGGTCCAGAAATAGACAAAACAGCTAAATTCCAGAGGTGAGGTGATGGTGACCCACCTTGACATTAAGACATCAATTAACATTGTGTGGAATCAATGACTACCCTAAAATGTTAAAGTCAGTTAAAATGAGGGGGAAGAAATTCTCCAGGTTTGAAGTCATTCTTAGCAGAAAGAAGATAGAAATGGCCATTGGAGACAGATCATCTTATTGCCAGGATATCTCTGCAGGAGTTCCTCAGGTTAGTGCCCCAGATCCAAACATCTCCAAGTGCCTCATCAATGACTTTCCCTCTACTATAAGACTTGAAGTGGCAATGTTTGCAGATGTTTGCACATTGTTCAGTAAAATTTGAAGTCCTGGATAATAAGGCAGTCTACGTCCATATCAAAGAAGAGCTACACAAACATTCAGCCTTGGACTGAAAAGTGGCAAGTAATACTGACACAGTAGACCAGTGCCAGGCAAAGACCATCAAAAGCAATGGAGAATCCAACACTACATACTCAATAGAATTAACATCACTGAATCCCCCCAGTATCAACATCCTGAACTGGACCAGCCATTAAGTACAATGGCTGGAAGAACAGGGCAGAGGTTAGGAATTCAGAAGCAAGTAATTCACTTCCTGTCTCCTGGAAGGCCATTTACGATCTACAAGGCACAAGTCAGAGGCAATAATCTCCATTTAGTTGAGGAGGTGCAGCTCCAATGACACTCAAGAAATTCAACAACATCTTGAACTTCAAGCCTATCTCATCAATAGTTCATTCACAACCTTAAGCATATAATCCCATCATCAATCACTCCACCATCACGGTGTCAACAGTGCATACTATCTTCAAGATGCACTTCAACAATTTGCTATGCCTCCTTCAAAAGCACCTCCAAACCAATGCTCCCTACCACCTGGAAAAAATAGATGATAGTAGACTTAATGTAAACACCACCACCCCGTAAGTTCCTTTTCAAGTCATATACATTCCGGAGTTAGAAATTTATCACTGTTCCTTACTGGCACTGGACCAAAACTGATTCAGACCGCAGGAGTTCCCTTTCTAACATGTACCTCCACCACACAGGCTGCACAAATTCAAGAAGGCAACAAATCAATTCTTAAGGGTAATGCAGGGTGGACAATAATGCTGGTCTTGCCAGCTAAACCAATGTCCCTGAGGAGAAAAAGTACTCCCTTTTAATACTATTGTTTTTACATTGATTCTGGTGGCACTGGCATCAGTTCTCAATCATTTTGGTCTAACCTAATGTGACATTAACAATTTCCATCTCCCTGTTGAAAGCGGTAATATAAAATATCATGAAATGGAGGGTGTTTGCACTTACCTTTTCTTGTGCATTTACTTCAGAAATAAAAAGCTGAACTTTGAATATTATTCATTTTGTTTGGATAGTGCAATTAGCTGAAAGGATTGCCCAATACAAACTGCTTCATTCTGATGAGTGGATTTTGGAGTCAGTCCAGAAAAAGCCACTGAAAGGTTTTCTGTAGTTTTACTGCTGTTCTCGTTGTCTATTCTCCTGGGGAAATAATTGCTTCAGATTCTTGCAAATACATTCACTGGGCCAAGAAACTGTCATGGAACAGAATACAAATTCTGTCACCCAATAATGTGAAGTTGCATTTGGTCCATTGCAATGTCCAAAATCAATCTCTTGGGGTCTAAATTTGGGGATGTGATGTAGAGTTAACAGAAACAACAATGACAAATGATACAAAATGGTATAATTTGGCTCTTAAAGCATTTAGCTGCTACTCTTGTCCAAGGCATCCAGGGTTTACAGGAGAAGTAATACACATTTGAATGTGATGACCTGATTAAAGGTTCTACACAGACTTCTAATGGCTGATATGAACTTACAAGTTGAAGTGACATTGTTAAAACTGATACCACCATAGGGAAATCCATTGTCAACTTGTGTAACTACACCCTGCAACCAGATGAAATCAAAGTTCTTGGCCGAGGGCTCAATTTCTACCGCACTACCAAAATGGTCTCACAGCAGACCCGGAGGAACTCATCAGGCGAATGAGAATCCAGGAATTGGTCCACCAACCCCAAGATGTCAGCAGCGAGCTCAATGAGACAACCAACGAACCGGAACAGTCAACTGAGAGATCTGCAGTGCAGCAACCAAAGAAGAAAAAGTCATATTGGACCTAGGCCGCTGCCCTAGGTTCGACATGTATGCTCAAGCCATCAGGAGATGTATTAACACCAGATTCATCAGCCGCAGTCACAAGATAACACAGAACATCAGCCAAGCACAATGCAATGCCATCCATGCTCTCAAGACCAGTTGCAACATTGTCATCAAACCAGAAAAGGAGGAGCCATTGTTACGCAGAATAGAACAGACTACTGCAAAGAAGGGTACCAGCAACCAAACAACTAGGAACACTAGAGACAACTACCTGCTGATCCGACCAAAGAACATACCGATCAACTCAACAGACTGATCAAGAACTTTGATCCAGGCCTTCAGAGTATCCTGTGTACTTGCATCCCACATAAGTCTCTCATAGGAGACTTCTAATGTCTCCAGAAGATACACAACGTCAACACACCTGGTTGTCCCATCATATCAGGCAATGGGACCCTGTGTGAGAACCTCTCTGGCCATGTCATGGACATCTTGAAACCCATTGTACAAGGAATCCCCAGCTTCTGTCACGACACCACAGACTTCTTATAGAAACTCAGCACCCACGGACCAGTCAAACCAGGAACCTTCCTTGTCACAATGGATATTTCGGCACTCTACATCAGCATCCCCCATGATGACAACGTCGCTGCAACAGCCTCAATACTCAATACCACCAACTGCCAATTTCCAGGCACCATCCGACAATTCATCCGCTTCATCCTCGACCACAACGTCTTCACCTTCAACAACCAGTTCTTCATCCAGACACACGGAATAGCCATGGGAACTAGATTTGCACCCCAATAGGCTAACATTTTCATGCACAAGTTTGAGCAAGACTTCTTTGCTGCACAGGGCTTCCAACCAATGCTATACCAGATACATCG
Organism: Rhincodon typus; assembly: GCF_021869965.1. Taxonomy (NCBI): domain Eukaryota; kingdom Metazoa; phylum Chordata; class Chondrichthyes; order Orectolobiformes; family Rhincodontidae; genus Rhincodon; species Rhincodon typus. The sequence continues at coordinate 22,047,129 of NC_063338.1, forward strand.
ACGACAATTTCTTACTTTGGACTCATGGCGAGGACTCACTGAAACAACTACATAGTGATATCAACAAGTTTCATCCCACCATCAGACTTACCATGGGCTACTCTTCAGAATCAGTCTCATTCTTGAACACATGCATCTCCATTGAGGATGGACATCTCAATAACCCACTCTACCATAACCCTACGTATAAACTCACGATGCTGCACATCCCTAGCTTCCACCCTAAACATGTTAAAAAAGCCATCCTCTACGGTTAAACTGTGCTCATACACAGGATCTGCTCAGATGAGGAGGAATGCGATGGACACCACACTGAAATTCATCCTCATGAGAACGGGATATGATGCTCAACTCATTGATTGCCAGTTCCGACGTGCCTCAGTGAAAAACCGCAATGACCTCCTCAAAAGACAGATACAGGTCATGACCATTAGAGTACCTTACATCGTCCAGTACTTCCCTGGAGCAAAGAAACTACACCATGTTCTTCACAGCCTTCAACATGTCATCGATGACGACGACTACTTTGCCAAGATCTTCTCTATGTCTCCACTTCTCGCCTTCAAACAACCAATAAACCTTAAACAGACCATCATTTGCAGCAAACTACTCAGCCTTCAGGACAACATTGACCACAAAACTTCACAACCCTGCCATGGCAACCTCTATAAGACATGCCAGATCATCGACATGGATACTACCATCACATGTGGGGACACCACCCACCACATACACGGCAGATACTCCTGTGACTGGGCCAGCGTTGTCTACCTCATACGCTGCAGGCAAGGATAGCCCGAGGCATGGTATATTGGCAAGACCAGGCAGACACTAAAACAACAGGTGAATGGACACCGCACAATAATGGCCAGACAGGAATGTTCCCTCCCAGCAGGGGAACACTTCAGCAGTCAAGAACATTCAGTCTCCAATCTTTGGGTAAGCGTCCTCCAAGGTGGCCTTCGAGATACACAACAATGAAGAATCACCGAGCAGAAGCTGATAGCCAAGTTCTGTACCCATGAAGACGGCCTCAACCGTGATCCTGGGTTCATGTCACGCCACATGTAACACCATGTGATACTGTTCTATATTTGTAAAATCTTCCTTACTATCCTGTTTTGATACCATCGCCTTGGTAACTTGTTATGATCTCTGTACCTTAATTAGTTTATATGGTTTTGGATTACTTGTTAATTTGGTTCGTCCCTCGGCATGCGACTCTTATACCTATCATGTTATTCCAGTCCCTTGGTTTGTCTCCAGCACCATTCTATTTTTGATTGTTTGTAATTATCTCTCTGCCTCAATTAATCAGACCATAGGACATCCCTTCACTCACTATTCAGCTGTTGACACTTTACTCACACTGTCTGACACTTTTGATCACCTGCAAAGACTTGTTATTCAGCCTGTCAACACTCCACTCACATTTGATCTCTCTGCCTGTAAATTCTGTGCCTGTGTGCTTCTCTTCATGCCTGATGAAGGATCTGTGCCCTGAAAGCTTGTGATTTCAAGTAAACCTTTTGAACTATAACCTGGAGTTGTGTGATTTCTGACCTTCTCCACCCCAGTCTAATACCGGCACCTCCACAAACATCATTGCTAACTGTTGGCAGGGTGTTTGTAAGGGATGTATACTGAAAGCTAACAGTTACCTTGCCTTAAGTGGTATTTGAGATAGAAACCAAAATAGTATGGAGTAGAAACTGACAGACGAAAAATGATCAAGGGAAGTTGTTTTGAGGCATAAACTATGCATTATTGATAAGCATGCAATCTTGTCTCACATGTTTCTATGTTTACTTCTTGCTACGATAAAAAAAGTCATTACATTTTCGTCATTGCCTTTATATAACTGGGATGTTGCAAAGGATAAACAGCATAAAAGCAGGCAATTTGAATCAACCAGTCCATGAAGATATTTATGCTTAACTTGTTACTTATCAGATAGATTTAATATTGTACATCCCTTCTCTATCATTTCTAGTCTTGTCTCAAATATATCTAGACCATTCACTTCAACCACTTCCAATCAGTTCTACGTTCACATGACTCTTTGAATAAATAAGTTTCTTTTGGATTTATTGGTGATTGTAATGATATTTCCGACAAGAGAAAATAACCTTTTCTACTTTCACACTAGAAAAATCATTCTATTTTAAAGACATTTACTATGTCAGCCTTCAACTTCCTTCTTCAAGATAGAAATGACCCAACTTTGATTTGTATACTCATGCATTTCTGGTAGCCTCCGTGTGAATCTTCTTTGCACCCTGTCTATAATCTTCATTATGTGACAAGTGCCCCTTCATCCTTCATATAATATGCACTCACTTTCATCAAATATATTTCATGAATTGAAGAGCACTTCTGAACATATTACTGAGAAATATGTAGATTGGACAGCAACAGGAACAGGGCAATGGATTCACCACTTCTGTGTTAGTATTTTATTACAGGCAAGTCTCCTCTCCTCCGCTCCACTAAATATCAGCATTAAAAGATACAGTGAAATAGTCGTGAGTCAAACTTGGATGAAACAAAATTCCAGTTCCACTGAAGTTGTCAATTCAAATTGACAGAATAGCAAACCCCAAAGATATTTGTTGGAATTCTGCACTGCTACTCTGGATTAGCCAAACTTGTCTAAAGTGAAGAGCATTAAACTGTTGTCCTTTCCTCCCAACATTGTGATCAAGCTGCAGCCAATGCTTCAAGGATGATTTTGAGCCTGAAAACCTACTAACAATGACTGCTGCTCTCTTAGGGTTATCTGTAAGAAGCAAGGATACAATTGAATTGTACCAGACGTGCACTTATTTGAGAACAGGGCTTCGGCAATTATCACGAATCTCAAGTTAACAAACATTTGGACCAGGTTGGCCTGGGATTTGACTTTTTGAGATTTTACTGTATCTATTGCTTTTTCCCTCATTTAGCTGCAGTTTCCTTTTGAAAACATTTAAGTTATATGCCTCATTCGCTTTTTGTTCCACATGCTAATGAATTTCTGAGTGAAGAATTTTCTCCTTATTTCCTATTGGATTAAAGAGGCACTATCTTGGATTCATGGCTCATAGTTTTGGACTCTTTCACAAATGGAAACATTCTCTCTACATCTACTTGTCCAACTTGCTCTAAAATGAAAATCTCCAATTGCTCAATTTTTTTTTCCAAGGCTGTAATCTGAGTTTTGGCATCATACTTGCAAAAATTTTTTTTTGATCTTTTCCAGTACTTCTATATCCTTCTCCTATGGAAACTAGAACAGTACGCAGTATTCCAAGTGTCCTATGGTGTTCAAAATCTTAAAGAACTTTAACGTAACTTCACCACTTTTGAATTGTATTCCTCTGGAAATAAATCCCACTGCATTATTACCATTTACATTGCTGTTTATTCATGTGTATCTTTAGATCCCTATACTCTTCAATCCCATTCACCTTCTTACATTGCAAGGTGTATCTGATATTTCTGTTTTACCAATGAGCATCAGCTCATGTAATCTATATTAGTTAATTTGCCATGTGTTTATCCAATCCACAAATTCTTTAATAGTTTATTGTTGCACTCTTCCTTACTGTTTGGTTTAACACCTACAGTTTGGTGTTATCTGCAAATTATTCCTGAGTCCAAATAATTAATGAAAATTATGAATAATATTAGTCCCAACACTCATCCTTGTAGTACACTGCTTTTTATTTTTAATTACCTCTTATCTGCAAATCTTATTTTAATTCCCTTTCACCTAATTTTTGATCCACTTACTCTCTGCTTTTACTTGTATTAACCTTTGTCACGAACCTACCATGTAGTACCTAATTGAAAATTTTTTTGAAAATCCATGTATATGACTTCTGTTATATTTCCCTTGCTGTTGCTCTCTGTTATCTCTTTGGAATTTTATCATGTTAGTTAAGTGGGGCTGGACCATTTGGAATCCATTCCAACTATCTTTCATTATATTTTCAGTCTGTGACTGCATGGCTATAGCTTTATTTAGTATGGATTCAAGTATCTGTCCCATCACTGACATTAAGTTGATAGGTTAACTGATCCTAGGTTTTCTTCTCTTGCTTTTTCAGTTTATGGGAACATTAGTTTTTCATCAGTCCTCTTTGAATGACCCCTTCTTTTACAGAGCTTTGATATCTAGAAATTAGTACCTTTGCTATCACCTTCTGACACGAAATGTCCTGGTATTTTATCCTCTTTTAACTTTGCTGTAAATCAGTTATTTGCTTTTTTTATCTCAAATATTTTAATATTTGTCTAAGCTCAACTGATATAATGTATTTGTTTAATTATCTTCTTTAGTAAATCTGAGATGAAATAGTCACTCAGTACATCTGCTATTCCTCTTTCATTATCTGTGAGTTTATCTTGCTCATCCTTTAGTCTCCCTTTTCCTTCCTTCAGTTTTATTTATGTTCTATATGGATCAGTGGAACTTCACAGTTCCTTTTGTTTTATTTAATAATTGGACTTTTTTATTTCTCTTTGCCTTCCTGTGTTTGTTTTTTAAAATTATCTTTATTTTATCTTTTTTATCCTCTACCGCTAATATGTAAGTAATCATATATTTTGTTTATCAACTTAAAATTTACTTTTGGTTCTGTATTCACTTATGGTGTCATACTATTAGTGTGCAAGCCATTGCATTTCAATGGGATACATTTTTCTTGTACTCTATGGACTATGCTTTTAAAATGTTATTTTGTTTTGTCTCTTTTTTCAAGGCTTTCTTGAAGTTTGCCTTCCTTAGTTCCACTCTCATTTCCTCATATTTTTTTTTAATCACCCATTTACCTTTGCTTTTGTCCAGATTGCTTCACTCAATTTTAATCCTGAAGATTACAACTTTGGAATCTTGGAATAATACTCTTGTACTTCACTTATTTTCCAAGGATCATTACCAAACAGTGATTCTTTCATGAGATAATGAAGGCTGCTGTTTATTTGTAATTCCTTTTTCTTGTTTGACTTCATTTAGTAAACCACTGGTAACTTGGACTATGTCTTGACACTATCCAATATCATTATCAGAATCTTGGAAGCAGAGGGCGCAGCCTTCCCTTATTGAGGCACATTAGTGAGCCTTGGAGAGGGGGTAAGGTAAAAATTATAGGTTCACAGAGAATGAATATTTGGGATGAGAAAATAGTGTCTTAATTTAGTTTCTCCCCTATTTGTCTTCTTGTATCCTGACTCTTACCGAGGTCACAGATCATGGGCAACATTTTCATCCCAACTGTGGCTGTGACCGTCAATTGAACAAGATAACAGATTATTCATCGTAGATGGAAGCACAGGCCCAACTGTAATCCTGTTTTCATCCAATGTCAATACATAACTTCATAGTAATCAGGAACATAGCTGTTTCTTTTTTATTAACCGCCCGACTACACGATGGGTGGGACAAATTTTGATACCGACCTAAGATCAACGATCTCAAACTGACTGAATTTAAGACTTTCCTGTGGCTTTGTACCACAGACTGGCTTGTGCTTTTGAATACAAAGCTGTCTGATTTGATTTCCATACACACACGGCATTTAATTGTCAGGTAATGATACAAATACTGACAGAAGAGTTGGCACGTTATCATAATCTCAGGTTCTGTACATGGGGAGGCTGATTGATTGCATGTGGTGCATCATGTCAAACACTTTAAGAACTGGCACTTTAGACATGATGGACCGTGTATATTTAATGTTTACATTATTTAGGATGAAGCCATAAGGCTCTTTGAGGCAGATGGGAAATCCCTCTGAGTACATTCTTTGTGCTACAGGTGGATCCTCTCCTACTGACAGTCCCTCTATGGGCTTTAATATTTCCTTATTTACAAAAATAAGGCTACTTTCATGGAGATGGCAGCCTTCACATGTGGCAAGAGATATTTTGCTGCCTGCAAAATGCTAGAATGTTTCATTCTCTGGTGCTATCAGCCATATGGGTCATATTAAAAAGAAAAGCCCAATGTAAAATTTGCCTTTACTAAGCAGTCATCTGCCTGTAGCCTGTACTAAATTAGAACCTCCTCTACATTTTTTTTATATTTGATCAGTGAAAATACGTTTATTATTCATATACTCATGGAATAAATTAATGATATCTATACAAATTTGTTCATACCATCGATTATATTGATGACATGGATTAAAGAATCCTTTTTCTGGGTGATTGGTTTATTTGGTAAAATATTCATTGTGCTCCTTTGACATTAGTTGAGATTGGTTCAGTTATGTTTTATGTGGGGCCACTGAAGTAGTGAAAAGGAGAATGGTGTTGTTTTTTTTATTAGTCTGAACTCAATTCGAAAACAGGCTCCACAGTAGAAAGAGTAATATGCACCAGTCAGTCTCACATTATTATGTTGTGACACATTTCAAGGCTTTTCTTTAGGGAGTTCTGAAGGTTTGCTGACAAATAGCTAACAATTTTTAAGAATTTATTGGTTTTTCAGATTTCTGCCACTTCGTTCCTGTTGGTTTGAAGACAGGCAATGCATATGTGCCAAATATTCACACACATATGTTTTCTGTTAAGTAAACCTAAGTATAGATGACTTTCTAACTGACAATTGCAAACATATGTATCAAATTGTCATAAAGATATTCAGATTTGTACCTACACAGAAAAAAAAAATGGCACATGCAGGGGTATCAAATAGTTTGGCTGATTCCTCTGTCCTATAAGCTACAAATGGTTTTCTGGTCTCCATGTCATTTCATTTTCCATGGTGTATTCTTCTCTTTCTCTATTTCAGTTATCCTTTGTTCCTCTCCTTACAATCTGTCCTTCTTTCTCTTCCTCCCTTTCTCTCTCTTTCCCCTCCTTTCTCTTATTCCTTTTCTCTTTCCCCTCTCTTTTCCCATTCCCTTTCATTCTCTCTTTCACACTTTAATCCTATTAATCTTTTTCATTGCTGTTAGTATTATTTTCTCCTTTTATTCTCTCTGAACTTTCTATCTCTCTCTCTCTTCCTACATTAGTAACTTCCTCTTCAATTACTCCCTTTCTAGATGTTAGTCTCAATGTCTTCGCTTTTCTACCGCATTTATCTCTTGCCAATTTTCTAGTTAACTCTTCTGTTCCTCTTTGCAGCTCTCTTTCTCCTTCCTGCAAAGGACATACAGTACAATAGTAGTATGTAGCAGATTGTAAGTCATGTGCCTTGTTACCCTTGACTTAGATTGGCAATGTGCCATATAACTTGAGAATCAAGCAATGACAGGAGTGAATTAATTTTAATAGGTGCTGAGCAACACTATCACATGGAGAGACTGTTGCCTACTATAAGTCCAGTAGATGGGAAGTATTTGAACAGATGTACCATATGTTAAGCTCTAATACTGGCATTCTTCCTTTATAATTGACAGAAAAAATTGAAAGAACGATTAACTGCAAGACTTATTGCTTCCTTTTGCTACCAAATGGTAGGCGTAAAAGTTTAATAAAATTGCACACTCTGCAAACAAAATGCCATTTTGCACAGACTATTCAAAATAATTGGGTGTGATTTATATCTGGTTATTGTTCCACTGAGGGAAAGATCTTCATGGGCTATCTCAGCTCTAACTGATAAACATCCCACTATAGCCTTTGGCGCGCTACTGATTAGTGTTCAGTGGAGTTGAGGAGATGTATCAATTGAAGCAACATCCTGTTTTAATAAATGGCACGTAAATTCTGTACACACCTCCTCTACCTTCATGTATATTCAAACATTTTGTAAGACTAATAGCATAGAAGTCATTTGCCTGTTCTTGCAATAAATGCAGTGACTCATGAATCATTTACCTTGGGGGTGTAGCTGAGGTGCCAGCACTAAGTGCAAGAGGTATGCTGACCATTAACTTGCATCCCATTCCTGAAGAGCAATGGAGCTGGGGCATCCCATTCCAGACCATCTATTTTCTAGGGCATGGTTAAATAAAAGCAATAGATTTTTCTTGTTGAAGGTGTCCTTGTAGTGCTAAAATGTGGGCTATCAATTTTCAGCTTCTATCATCTTATTTTAAAACCTGAGACATTTCACAAACTAAAATGACTTTTAAAAGTGGACAAATATTGACTTAAAATGGCTGCAGTGATCACCTAACCATTAATTGAGATGCATTTGGATTAAAAAATGTGGAATAAATGAAACTATCTGAATTAAAGTTAACATTCTATCTGAAAATATTGAAATGATTCAATGGAGTCAGGAGTCAAAAAGTGGCATCTCCTCTTCAATTTGTACATACCAGGTAAGTGGCACATAATGAACATGAAAAATTGCCTGTGGAATATCTCTCTTGAAGACACAATGGAGCCTGATTTAGGAATACACAAATGAATCCTATTTTAGCAGCTGTTTTTCAGGAGCAGAAGATGGAAAGAAATATGGGTTGGTAACAACAAGGATCGGAAATCTTTCTCTCTCTGTTTCTTCCTCATCATCTCAAAAACAGCACCAAATGAAAAAGCAAATTGGAGAAACAAGCAGTTAGCAAGAACTCAAAAGATATCTACAGATTTTGCTACTGCTGAGGATAGGTCAACCAATAAATTTCTGTGGTCTCAGATTAAAATTGAACACCCTAACTACTATGGGATTTTGAATTGCATGGCCTTCATTCTTCCTGCCTGCCTTTTTCATTTTTAATTTTTTGCCTGTGTTTATGTTTATTCAATGTTGTGTTTTTTATTATTTTACTTGTGGTTAGTAAGTAATAAACTTTTTCTTCCTTTCCATTCAAGAGAACATCTGTGATTAGCTCCTTAATTTTGCTGAGTACTGAGTCTTAATTTAAGTAAACTGCGTGCTGAAAATCAGTAAAATATTTGTTGCAACCAATCAAGCAGCTTAAAAAGCTGGGAGCTGATTTATTCCTCTTCACAAAGATCGCAAGGTAATAACGGTAAAGAAGGCATTTGATCCATCTTCATTTGTCCATTTAAAAAGTCCCAGCTGTTGATGCATCCAATTGTTCTATAAATGATTCAGGATTTTTACATTCATAACTCAAACTTTAA
>NC_063338.1:22056558-22327002 GCF_021869965.1 Rhincodon typus
TTAAAGTTTGAGTTATGAATGTAAAAATCCTGAATCATTTATAGAACGATTGGATGCATCAATGTATTCCTATGAACACAACTAAGTTGCCTTCTTTCCAATTTGAGCAGCCCAAATTTTCTTATTCTTTGCTTAGATCAGATTCCCACACTGCAAATCAACCCTATTGCATAACTCGAACCCTATTTCCCACACTGCAAATCAATCTCTTCTTTGCACTCCCTCTACCTCTTAAATATGCTTCTTGATTTTTGGTAACTATGAGCCCGCACACATGCCTGTTTCATTTAGAATAAAGTAGTTTATTTTACTTGGGATTTGTGGATAGGGTAAACTTCTCTGGCTTTCCCTTGAGAATACTTAGAGAAAGTTTATATTCTTAACCTTTACTCTTTACAGTTATTTTTAAATTTAGGGCTGTTTGCATCTTTTACAGTTTTTATATTTTCTTTCTAATGTGTTACTGTTGTTTTTTTATTGAGAATTTTGTTTTCTACTGTTAAGCTTAGGTTTGCTATGCTTTATTCTTGGTGACCGATCACACTCCTGGTATTGAATATTTATGACTCCCAGACAATGTTAAACTTTATCATTCTATCATCACCAACCCCAGAGGCACTATTGGTTCTATTTTCTGTTCCACTACTGACTGCCAAATGAAGATGAGTAATATCTTGTGGCTTTCTGAAGGCAATAGGCAGAGAAGCAACCAAGTATGTCATCTTTTGATCTGATTTGAAACCATTTGTTTATTTTCCCAGTTTTGATCGTGACTCCCTTTAAAAGACTGAAATTTTATTTATGTAGCACATTTCACTGCCCCAAGGCGTTGCAGAGTTCTCCACTGCTAATGAAGTATTTTTGAAGTGTGGCCACTTGTAATGCAAGATACGACAGCAGCCAAACAAAACTTCACAAATGGCAAAAAGCAGAGAGTAATAAATGAATGATTGATTGTTTTTGTTTAATGAAGGGAAATATCCAGTGATATAATAACCAGTGCTCTTATTGATTTATGTCACTCATTTGGACAAAGAAAATAAAAAGATTAGTGCAAGAGTAGGTCTTACAGTCTCTTCAACCTGCTGCACCTTCCATTAAGATCATGGCTAATCTGTTCTGGTCTCAACTTCACTTGTCTGCTTACCTGTCTGCTTTCTGTAAACATTGACTCACCTAAAATGCAGGATTTTATAGGGACTCATCTTCCACTGCTCTATGGGTTAACAAATTCAAACATTCATGACCATTTGAGAGAAGAAATTCTACCTCATCTCAGCCTGGAATGGTTGACACCTCTCATCAACTCTATCAATCTCCATCAGAATCTTATGCATTTCAATAAAAGCATCTCTCATTCTTCTGAACTCCAATAAGTAAAGACTCAATCCGTTCAACCTTTCCTCATAAAACAACTTCTGTAGAACAAGAATTCTATTCATGGGTTTTTCCTAAACTAGCTACAATTTGGTATATAAATACTGAAAATAAGGAGAATGAAACTGTACATGATACTCTAGATGTGACCTCATCAATGGCCTGTACAATTGTAGCAAGCTTTCCTTACTTTTATACTCCATCCCCTTTTGCAACAAAGACCAAAGTTTCCATTTATCTTCACATCATTTACTGTATTTGCATACTGACTTGTTGCGTTTCTACATTAATACATTCTTTGTCCATTTACATCCAATTTTGCCTTTCTGTACTCCTTCGCAAAGTGGATAACTTCACATTTTCCTATATTATAAGGAGTTTGTCAAACTTTTGCCCGCCCATTTAACCAATCTAATTTCATTAGCAATTTATTTCAGCTGAATTTTCCCTGACTAGGTGAAAATTCCATGGTTATTCCAACTCCAACCACAATCAATTCCTTGGTTAGAGGACTCTATTGATAGGGTACCTCATTCCTTTCTATGACTGATCTATCGATGGTGTACTGGTAAAGGAAGTAACAAAAGGGTTAAAGAGATATCCACTTTTCTTTCATCAAATAGGTTATACCAATTTCGAGTTATGCCATTTGGGTTAAAAAATGCCCCAGCTGGATTCCAAAAGTTTGTGAATCAAGTCGTAGCTGAAGTATGTAACTGTGTAGTTTAGTTACATGATGTTGTGATATAGAATAATACATGGAAAGTGCACTTAAGTCAATTAGAAGACTTGTTTAAACAATTACAGTTGGGTGGCACAGTAATAAACGTAGCCACAAAGTTAATTTTTGAATGCAAGTGTATCTTATCTCGGGCATGTTATAGGACAAGGACAGGTGTTGCCCAGAACAGCAAAAGCAAAGGCCTAGTACAATTTCCTGTTCTTAAAAACTAAATAAGAAATCATGACAAATGAGCAATTGACAACACAATCGCTCTCCCTTTAACGCGGAAACAAGCAAAGTAGTACAGTCAGCAGAATGCTAAGCAGACCCTGTAAAGCTGAAGCCAATCTGAATAAATGAACCAGTGTGGGCTGCCTTTGATTTCTCCAAAACTTATAATGCTGATTGATGCTCATGTCTTGGGGAATTGGGTGCTGTCTTGTCGCAGGATGATATATCAGGAATCAAGAAGCCAATGGGGTTTTTTCTCAGAAACTAAACCGGTATCGAAGAAAGTACTCTAGTGTGGCAAAAGAGACTTTGGGATTATTATTGGCTCTTTAACCCTTTGAAGTTCATGTCTGACACAGTAACTGGTGAACATTAATCTACACAGACCATAATCCACCCGCAATCATTGAAATTTTGAAACTTGGAATGAGAGACTATTAGGTGGAGTCTGTTGTTTCAACTATTTACTATACTGATTGTTCATATAAAGGTGGAGGCATGTAAAGAGTGCATCTTCTTCATATCAGTGTGGAAGCGGCCATTCAGCCCATTGAGTCCATACTGACCCTCTGAAGACCATCCCACCAAGACCCCCGCCCCCGCCACCATCTCTGTAACCCTGCATTTACCTTGGCTAACCCACTTAGCCTGCACATACCTGGTCACTATGGGCAATTTAGCATGGCCAATCCACCTAACCTGCACTTCCTTGGACTCTGGGAGGAAACCAGATCAAGACCACGCAGACATGGAATGAATGTGCAAACTCCACACAGACAGTCGCTCAAGGTTGGAATTGAACCCAAGTTCCTTGCACTGTGAGGCAGCAGTGTTAACCACAGAGCTGCCCCTTGTTTCTCTTTATTTTTGCTTGTAGACTGAAATGGTGAAAATACTGTTTTAAAACCCAGGACGGCAAAAGAGATTGCTGCACTTTTAAAAACAGGTTACTGGAAGTCATTGCAAGTTGTGTTTACATTGTTGCTTTGCAAGCTGTGGGGAGAGAACAGATAAAACAGCATGGTATCGAGATCTCTGTGTAGTGTGAGATTAGTCAGGCAACAGATTGCTGATTTGTTTGTGGAAAAATGATCAGTAGTGGATACTGAAAGACATCAGCCTGATGACGGCTCTTCGATTGGCTCTTTGGCAGGTGACCAGTACAATAATGGAGTCTCCAGATTGCTGGAAGAGCAAATTCTCTATCAGTAAAAGAATCTGAAGCTGAAGAAAGCCAGTTGTTTTCTTTCACCAGCTGCTGTAAGCTGTTGTCTTTAAACAGTAACTAAGAGACATAGTGATTAATGTATCAATCACCCTGTGCCTCTTCAGAAGAAGTGAAAGAACCTGGAGAAAGGAGATTGAAGAACAAAATGTCTTGGGAGACAAAACTTATCTCATCAGTCTGTGTGAACTGGTGCTGTTCAACTGTGTTTTTCCAGTTGTTTCTTCCTTCCACTCATAACACCAATGATTTTATTGTTTGGCTGTATCTGCAGTATATGTCTTAGAGGTTCAAAAGTTGTGTTTACTTGTGGCTAGTACTCATTTATTTCTAATATGCAGTAGTTTTTAAATACAAGAATGTGGTCAGTATTTTCTGTTAACCTGATTTCACCAGACAGGAAAATTGGGGACTTTGTATACCTTGATTAAATTATTACATTTTGTTTGAGACTTAGACTTGCTCACTGAGCCGGTGTGTTTGCTTGCAGATGTTTCATCACCCTGCTCGGTCGTCAGTACACCTCCGGTGAAGCATCGGTGCTCTGTCCCACATGTTATTTATATGCCTCGGTTTGCTGGGGTGCTTGGTATTACTTCCAGTTCTGTTTTTCAGTGATTTGTATATCGGGTCCAGTTCAATGTGTTTGTTAACAGAGTTCCAGTTGGAATGCCAGGCCTCCAGGGATTTCCCGGCATGCCTCTGTTTGGCTTGTGCTATTATGGATGTGTTATCCCAGTTGAATTCGTGTCCTGCTTTGTCTGTGTGTATTGAGACCAGTGAGAATTGGTTGTTTCTGTTGGTGTCACTGGTCTCAATACATACGGACAAAGCAGGACACGAATTCGACTGGGATAACACGTCCATAATAGCACAAGCCAAACAGAGGCATGCCAGGGAATTCCTGGAGGCCTGGCATTCCAACCGGAACTTCATCAACAAACACATTGAACTGGACCTAATATAAAAACCACTGTAAAACAGAACTAGAAGTGATGCCAACCACCCCAGCAAACTGAAGCATATAAATAACAAGTGGGACAGAATGCCAACACTTCACCAGAGGCGCACTGACGATGTTACCTAGCAGGGTGATGAAATGTCGCAACCAAACCCACTGGCTCGGTGAGCAAGTCTACAATCTCATCTTCAACCCGAGCTACAAATCTTCTCAAAAACTTTATTACATTTTGTGGCTACCCCAGAAGTCATAGGGCTTGAGAATCAATGCAGTTTCCTAAGGAGGAAGGAACATTGCTCCTTAGTTAGATCTAGACTGCAATGTAATTATAGCACTCTTTCTCCATCACTGATGGAGATTTGTAATGCTTATGAAATCATGGCTTAAAACAACAATCCTGAGGCTATTTCATCATTTTTCAACTAACAATAGAAAAAAATCCCTTCTTTTCTCATATTTCCATTCATTCTCACAGCAGCAGGCAATGGAAAATGCACAGTCATCCTGACTCACCCAGTAATTCAAAGTTGCTGACTTGCTTTTTTCACTATGCCCTTGTGTTTTCTTTTCAGAAGCTGGCTCTCTTGCGGCTCTGAAAGTCCACATATTTTCAGCTGCACCTCTCATAACATGATGCTACCAGTGATGTGTGTTTAGTGGTTACCACTGACTGCGTTTACAGCAGAGGGAGATGTCAGATGACCACAGCAAGCTAGCTGAAGGGTACAATTGCATATGTCTAAACACAGCTTGGGAACCACTACTGTCTAGTTGTGTTTGTGCAATGGATACGTGACAGTTCTTCTGGCATGCAGTGGTCTCAAAGTGTTAGATTTCCTTTCAACAACATCTATATCACCCAATCAAGTTTGGTTCTCATAGTGTATTTCTGCTGATATATCTATACTTTGTTACCTTTGTACCTGATGCTTAGTGAACTGTCTTCTTAAGGTTTGCACAAGTCCTCTGGAGCTGCTGAGATACATAAATGGAGCAAAGCATCAACAATTCTTACTAAGAAAGTACATATGGTGAATGATTTAGTAGTTGCGCAAAAGTGTCCTCATTAAAAGTAACAATTCTATTGACAAGGTGTCACCTTGCAATATTACTACGAGAGTAATGATGAGTGACAGGAATGTTATCATGATTTTCCCCATTGACCTGAACTTGAGGGACATCCAATCCCACAAACATGTTATGCAAAAAGGCAGAAATTTAAAGCAAAAAATTCGATTTCATGAAGCATCTGTCAGTAGTGATTTATGAAACTTGCTCTTGCAATAAAATCTGCAACAGTCATTTTGTGTATGCTCTGTTTTCAAGCTAAACCTGGTGAATGCCATTTAATGATCCTTTTGGAATATCATCGGAGGGGCGGGTGGGTGGTTGCAGAAATTTTGGAGCCAGATTATTTTTCTGTTGCAAAAACCGTCTTCCGATGAAAAACAGATGTCCGTGTTTCAATTATAATTTGTTCACCAGTACAAAAACCTACTTCTGGCCCTAACTCTGCAGCACTGAACCATACTGGCCTTGTACATTTATTTTTCTTGTGCCTTTTTTTCCCATCTGGTCTCTGTCTTTCAGCCCCACTCTCTGCGTAATTATTGATTCTCAGACTGTCAAACTGACAGAACCTTGCAGTTTAAAATTTTCTATTAAAATGGATGTGGGAGGAGATTATTGGCGAAATCAACAGTGAATTTCTCTTTATTTTCCTTCTATATTGTAGTCAAGTAAATTGCGTGGAAAAGATAGTTTGCAGGTCATTGCTTTAAAAGTAAGACATGCCAGGAAAGTAGGGAGTGGGAAGAGAAGTGAGTTATACTAAAACGTTATGGGAATGGAGTTCAAATCAAGCCCATACGGATTTAATGATAGCATCCTCTGTATGAATTTCAAATGTAATTAGTTTGGTCAGACACAATTCAAGTCATACCAGGCAAGAGCAGGCAGTAAATACCAGCCCATAACTACTGATAGCACCTACTTAAAATCAAAAACATTCCAAACTTGGTAAAATGATCTACTTTAGAGGTTATCAATTTATCCTTAATTCTATATTCTTGGTAACATCTTTGTAAATCTCCTCTGTATCCTTTCTAATACAATCACATCCATCAGGTAATGCAGTGACCAACACTCTAACAATGCCCTCACTTATGTTGAGAGCGTACAGCTCTCCCCACCTGACAGTCTGTTCATTCCTTCCTGCTGTCTATAGCTAATTTTCTCACTCTCAATCACACAGTCAATTTTTATGTCATCTCCATATTTCTGAATTTTGTCCCCTTCATTTAGTGCATTGATCCACACCATGAAAAGCAGAGGACCTCATACTGAGCTCTGTGGAATCCACTGGATATAATCTTCCAGCCATTTAGTCAATTTTGGGTCCACTTTTTGACTTTCCCTTGGACCTCATAGGATTTTAGTTTTCCTTTGAAACAAATAAACCATTTCAATCAAGTACTGTTAAAACTAGTAAATTATTTGAACTCTCACTATTTTAAAGTTCATGTCATTCGTGGCACAAGATGAGTGCAAGGTCTCTTACACAATCAAGCAGATTTGGCTAACTTAAATCAAACTCAAAAGGACTCCATATACACATATTCCAAATTTTGTGACTAAGGAGGCAGGTTATAGGGACCAAAGTTGCGAACATGTTGGGAAACAAGCAAATACCCAGGCCTTTCATTTTTTAATCTTGAGTAGCATCTCCAAGTCTATGGTCCCTGGTAGTATGTGCCTGGATGGCAAAGTGAAGATCTGTTATGGTCACTTTGGGCTATGGTTCCAGCCTTAAGAAGTTAAAAAGCTTCCTGTCAAACCTGTCCTCATATGGACTCTGGATGGGAGGGTATCCCTGGCCAGGTTGGAAGTGACTCAAGGAAGGTGTAAAAAAGAGTGTAGAACGATTTCTGATGGGTCAGGCATTAACTCCAGTCCATTGTGGAGAGTGGTGGCAAATGTTTCATCATGGAGAAACTTCAACGTACTTTGTGGACAGTTCATATGGAGTGCTTCCTGCTTCAGACTGATGAAGGGCGTTTAGAGAGCTTGATTTCACCCACTGCATTTCTCTTCCCTCTATTAAAGCTCAGACTTGTCATGCCTCGTCGTGCTCTGAATCCACAGTGGGATCCCAGAAGAATGGCTTTTGCAATAGGCCACGTGGCCTAGATAACAAAAACCCCAGCAAAGTGTGTAAGTAAGGCTTATCTGAAAAGCTCGTATGACGCAGTGAGTGAACGCTGCCTTTATGCATCTTTCATTCAACCTTGCCTGCTATCCCTTGGGATTGCCATCCAAGTCCATCTAGACACCCCATTTCCATCCAGATCCCTACCATCAGATGTGGCATTGCAAGGATGAACAGGATGGTCCTAGACAAGGTGCAGAAGAGATTTACCAGGATGATTCCAGGGAAAGAGTAATTTATCTACCAAGGTTACATTGGAATAGCTGGAGCTGTTCTACTTAGATCAAAGGAAATCGAGGGGAGATACGTAACAAAGGTGTAAGAGATTCTGACAGGTTTAAATAACATAGAAAACAAACACTGTTCCTGATACAAGGCCTAGGGAACACGGGTTTTGGATAAGAGACACAGTTCAGATGTGAAGAAGAACGCTTTTACGCATCGAGTGGTATTTACCTATTGGCAATGACGTTGGTGGAAGTAAAGATGATAAATAGTTTCAAACGGAAATTGAATATGTACTAGAGGGAAATAAACTTATAATGTTATACTAATGGAGCAGGGGAATGTGACTGATTGGACTTAAAATTATACATTCACGTACAGTTATTCCAGTAAACTAACTTTGTCTGTAAATCTGTGTGTGTCTGACATACTCACTCAAGCTAATTTACACAATGTTCCCAGTTTGCTGTTATGACTCATGTTCTCTAGTTTTGCAATATCTGGCACTCTCTAGCCCAAATCTTCCAATGTAGGTCGTATTTCCTATTTCCAACACACATCAGACAAAACAGTTCCTTATCTACAGTCTTTCAGGCCCATTTTCTAATGGAGGATTCTGCTGAATTCTCCAAGCAAAGGAATACTGTAAGGACTGTGTCTTTTTATTTTGTGTTTTTAAAAACTGGGGACTAAAATGAGAAAGAGCAGATTTAAATTCTGGTGTTTGAAAGGGTGGCTCCAGTTTTGAAAAGTAAGTATGCTGACACCTATTGCAGACATCTTGTAAGCAATTATTTGAACAAGCAGTAATTGAATTGGAGACAGTAAGGACTGTAGATGCTGGAAGCTGGAGTCAATACATGAGGAGCTGGAAAAGCACAGCAGGTCAAACAGCATCTGAGGAGCAGGAAAGTCAATGTTTTGGGCCAAAACCCTTCGTCAGGTGGGGGGATGGGGAGGGCAGTCCAGAAATAAATAGAGGGTGGGGGTGGGACTGGGGGGAGGGGAGGTGGGATGGAGATAGGTGGATGAAGGAAGGGGGTTATTGTGTTTGGTCAATGGGAAGGGTGGAGTGGATAGGTGAGTCGGAAGGTGGGCAGGTTGGGGGTGGAGAGATTTTGAAGCTGGTGAAGTCAATGTTCAGGCTATTGGGCTGTAAGTTCCCAAGGCAAAATATCAAGTGCTGTTCCTCCAGTTTATCTTTGGGCTCACTGTGACAGTGGAGGAGGACAAGGATGGACATGTGACCAGTGGAGTGGGAGGGGGAGTTAAAGTGGATGGCAACCGGAAGGTCAGGTTGGTTGATGCATGCAGAGCGCAAATGCTCCGCTAACTGGTCCCGGAGTCTGCGTTTTGTCTCCCCGATATAGAGGAGACCACATTGGGAGCAATGGATGCAATAGATAATGGATTAAGTGCAGGTGAATCTCTGCCAGATTTGGAAGGATTGTTTGGGGCCTTGGACAAAGGTCGTAAGGGAGGTGTAAGGGCAGTTGTCACACCTCCTGCGGTACCAGGTGCAGTGAAGGAGTTGGTGGGGAATGTGGAGCTGACAAGGGAGTCGCAGAGTGAATGGTCCTTGCGGAAAGCAGACGGGGGTAGGGAGGGAACTTTCTCTTTAGTGGTGGGGTCTGATTGTAGGTGGCCAAAATGTCGGAGGATGATGCGTTGTATTCAGTGGTTGGTGGGGTGGTACATGAGGACTAAAGGGACTCTATCCTTGTTGTTGTTGGAGGGAGAGGGTTGCAGTCAGAAGTGTGGGAAATGGGAGAGATGTGGTTGACTGCATCCTTAACAACAGAGGAGTGGAAGCTATGGCCCATAAAGTAGGAGGATATCTGGGGTGTCCTGGTGTAGAATGCCTCATCCTGGGAGCAGATGCAGTGGAGGTGGGGGAATTGTGAGAATGGAATAGGATTTTTGCAGGAGGGTGGTTGAGAGGAGGAGTAGTTGAGATAATTGTGTGAGTCAGTGGGTTTGAAATGGATGTCAGT
Source organism: Rhincodon typus (assembly GCF_021869965.1). Classification (NCBI taxonomy): domain Eukaryota; kingdom Metazoa; phylum Chordata; class Chondrichthyes; order Orectolobiformes; family Rhincodontidae; genus Rhincodon; species Rhincodon typus. Next base: position 22,066,504 of record NC_063338.1, read on the forward strand.
GGTGAGTTGGTTACCAGAGATGGAGACAGAAAGGCACAAGAAGGGGAGGGAGGTGTCAGAAATGGTCCAGGTGAATTTAAGGGCGTGATGGAAAGTGTTGGCGAAGTTGATGAACTGTTTGAGCTCCTTGTGGGAGCACGAGGCCGCACCGATACAGTCATAAATGTAACAGAGGAAAAGGTCAGGGATGGTACCAGTGTAGTTGTTGAAGAGGGACTCTTCCACGAATCCTACAAAGAGGCAAGCATAGCTTGGGCCCATGTGGGTGCCCATGAGGTGTAACGAAGTAGCTTTTACTGGCAACAATAAGTTGCTATGAGCTAATGAACCAGTTATCAAAGACAGAGATCCTTTTGTCTATTAATAATGGTCTGTTTGGTAACTGAACAGCTTCAAGCTGGGAACAAGTTACAGAAAGTGAGAAATGTTCAGTTCTTCCCCAGCTCAGCAGGAATCTCTCTGTTCTCTGCAGTCAAAACTAATTTTAAGCCTGAAGACAACCAATTTTTCTTTCCTACAAAAGCATTGTAAACTGTGATTTTTAACTGTTAAGTTAGAGACATTTTATAAGTGAACCAGCCACCTGGAATCTCTTACCAACTAGTGGAAACATCGAGAGAAAGATGACTGGGGCAATGTGCTGGCCAGCAGAAGAGTCATAAAGGCAATCTCAGCTATAGAGCCAGGGAACAAAGACTGCTGAACTATCTTTCTAATTTTTCCCCTCTGCTATAACCTATTTAATTCTGTCTGTTTGTTTGTCTGTGTGTGTACAAGGAAGTCTTTGTAAGGGGATTAGAGTTTTAATTAGTTGTATTATATGGCAACAGTTTATACCTGTTTACTGAATCTCGTTACTTCTAATAAATAGGTTACTTGTTCAGTACAGAAATCTGATCCATGCTATCGATCAACTTGGGTCTGAAAGTTAGGTAAGTTAAGAAAATTTGTATAGTTTGTAATATCTTTAACTTCAGTAATGACCCCAGAAATAGCAGGGCTTGATTTCTAGTGCGTTTTCCCAGTGAGACGTAAGTCCTCACAAGGAAGAGTGCAGAAAATCGTTATGGAAAATACTTTCCTTGTTTATGGCACTAGCTGTCATGTGGTGACAAGTAATTGAAATTTAAAAGTCAAAAGCCTCTTTGAAAGGTTTACAGACAGAACGTCAGCGCGTGAGGTAAGTGGTCGAGGGTGTAGAGTAGCAAATGGGTGTGTGAAGGCGTCGACAGTAATAGGTGGATGACAGGATAAGGGATAAATGTGCAAGGGTGAAAAAAGACTGGTGGGTGGGTGAGGGGATGGGGAGGAGAGTTTGAGTGTCACAGGATGGGGGGAGGTGAGGGTTGAGTGCCAGGTGTGTTGGGGATAGGGTGGCAGGTGGGTAAAGGAATGGAGTGGCAGATGGGTGGATCAGGGAAGAAGTTTAAAATCGGAGTCCAAGAGAACACATTCCCTGTCAGCTCATCACTCACAATCCTCCTTTCCTTCACCTCTTCCTCCTCTTCCATAAGAGGTGGCCTCAGGATACCTGCAGACAGTGGCTGCTCTCCCATGGCTGCCACCACGAACTTTGAAATGCACCGGAGTGTTGCCATAAGTTATTATGACAACTGAGCCATTGCTTTAGCATTGTCTGTACGTGATTATTCTTGTGACTGTCCTCATACGCGCCCTGTCCTTGCATGGACAATTGGCCAAAGGAGGCCAGCAGTCACAAGTACAGAGTGTCGACTTTGTCCCTGAGCAGTCGGCCTGTGGCTCTCCAAGGAGGTAAAGGACAGTGGGTAAGGCTGTCTGACCAAGAGTAAATGCACCAAGATTGCTGCCTGGATACACTCACCACTGTAATGTATTTTGAGTTGTATTTTCATGTTAATGAAATAGTAATCCAAATGATTCCTCACTGACATGAGGGCTCACAGAGTCACAACTGTGCAGTTAATGGCACAACTGAGTCATCTTCTCATCCTGCTTGTCACCACTTAGGAAAATAAAACCTATGAGCCTCTTCTGTGACTGATAATCCCTTTGACCTCCCGGATACTCTGATGGATGAAGTATTGGGATTGGCTCCATGTGTCACCTGGACCTGCCTGAAAAGCCCTGGATCCATAACTTTTCCATTTCACTGGCTTTCTAATTTTTCCCCTCGGTTAGAACCTATTTAATTCTGTCTGTTTGTATGTCTGTTTGTTGGACCAGCCTATTCCTGATATCAGGCTCCAATTTAAGTTGTATCCAAAATGAGGTTTGTTATATCCTACATGATTTTCAAATACGTCATATTTCGTGCATGTAAGCGACACACCAAAATTCAACCCTTCCAACAGGGGAAAGCTAAGGAATATCTTGTACATTGACAGCAAGCCAAATTTAAACTGGCCTTCTCCATTTGAAATGAATGCAGCCAATATTTTAATATTCATGCTATGGGCTCATTTCTCCACTTTCTCCTTTTGATCACAGTGTGCGTGCTGTTCACTGAATCAGGAAATATACTGCTGGCTACGCTTGTTAAGAAATTTCAGTCGTGTCAACTATGAAAGACACTCCATTACTTGATTGCTACTGGGGTAATAGTTAGCATTGCAGTGCCCATGAGTTAGGGAAGAATGGGAAACCAGCCAAGCATTCTTCTCCAATTTAAATTTGAGTAATATCAACCGAGTTAGTGCTAGAAAAAGAGGAAAGAAAAAGAACTGAGTGAATTATGCAAAAATTGAGATGGCTGCTGCTGTAAAAATGGAGGCACACCTCCGGATGATGAGATGAGGACAGTTTTTTTTCTCTCTTGGAGGGTTATGAGTCCCTGAGACTCTCTTGTCCAGAGAGTGGTGGAGGCAGAGTCTTTGTATACTTTTAAACCAGGCAAGTAGACAGATTTTTCAATAACAAGGGAGTTGGGAGGCGATCGGAGGTGGGAGTGTAGATTTGAGGCCACAACCAGATCAACCATAATTATATTGAATGGTGGAACAGGCTTAAAGGGCAGAATGTTCTACCTCTACTCCTAGTTCACATCTTTGTGTGTGTGTGCACATATGCTCAATCTCAGGACAAATGGAGAGACCTTTTATGGCGTAGAGGCATTTGAGCAGTTCAGACAAAAGTGTGGATTGACTTTTAGTCGCCTTCTAAAAGGCATTACTGAGGAAAGGGTTGGTTATATCCTTCTTGTGGGCAAGAGACAAAGGATTAGATCTGTTTAAAGGCTGAATAGCTGGGAGATCAGAAAGAATAACAGTGAAAACCGCAATAGTGTTTTTTTGAGAAACGCAGAATATATTTTCAGCCAAAGACAAAGCATTGAATCTGCTGATATGAATCTCAAAGTCTGAGGCAGGAATCATGTGAACCTGTTGATGTTTTCTTAATGAGATTGAGAGGCGTAATCAGCGAATGTAATTTTGAAGGAGTTGTTGGAAGGCTGATAATCAGCTCTTCGGGGTTCTGGACATTCATGATTTATAAAATAAAGCTCTGCTTGGAAGAGGCAAGCTCACAATATCACAGTCTGTGGACACTACCAGTGCATATGAAGTCTCAAGTAAATAGATGAAGACGCTGATGGCTAGCTTTCAGAAAAGTCAAAGAGCACTGATGCAGGAAATCAGCAACAAAACAATGCAGACCAGACAGAGTGCAAGAGCTGGGGAGAACCACAAGTTTACAGAAGGAAATGTCTCACAGGCAGATCAAACTATAGAGCCTGTGGGAAACCCAATCACTGGGAAAGATGTGTGGAAAAAAGAAGCAGATGGCAGATCACTGAGCAGAGACTGAGCAGCGGGGTGTATGAAAAGGAATAGAAACCAAAATATTCAAGCCCTGGAAGATGATAATGAATTTGAGGACACAATAGAACTAGGAACCATACAACATTAAAGATTTGGATGCCACAATCCCTAGACATTTGAATTTCACACAAACCCTGAATCTGAAGCTGAAACTTGATACTCTGAGTTTAGTGTAGCATCGAGTAGTGACGTATGCTGGATACTTAGATATAAATAGGTGTAGACTTCATGTTTAGTTTAAATATAGCAGTCAGTTGTTTAGGATCTTCTGGTGCAGTGGTAATGTCTTTACTTCTGGGCCAGTAGGTCCATGTTCAGACTCCACCTGCACACAGACTATTTGTGATCTGATTGGTTAGATTTAAAATATCTAAAAGTCAGTTGTCGATCAACTTTAGTTTAGACATCATATATGGAGGGTTATGGCCTAGGAACAGGCAAGTAGGACTGGTTTAGATGGGGATTATGTTCTGCATGGACTGGTTGGACTGAAGGGTCTGTTTCCATGCTGTATCACTCAATGGACTCTCTGAAAAATGTTAATGATGGGCACTGTTATATTGATATTTACAGACTGTATTTTTTTCAAACAAAGTGGGATTATTTTGTTATATTATTCCAATCTGATTTTGAAACCATATGTTCATGTGTATGTACCATTGAGGTCCCCGTGCGCCACAGCACTCGTTACTACCCTGTAGTCTGGAGATTGACTATCAGTCCACAATACATAGTGTAATCAATGAATTTCCAGCATTTGTGCTTAGAAGTGGGATTATTTCAAACATCTGCATCAGGCAGCCAGAGGACTAGGGTTAACTCAGGACTATAAAAGGGTTCGATGCTTGGAGTCAAAGGCCTCGGAAGTGATATTAGATGAGCACTTTGCGTCTGTACTTATGAAGGAAGAAGGTGTCGTCAAAGTCATTGGGCTGAATCTTGCATTCTTTTAGCTAAGCATGAGCTCCATCAGGTGTGTCTAATAAATACTTGGGGCTTTATAAATTGAGGCCTGGGGCCCTCTTGTGGTGCTGTGGTAGTATCCGTACCCCAGGACCAGGTAGGCCTGTGTTCAAGTCCCACCTTTGTCTCTATCTGCACCTTCTTGGCAGCTGTGACATCGTATCCTGCACTCACTTCTGTTACCCTAATGTACTTTTACAGTACAATCTGCCTGTAAAGCATATAAGGCAACATTTTTCAGTGTACCTTCGTATATGTGAAAATAATAAATCAAATCACGTGTTCCAGAGATGTGTAATAACATCTCTGAACAGGTTGATTAGCAAAATATGTTATATTTTTAAAAAATTATAAATTGAGGCCTAGAGTACAAATATAAGGAAGATATGCTGATCTTATCAAACACTGGTTCAACCTTACCTTGGGTGGCACAGTGGCTCAGTGGTTAGCACTGCTGCCTCAAAATTCCAGGGATCTGGTTTCAACCCCAGCCTTGGGTAACTGTGTGGAGTTTGCACATTCTCTGTGTGGGCTTCCTCCCATAGGCTAAACATATGCAGGTTAGGTGGACTAGCCATGCTAAATTGCCTATTGTGCCCAGGGATATGCCAGCTAGGTGGGTAAGCCATAGGAAATGGTGGGTTGAGTCAGGGTGGGATGCTCTTCAGAGAGTTACTGTGGACTTATTGGGCAGAATGGCCTGTTTCCATACTGTAGGCATTCTATGATTTTAACTGGATTATTGGCTTCAATTCCAGACTCTGCACTCCAAGACTAATATGAAGACATTTGAAAGGTGCAGAAAGGATTTTCAGGGATGATGAGCATTAGTTACAAGGATCAAATGAAGCAGCTGGAGTTGCCCTTGTTAGTGAAAAGAGAGTCATGAGGAGTGTAGATTGTGAGAAACTTCCATTTGGCAGAGGATTTGAAAACCAAAGGATACTGACTTCAGGTGATTTGGCAAATGAACCAAGATGACATGAGAAGGTTATTTTCACACAGCAAATGGAATGCAGGACCTGAAATCAAGATGGTTGCAGATTCAATTGCGGCTTGCGAAACAGATTTAAATGAAAACCTTAAGAGATAATACTTACAGGGCTATGGCGTAAGGGGATAAGGGTTGGTTTTAGCTGAATTGCTGTTGCAGACAGCTAGCATAGACTCAATTTGTTGGATAGTCTCCTATGCTTTAACTATTTTATGATTTTAGAATTCTTTGATAATATATCTGTTCATAAACAAGATTAAATTCACCAATTCATTGCCCTCTCCCTCTTTATACAGCTTGAACTTCTTTGCTTTATTGTTTGAAAGGGGAAACTTCTGAAATGAAAACTCACTGCATTTTTTATCTTGCACCTCCAAAATTAATATCCACAGCGTCTTTTGTTCTACAGTCAGCCTGGCAAACTCTGTAATGGAGCTGTGCAGTTAGATCCAGAGTAGCTGCCAAAATGCATATGTAAATTGAGTTCACAGTGCAGGTGAGGGGTGGATACATGCTGGGATTAAACTGTCTTGGGGAAACCACAAGTGGAGGTACAAAAAGTCAGTCTAATTATTAAATTCTTCAAGCAGCAACAACTAAAATCAGTTCTAAAGATACTACTTAGAAACTCTAGGGGGTGAGGTTGCTTATCTTGGTCTCTCAGGACCACAAGGCCTCTTTTGTAAGTACTGCAGGTGTCATGATTCTGTTTTATTTCCTCCTTCTGAACATTAACTATTTTGGTCAGTGATCTCAGTCATCTGGAATCCAGCACGTGTGCTGCTATTCTGCCTTGAGCTCAGTCTAATTACTTCCAGTGTGCACAAGCAGATTGTGTTTCACATCGCAATTTTTGGCAGATTCAAACAATTGTCGGACTGACTGATTTTATTTCGTCATTTGCCCTTGTCGTGATCACTTGGACTTTTGTTTTTGTCCAATGGCAATTCTGTCAAATGGGGTCATTATTTGCATTCCCTAGTCCCTACTTTTCAAGACATGGCCAGCTACAGCGTTGTGAGTGAAGGGGGATTTGTTCAGGCAAGGCAGTGCAGAATCAAACACAATGACGGAGGAAATGCTCCAACACTAGCACAGGGTTTCTGAGAGCACATCAATTAAAATCTTCTAGTTCCTGAGTATCTTCTCCAGCAATAAATTCTTACAGTACTGCACAGTTATACTGGTTTCTTTTATTACCTAATCCTTACTTCACTGCAAAGATTGGTAGAGAAAGGCAGGAAAAGATAAACCGAATTAATGAAGAGAGTAAAAAGCAGGTTGTTTCCAGTAATGTCAGATACCTCGAGGTAGCCCGTTTCCTGAGCCCCTATGACCTATTTTTCAAGGAAATGTATGCTTCCCATCACTGTTCCAGAATATTGCAATCAAACCTTTCCTACATCCAGTACATTCCCTTCTCCATGTTTTTCCTCATTTCCGTGAAAAGGGCTGCTGTTCTCAGATATCCACTGAGAAGATTGATGGTGTGCTCCCTGCTGTTTGGATTTTCTGAAGTCTTTGCGATCCAGCCATTGTCATTTCAAGATTCAACAATTTTCTTGCTTCTTGCTCTGCCAACGCACTTTCTATTCTCCATAAAGTTGGGCTTATTCAAATCTTTCCTGTCTGTCCTCTAAACTGTACCAAACCCAATTCAGCATCATGCCTGTGCTTTCTGACTGACATTGGTGATCCATTTAGCAATGCTACTGTTTTAAAATTATTGAGTTAAAAACACTTCCTTGTACCATGTCAGCTTGCCAGATCTACAAAATTGCTCTTCCAATTATGACCTCTAACTCATCTCCGATTGGCACTACTCCACCATTAAAGGCTATGTCTTTAACTGCCTGGACACTAAGGTCTGGGAGCAATTCTATGATTCTGTTTCTCCAGATAATGAAGATTGGACATACAATGCAAGATGTGTCTTGGGATGCTGTGGAAGCTCCAACACATTGACCCCATTGGAATTGCCTGGAAAATTTGAGCTTCTGATGGGAATTTCTCCAGGACTCTCAAAAAATGGCTCCAACTCTTCTTTGTTTTTTCTACTTTTTTTTAGTAAATCTTACTGTAATGTTTAACTTTTTAACTTTGTTTTCCTTGTTTTCAGCTTTGTACCTAAGATTCTGTACCTAAGATTGTACTTAAGACGGCGCCACAAGTGGTAACTTATAAACTTTTCACTGTACTCAGGTGAGTACATGTGACAATAGACCTAAATCAATGCAATAAATTCTGAAATAGTGTCAGAGAATTTGGAACTTATGTTGTATACCTCCTTGAATAATTACCTGGGAAATGATAGACAGAAAATTCCTAGTCCAAACCCCTTGTTGACTATTAAACTGATCCCAGATTCCAACTCCTGTCAACTCCTCCTCCCCTGCCTCCACCATCCCCTGTCTTACCTCCAGCAGACCTAATTTAACCTCGTCAACCTACTCGCTTATCTCATCAACTGCATTCCCTCATCCTATTACCTTATCAACCTTACCCCCTCACTCACCCTATCCCCTAATCCACTTGCCTCTCCCAGTCTAAAACTTTGCCCACTTACTCACTCAGTCTAACCTTTGTCCACTTGCCTCACTCATGTTCCACCTTACCCATTTAGGTCACCCACCCTACCCACTTACACACCTACACATTCACCTATTCGCTTGCACATTATTCCCATCCCATCTGTCTCTTCCAGCTGATGTGTCCCATTGATAGTGTGAGGTACTTATGGAGGAAGATTTATAAGCATAGGCTTAAGACAGAAAATAGTTTAATTGAAATTAAATCTTTGTGTACAACCTTGATTATCAAATTGATATTATCCCTGCCATGGAGTAATGTTAGAAGTTTAAACATCCGTCTTGGAAACCATCGAAGAAGTATTAAAACCCACGATCCCGATGGGCTATTATTGAGGGAGAAAAAAATAAAACAAGATCTTTTGTCCAGGGAATTCTCTCTTTCCCCAGTCCTCTTCTTCCTTCCCTTCTTCCACTCACACACGCATTACTGTTATTTTTGAAAAGAAATATTGTGAATGACTATAAGTCATGTCATTCATGAATAGGACTAAATGAGTTCTGATGTGGGTAACATTTGACAATTGTTCTATCATGATATAAGAAGACAGACAAGCTTACCATGAATAGGTAGGGAATAGAGGGCTATGGATCGCAGAGAAGCAATAGGTTTTTAGTTTAGGAAGGCATCATTTGTTGTTGTGGTCTTGGTAGGCCAAAAGGCCTGTTCCCGTGCCCCAGATGCACTTTCCAGGTGAAGCAAGGTTTTACTTGTCTTTCTTCCAATTTAATTTGGTGTATTCACTGCACTCAATATGGTATTGTTTACATTGGCGAGACCAAACACAGGCTGGGTGACTGCTTTGAGGAAACACCTTCACTCTGTCCATAGGAATAATCCTGACCTTATATTTGCTTTTTTTAAAAAATTATTCATGTGTGGGATGTGGGTGTCACCGACTGGGCCAGTATTTATTGCCCGTCCCTAGTTGCCCTTGAGAAGGCAGTGGTGAGCTGCCTTCTTGAACCACTGTAGTCCATGTGCTATAGGCAGACCCACAATGCCCTTAGGGAGGGAACTGCATGATTTTGACCCAGTGACAATGAAGGAATGACAATATATTTCCAAGTCAAGATGGCGAGTATCTTGGAGGGGAACTTGCAGGTGGTGCTATTCCCATGTACCTGTTGCCCTTGTCCATCTAGATCGAAGTGTTTGTGAATTTCGGAGGTTCTGTCAAAAGATCTTGGCAGAATTTCTGCACAGCGTTTTATAGATAGTACACACTGCTGCTACTGAGCATCAGTGGTGGAGGGAGTGAATGTTTGTGGATATGGTGCCAAACAAGTGGGCTGCTTTGTCCTGGATGGGGTCAAGCTTCTCAAGTGTTGTTGGGGCTGCACTCATTCAGGCAAGTGGGGAGTATTCCATCACACTCCTGACCTATAGTCATAGAGTCATTGTGCTGTACAGCTGTATCCTTTGGTCCAACTCATCCATGCTGACCAGATACCTTAAATTAATCTATTCCCATTTGCCAGCATTTGGCCCATTTCCCTCTAAACCCTTCCTTTTCATGGACCCAGCCAGAAGACTTTTAAATCTTGTAATTGTACCAGCCTCCACCACTTCCTCTTGCAGCTCTCTCCATACACACACCACCCTCAGCATGAAAAACTGCCCTTTAGTTTCCTTCTAAATCTTTCCCCTCTCACCTTAAACCTATGCCCTCTAGTCTCTGACTCCCTTACCGTGGAGAAAAGACCTCGGTTATTCAACCTATCCATGCCTTTCATGATCTTATAAACTTCTATAAGGTAACCTCTCAGCCTCTGATGCTCCAGGGAAAAGAGCCCCAGCCTATTCAGCCTCTCCCTATAGTTCAAACCTTCCAATCCTGGTTAAATCCATGTAAATCTTTCCTGAACCCTTTCAAGTTTCACAACATCCTTCCTATAACAGGGAGACCAGAATTGAACACAATATTCCAAAAGAGGCCTAACCAATGTCATGTCCAGCTGCAACATGACCTCCCAACTCCTATGCTAACTGCAGTGACCAATAAAGGCAAGCATATCAAATGCCTTCCTCACTATCCTGTCCACCTGTGTCTCCACTTTCAAGGAACTATGAACCTGCACTCCAAGGTCTCTGTTTGACAACACTCCCCAGGACCTTACCATTAAGTGTATAAGTCCTGCCCTGATTTGCCTTTCCAAAATGCAACACCTCACATTTATCTAAATTGAACTCTATTTGCCACTCCTTGTCCCATTGGCCCATCTGATCAAGGTCCTGTCACACTCTGAGGTAACGTTCTTTGCTGTGTCTTGTCAATAGTGGACTGGCTTTGGGGAAAGTCAGGAGGTGAGTTATTGTCATGATATTCCTAACCTCTGACTTGCTATTGTTGTCAGTGTATTTCTATGATGAGTCCAGTTGAGATTCTGGTCAATGGTAAGCCCCCAGAAGTTGCTGATGGGAAATTCACATTGAATGTGAAGGGTAGTGGTTAGATTGTCTCTTTTTTGAGATGGTCACTGCCTGGCATTTGTGTAGTGCGAATGTTACTTGCCAGTTGTCAGCCCAGGCTGGAAACTGTCCAAATCCTGCTGCATTTGAAAATGGATTGTTTCAGTATCTGAGGAGTTACAAATGGTGCTGAACATTGTGCAATCATTGACAAACATCCCCACTTCTGAGCTAATGATGGTGGGAAAATGAAATAACTGAAGATGGTAGGTTTAGGACAGTACCCTAAGGAACTCCTGGAGATGTCCTGGACTCATCTCCAACAACCACAACTGTCTTCCTATGTGCGAGGTATGACTCCAACCCATGTAGAATTCGCCCCCTGATACCGATTGATTCCAGTTTAGCTAGGGTCCCTTGATTCTACACTCGGTCAAATGCAGCCTTGATGTCAAGGGCTGTCACTCTCACCTCACCTCTGGAATTCAGCTCTTTTGTCCATGTTTGAACCAAGGTTGTAATGAGGTCAGGAGCTGAGTGGCCCTGGTGGAACCCAAACTGAACGTCACTGAGCAGGTTATTGTTGAGCAAGCGCTGCTTGATAGCGCTGTTGATGACACCTTCCATTGCTTTACTGATGATCGAGAGGAGACTGATGGGGTGGTAATTGGCTGGGTTGAATTTGACCTGCAATTTGTTAACAGGGCATACCTAGGCAATTTTCCAGACTGTAGGGTAGATGCCAATGTAACTGTAGTGGAACAGTTTCGCTAAGGGAGAGGTAAGTTCTGGAGCACAAATCTTCAGTTATATTGCCGGAATGTTGTGAGGGCCCATAGCCTTTGCAATATCCAGTGTCTCCAATCATTTTTTGATATCACGTGGAGTGAATCGAATTGACTGAAGACTGATATCTGTGATGCTGGGGACCACTAGAAGAGGCCGAGATGGATCATCCACTCAGCACTTCTGGCTGAAGATTGCTGTAAATGCATCAGTCTTATCTTTTACACTGATGTGCTGGGCTCTTCCATCATTGAGGTTGGGGATATTTGTGGAGCCTCCTCCTCCTCCAGTGAATTGTTTCATTGCCCACCACCATTCACAACTGGATGTGGCAGGCCTTCAGAGTTTAGATCTGATCCGACGGTTGTGGGATCACTTAGAGCTGTCTATCACTTGCTACTTATGCTGTTTGGCACTCATGTTTAGATATTCCTCCAGGCATGCCCTTTTGCACTCTCTATTTAACCAGGGTTGATCCCCTGGCTTGATGGTAGTGGTTGATTGGGGGATATGCCGGGCCATGAGGTTACAGATTGTGCTGGAGTACAATTCTGCTGCTGTTGATGGCCCACAGCGCCTCACGGATGCCCAGTCTTCTCTGGCTATGACTGTTGGACGTCTGCCCAATTTAGCACGGTGATAGTGCCACATAATGAAGAGTATTCTCAATGTAAAGGTGGGACTTTGTCTCCACAAGGACTGTGTGGTCCTCACTCTTACCGATACTGTCATGGACAAATGCATCTGTAGCTGACAGATTGGAGAGGATAATGTCAAGTCCGGCTTTCCCCCTCCTGTTGGATCCCTCACCACCCCCCGTGGAAACCCCTGTCTAGCAGCTATGTCCTTTAAGATTTGATCAGCAAGGTCAGTAATGCTGCTGCCATGCCACTCTTGATGGTGGACGTTGGAATCCGCTCCCCCACCCTGAGTAAGAATTGTGGCGCCTTTCCACCCTCAGTGCTTCCTCCAAATGTTGTACAGCATGGTGGAGTACTGATTCACCAGCTGACAGAGGACTGACTGGAGGAATAGCAATCTAGAGGAATAGCACCTCATTTTCTGTTTGGGCACTTTCTAGCCTCAGATATCCATTTGAATTCCACAGCTTCAAAGCCTGACCTCACAACGTGCGCTCTTCATGGTTCTTATATTCTCTTCTTCCCCCCGCCACCCCCATGACCTTGTCTTGTTTCCCATTTCACAACTTAATTTATACTTTTCATTTACATCTCTATTTCTCTTTTACAGGGATTAACAACCCCTTTGTTTTTTGCACAGGGCATCCACACCATCTGTTCTTCCTGCACTACCTCCTCCTTTGTCAGAAAATTAAAACCCTTCATTTTCTAATCCCTTTCAGTTCTGTAGAAATGTCACACTGGACTGGAAATGCTAACTGTTTCTCTTTCTGCCGATGGTTACCAGACCTGCTGAGTTTCTCCAGCATTTTCTGTCTTTGCTCCTGTGAGAGTCTTATTCATTGAGATTACTCCCATTTTTCTGAACTGCAGAGAGAGCTGACTCATTCTACAATCCTTTCTAATGGTAATGCCTCTCTATTCCAGGAATCAGTTCATTGAATGCTTATTGCACCCCTCCAAGCCAAGTGTATCCTTCTTTAGGTAAGAGAGCAAAACTGTATACAATACTCTCACTCCGTATGTAATTGTGTTGATCTTATTAAAGACGAAATAAATTCCAACTTCTTTCCATGTTTTCACCATGTTACTGGAACACCACAGTTGGCATTTTCTGATATCATCCTGTCTGATGTGAGAACACAACTCGCATTGCGGAGTGGTATCATGATCAGACTTTTCCTTCCGTCTGTGTGTGTTGTATGTTTTCCATTTGTCTTTGCCAATATTCCTATTTATATATTTTTTAAGGCAGTATGAAGAAATGAAGCAACGGCTTTAAAATATTCAGTTCCAGTCCAGGTTTGTTAGAGATCTTTGACCAAGTCATTTACTCGTTTTCTATGTGTACCGAAGGTGGTCCTTCCCTTTCGTATGCACAGACTGAATAAATGGCTTGTTTATGGATCTCTGTCAATGCTAGGCATTCAAGTAACACTCAGATACAAGAGCACCTCCTATTTCACCAGGGTGACTGTTCCACCACACCTAATTCCATGGCATCCCTGTTTCTGGATTGAATTGCTAATTTAGTACCCATCAGCAATGAATTATGGTTGCTACACTCTGTAATCTTGAAAACCTGAATTGATGCTTCAACAGTCTCAGTTTGTTTAGGGCTGTGAACTGCCCTGATCCTGCTCAAGGCTGTTGAGCAATGTCCACTAGAATTGTGTGCAAGGCTCACCATTACTTTCTCTGGGTAATTAGGGATGAGCAACCTTTACAAACATTTCTTGGAGCTTTCTTAAAAGAAGTAGCTGGCCTCCATAATATTTGTCCAATTTGGGGCAGAGGGTGCCATCAGGACACAAGAGCTTGAAATGTCACGGTTCTGAGGAAGGGTCACCAAACCCGAAATGTTAACTCTGACTTTTTCTTCACAGATGCTGCCAGACCTGCTGAGCTTTTCCAGCAACTTCTGTTTTTGTTCCTGAAATGCCCCATTTTGGGGGATGCCATCATTGTGGTTGCAGATAGACAGTCTCATCAATGAAGAAAAAGGATTTCATAGCATATACTGTACCCAGGAGTCTGTCATTGAGGTACGCCCCACTGCGAAGCCTCTTCTAAGGATGCCTAGCCTGAAGAAGTTACCCTCCTCCCTCCAGACAAACCTCAGGGGACCTCTCTCCCACTGCAACTCTCTCGTAATCTCTTCGGCCTTGGAACTGCTCGACCATGTCCTGAAGCAAACCAGGTACTACAGCCACATCACCTTTCTTAGTACCTGCCTACGGAACCAGATCATCCCCAATGGACTACAATCCACATTCAAGCCTTCCCAATTTGGCCCCAACCGTGACAATATCTACATTCATAGCATTGAGATCCTTCAGAAGCATTTCTCCCTGCGACTCCTGAAACAAGGCTCCTATGATGCTGCTTGGCCTGCTGTGTTCATCCAGCTCTGCACCTTGTTGTCATTGAGGTACGGTTCATTTTGAATACTGAACCCCATGAGAACATTACGTGCTATTGGTGTCTTAATAGGGCGTCACATATTCTGAGGAGGGATATCCTGACGATGTGCATTAGGATCTCATAGATAGAAACAAGCCATTCCAACCACCAACTCCATACCGTCCCTCTGAATATCATCCCACCCAGACCCACCCTACCCAGTAACCCTGCATTTCCCATGGCTAATCCACCCAACCTACACATCCCTAGACACGATGGGCAATTTAGCACGGCCAATCCACCAAACTTTGGACTGTGGGAGGAAACCGGAGCGCCCATTGGAAGGCCACACAGAAACGGGGAGAACGTGCAAACTCCACACAGACAGTCGCCCGAGGGCGGAATTGAACCCAGGTCGCTGGTGCTGTGAGGCAGCAGTGCTAACCACTGAGCCACCGTGCCGTGTTCAGGGGAAGCATTCCTGGATCAGGGCACGCAAGGCTGCCTTGTCACCCTGATTGCTGCAAGTTGCCATTCTGCCTGGTTTTGCAATGCTGTTGGATTGTCAATGACTTCATGCTCCCTGAGGTGGAGCCCTCCCCCACCTTCTCCTTGGCCCCCTTCGAGTGCACTCCTCTCTGTTTTTTGAGCAGGGACCAGCAAACCACAGCAAGAGCGGCCACAGGCACGTACATATATTTAATGAATGTAACCTCTTCCCGGTGGCATGGTTCCAGGCTGAGTTTATGGGTCTTTATAGGCCAAGTTCCCTCTGAGCCATATGGAGCATCTGCACAATGCCGATTAGTTTCTGCAGAATGCTGATTCCAATTACTGAAGCTGCTGCCGTGCATGGTCCTCCCAGGGTGTACACGGTAAAAACAGTCAGTTACAGGGAATGCTGCTGATGGACTACATGATTCAATTGACCACACCCCGCACCTGAGGGAATCGTGCCACAGGAGGCAAATCCCAGGACCGTCTGTGCCACACTGTCTATATCTGTGGCTAATGCCATGAAGTCTCATGCCATCCCAGAGAGTGTTATATATCACTGCTATGGATTGCAGCATGCGAGAGGCACAGCGGTCCTCTGCAGACCCTTAAATCAAGTCAGAGTCCACAGAGTTCAAGGTCTTTGTCACCTTGACAACTGTTCACATAGAGTCAGGGACGGTCCCAGAGGACTGGAAAAATCACTAACGTGACACCCCTGTTTAAAAAGGGAGTAAGGCAAGAGACAGAAAATTACAAGCCGATTAGCCTAACCTCAGTCGTGGGTAAGATTTTAGATCCATTGTGAAAGATAAGATTTCTGAATACTTGGAAATGCATGGCAAAATAGGCCAAAGTCAGCATGGTTTCGTCAAAGGGAGGTCATGCCTGACAAATCTGTTAGAATTCTTTGAGGGAGTAACGAGCAGGTTAGACTAAGGAGAGCCAATGGATGTTATCTACCTGGACTTCAAGAAGGCCTTTGACAAGGTGCCGCACAGGAGGCTGCTGAGTAAGATAAGAGCCCATGGTGTTCGAGGCAAGGTGCTAGCATGGATAGAAGATTGGCTGTCTGGCAGAAAGCAGAGAGTGGGGATAAAAGGGTCTTTCTCAGGATGGCAGCTGGTGACAAGTGGTGTTCCGTAAAGGTCAGTGTTGGGACCACAACTTTTCACTTTACACGTGAATGATCGAGATAAAGGAAATGAGGACATTCTGGCTAAGTTTGCAGATTTTACAAAGATAGGCAGAGGGACAGGTAGTATTGAGGAGGCAGGGAGGCTGCAGAAGGATTTGGACAGGTTAGGAGAGTGGGCAAAGAAGTGGCAGATGGAGTACAACGCGGGAAAGTGTGAGGTCATGCACTTTGGTAAGAAGAATAAAAGCATGGACTATTTTCTAAATGGGGAGAAAATTCAGAAGTCTGAAGTGCAAAGAGACTTGGGAGTTCTAGTCCAGAACTCTCTCAAGGTAAACTTGCAGGTTGAGCCAGTAGTTAGGAAGGCAAATGCAATGTAGTCATTTATTTTGAGAAGACTTCAATATAAAAGCAGATGTACTTCTGAAGATCTATAAGGCCCTGGTCAGGCCACATTTGGAGATTTGTGTGCAGTTTTGGGCCCCATATGTCAGGAAAGATGTACTGGCCCTGAAGCGGGTCCAGAGGAGGTTCACGAGGATGGTCCCAGGAATGAAAAGCTTAACATATGAGGAATGTTTGAGGACTCTGGGTCTATACTTGATGCAGTTTAGAAGGATGACGGGGGATCTAATTGAAACTTACAGATTATTTAATGGCCTGGACAGAGTGGACATTGGGAAGATGTTTCCATTAGCAGGAGAGACTAGGAGCCGAGGGCACAGCCTTAGAGTAAAAGGAAGACCTTTTAGAATGAAGATAAGGAGAAACTTCTTCAGCCAGAGAATGTTGAATCTATGGAATTCACTGCCACAGAAGGCTGTGGAGGCCAGGTCATTGAGTACATTTAAGATGGAGACAGATAGGTTCTTGATTATCAAGGGCATCAAGGGTTACGGGAGGAAAACGGGAGAATGGAGTTGAGAAACTTAGCCATGATTGAATGGCGGAGCAGATTTGATGGGCTGAATGGCCTAATTTCTCTTCCTGTGTCTATGTCTTATGGTTTCCTTCCTGTTTCCTCCCACAGTCTAAAGATGTGCAGTTTAGGTGGATTGGCCACGTTAAATTGCCCACAGTGTCCAGGGATGTGGTTGGATGGGTTGGCTATGGAGGATGCAGGGTTATGGGGATAGGGGTGAGTCTGGGTGGGATGCCCTTCAGAGGGTTGGTATAGACTCAAAGGGCCAAATGGCCTCTTTCTGCACTGCAGGGATTCAAGAATGTTTACTTATTGCAATGGCATCCTACTGTGTAGCCACCTCAACTGATGTTCAGATACAGCATTGGGCCAGTATGCTGATGACCTAGACTGCACACATGTTAACATGTACAACTGGAGATAAGGTTAATTGATGCTTCCAGACAGGAAGCTAGTTTCCCTAATGTGCCACATCCAGAAAAATTAATTAAGAGTCCTACTGACACTTCATGACCCCTGTGAATTTGCCAGTACGTCCATCTCCATATCCGTTTGTGCCTCTGAATTCACCTGTAATCAACAGTGAAATGTTGCTCCCACAAAACTGACTGCATTTGGGGTGGCACGGTGGCTCAGTGGTTAGCACTGCTGCCTCACAGCACCAGGGACCCACGTTCAATTCCACCCTCGGGCGACTGTCTGTGTGGAGTTTGCACATCCTCCCCATATCTGCGTGGGTTTCCTCCCACAGTCCAAAGATGTGCAGGGTAGGTGGATTGGCCATGCTCAATTGCCCATAGTGTCCATTCAATCATGGCTGATAAGTTTCTCAACTCCATTCTCCCGTTTTCCTCCTGTAACCCTTGATAATCAAGAACCTATCTGTCTCCATCTTAAATGTACTCAATGACCTGGCCTCCACAGCCTTCTGTGGCAGTGAATTCCATAGATTCAACATTCTCTGGCTGAAGAAGTTTCTCCTTATCTTCATTCTAAAAGGTCTTCCTTTTACTCTAAGGCTGTGCCCTCGGCTCCTAGTCTCTCCTGCTAATGGAAACATCTTCCCAATGTCCACTCTGTCCAGGCCATTAAATAATCTGTAAGTTTCAATTAGATTAGGTGGGTTACAGGGGGATGGGTCTAGGTGGGATGCTCTGAGATTCAGTGTGGACTTGCTGGGCCGAAGGGCCTGTTTCCACTCTGTAGGGATTCTATGATTGGACCTTATAAACTTGTGGTCAGTGTGCTGGTTGGCTTCTGTAATATATCTTCGTGACAGTAATTTAAAAACCTTTTATACCAGGAACAGTAGATTCTAGCTTGTGGTTTAAAGCGAGAGCTATTGAAGTAACTCACTATCACAAAACAAATTTTTGAGGGACTCAGTTAAGACAATCTTTACTCTGATTTAACTCTAACTGCTTTTGTACTACAGCCGATCTTTTGATCACTTTTTAGGTTCCTGAGTTGAAAGTTCCAGCAGCTACACCACCCAGTCCCTTGTGCATCTATTTTTTCTGAAATGCTCTTAATTTGTGTTGATTTTCAAATGCACGCAGCCCACTTAATCTCCTGCTTGTGTTCCTGGAATACAAGGACATAGGAAACATTCTGATTACATTGAATAATAACATTTTCACAAACACAATTTGCGATATTTGTATTTGTCATTTGTTTTCCCTGGTGGAAAAGAAAACTTTAAACAAAACAAAACCAATTTTAGTGTCTCAGCCTCAAGAACAAAATAAATCTCCTCAATTTTTTTGCTGAGAATCCTTGGCAGTAACTATTCTTTTCCTTCTCTAATGACATGTCTGTCCTGGAGCCTTCCTTTAAGGCACAAAATAAGTTCAGTCTACCAGGCCCTCTAAGTTTCATATAGCGAATTTGCTTTTGAAGTGACTATGTTATGCAGTCAAGCACAGCAGTTACTGTGTATCAATGATCTCCTAGAAATGCCAGTGAGATGAATAGCCCGTTGATCTCTTTTTGGGGTGTGGTTGAGGAAGGAATGTTTAACCAGCCGAACACAACAACTCACTATTCTTTTTCACACGTACCTGAAATTTCAGGTGTAACTTCTTATTAGCATGACATTCAACAGACTACTTCATGACCAACATATATAAAATGGTATTTCTTAAACCACAATCATTACGTAGATAACGATAACGCATCAGCTCCATTTCTTAAACCACAATCATTATGTAGATAACGATAGCACATCAATTCTGATGACTGCCCACAAAGTATTCTTATTATTACTTTGAAACATGGACAGAATCATTTAAAGTTTTAAGGTTGATTTGTATTCCCATATTCTGTGTGTTAAGAAGAAAAAGTTATAGTTTTAGATTTTTTTTTTCAGTTCTATGGGTTGTGTGGTGTTGTTTGAAACTGTTTACTGGCATTTAAATTAGGCTTTACATATAACATAGAGATGTGTACTTCAGTGCTTTAGAAATACAGGCAGAAGAGGGAAAATATTGGTTGTTAGTTACAACAAAGTGTCCTATGATGCACAGAGACATGATCAGAAACAATTTCTTTTGTTGACTGTTCAGGAGGTCAAAGGATCCACCGTCCCCGGTATAAAAGGCTCTCTGAGAGAAAAGCAGGTAATTCAGAGAGAAAAGGCCTCTAACATCAGCTGTACAACTTAGCAGTCTCCAAAACAGGGCAGAAAGAAGGAAGCCCCGAGTGGTTTAATGTCAGTGAGAGAAACGCTGCAGAAATTAAACTTTGCGAAGAGTAACTTAAGGAAACCATGGTTAAGAAATAAGTGAAATAAAAATAGAAAACAGGAGAATAAGGTGTAGAGCTGGATGAACACAGCAGGCCGAGCAGCATCATAGGAGCAGGAAGGCTGATGTTTCGGGCCTAGACCCTTCAGGTTTTCCAGCATCTGCAGTTCCTACTATCTCAGAAAACAGGAGAAACTCAGCAGGTCTGTGGGGACAATAACAGACTGAATGTTTTGAGTCTGGTATGATTATTTCTTGGAACTGAGGTGTTCTGAAAAAGTATCATATCAGACTCGAAACATTATCTTGGAACTGAGGTGTTCTGAAAAAGTATCATATCAGACTCGAAACATTAATTCTGCTTCTCTCTCTACAGATGCTGTCAGACCTGTTGAGTTTCTCCAGATTATTTTTAATTTCAGACTTCCAGCATCTTACTTTTATTTAAGAAACAGTTGAGCAACATTAGCAGTTTTTTTTATGTAAAGGTCTGAAGAAGATAGGAACAAAAGAAATATCATTGTTTGAATGTAAAAATTTGAAAACTTAGTAAGGTATTTGGGGAAAAAAGCCTTGGAAACAATCAAACCCTTCACTAATATTTGTGTATCTGCAATGCTGTTATGGGTAAAAGGATTGAATATTTCTTCATGATATTTGTAATAAGACCATTCCAGCCAGCTCTTCTCTTGTGTAATGTCATTATTATTAGTTTCCTTCTGTTTTTAAAAATGTTTATGTTCTATTGTTAATAGTACGTTGAAAGCCTCATGAATATGTTTAATTATTTTCCACTGTGGTAAGCAAAGAGCAACAATAAAACATATGCCAGCTCTTACTCTGCTATTGACCTTATCCAGCACTAACAGAAATATAAGTAAGATCTTTATATTGGTAAGTTGCTTAAAATGATTACCCAGCATTTCAAATTAAAATGTGGGAAAGCTGAAAGCTGTCTATAGTTGGCTAAGTTTTGGTTAGAAATGAAAAAAAGAATTTGAATTAGAAGAAATGGAAATGCTAGAAACTTAACGGATGAACCAGAGAAAAATAGAGCAATGGAAAGAGAAGAGAAGAAAAAAAAGGGAAATTGAATTTTAAAAAAACGCTTGTACTCTGGTGAGACTGGAAAATCAGCCTTCATGACTTTTCCAGAAGAAAACTCCGTGTAAAGGAAGAAAGAACAGATAGTAAATTAGAGGATGATTCTGATTCCAAGGAGGGATTTTATTTCACACAAAATCTGTGTTAAGTGCTCCAACCTATAGAGAATGGAGTTGAAAAATATTTCACCTTATTCGAAAAGATAGCTTTGAAGCTGAAGTGCCCAAAAGATGCTTGGACATTTATATTACTGAAGTGTCCTAATAGGTGCAGCTAGTTTGCCAAAACAGCAATCAGTAGACTATGAGACTGTTAAAACAGCAATATTCAATGCTGTTGAGCTTCTCAAAAGTTTACCAATTAAAACTTAGGGTGATAGGAAAGAAATCTAATCTTACATTTGTAGAATTTTCAAAAGTCAAAGAATTGCTCTGTGAGTAGTGGTTTCGATCACTGAAGTTAGAGAAAAATACAAGAACGTGAGGAAATTCATGATTAAAGAGGAATTCCAAAATAATATTCTGCTAGCCCTTAATGCTTATTGAGATGGGTGTTATATATTAAGGATCGAAGAGGTGGCAGATCTGGCTGATACCTATAATACTTCACACATGTGGGGTATTGATGAAATGGGAATTAACAAGGAAATTGGAGGACTATAAAATTCTGGGGATGCAAACAGGATTAGTTTTCAGGCACAAATAGAATAATACCAAAGTATCCACAGAGAAAGGCTAGAACCTAAAAATAATGCAAAGAAAGTAAAATTGTTGAATTGTAATAAGACTGGACATACTTAAGGTGGAAATTAAATGGGAGATCTATTGCAATAGTAGGAATGCCTTGGAGCCATGCCCCAACCTTCCTACTGGCTTCCACTGCCTCTCTGTCCCTGAGACGTCCAACCAGGGGATAACCAGTCATATCTTTACTTTTGTACTGGATTGTCCTTGATCCTGGGACCCCAGAGAATATGTGGTTCCATGATGCTGCTGAGTGCAAGAATAGAGGGAATCTCATTGGATGTCAGTTCATGCTGGGCTGGACTTCCTCTCCTGGGGTCATGACCCCAGGGAAGCCCCACCCACTGCACACCTGGCAGGTGAGACTCCCCAGTGCCACAAGAAGATTCGAACCACCTCTTGTTGAAGCACCCTTTCATGCAGAAAATTTAAAGATGCAAGCAAAAATAAGCATTTTAATTTGGAGCCGAGGAAGGAAAATAAAAGATGCATTAAGCTGCTGAACTGGTGAATCAAAACTCTGTTGATAGAAACAAACTGCTTCATTCTTGGTTAACCTCAGGTTGGAGGAATGGACCTGTGTTTTCTTAAACCATTCCAAATAACGTCCCTTGTTACACACGTCTAAAGACAACATGCTCCTAAAGAGCAGGGAACTACACCTATTAAACCACAAATGAGCTCAGAACTGCGGGAAGGAATTTCAAAATATGACCTCAGAACTACCCATCGACTGGTTGACAGTGTGGATTAAACATCTCCTTGAATGTTTGAGATTCAGATATGCACAAAAGTAAACCTTGGCTCGCAATGTTGACTCTGTACTGGTGTAAAAATAACTCCCTCCATAAAAGATGTTGAATTTCCTCGTTAGGAAACACTCCTTAACCTTTTGCTCATGAGGTTCAAGATCTAAATTACTGACAGCTGTTTGTGTTTTGTAAGTGCTAATATACCCAATTATTTTCTGTCTACTTGATTTGTAATGAATGAACCACCTGACAGGAGGTCATTGAAGAATGCTAAATGCGATAATAAAAAAAATTGCTCCAATTTCAATGTGTGGCCTCATCATCACCTATTTTTAATATATGTTTAATGTATCCTGTTGATGGCCGTTGAATTATTTCCATCTAACCACAGGTTAAGTGATTCCTGATTGAATGAGTGATGATTTTGAGGTTAGTTAATGTTTTTTTGACTGGAGTTCACACGCAGCCAATTATGTAGTCATTATAAAGTTGTATTGAAGTACACAATTTCCTTGTGAATTAGGAAGATGGTACGACAGAAGAAAAGAATGAGGAAGATGGTACGACTTTAAGAAGAGCGATTAAAAAGACAACTTAACACAGAAATCAGAAAATTGGGAAGAAAGTGTCACTGTGAGTGTGAAGGAGAGAAAGAGAGGAAGTAATTGTCAGCTGGAATCTGCAACTGCACCTTGATCTTTGGTCTGAGTTGTTAATCGAAAGCTTTTGAGCAGTGTCCACGGGATAGCAGCGGGCAGCCTGGCTCATGTCTCTGCTATAATTGTTTAAAGTCCTGCCACAGACCTATTGTACACCATTAGAGACCTTGAGGTGCACTGGGTAGCATCTCTGCTTCTGAACCAGAAACTCGAAGTCCAAGCCATTGTCCAGAACTTGGTGGCTACAGAGGTGTGTCCATGACAAGGCCAAACAGATAAATGATCCACCTGCAAGCCTTCTAACTTGTCTATTCCAAGTGTTAAGAGGAGCAGAGTCTCTAGTCAGCCTGAACTGCTTAGTGGCTACAGTGCAACAGCCTCCCATATTAAAGACTACATTTGCAAGTTTGTGCCATGGACTGTTCTCTTCATTTTGAGGACTACTAGAAGAAAAAGATGATGTATCACGGTGAGAGATAGTAGGAACTGCTGATGCTGGAGTTTGAGATAACAAGCTGACCTTTCAGCTTTCCTGCTCCTCTGATGCTGCCTGGCCTGCTGTGTTCATCCAGCTCCACACCTTGTTATCTCTGATGTATCATGGTCATTTGTCCCCAAATCAAAATACGCAGAAGTCAAATATTGATTTGTTTGATGTGAAGAACACATTCTTTCAATGTATGGAACTATTCTATTGAAGCAGGCTAAGAACATTCAATTATAGATTGTCAAATTCTACGGATCCCAAATACATGAGTGCATTTTGTGCAGTTTAATAATCTGAAATAACACAATTTACCAGCATTACTAAGGGGGATGCATCCAATTGATCATCCAAATAGGACCACTTTGCAGGACATTGGTCCGAACGGTTGTCTGGAATTAAACAGAAAGAGTTTCAATCCTCAGAAGGATGGCTAGCCAATCAAAATGGAGTACTGGTTTATCTAAGACATATCCACATTTACCATTCATTTGGTTCCAATTTTCAAAATACTGCAACCTAGCTCTTCTGTCTGGCAAGTCCAGTTCAGTTTCTGGTCAATGGTAATGGGATGTGATAGTGGGGGACAAAAACAGAAATTGCTGCAGAAACTCAGCAGGTCTGGCAGCATTTGTGAAGAGAAAGCAGAGTCAAAGCAATTCTTTGCTTTCTTTGCGATAGTTGGAAATTCAGTGATGGTGACATGATTTAATGTCAAGGGGCAATAGTAGAATGTCACTTCTTGGATATGGCCATTGCCTGGCATTGTGCCACAAATTTTACTTGCCACTTGTCAGCCCTAGCCTGGATATTGTTCAGGAACTACTTCGGTGTCTGAGGCACCACAAATTGTACTAAATATTGTGGAATCATTGGCGAACCAATTCTGACATTATGATGAAGGGAAGGTTATTGATGAAGTAGCTGAAAATGATCAGGTCTAGGACACTACACTGAGAACCTCCTATAGAGAGGTTCTGTATCCGAAATGACTGACTTCCAACAACCCACAACCATCTTCCAATGTGCCAGGTATGACATCAACCAACAGAGAGATTCCCTGCTGATTGCTGTTGACTTCAGTTTTGTGAGGGCTCTGTGTTTCCACTCCCAATCAAATGCAGCCTTGATGTCGAGGGCTGTCACTCTTACCTCAAGTCTGGAATTCAACTCTTTTGTACATGTTTGAGCCAAGGCTGTAATGAGGTCAGAGCTGAGTGGCCCTGGCGGAACCCAAATTGGGCATCATGAGCAGGTTATTGTTGAGCAAGAGCTGCTTGATAGCACTGTTGGTGACACCTTCTATCATTTTATTGATAATCGAGAGTAGACTGTTGCAGGGGGAGCAATTGGCTGGGCTGGATTTGTCCTTTTTTTTTTACAGGACATACCTGGGCAATTTTGCACATTATTGGGTAGATGCCAGTGCTCTAACTGTACTGGAACAGCTTGGCTAAGGGAGTAATAAGTCTTCAGTGCCATTATCAGATTGTTAGCTGTATTTAGTGTCTCCCAAAGTTTTTGATATCAAATGAAGTGCATCAAATTGGCTGAAGACTGGCATTTGTGATGCAGCAGACCTCTGGAGGAGGCTGAGATGGATCACCCACTCAGCACTTCTGGCTGAAGTTTGCTGCGAATGCTTCAGCCTTATCTTTTGCACTGATGGACTGGGCTCTTCCATCATTGAGGATGGGGATATTTGTGAAGCCTCCTCCTCCAGTGAGTTGTTTAATTGTCCACCACCATTCACGACTTGATGTGGCAGGACTGCAGAGCTGAGACCCAATTGTTCATTGCGGAATTGCTTAGATCTGTCAATTACTTCCGGATTATGCTTTTTGGCACACAATTTGTCCTGTTTTATGTCTTCACCAGTTTGACACCTCGTTTTCATGGACTCTTTGGCATTCTCCTGCACTCAACATTGAACTGACTAGTGGGCAGCTTGCTTGATGCTGTTCTGGTCACTGGTAAAATTGCAGTGGCAACAGGGCCAAAAGGAAAGACACATACACCCCTGCCTTCAAACCCAGCAGCAGGGGACAGTTGTATCCAATTCCAAGATTTTAATTACAATATTAATCATTGGTCAACTCTTTAAAGGGTGAAACTATTCTTTAATTTTGAAGGAAAGCTAAAATAGCACATTTATTTGATCTCCATCTTTTGTGAACTGTGCTTTGAGGAGGACTGTTTCCATACTTCACTGTGACCTAGCTGTATCTCCTGCAGAGTTCAGGCTTTGCAAAATGTGACATGTGCAAATCACATGCTCTGTAGCCTTGTGCATTCCAGTGAGATTCCAGGGTTGGACTCTTTGATTTAAAAGCTGTGTGTTCCAGCTGAAGGGTTGCATTACGTTATTCCAGAAATTCAAAGCTGCTTCTTGAGAAAATCCCATTTGCTTTATCCACATTTATTGTCAAATGTTCAAAGTTTAAAGGATATCATATGTTTTCTGACTTTATTCATTTAAGTGTAAAATGGAGAAGCTTGAATCAAGGCATTGAAACCAGATGTCAAATAAAATGGATTCAATATTCAAAGACTGTCAAAATGATTCATTTCTTTTGGGTGCATCTTCTATCCTTTGTATTATATTTAAACAGGCTGGATTACTTAATGAATGAATTAATGCTTTACTTTGGGACCTTTGTGAATGTGTGTTGAATCTTTGATACAAATCACCAATATTTTAACTTGTGATTGAGGCCCACCATGAAATATTTAAAGAGTGTGGAATCTTCCCAGTCCCTGAATGTTGAGTGGTCAGGGTGAGAAATTTGGGAAAGTCGGGTGACATGTTCCAGCAAGAAGCTTCTCAATGCTGAGAGCTAAATGTCCCATTTTCCAACCAAGTATTGAATGGTAAGTTGAGATTCTCAACAGTGAGGGATGAGACCTATTTGCCTAGTGGCTCAAATAAGCCTAATGTTTCTCCTGTTTATTCATGATGTGAAGGTGCTGGTGTTGGACTGGGGTGGACAAGGTCAGAAATCACACAACACCAGGTCATAGTCCAACAGGTTTATTTGAAAACACAAGCTTTTGGAGTCTTACTCCTTACTAACACCTGAAGAAGGAGAAAGGCTCCAAAAGCTTGTGTTTTCAAATAAACCTGTTGGACTGTAACCTGGTGTCATGTGATTTCTGACCCTGTATATTCATGTCAATGAAGCCATGAATTCTTGACACAGTGGGGGTCCCTTCCTGCCTGAGGTTGGATGGGTGTCCAGTCTCTGGTGGTCCTCTGAGTGCCAGCGAAATTTGACGTTTCTTCCTCATCCATCTCCAGAGACGTGGCAATGACATTCTCACCAGCAGGTTCTCTGGGTGGGGAGGAGATGTCCCTGGGGGCCGCCATCTTGACTGCGGAGACCATGGTAATGACTCTCATACCTGCAAGAGGCAAGGACAGAATGCATTGTGAACAAGGATAAAAGTTGTGGCATGTTAAGAATTCACTCACAGTTGGGGTAACAGAAGAGTAGCGCAGCAGTCAACAATGCTTCTTACTGGGTTGCTGGGACACTGATAATTCTGCACCTCCACAGGACCTGATCTTCATTGGTGAGGGGGCTAGATCCTCTCTTCAGAAGGGTTGGGGAGACTAATGTGGGGCACCTCAACCACACCCACACTCTGGCTTTTTCAAGAACCTACTGTGCGCCATCTTCTTCTGGAGTGGGACAAAGGGAGCAATTGAGTGAGATGAACGTGGCTGGCACAGCTGGTGCGGCTGGGGGTAAGGTGGTGAGGTGTTCCTAGGTAACCCAGAGGCCATTCAAGGATGGTAAGGTAGTGGGGTCTGGTTGTGTAGTTGACAGAAATTGAGGGAAGATGTTCCATGCAATATTGAGAGTCGTATACCACATGCCTTTGCTGGCAAGTAGGAGTGGTTGTGAAGTAGTGGGTAGAAGATGTTGGCATTTAACCCTGGTGGAGCGGAAAATGTCATTGACCTTCTTTCTACATCGCTGGCCGTTCCATCAGAACGTTGAGACTATGCAGATCTGAGGGTGACCTGAGACCAGGCTGGCTATACTGGGGGCTCCTTTGCCAGCCCCTGGGGTAAGAGAATGGCCATCCTCTTCACCACTCTGTTCACCAGGACTACCAGTTCTAGCCCATAAAGCAGGGTGCCAGTTTTCTCTTCTGTGCCTCGTCTCGGGCAAGCTAACTGAACCATGTGGGGTAACTCTGGATGGACAGGGCTTAATTGGGTGCAAGTGGCCTTTTAAATTTTGTGCAAGTATGAATGGTAAGAACATTTCATTCAAACAGATCCATATGTCATTCTCAGGAGAAGCAAGCTCTGGGAATGTGCTATCACTCAGGGGAATTTAATGCCCTCCCTTGTGGCATGATCATTACTGGGGGACTTGTGATTGGGAGGGAAGGTGGCAGAGGAGGGAACCCCTCTGCTTTCTGGCCTCTGCCTCAATTAAGTCCAGGGTAGGAAGGTTTGTGGATGGCCCACCCAATTCTGCCAATTGAGGCTGTTCAACAGGCAACTAATGCCCAGCTACTACCCACTTAAAGGCATCACCCTGGGCCTTCATCCAGTGGTTGGCAGGGGCTTGCCATACTAGACATCCAAACCCTCTTGGGTTTGCTTCAGGCTTTTAGGGCAGTCAGGGGTTGGGGAGGGTCTCTCATTCGGAGACATTCTGTCTGATCAAAGGGCCTGGCATCAGGAAAGTTTAGGCCTACTTACTAGAACTTCTCTGCCCTTCCTGCTGAACCCCCCCCCCACTGCCTCAACCAATTATCCTTGTTCCACACCTCCCCTCCTATCATCGTTCACCTGGGCATGGAACCAGCCCACACCCACAAACCATCCCATCTCACAAAACACCCTTCCCCACCACTGAGGGCCTGGTGGCACCTGAGTACAGAGGGCCTTCTTGAAACAAAGTGAATTGGGAGGTGTCAAAGGACACTGGAAGCAGGAGAGAAGAAGGCATTTTCCTTGCCAACGATGGGGCTGGGATTCATGAGCAGCGTTTAAATTTGTCCAAGTCTGTTTTACAGACAGACAAATGAAAAAAAATCCCACTTTTGGAAAGTTGATCTGATCAAGCAACGTACATTTTGTGCTGCTGTTGGAGTTGAATTAACGTCAGTGGAGGTACAGGCACTGACACAGACATCGACAGGGAGATATTATATAAATGACTGGAGGTAACATAAGTAGAGACATTGTCCCTAATATAGAAGCTAAACCTATGCATTCGGAAAATCTGATATAGAAACAGAAAGTACTGGAAATGCTCAGTCCATTTGTCTCTGTGGGGAGACAAGCAGAATGAAATTGCCCTGAAACAGTAACACTTCTCTCGCATAGATGCTGTCAGACATACTGAATCATTCCAATGTTGTCTGTTTTTATGTCTCTAATTCAGTCTGTTATGACTAAGGCTTGGAGGAACGCAGCCTTTAAACAACAATGTCTGCCAAGCAAAATAAAACAAAGAACTGCAGGTGCTGGAGATCTGAAGTAAACAAAAACAGTAATTGATGGAGAAATTCAGCGAAACCGGCAGCATCTGTTTTCTCTCCAAAAATGTTGGCAAATCTATCAACCAGGCTCTCTGAAATAAAATAACCACATTAATTGGTTTATCAATAAAGGTACAATAGTTGGTTAGTGTACACAGTCAGTAGCTCAAAATAATAAATAATTATTCTTCTAAACACACTCAAGACACACACATGCACACATGTACGCACACCCTCACCCACCCACAGATACACACACACGCACACACGCGCACACACACACACACGCATGCACACACATACACATGCAGGCATGCACCCACTCTCACACACACACACCCTCACACACGCACACACACACACACACGCACACACATGCGCACATTGTTCAGGTAAAAGAGAAAAAACAAACAATTATTCTACAAATATTGACTTTGTGAATAAAAGCACTTTGGCCAATGGGTTATTCTTGCAGGCAGGACGAGAAGGTTACCTCAGAGTACAGCGGGACCTTGATCAGATGGGCCAATGTCCGAGGAGTTGCAGATGGAGTTTAAGTTCGATAAATGTGAGGTGCTGTATCTTGGCAGGGCAAATCAGGGCGGAACTTACACATTTAATGGTAAAGCCCGTGGGAGCGCAGGTTCAAAGCTCCTTGAAAGTGGAGTTGCAGGTAGACAAGGTAGTAAAGAAGGCATTTGGTGTGCTTGCCTTTATTGGTCAGTGCATTGAGAATAGGAGTTGGGAGGTCATGTTGTAGTTGTACAGGACATTGGTTAGGCCACTTTTGGAATACTGTGTTAAGTTCTGGTCCCCCTGCTATAGTAAGGATATTGTGAAACTTGAAAGAGTTCAGAAAAGATTTACAAGGATATTACCAGGGTTGGAGGGTTTGAAGTACTGGGAGAGGCTGAATAGACTGGGGCAATTTTCACTGGAGCATCGGAGGCTAAGGGGGTGACCTTTTAGAGGTTTATAAAATCATGAGGGGCATGGACAGGGTGAGCAGTCAAGGTCTTTTCCCCGGGGTAGGGGAGTCCAAAGCTAGATGGCATAGTTTTAAGGTGAGAGGGGAAAGATTTAAAGGGACCTAAGGGGCAATGTTTTCACACAGAGTGTGGTGCATGAATGGAAAGGACTGTCAGAAGAAGTGGTGGAGGCTGGTACAATTACAATATTTAAAAGGCATCTTATACAGACCAAATGCTGGCAGATGGGACTAGGTTAATTTTGAATATCTGGTCAGCACGGGTGATTCGGACCAAAGGGTCTGTTTCCATTCTGTACAACTCTTGTGACTCTGAGTAAAGAGTAAAATGTTTCAGAGTCTGTTGCTCTGATGTTCCGACTGGTGTGGTCAAATCAACAATCACACATCATTGTCTTTGTAGGCCAGGCAGCATCAGAGGAGCAGGAAATTTGACGTTTCGGGTCAGGACCCAAATCTGAAGAAAGGTCCCGACCCGAAACATCAACTTTCCTGCTCCCCTGATGCTGCCTGGCCTGCTGTGTTCCTCCAGCACCACACTGTGTTATCTCTGACTCCAGCATCGGCAGTTCTTACTATGTCTCATTACCTTTGAAGTTTTGCAGACACATGTTGTTCAGGAAATATAATCTCGAGATGCTTCTTCACTCAGTCTTTCAAAAGAATGATAGTTTTCACTTTGAACTCAAGCGCCAATATTTTATTTTCAGAAATGAGAGAAATTGGTTTAAACTTAGCAAGCTTTCCATCAATTCAGCTTGTTCTTAGCAGGTCTCTCTCTGACTGAACCAGATAAAATGAGCACTGCTCCAAAGCAGACGCTATTTAAAGTAATCCCAACAGCAAAGCAAGCAGTTATTACAAGTCATGTGATTTACAGGATAATTAAAAAGACTCTCCAATGTCCACAGTAAACATGTAATGACCTATTCTAAAGTAAAACCTCCAATAGTTCCACAAAACTTGAAACAAATCAAATTTCCACAATCTTCCAAAACTAAAGTCCTCCAAGCGATATAACACATCTTTGGAAAGATAAAACACCGTTTTAAAATGTTTTCCCTTGTAAAGTGCTGACAAAGCACCAATATTTATGAAAACAATACTTTCACATAATTGTTCTCATTTGTTTTTTTTCCATGTATTCTATGCATTTACCTCTTCATAGTACTTACACAATTCAGGGAAGGTTGCTGAATAAAAACCAAAACAACTGCGGATGCTGTAAATCAGGAACAAATACAAAGTTGCTGGAAAAGCTCATCAGGTCTGGCAGCATCTGCGAAGGGAAAAAACAAAGTTAACGTTTTGGGTCCTTTGACCCTTTCTCAGAATGTTACCGGACCCGAAATGTTAACTCTGATTTTCTCTTCACAGATGTACCAGACCTGCTGAGCTTTTCCAGCAAATTGGCTTTTGTTTCAAAGAAGGTTACGCTATTGGTAAGGCATTGGTGATTACATTGTTTTCCATTAACGCTTGAACATTTTTAAAAAGATAATGTTGTAACAGCATATTCCATTGAAATAACCTGGCATTTTGGTTTTTAGTTATTTCCACAAGGGCTATAGGATTATGATCAGTCTTTAAAAGTATATCTGTAGCCGTGATAGACACATATTTCAAATGTTCAAGAGCCATTAGCAATCTCAGCATTTCTTCTTTCATCTTACAGACTCTCTTCTGGTGTTCATTCAGATTTTTAGAGAAGTACCCTATTGCTTTCTCCAAGCCTGAACTATCTTCTTGCAACAGAACTGCATCAATCGCTAGTCACTAGTCTTTATAAGGCTTAAGTAAAATTTGATACAGCCCCGTAGTTCATTGATCAAATTGGCTTTCAGCTTCTCAAAAGATCCCCTCACCACAATACCTTGATGTTGTTCTCATAGAATATCTACAGTGTGGAAGCAGGCCATTCAGCCCATCGAGTTCACACTGACCCTCATAGGGGAATCCCACACAGTTCCACGCCGCAGCCTCCCAACCCCCCAGCGACCCTATCCCTGTAACACTGCATTTCACACGGCTAACCCACCCAGCCTGGAAGTCCCTGGACACTATGGGCAATTTAGCTTAGTCAACCCACCCAACCTGCACATATTTGGACTGGGCCAAATACATTAGTGGTTCAGCTGCCATGCTGAAATTTGGTCCAAATGTGTGAAAAACAAACTGCACGTTCTCCAAAAAATCTATTTCTCATTTTGTTTCAGGGCCAGGGAAATCACTTCTGTTGTTCTTTCCAGCACTTGCCCTTGTCCTATTTTATGCCCCACGGAGGTTACTTGGGTCTTTGCAAATTCACTTTTGGCGCATTTTATCACCAAAGCAGCTGACAGTATTTTCCTTCTGTTTGGGACAAAGGACTTGAATTTATTTTGTTTGCCACGAAGGTTTACCAAACCAGCTCATCGGTTTTCATGGAATCGTAGAATCCCTGCAACGTGGAAAGGGTTTTATTCCTTTTCAATTAGCTTGCGGCATTAGGTAAGGGGAGCTGTGAAACTAATCAAAGAAATATTTTTAAGACTGAAAAATAAATGTGTCCATTTTCCTCACAGGGGCCTGCAAA
This sequence comes from Rhincodon typus, assembly GCF_021869965.1. NCBI lineage: Eukaryota > Metazoa > Chordata > Chondrichthyes > Orectolobiformes > Rhincodontidae > Rhincodon > Rhincodon typus. The sequence continues at coordinate 22,099,201 of NC_063338.1, forward strand.
GTAGCTCAAGAACACCTTGAAGTACAATGAAAATGGTGAAACAATTGCCCAACAAGCATGTGAAGTGCTCAACATCTTCAACCAAGGAATGAAGTGTTAATATTATTATTACCTTTTATAATTGTTGAAAGCCTAGTTCAGTGGTCCATATGAGCAGACAGAAGAATTAGTAAATTATCTAATTATCTCATTATCTAAAATTATCTAAAATAAGTGATTTAAGTTATCAGAGTTCCCCTCCAAGCCACTCACTATCCTGATTTGGAAGCCATTCCTTCATTGTTGCTGGATCAAGCTCCTGAAAATCCCCCTCTGACAGCATTGTGGGTGTACCCATACCACATGGATTGCAGTAGTTCAAGAAGGCAGCACCACATCACCCAGCTGTCACATCCATGAATGAATTTTTAAAAATATTGACACTTGTGATCAACAGATTAAAAAAAATTGCTGTGTTGAAATAATATTATCATTAAGAGGAGAATAAGCAAGTACAGGTACGTCAAGTAGTGAGGACAGTAGGGGATAAAAGAGTTAGTAAGGAAGGAGGCCTAGGCAATTCCCAATTCAATCCATCTATATTCTGGTTGGCTAATATTAAACTGTCAGCGATGTTGGACACAGTGCTTTCATTGGTGGAGACAGACGTGCAAGGACTTAAGAAAGCAACACATTGAGTTTAAAGGATTCTGCAGGACTAACCAGATTGTAAAACTTTAGCCATTCATAATATGGATATAGAAGAATCCATTCCTCTAAAACAGAACCCTTCTTGCTTATGCCCGTAGCAGCAAGCCTAGATGAAAACAGAGATCTATACAAGTTGGAAGGCCTTCTAATTGAACGCAGTCAAAGCAGCTGGCATTCCACGGTTGTATTAGTGCCTCATCCTGAAGGTTCAACCAGGCTTTGCATCAACTACAGAAAGGTCAATGTGTCAGAGACAGACTCCCATCCAACTTGTCACCTGGAAAACAATATTGATAGAGTTGGCAATACCAGATTTTTTCCTAAAATAGACTTACTAAAAGTATACAGGCATGTTCCCTTAACACCCCGAGCTAAAGAGATATTGGATATTCAGAATGATATGGTCTGACCTCATCATCATTTTGAGAGTTTGATGGTACCTTTCAAATTCTCCTTATGCCTGAGGGTATTTTGCTGTAGATTCAATCTGTTATACACAAATTACTCGTAATTTCCTGAAACCTTTTAAACAAAATTGGAATATTGATCTTACTGGACAGACGTTGGAAGTCCATATTGAGTGAAAAACTGGATTCTATACCACTGCAAAAGCAGTGACTGTCTTTAATGGTCTGCACTCTGGGAATCAAATAGCTGTATCCATGATACTAAGGACAAATTGGTGTAATGCTTTTGTTTTTTCATAAAGGTCCCACACAATGCACCAACGCCCACTTAAATGCTTCCATAAACTTGGTGCGGCAAGTAAAGGTGGTGTTTTAATTGCTTGTTGAGGCTTTGCTATAATGTGGCACGTTTGACACAATTTACAAAAACTGTACCATATTGTTGTAAAGACCTGGTCACTAAACATGCTGAATTATTCAAGCTTGGAACTTCCAGCTTCCAAAGTATACTGCCATATGAATTTCAAGAGCAATCCTTAATATTTCCTAATGATTTTTCAGTGTTATTTATGTCTTGTGAACTACCATCCACTCTTACTCGGCAGGCCTGTGAGGAGGTCTCTACTTCCTCAACAGAATCCCATTTTTCATACAGTTGCCTTCCAGAACCCCAACTGGCCTACTTTTCATAACTCTAGATTAGATTACTGGGCCTCGATCAGTGAAAACTTATCTAATCAGATTATCCAAATCTCCAAAGAAAATTTCTGATAACCAGATATCTGTCTGTAATGCTCATTCAACCTCCAATGAAGGACTTTCGCCATTGCTTGGGCCACTACTCATGAAGGAAGCGTTCCTGGAATCTTTTCCTGTAACTGCTATCTCCTTGACTTTACTTGGCTTTTCCATGACAACAGAAGTTCCAGCCTTCGCTCCTGCCAAACCATTCCCTTGGAACAAGTCAACTTTGTCCATGCGTAACCTTTGGATAACCCCTACAGTTAACAGTCCAGATATGAGGTCACACTTTAAGTGCACTCAATACAAAGGTACTGGTATATACGCCCTCTTAATGTCATTTACTAAACCTGTGACATTCATTTCACTCTCTGGTGGAAATGTCACATGACTCCAGAATCTGTAAGTAGGGATATAGGTTTACTTGCCTCGTTTAAGCTATAAGGAGTTGCTTTTCCTTTTGACAAGCCTTCCCTGTAACTCTCCAGGTGCGTTATTTATTTCCCCTTCTCTCACAGCAGTGCTTTTTGTCTCACAGCTGCAGTTAGACTACTGAGGGATGCTAAGGCCTTCAACTAAAAACTTTATTTCAGGCATTAAGACATGGTGCTGGATTTAAAGGATGAGGTTTGAGATGCCAAGGGGTGGTGATTTGAGGGCACTTCCTTAGAGCCCATGGGTTCCTAGGGAGGGTTTCCAAACACTCTTACTCCACTCAAGCCTATGCTGCAAATATAGGCAGTTTTCCTGACTGGCATGGCCTCCCATAGATGATGGCATTTTACTCACAGCAGTAGTAAAAAGTGATATAAGGGCTTTAATAGGGTTAAGGATGGCAGGCTGCCCAATGGTTCCCACATTTCCCCCATTTAGTTGCAATGGTGCCAGGATGGATGAGGCTCGTGGCAGGCACAGTGCCCAATGCATTTTAGGTGCCACCTCTGTCTTCACACTCACCAATGGGGAGTGTAAAATCCAGCCCACAAAGCTAATTCAGTGGATGAAAGTAATTCTGCTATTAAAACCCACAGAATTTCAATCTCTTATTTTCAGAACTTGCACATTTCAATAAGTAAGGAGAGAATCGCTGAAAACATTTCAACAAAAAAAAAATATTTTGCGCAACCTATTTAATCTGGCATAGGGTTCTGATAAGCATGGGGTAATGTCCATTGTCTATAAAATGGTAACTGTTGTTTATTGCTCTGTGACATCTTTAACATTGTACAGGTTTAACACTGCACCAATTGTAGCATTAATAAGCATCCCAATTGTATACAATGCTTACTCATTGAAGTGCACACTGTAACAGTTGGATATAGTGGAGCCTTAATTCTTTGAGGTTCCACCCAGTCTCCTATGCACACTGAAGCAATGTTTCAAGTCCAATACTCCTCCTTCATAGAATCCCTACCATGTGGAAAAAGGCCATTTGGCATATTGAGTCTGCATTGATCCTCTGAAGAGCATCCCACTGAGACCTACTCCTCCACCAGGTCCCTGTATTAGCCATGGCTAATCCACATATCCTGCACATCCCTGGACACTATGGACAATTTAGCATGGCTAATCCACCTAACCTGCACATCTTTGGACGGAGAGAAGAAACCAGAGCACCTGACAGAAACCCACACAGATTCAGGGAGAATATGTAAATTCCAGATAGACTGTCACCCAATGCTGGAATTGAACCTTGGTCCCTGGCTCTCTTAGGTACATTTTGAGGATGCATTGTTGCATTGTCATTATTGAGTCGATTTGGTTCAACTGAGGTTCATTTGATCATAATTACAAATTTCTCCTGGGTAGCTGAAGGAAAGATTTCCTTTATGCACAGGGAAGAAAGTGGTTTTAATTGAATTTAAGCTCTCACTTTGTTGCTTGAATTAAGCAATTGTGATTGCTACCTCTTAGAACTTTGAAAAATGCTTTCTTTGCAATTAATGTTTTAATCTTATTTGAGACAACCTGTTGTGTAGGTCAACCTGCAAGATGAATGACCAATTAACCTGAGGAGTTTTGAATTGTGACAGTGTTTTCAGGCTATTGGGTCCATACCTTTGCTCTGCCGGTGCATATTTTATATTGTTTCAAAAATAAAATGTGGAGTACTGTGGAGTAATAAGACATTGTATTTGGCCAGGAAAACTAAGGACATCTCACACTGTAATCAATTGGAGAGTTTTAATATGTAGCCCAAGTACATTCTGATAAACTCTGTTGAATTGATTTATAGACTCTTAGTCCACCTCCTGTCAAGATGCTTACTTATGATAAATAAGCCTAATAGCTTCCAAAATACTTCAGTTTAAAGAAGGAAAGCTGTGTTGCCATTCATTGGAATGGTTTCCTCACTTTGCTTTGATCCTAATTACAGAAGAAAGATGCCATGCTGTGAGAAGTGGATCTATTCTGTTCCCACAGTGACATATGAAGTTACATTAATCAGCCAGTAGTACATTTTATTTTTCCATCCTTTAGAAATATGCTTTCAGGAAGTGACTGTGGTTGAATGATGTAAATAGTTGCGGAATGAGTAAATGCTTAAACAACTTACTTCACCAAATGTGCTCAGATCTTCTTCGAGAGGCTTGTCTATAATGGTTATTAAAAACAGTGGATCAGAAATCTCAAAATACATATTGCTTCAGGAATTTTGCTTCTTTTTTCCGCCATGACAAGAATAGGTTTGATCTATATTTTGAATGAGAACTTTTTTCTTTGAGATGTTTTCTGTATTCTCTTTTCAAGGTATTCATCCTCATGTGGGTCAATTCTTCACCCATATAGATATTCTTCATTTGGTTGTAGAAAATCAGTGATGCTGTTGCAATTGTTGTTGGGAAATGAAGAGTGTAATGAAGTCACACCCAGTCAGATCCTTGTCTGACATTCTTTTTGCAGCAGAGATCACAGGGAATGATCAGGGTCCAATTACTGTACCTTAAGCAAAAGGCACTGAAGACATTTCTGACTACAGCTAAAATCATGGTTCAGGATCCGTGACAAAATCAAAGCCAAAATTGGCCTCTGCAAAGACAAACACAACAAAAATATTTATATGGCATCTTTAATGTAAGAAAATGCCTTGTTGTGCTTCACAGGAGCATTAAACTATGAAACTGAAATAACTGCACAGGGGCGGGTATCCTGTCATCAAGTCACCCTTTATTTACATGTGCACAGCACATGGGCTCTGATCCACCAGCTCGGAGTCAGTCCGTGACGTGAGGAGATTCTAAATCCCCTGTTAATATTTGTCAGCCAGGGCTCCCTGATTGGCCCAGGTTAACAGCCCCAGTCAAGCATCTCATAGTCAATAAGCTGCACCTAGTTCCAATCACTGCAGATACCAAGCCACACAGTGAGATTTTTGAGTTGGAATCTTAGAGGTTTTTGAGTGATGTGGGCTATGGTGAGATGTGTGGCAGGATCAGATGAGAAATCCAGCAAGGCCCATTTTAACATCAGGAGCATCTTGCTCCAACTTTTATGCTTTACACAAAGGACCGACAAAGTTTATTGCTAGGCTATGATAAGTTGTCAATTAAAGGGATTATGACTCGCTAAACACTTCGTTGATGGCCAACTCGCCTCATTAATGTTCAGCTTTCTATCTATCCAAACTCATTAAACAAGCTAGACAGCAAGAAATCTCAACCTGGAACCCAGGGCTGGTAAATTCAGTTCACCGCTTGTTCTGAACAACATTCATGCTGAACACTAGGCATTAACATCTCAGGGCATTCTCCATGTGCGCTGGCCATATCAACACTCCATACATGGATATTTGCATTCAACATGTGCCAGCCTCTAAATACCCTCATGGCACATCTCCATTTCATGCACTTCTGCACTGGCAACTATCATTATAATGCTGCAGCAAACACACTTGGGCATTCATGGAGTGGACCAGGCTGCATCTCTGGGCTCCTCACTTGCTATCATGGTGTACACTCACTCTGAACCTCCCTGGATGCTGTTAGCATTCCTATCAAAGCATCATACAGCAGAAAAACAGGACTTTCAGCCCACCATGTCTCTGCTGACCAACAAAAACCATACTATGTAAATCCCATCTACCTGCACTTGGTCCATAGCCTACCATGCCTTGACATTCTAAGTGTCTATCCAGAATGTTACAAGAGTACTTTCCTCTGCCTCCATCTCAGGCATTGTTTTGCATTGCCTTGCTTTACCTCACATTCGCTCTGTCTCTGCAACTGTACTCACCTCCCACCAAGGTTCCTGCTCTATCACTCTCAGTAATGCCTGTTAATGTCTTCCCATGCTCACTGTTAACGACCTCAACCCCCGACACCACTAACATTGCAAGCCCTGGTACTGCCTGCTCACTCGCTGGGGACATTTACCACCCTGTACTAAACTGCTTTGCCACCCATTTTCATCTTCCTAAGTATCTGTGTCTCCCTCATTCCAGGAGGAAAGCAACCCCCATTTGGGCAGAAAGTCTCAAGATGGATGATGAGATGCTCAACATTCAGCTCTTCACCCCTTAAGTGGAGAGCATTCTGACTCTGAGAGCCCTGAATGGCTAACAGGCCATGTTCAATCCCCTGAACTGGTATCACAGGCTGCCCTTGTTCTATGGTGCCCAGGACCTCCTGAGCAAAAGCTGTCTCCTCCAACCTGTCTGAGGCCTACTGGCAACAAGGGCTGGCTTCCTTCTATTGTTTCTACATTAAACGGCAAGGCAAGATAGCAGTAGTCTGAGCCTCGTATCTCTGGCTAAGGGGGCAAAGCACTAAAAGGCAAAGCAAGGCAATGAAAGACAATGCCTGAAGGATGGAGGAGGCAAGTACTCTCACAACATTTGAGAAGACGGGACAGTGGCTAACATGGTGCTGTTATTTAAGAAAAGTGGTAAGGAAAAGCCAGGGAATTATAAACTGGTGAGCTTGATGTCAGTGGTGGGTATGTTGTTGGAGGGGGTTCTGAAGGACAGGATTTACATGTATTTGGAAAGGCAAGGGACGGGGATAGTTGACATGGCTTTGTGGATGGGAAATCATGTCTCATTAACTTGACCAAGTTTTTTGAAGAAGTTGACCAAGAGAATTGATGAAGGCAGAGCGGTAGACATTGACTATATGGGCTTGAGCAAAGCATTCAACAAGGTTCTGCAGATTTAGAGGGTTATCAGCCAAATGCTAGCAAATGGGACTAGATTAACTTAGGTCAGCATGGCTGAGTTGGACTGAGGGATTTGTTTCTGTGCTGTACAACTCTATGACTCTATGACTAAGCATCTGGATGAGTGCAATGACCTCTCATGTTTCTTATTTAAGGAAGTCAACTATTCTTACCTAGTCTTATCTTCCTGTGACATCAGATCCACATGACTGGTTGACTCTCAATGCCCTCTGAAATGGTAAAGCAAGGCCCTCAGATGCACCCAACCATTACCGAAAAATCAAAACACAAATCGACCTGGGCCAACAACTTGTTATTGATGTAGGCAAACAAAATATTAATCCAGTTTTGTCAATATTTTAAAATCCTCCTTACTAACACCTTAGTGTTTGTATCAATATTGAGACAGCCGAACCAGAAGGTAGAAAGAACAACAGCCTGAGACAAACATACTGACTGAATGATACCTTGTAGATAATGTCCCAGACATCAATATCTCCATCCATGTGTATGACCTGTCCCACCAGAAGGACAAAACCACTAGAGGTAGTGTAACAGTGGCATACAACTGGGAGAAAGTTGCCCTGGGAGCCTTCATCATTGACTACGACACCATGAAGTCTCATGCATCATGTCAAACATGGAAAAAGAAAATTCTTGCTAATTACTACCAACTGGTCTGCCTCAGGCAATGAATCAATACTCCATCATGCTGAATTTGGAAGAAGCACTGAGGATGACAAGGGCACAGAATGCATTGTCAGTGTCAATCACCAAGAGTTGCTTTGTAAGACCATTTCTGTCTACGCTGGTTGAGCTCTGAAGAACATAGCTGATGGACTGGGTTTGCAGTAAGTGATGAAGCAATAGAGGGGAAAACCTACTGAAACTTCTGTTCATCAATCTACCTATTGCAGATGTAGCTGTCCATGGCAGTGCTAGTAGGAGTAACCATAGCTCAATCCTTGCAGAGATGGTGACTTCTTTTCATATTGAGGTCACAGTACCACTGCGGTAAATGAGATACAGTCAGAATAGATCCACAGCTGCCACAAATAGATTTTAAAAACACTTAACTACACACCTATAAACATCTAAAAGGTAAAGTTGCCATTGTCCTAATGGATCACAGGGCTGCTGTTTCATGAGAGAGGGATGACTGGTCGTGGCTTGACCTGAGGAGTGCCACGCCTCAGATGAGGGGAGAGGTTTAGAGGGAAAGTCCTTTGTGGTAACCTCAGTTAATATGGGAATTGAACCAGCACTATTGGAGTCAATCTGCATTGTAAACTAGCTGTTCAGCCAATTGAACTAACCAACCTACTCCTACTTTTGCTGCAATGGACAGCTACATCTGCAATAGGTAGATTAATGAACAGAAGTTTCAGTAGGTTTTCCCCCCTGTTGCTTCATCACTTACTGCAGACCCAGTCCATCAGCTATGTTCTTCAGAGCTCAATCAGCTTAGACAGAAATGGTCTTACAAAGCAACCCTTGGTGATTGACACTGACAATGCATTCTGTGCCCTTGTCATCCTCAATGCTTCTTCCAAATTCAACATGATGGACCGCTGATTCATTACCTGAGGCAGACAAGTTGGTAGTAATTAGCAAGAACTTTCTTTTTCCATGTTTGACATGATGCCATGAGACTTCATGGTGTCGTAGTCAATGATGAAGACTCCCAGGGCAACTTTCTCCCAGCTGTATGCCACTGTTAGGTGGATAAGCCATGCTAAATTGCCCATAGTGTGCAGGGATGTGCAGGCTACATGGATTAGCCATGGGAAATACAGGGATGGAGTGGAGGAATGGGATGGTCTTCAGGGTTGCTGCAGACTTGATGGGCCAAATGGCCTGCTTTTACATTGTCGGGATTTTGTGGGCCTAGAGTGCTAATAGTGTGTAATAACCTGCTACAGATGAAGATTAAACAAAATCCTGAACAGTAAAGCTACAAGTTACACCCCTCCAATAAGGAGATGTAAGAATAACTTTCCATGTAACCTGTGTTGGTTATCTGCAGTGCAAGCCTTTGTCTTGATGGTGATTGATTTAACCTCTGCCCCAACCCCTTACCCTTTACACAGGCAGCTTTGGTCACATTACTCCCACAGCACTGAATCCAAATGTCATTTAATCATATAATTTTGAAATAACAAGCAGTTCAGGAATCATCGAGACTTGATAAAATATTTCCTGACAACATCAAAGGTCCTAACTCTGGGCTACAAAAAAAAACCTCAAGCCTGCAAAATGCAGTCAACATTCTCTCTCTCTGGAAGCAAGCAACTTTTGTTCATCGACACAGTAAAGCAGAAGATAGATTTCAGCATAACGTCATCAGAAGACCCACAAACAGATTTCTAAAGAGAAGAAACTGCTTACCCCACCCCCCCACTATCCCCAATCCCTACCCTGCACCATCGCCACTAACAAACTCTAAACTGCCAGCTCCAGTTTTGATCTTCTGCATTCCATCTCAAAAACAATGTCATTGGATAAATTGGTGTATCTTAGTTATTTTGTGTTTAAGTCATTGCAAATCAAATAATCTCATCAATCTTTCTGAATTGATCACTTCTTTTGTGTTGACTAGCATGCCTGTGTTGCAACATATTCCCCCTGCCATTACTCCTGGTTTCACTTTACATCAATGTTATTCCAGTCTTAGAAAATCTGAATCCGTAAACTGAGGAAGTTTAGCCAAATGTATCCCAACTATTTAGAAAGAGGAAACATTCAATCATAATCTGTTTACAAACAGGGATTAAGATAGGGATAGGGCTCTCACAATCCCTAAATCTCCCTTTACTATAAGGCCATGGATCAATCTTGGCTCAATGAGGATTGTAGGAGGCCACACCAAGAGCAGCACTAGAAATATCTGAGGTATCAACGTGATGAGTCTACAACATATATATAGTGGATGAAAAATATAATAGACAAAGCTGAGTGATCCCACAACCAATGGAATAGATCTAAGCTCTACAGTCCTATTACATCCAATCATGAATGGTAATGAACAGTTAAACTAACTGGAGAGGAGGCACCACAAATATCCCAATCATCTATGACTGGGGAACCCGAGTATATCAGTGAAAAATAAAAAAGCTGAAATGTTTGCATCTATCTTTATCCAGAGGTGTCAAGCAAATGATCCATTTTGGTTTTCCCAAGCCCCTGAGACCGTCAGTATCACATATCCAATTGTTTTACCCATATAAAACCCAGTTCTGTGGGTGTTAGAAATCTGAAATAAAAACAAGAAGTGCTGGAGAAACCCAGCCAATCTGGCAATGTCTGAGCAGATAGAAACAAAGTTAATGTTTCAAGTCCAGAAGAACTCTTCCTTGGAATTAGACTCGACACGTTAAATCTGTTTCTTTTTCCGGAGGTACTGCCAGTTTCTCCAGCACTTTGTGTTTTTATTGCAAATATAGCCAATTGGATTCACCCCATGGTGATATTGTGAAATAGCTGAAGGCACTGGATATTGCAAAATTTATCAGCCCGAACAACACCTTGACCATCATGCTCTCTAATTTTCTTTCGGGCTGCGTGGGCCTCTAAGATCTGTGCACAGCAATGCCTTCTGGAACAAGAAGTCCGAGTCATGACTGGTATGTTGACACCGAATGCAATGCACAGATCCTTACAGTGGCTGCATGCAGTTTAAAGCTAGTTTAAAAGATAACATTGCTGAAGACCTATTTACCAGAACTAACCATGTCACTAGCCAAGCAATTCCAGTACATCTACAACACAGGCATCGATACAATAATGAAGAAATTTGTTCAGATATGTCCAGTCTGCAAAATGACGGACAAATTCAAACTAGCCAATTAAAAGCAGATCGATCTATTCCTGACCATCAGCAAAGCTTGCCAAAGTGGTGTTGAGTGGTACCTCTAAAACCAGTTCAGCCAGGGCACTCAGCTCCTCACCTCAGCACTGCTTGGTCCAAATATGGACAGAAGAGCTGAATTTCTAATCCGAGGTGAGAGTCACTGCCTTTGACATCAAGCTGGAGTTTAATAGAGTATTGCTTAAAAGGGTCCTTGCAAAATTAGAATCAATGCAAATAAATCTCTACTGGCTGGAATCATGCCTAGCACAATGGAAAGTTGTTTCGGTTGTTAGAGGCCAAACATCTCAGATCCAGAGTTTTAATGTAGGAACACCTCAGGGTAGTGTCCTCAGTCCAACCATTTCAACTGTTTCTTAGGTCAGAAGAAGAAATAGCCACCAATGATTGCACATTGTTCAGTGATTTTCATGATTTATTTGATACTGAAACCAGCTATACACATATGCTGCAGAACCCTTGACAACATCCAGGTTTGAGAATGATAATGGCAAGTACCATTTTTGTCATCCAATGCCAGTCAATGACCATCTTCAACAGGAGAGAGTCTATTCATCTTCCCTTAACATACAATGGTATCACCATCACAGTATCCTACACTCTGAAAATCTTAGAGATAGGAGAGACCACAAATTTAGTGGACCAGCCAAATAAATGTTTGTGGTCATAACAGCATGTCAGAGACTGGGGATTCTGTTCTGAGTAACACCCCAAAGTGACTGTTACTCCATAATGCCTGTACATCATTTTTAAGGTATGAGCTAGGATGTGATGGGATACTTTCCATGGATGGAAAGGATGAGTGCAGCTCCTACAATACACAAGAATCTCAACACAATCCAGGATAAAGCAGTACATTTCATTGGGCAGAATCCTCCACCCCCAAGCCACCAATGCATCACCTTGTACATTCATTTCTTTCAACATTAATACACAATTGCAGCACTATGTACCAGCTACAACATGTAGCACAGCAACTCAACATGTCTTTTTTGATGCCACTTTCTAAACCTGCAACCACTATTGCCTAAAAAATCAAAGGTAATGGATGCAGGGGAAACACAACATTGCCATTACATCACGATCACCAGATCTTTTCCCAGCTGAGCTGTGGGTGTACCTGTATCTGATAGAGTGCAGTTGTTTAAGAGGACCACCGCAACTTTCTCAATGACAGTTTGAAATGAGCAAAATGTTCATGGTCTTGCCAGAGGCATTCATTAAATAAACAAGAGAAAAAAAGCCTGCGCTATTTAGGAACATAGTTATTTTATGTTGTTAGGGACACGGGGGCAATTACAGAGATAGTGAGGAATGAGACCATGGAAAGGTTTGAAAATAAACTCGTTAATTTTAAAATGGTGACATTGCTTGACCAGGAGCCAACGCACATCAACGAGCACATGGGTGATAAGTGATAAGGGCTTGTTGCAAGATTGGATATGGGCAACATAGATTTGGACGGTCTTATATTTAGGGATTGAAAAATTGGCCTTGGAATAATCAAGTGTGGAGAAAACAAAGGAGGATGAGGGTTTCAACTGCCATGTTGAGTATAAGGCTGTTATATACGCTGGGTACTGTTATATACACTTCTATTTCTGCTGTGATATGCAGCTCTTCTCAGATTCAAATGTGACATCAAGTTTGGAAGCAGACTGTTGCTCTGGTGAGGGATGGAGTTTGGAATGAGAATAAAAGACAATGGCTTCAGTCTTTCCAACATTTAAATGAAGGAAATTTCTGCTCATCCAACACACAATGTCAGATAAGCAGTGCACAACCACAATGGTTAAAGAATTGAGAGAGTCAGTGGTGAGATTGAGCAGGAGATAATGAGTCAAAGCTGCAAATTCTGATTCAGTCAGCTCCGATAGAAAGATATTGTGGAACAAGAAATGATTTCCTAAGTAATTGAATTGCTATTGTGCCTTCGAAGCTGCAAGGCTGTATTGCTGCTCCAAGGTTCTGTCCATGATGCTTGGCATGCAGAAGCCATTCCTAGCATTGTTGCTGGTATTCCCAGAATTTCCAGCTTCCAATTCCAGAAGTTTCTTCCATGTATGGACCTAGAATATCCGCATAGAAGAAAAATAATTTAGATGGAATGTGGTTTGGGTTGCCATATGAAGCTTTTATTTTGACAATTTTGCATATTGTATGGGTTGTATAAATACATATTGTGATGCATAAGGTATAACAAATGTTTGGACAGGATAGAGAGACCAGAATTTTTCCTTTCTGTCATTGTTTTCACATTTCTTTGAATCATTCCCACCTTCCACCAAGGCTAATTCATTATTTGAAATTTACAATATGTTAAATTGAAAAGAAGGTTTGCATTTATTTTTCTTTTCTTCTTCTTCTTAGACAATCCCTTGTGTCTATGATTTGCTCGCACTCCACTTGTTGGGTTCTGAGACGGCTGATGAGTAAATGTGCAATTTTTAGATGTGTGCCAGATGGTTTTTGAATGATTGGGTAGACAAAGTTTTTGAAGGTTTGTGTGCTTTGTCTACTGTTCAAATTCACCTTTGCATGTTCCGAAAGAAGTCTCTTGAAGTGTCTGGTGACTTCTCAAGTGAGTTTCTATGTTGGTCAGTCCAAGCCAGATACTTCCTTGAGTCAGCAGGGAGCATGTTTCTCTTTTCTGGGAGATGGCTTTGGGCGCATCCATTGTCCTCCCAGGAGTCTTTGACTGTGACCAAATTCCAAGTAAAGCTGTCACTTTGGGAGTTGGGTGTCAGACAGATGAACAACATTTTCTACTCAGCAGAGCTAGCCTTGATGGCTTGGGTGAGATTCGAGGCTTTGGTGAAGTTTCTTGCTGTTAGACTGCCTTTCTAGACATCAGAAGTGGAGGATCTTGTGAAGGCACTGCTAGTAATATTTTTTTCAGGGCTTTGTGATGCTTGCTGTCGGTTATCCATGTTGCCATTTATGCAGTTTGCTTTACAAGGCTACTGGCATTTCATGCACTTTCCAGCCAATGAACTGGTTTTGAAGTATAGTCACTTTAGTAACTTAAGAAGTATCACGGTAGTCACTGACAACAAACCCCCCCAACAAAGAGTAAAATGAATCTCACTGAATCACTTGATTTTTCTAATGTCGACTGAAAGATAAATTGTAGATGAATTGGATGCTGATAGCAGGAATTAATCCCTCCTCACTCATTCAGCAAGTGAAGAGAGCAAAATGGCTTACTGATGATACATAGGCATTTTCCATGATAAAAGGTCTGCACAATTGGCATTTTGCATGACAAAATGGCATAAACATTCACTTCTGCTGTGCTTGACCATGCATTTCCATCCTTTTGGTCTCATTATGTATTGACCTTGGAACTCAGATGTGGGACAATGGGATTTTCTGCATTGTAGGTAACTATTTAAAGAACTGTGATAAATATTCAAAAAAAAAGTGGCCATTGGGAGTCAACCAGGTCATTTTTTACTCACCAAAATAGCCTTTGTGGCTATTTGATGGAGTGCCACATGCTCCAAATCTCAAGAATTCTGGATTTGAAACTGAAGATGGTACTCGATGAGTTCAGTGTGAGGAAAATTTGAATTTTAGAGAACATTCCCTAGACGAGAACCTTACCCAGCACAGGTGACAGCTGTGGTTCAATGTGTTCAGCCTTGCAGAAAGTTACTTACTAATGTTGTATATTACAGAGCTTCAGGTAACTTCAGGAAAAATTGGCACCGGTCCTAAGCACAATCAGAATATCTTGTGGATGCTCAGACAGTTGTTGTAGAAGTCTTGGAGTCTCATATTGTTGCTGCAGAGGTCTTGGAGTCTCAGCTATAACTATCGTGATCACTTTTAGCATTTTGGATCAGCTGAGAAGAGTCTTATTTAATGGCTTTGTAACCTTTATCGTTCCCTAAAAAGAAACAAAGAACTTGCATGTAGGAATGACCTTTCATGACCTCAGGACATGCCAAATTGCACTCCAGCCAATCAATACTTTTGAAGTTGTAATGTAAGTATTTTATTTGATTTATTATTGTCACATGTACCGAGATACAGTGAAAAGCATTGTTTTTCATGCTATCCAGGCAAATCGTACCTTACATAAGTACATCAGGGTAATAGAACAGAATGCAGAATATAGTGTTGCAGCTACAGAGAAGGTGCAGAGAAAGATCAACTCTAATATTAGAGGTTCATTCATAAGTCTGATAACAGCGGGGAAGAAGCAGTTCTTGAAACTATTTGTACGTGTGTTCAAACATTTATATCGCCTGCCCGATGGAAGAGGCTGGAGGAGAGTATAATCGGGGTGGGAGGGGTCTTTGATTATGTTGGCTGCTTTCCCAAATAAGCATGAAATGTAGGCAAAGTCAATGGAAGGACGTCTGGTATTTGTAAAGAACTAAGTTGCATTCACAACTCTCTATAATTTCTTGTAGTCTTGGGCAGAACAGTAGCCATACAAAGCTGTGATGCATCCGAATAGGATACTTTCTATGGTGCATCTATAAAAGTTGGTAAGAGTCATTGTGAACATGCTGAATTTCCTTAGCCTTCGGAGAAAGTAGAGGTATTGGCGTGCTGTCTTTACTGCAGTGTCAATGTGGGTGGACAAGGACAGATTGTTGGTGATATTTACTGCTAGCAATTGGAAGTTCTCAACCACCTCCACCTGAGCACCATTGACACAGATGGGGCATGTCCTCCAATCCACTTCCTGAAGTCAATGACTAGTTCCTTCATCTTGCTGACTTTGGTGGAGAAATTGTTGTCTTCACACCTTGCCACTAAGCTCTCTATCTCTTTCCAGCATTCTGTCTTATCATTGTTGTGTGTTTTCAGGGATTTTGAGCTGAGTTTGACAACACTATTGTGAGTGTGTGAGCAGTATAATCAGGGGCTGAATACACAGCCTTGCGCGGCACTGGTGTTGAGGATCATTGTGGAGTAAGTGTTGTTGCCTATCTTTACCGATTGTAGTCGTTGGGTCAGGAAATCGAGAACCCAGTTGCAGAGGAGGGGGCAGAGTCCTAGGTCTTGGAGTTTGAAGATGAGTTTGGTTGGGATTATGGTGTTGAAGGTGGTGTGAAAGTTAATGAGTAGGAGCCTGACATAAGTATCCTTGTTATCCAGATGTTCCAGAGATGAGTGTAGGGCTAGGGAGATGGCATCTGCTGTGGACCTGTTGTGATGGCTGGTGAATTGTAGTGTTTCAAGGCAATCTGGGAGGCTGGAGTCGATGTGTACCATTACTAAACTTTTGATGCACTTCACAATGATGGATGTCAGAGCCACTGGGTGGTAGTCATTCAGTCACACTGTCTGATTATTCTTTGGCACCAGGATGATAGTGGTCTTCTTAAAGCTAGTGGGAACCTCACATCAGAGCAAGGAGAGGTTGAAGATATCTGTGACCATTCTTGCCAGCTGCTTCGCGCAGGATCTGAGTGCGCAGCTGGGGACTCCATCCAGGCCAGTCGCTTTCCACAGGTTGACTCTCAAGAAGGCCGATCTGACGTCTGTGGTGGCGACGGTGGGTACAGGTGTACCCGAGGCTGTCGGGACAGGAGATATTGGTTTACTGACCTTCTGTTTAACACGAGCATAGAATGCATTGAGCTCATCAGGGAGTGAAGAATTGGCAGCGATCCTTCTCGGCTTTAGCTTTGTAGCCAATTATATTATGTAAGCCTTGCCACAAATGACGGGTGTGTGTGTGGTTAATCTAGGACTTCAGTTTAGTCTGGTATTGTTGCAATACAAGACAAGCTGCAGATAATTCTCACAGAACAAGATCCCACGAACTGCAATGCGACGATTGTTGGATCATTGCTTTCTTCAGTAATGTTGGCAGGGACTAGCTTGGATGCCAGGAAGAACACCAATGCACCTCTTCAAATCATGCCACGTGATCCTCTGTAGCCTACTTGAGGGAGCAGTTGGGGTTTCAATTTGACATCTCAACTGAAAGTTGATATCTCCTGCAATGCACCACTTCCTCACCACTGCCCTATAAAACTACTACCAAGCCATGGTAAACAGAAAAGTCCAAGGCAGGGCATAGTAAGTGCTGAGTCTGTCTTTTCTTTCTGAAAGTTGGACCATGGATTTCTATTGGAATGGTCCAAGCTTACAGGCAAAGTGATACAGTAATTTGCCAATACCTTCTACAGGACTAGGACATTCTCCCACTCTCAGCACTTGCCACCAGGCATTTTGGAAGGACTTACAGCCTGACAATTAACCTGTTTGACTACATTTTTAACACACCTTCCCTGGCCAACAAATCCCTGTGTCAGACACCAACCTGGAATTTCTCGCTCTGGGTTAGAGATGCTACCACTTCAGCATAAGATCTCTGAAGCAGGGCATGCATGGAAAAAAAAGTCATGAGGCTACTTATTTCGATATTATTATGTTCAATAGCTATCCACCCACCCCAACATCGTCCAACCCCTTATCCCAACAGCCTGCATCTGCTTATTTGTCCATAAGTGTCTACACACTATGCAAAGAAATATGGAAATAAAATTGAGCCCAAAACTGTACTCAGCATTTTGGACTATTCCTGAAAAAACTTCAAATGAATCTTCTTGGTGGGGTTGATGATGCATGGTGTGTGAAGGACACATTTAAGTGAACAAGGATAGTTTTGTATAACAGAGAGGAGAATTGTATATTGTTAAGTAGAAAAATAAATTCAAGTCCTTGCTCCATTCAGTTTTCAAGGACACGAGCTATTCATAAACTCGTTCATGTAATCTGCAAAATCCAATCTTGAAATGAAATTTAATTTTACAGTATATATAACCCATTTATTTTGCTAAGGCCCATGTTAACTTCTGCAAAATGTTGACCTGCCACTTATTATTCTTTCTGAATGTAGGAAGACATTAAATACTCAAATTGTTTCAAGCTCTGCCTTTCAGAGGAGCCTGGAGCTCAGTTTCTGCCTCAGGCTTCAATTACCATGAACTGTGCTTCAATGAAATGTATGTGCCATATTAAAACACACCACCACTCTGTGCAATTTAAACAGATGTTTCACACTCTGAGTGCTGTACAGTGAACTGAAAAATGGGAATGCTGGCAGAAAAAAAAACACAGATAAACTGGCTTAGTGAACATTATGATCCTGAAGTTTGCACTTCAAACTAACTCTTGTGGTTTATTTTCCCTTCTCGATACTTGTTATCCTTTATTTTTGGCAAGGATAAGTCTTGTCTGCTTCAAGTTTTTATTTTCAGAAGTACTTTCACCCCCCGATGAATCATTCTACGAAAGTGGAGACATTAGTGACTCTTTTGTTCTTAGGCTTAGGCTTCCTTAATTGACAGTACAAAGTGGGCAGTGAGGCTGATGCCACCATAAGTTTTGATTCTTGTTGCATTAGCACATAGAAACTAATTTCCTCGGCTCCTGCTTAGTATTTGCAAAAATACATTTCTATTGGGAAGTATTTGTATTCAAAGTGGCATATACCATTTGCCTAAAAGTTGAATGTTGCTTGCTTTCAAGTTTTTCTTAAGTTGGAAGAGTTTGTTTTGTTGCTATGGATGGAGAAGAAGCCTGGTTTATATAGGATAGGAGCTGTCCACATTCTGGTGAGAATTTGTGTACTTCTGTTTTCATGCATACACAATGAGAGATAATAACATTCACACAAAACAGGCTCTGCATATGAGGTTGCTTCTGCTATTTTGATCTTTCTCCTAAAATGATGTTGGGGCTTGCATAATTGGCAGCTCTGTTTGTTGAAGCTATGACTTTGCTGTGTTTTTAGCACCAAATGTATGTAGGGTCACATTCATTCCAGTGCGATCACTCCATAAAGTTGCATGCCCATCATTACTTGAAGCTCCATAAAGCTGCCCTTTAGTCCACCATCTGTAACTTTTGTCCCCACTAACAGGTCTCATTTATATTTTTCTATACAAAAGAGTTATGGTAGCTATTTGCAGGTTCTGACAAGGAGAAGGATCAGAAAATAGAGGTTTATAAAATCATGAGGGGCATAGATAAGGTGAATGGCAAAGGCCTTTTCCCTGGTATGGGGAAATCAAAAATAGAGGGCATAGGTTTAAGGTGAGAGGGGAAAGATTTAAACGGGACCTGAGAGGCAACTTTTTTCACACAAAGGGTTGTGCATATATGAAATGAACTGCCAGAGGAAGAGATAGATGCAGGTACAGTTACAACATTTAAGATACATTTGGACAGGGACATGAATAGGAAAGGTTTAGAGGGATATGGGCTAAATGCAGGCAAATGGAGCTATTTTAATTTGGGGAAACCTGGTTAGTATGGGCGAGTTGGACTGAAGGGTCTGTTTCCATGTTGTATGAATCAATGACTCTAAAATACATGGAAGAGGGAGTGAGTCAGCGACCCAGGCATTCTTGTCGAGTTTCTTGGATGATTTCTCTCCCCAAGGTTTAAAGATTTTTCTCATGCAATCGTCCCAAACTCACCTCATTAACTATGTACCATGCCTCTATGGCACCCCATTCATGCAATGCTCGACCAATTCTCCCACCTGCCATTGGTGGAAGAGATTGCCAGTGTAGGGATGTCCTGGGATTATTGTTATAAAACACCTTGAAATATCTTGAACTCTATAAAAGAGATTTTTTTTTCAAGGTCAGCTCTGTGTTTTGCAGGTGTTTGCAAAGCTTAAAGCAACATTGCCTCAAAGTGATGGTAGTATGAGTGATTTGTTGGGGCAGTGGTCATGCTGGAACACAAGCCCCTTTGAAGGAAACCCAAATCTAACTTGCAATAGTCTAGTTATACATGACAACATCATAACTGAGTCCAATCCTGTCCTCAATCAGTGGCCATTTGGATAAACGTTCTCCTAGCCTGGTTGCTGGGTTCCTATCATGACACTTTTGTTTTAGAACTCAGTTAACAGCCTTGACTGAGAGGAACTGCACACCAGAATTGGAATACGGGTTAGTTGCAGTCAATTTTGCTCAGTTTGACCCAGAAAATGCCACTAGGACATGCCTCATTCTGACTTGGGAATCAAAGAATCACACAATTTTCGTAAGGAGTCCATTCAACCCAGCATGCCTGCACCAGCTCTCTAATCTATTCCAGGTCTATTATCTAGTGTCAATTTCCTGCCTTTTTCACACGTCCTTGAATATCATTATTATCCAGAAAAAAAAATCCGATGAGATCTTGAATGCAAATCAGAACCAGGGTTTGCTGA
Organism: Rhincodon typus; assembly: GCF_021869965.1. Taxonomy (NCBI): domain Eukaryota; kingdom Metazoa; phylum Chordata; class Chondrichthyes; order Orectolobiformes; family Rhincodontidae; genus Rhincodon; species Rhincodon typus. Next base: position 22,119,260 of record NC_063338.1, read on the forward strand.
AGCATATCTCGCTGATGATAATTATATCTGCAAAACTCAACAATTTTGTCAAGTAGGACTCCTGCCTGAATAAAGAAATACACATTGTGAAACTGTGATGCTACATGGTGCCACATGTCTGCTGGGTATGCTTGGTTAGGTAAAACCTGTTGTTCTTATACGAAAAATTGAAATTGAAATTTGCTTTTCTATTTGAAGCATTAATAGCCTGTGAATTCATGTTTAATTTGCATTGTGTTTCCAATTCATTTAAAAGTACAAATGACAAAATGTTGGTCATTTCTTAAGGGGATCATTTGGTAAATTTGATTATGTATGATTACAGCTGCCATGGGGATCATAGTATTTGTTAAATTAAATCACGCACAACTGACTCACCAAAATCATTGTATTCATTTGTATAAACAATTATTATAAATTATTGTCCTATTAAAAAACTGAACCTATTCCAGCTGTACTTGTACAAAACGTTCCCAGAGCTCATTCTTCACTCGACATCAGGTATCTGTCTCTGAGCTAAACAAATGCAATTGAGCATTTGATGTTCCCAAACATTATTATGCTTATCCATATTATCAGTTAGTAAAACAGCCCTACTTTCGGTCTCTTTAGGTAAAATGATGTACTAACTGGGTGAAGTTACTGCCAAATCAACCACAAATTACTCTTGGATCCATTCAGGCCATTCAGCCCATTGAATCAACACTGATTCTATGATGACCCTCCCATCCAAATTCACCCACCTCGACCTATCCCTGTAGTCCTGCAATTCCCATAGTTAATCCATTTAGTTTGCAAATCTTTGGACTATGGGAGGAAATGAGAAATCCAGGCAGACAAGGGAAGAACGTGCAAACTCCATACAGACAGGTCGCCCGAGGGTGGAATCAAATCTGGGTCCCTGGCGCTGTGAGGCAGCAGTGCTAAACACTGAGCCGCCCAATGTTTTACCAGTTAGAGTTCCTTCATGTGCACAGTTAGATCCTTAAACAATTAAACTCTTGAAGCCTTTGGATAACAATGTATCCCTGGAGAAATTATGATGTGTCAAAGAAGGAAACTGAGGGATAACTTTTTTGACTCAACAGTCCTGCTGAAGAGCCTCACTTATTTATAACATACATTGGAAACTGGACTCATCCTGTGCTTAATTATCTAACTACTAATTGCAGTAGAAAACAACAAAAAACATCAACAATAAACATCCAAGTTTCCAATGTGCACTGACAGGCAAAGGATTAACTCTTGAAGCAAAAATGTTTAAGAGTTAACATTTCTTCTTCACAGGTATATTATTATTGAATGAAAGATTTAATGAGGTAAAGTGGAGCCATGCTTGATTTATCTTTGGGTGAGGATGGTAATTATCCAAACTTTCTTAAAGGAGACTGAATGGGTTGGATCAAGTCTATTGTGGTTTTGTAGTAATGAACTCAATGGGTTTGTTATAAGTTTTCGATGTCATAACACAGGAGGCTGCACAGATTTGAAAATAGCTGCTTGGCTAACTGATAAAAAGGATGTGAAGGCTGAATTCATTGAAGAATCTGATGGCAGAAATCATCATCAGCTCAGGCTACTGCTGTGTTCGATGCAGCTTTGAATCTCCTCCACCACGCCGTGAAAGCAAACCATTCAAGACAATGCAAAGGATCTCAAAATCCAGTTGTGGAGTCGGGGGATACCTTAACAGCTTTAAAGTGACCGAAGAAAAATCAACTTAAGTGTGAGGTCATCCATTTTGGTAGGAATAACAGCAAAATGGACTATGTTTTAAATGGTAAAAAATTGCAGCACGCTGCTGTGCAGAGGGACATGGCTGGCCTTGTGCATGAATCGCTAAAAGTAGGATTGCAGGTGCAGCAGGTGATTAAAAAGGCAAATGGAATTTTGTCTGTCATTGCTCGAGGGATGGAGTTTAAAAACAGGGAGGCTATGCTGCAGCTGTATGGGGTCCTGGTGAGGCCACACCTGGAGTACTGTGTGCAGTTTTGGTCTCCTTATTTGAGAAGAGATATACTAGCACTGGAGGGGGTGCAGAGGAGATTCACTCGGTTGATTCCAGAGTTGAAAGAGTTGGATTATGAGGAGAAACTGAGTAGGCTGGGATCATACTCATTGGAATTCAGAAGAATGAGGGGAGACCTTATAGAAATATATAAGATTATGAAGGGAATAGATAAGGTTGTTTCCATTAGCAGGTGAGACTAGGATTAAGGGGTATAGCCTCAAAATAAAGGGAAGCAGATATAGGACTGAGGTCAGGATGAACTTCTTCACCCAAAGTGTTGCGAATCTGTGAAAATCCCTGCCCAGTGAAGCAATTGAAGCTACCTCGCTGAATGTTTTTAAGGCAAGGCTAGATAAATTTTTGAACAGTAAAGGAATTAAGGGTTATGGTGAGTGGGCGGGTAAGTGGAGCTGAGTCTCAAAAAGATCAGCCATGATCTTATTAAATGGCGGGGCAGGCTTGAGGGGCCGGATGGCCTACTCCTGCTCCTAGTTCTTATGTTCTTATGTACTTAACTTGCCAAAGCAGACCCTGAAGCATCATTTGAAAAACTTCACAGATGTAAAAGTGGCAGAGCTACCTATTTTTTAAAGCTGAAAAGACCAGAAAATGTGGAGATAGAATGAGTTGGCAGTGAGTCTTGGAAATCCTGTCTAACTGTTTCTTTCTAAGTGTACAGAATGGAACAGACAATGGTGAAAATCATCCATATGATGGCCAGTAGCATGGTGTGGCATTGTGGCTCAGTGGTTAGCACAGCTGCCTTACAGTGTTAGGGACCTGGGTTCGATTCCACCCTCAGGCGACCATCTGTGTGGAGTTTGCATGTCCTCCCCGTGTCTGCATTTGATTCCATCCAAAGATGTGCAAGTTAGGTGAATTGGCAAGTTGTGAGTAGGTTAGTTGACTTATTCATGGAAAATGCAGGGTGATAGGGCAGACCTTCTTATGGTTAGTGTGAAGTTGATTGGCTGAATGGCCTGCTTCTGCAGAGATTCTATGATTAAAAGTGATCTAAGTACATAGGTGATTTAGTAATCTGTCAATCAGGAATCAGTGAGTGAAGCTGGGATGGATTAATCCACAAAGCTAGTGATTGAGAGACAACTGAGTCACACCCTGTATTAATGACTCTACCTCGATGAATGTGAATTCAACTCTCTTATCCACATCAGGCTTTAATGCCATCTGACCTCAGAAAGCTTGAACAGCTGAGAAACACAAACTCTACTCTCCATCTGGCCCCTGCTTTACACAACCAGGGGATCTATCTGATCATACAGAGTGAATATGGACCTCAGAATATTGTCATGGATTTGGAACATGTTCTTTCTTTTCTCTGACATGAAGTTCTTGTTCAGTGGTCTGAGCCCATGTTGGTGTCTGATCCTAACTGATTATTAGGCATTCAATTAGTTTACATCTCATTAAGGATCTCTTCATTTAGGTTCCAACTTAAGTGCTCCCTTCTTCAGAACATATACTTAAATTAGAGCATTTCCTCCTAGCTCATTGATAACCTGGTTTGTAATTGGCATGATTCATATCACTTGCTGTTTATGAGTCTAAGTCGCTGCCCCAGTCATTTGGTGCTCCTTAACTAGAAGTTCTAGCAGAATAGGAAAGGTGGATGAGTGTAATGAGAGGCAGAAGCTCTGCTGCCTACTGTTGCGTAGTGTTCCTACTGCTTTGGACACTGCTGATAAGTCATACGAAACAGATGTCATTTCTCTAAGCTGCCACATAATGCATAATTCATGGATCTGCCACTAGAATGAAAGCAAAGTTTATTTTGGCCTGAATAAGGAATATTTCCTTACCCATGCCAACTCTTTAAACTCTATTTCAGAGGCCCACAAGTACTTATAGTACTTCTGAGTCAGGGAGTTGGCCACAAAGGATCAAATTTTTGCTCACTATAAGCAAACCCATATTGGACTCCCACATTATGGAGAAGAAATAGACCACAAATGGCAGAAGTACTCTGGCACAGAACTTGCTATGAGAGTAGCCAGTATTTTACATGTTAATAATGTTCACCTTGCCAGTGCATATGAAGCTGGGTTCTGAACGACAAAGGAGAAAGATAAGAAAATCTGTTTCAATTTCTGTTCAGCTTCTTGTCATATTGTTCTGATTCACATTCGTCAAATGGCAGTTAACAAATTGCAATATTACAAGTTTAGTGATTCCTTCTGACAAAATCAAATCATTGCATTTTATTATGCTACTTAGCACTAAGTGCTAGACTCTAGTATTTATATCTGCCCTGTCCTTGAAGGCTTGGAGAATGCCAGAAAGTTGAAAAGCAGACCAGAGTGATGATTAGTGCTAGGATTAGAGCTGTAACTTTGGACAATCAAGGGAAGGGTGAAAATGAGACTGAAGTATGGAGTTGAGTCCCAGCTGAAGCAAGTATGTGTTGGGCTTTGGAGATCTGCCTGGCCCAGTACTGACCAGGAGCAAGGTCTGCTCCTTTAGCATGAAAACAGTGTACAACTGCACTAGCAGTTCAGATTACTACGTAAAGGATGGATGATCAGGCACCGATGGAAATATTTAATCAAACACAATGGAGAAAGCAAGAGGAAATCCATGGTATTAAATGCAGCAGCAGTTAAATGCTGTTAAAGGGGCAAATCAAACTGAATCCCCTTCACAAACTCAATGGATTAAAAAAAAAGCTTCAGTATCTTTCTTATAGGACCAGCTTTGGATGAATCATATTGAATTCACAACCTAATGAGTCAGAAACTATTATTTACAAGCAAATAGTTTTCATGTGTATGCCAAAGTTCCATTCTGTTTGAGTGAGTTTATGCTACTGTAACAAGCAGCAGTATGGACAGTTCTGCAATATGCCTTAAAAGGAATAAAGAACAGGATGATGGCATGGTGCCAGAGATAAGATGCAGAAACTGGGAGATGAAGAACAGGGAATCAATGAATAATGTGGTAGCAACAAGTGGAAGGGCTTTTCTGACTTGGAGTCTTTTGGCACCATAATGAACATGTTCGCCAAACATTAAGTGTAAACCATTTTTCTGTAACAAGTATAGAAGCAAAAAATAGAGGCTCTTTTTGTAGTGATTGTAATGAGGTCAGCCAGGTGGACTTCAGAGAATATGAGTTCCCCGATTGGGTCAGTTAATCCGGTCCAATCAGGAAGCCCTGGCTGATAGATATAAACAGGAGTGTCAGACACTCTGACAGTGGGCTCTGAAGGAGGTGGACTCAGTGTCAAGGACTCTCCACGTGTAAATAAACAGATACCAGCCTCTGTGGAGTTATTTCACCCTTCATTCAAAAAACCAGAATATTTCTGTACAATAGCAACGTGACGCTTAAAGTTGGATAGCAGCAGATTTCTATATGATGCACTGGAGATGAAGGGGGTGAGGACCCTGTAAAAAGTGTAAGGAGAGGAGTTCAGGGCTATAAAACCAATGGGGGTATGAATGTGAGATGGAAACAGAGCACAACTAAACCCCAGTAGGAATCCTGCCAGAATTAAAAAGAAGCTAATGAAAGTGTAGCCAGCACAAAGCAGAGAACTGGTTGGTAGGTAGTGGGTGAGTTGCTTTCCTCCACTTTAAACCTGCGGTAAAGAAAGTTAAGAATTATTATTTTTTCTTTTCATTTCCAGAAAAAAGGATAAACTTAAATAATTTCTCACTCAGTTTAACTTTAGGGTAAACGTGTTTAACTAAAGCTATGGCAGGGGGAGTTCAGACCTATGTGTAGCACCACCTGTAGTTTGTGGGATGTGTTAGATGCTCCCAGCCTGGATGACCACGTCAGCAGGAAATGCCACCAGTTTGACCAGCTTTGGAGATTGAGCTTCATCTGGAGGCACTGCAGTGTATCCACAAGATTGAGAGTTACGTGGATAGTACTTTTTTTTTAGATGTGGTTACCTCACAGTTTAAGGAAGATAAATAATGGGTCACCAGCAGTCGAAAGAATGAAGGCAGGCAGGTAGGCAGGAAATAGCAGAGTGCAGCTCACTCAAAAGCAGTTTTTTTTCTGTGCTGGAGTGACAGTTTCTCTGGGAAGTGTAGCCACAACCCAATTGTACACGGGATGGGAGTGTGGAGGCAGTTGCAAAGAAACAGAGGACGAGCAATGATGGTAGGAAATTCAATAGTGACGTTGTACAGACATTTCTACAGCTGCAGACATTACTCTAGGATGGTGTGTGGAGGAAAGGAAGTGCACAGGATTACTTAAAAAGAAATAGGAAAACAAAAAGGGCATGATAAAACACTGGGGAAAATCCAAAGGCATTTCTGAAGGATTTAAAGCAAAGGAACGAGTAGGGCCCATTAAGGACGAAAGTGGCAATCTGTGTACGGAGGTGGAAGATTCAGATGAGGTTTTTGATGAGTACTTCCGTATAGGGAAGGATGGTAGAGGTATAGAAATCGGGGAAGTAGTCTATGTCATATTTGAATGTATTAGCGTTGAGAGGGTTGAGGGTTTAGCAAATTTAGCAAGTTTGAAGGTTGGTAATCTCCAGATGAGAGGTATCCCAGGGTGCTGTGGGAGGCAAGGGAGGAGATTGCACCAGCTCTGATGTCAATTTTCAAGCTCTCTCTGGCCTCAGGAGAAATGTCAGTGGACTGAAGGGCATCTAATAAGGCGCCATTGTCAAAAGCAAAGATGTTGGGGATAAAGCGGGAAACTGCAGGCCAATGAATCTAACGTTAGTGGTAGGGCATCTATTGGATAAAATTTTGGGGTACAGAATTAATCTTCACATGGAAAAGCAAAATCATTCAAGGATTGTCAGCATGGCTTCATTAGAGGGAGATCATGTCTAATAAATTTGATTGCATTGTTTGAGAACGTGACTATGTATGTAGATGAGGGTAGTGCATTAGGTGTAGTATACATGAATATCAATAAAGCTTTTGACAAGGTCCATTGGAGGCTGGTCATGAAGATAACAGCTCTTGGGATACAATGAAATTTGATCAATTGGATTCAATATTAGCTTAGTGGAAGAATGGTTGAATGTTGTTTTTGTGACAGGAATCCTATGTCCAGTAGCATAACAGAGGGTTTGGTGCTGGGTCCCTTGTTACGTCTGGGGTAAATTAATGATCTGGACATGAATATAAGAGTTATGATCAGTAACTTTGCAGATAACATTAAAATATGACAGGACAATACAGACGGGCTGATCAGATGGACAGCACTGTAGCCAATGGAGTATAACATTAGAAAGTGCAAGGACTGCTTTTTGGGAGGACTAACAAGGCAATACATGATGAATGGTAGCACCGTAGGAAGTTCAGAGGATCAAAGAGACCTTTGTGTGCATGTCCATAGATTCTTGAAGACATCAGATGTTAGATTAGATGGCTAAGAAGGCATATGGGCTACTTGCCTTTGTTTGTCTAGGCAATGAATACAAAACCAGGGAGGTTATGATAGTGTTGCATATAAAGTTAGTTAGCCCACAGCTGGAATACTGTTTACAGTTCTGATCACTTCACTAAAGGCAGGATGTGATTGCAGTATTGAGGATGCAGTGAGATTCACCAGGTTGCTGCATGGAATGGAGTTTTTCAGAAATGAAGGGAGATTAGTTCAGCTGGGGTTGTTTTCCTTCAAGCAGAGCAGGCTTAGAGGAACCTGACTGAGGTGTACAAAATTATGAAGGCTCTAGATATGATAGATAGAGAGAAACCTTTCCTCTTAGGAGAGGGGCTCAATAACCAGGGGGCATAGATTTAATAAAAACTGAAAGAACTGCAGATGCTGTAAATCAGAAACAAAAACAGAAGTTGCTGGAAATGTTCAACAGTTCTGGCAGCATCTGTGGAGACAAATCAGAGTTAGCGTTTCAGGTCCAGTGAGGAAGGGTCACTGGACCCGAAATATTACCTCTGATTTCTTTTCACAGATGCTCTCAAACCTGCTGAACTTTTCCAGCAACTTTTGTTTTGGCACAGATTTAAGGTCAGGGACAGGTGAATTAGAGGCGTTTTAGGAATAATCTTTTCACCCAGAGGTCGGTGGACATTCAGAACTGACTGCTTAAAAGGTTGGTAGAGGTAAAAACCCTCACAACATTAAGAAGTATTCAGATAGACAATTAAAACAGCATTGTTTGCAAGGCTACAGGCCAAGTGCTGGAAAAGTAGGCCTAGAATTGATAGGCTGTTGTCGATTGGTATGGACAGAGTGGGCTGAAGGACCTCTTTCTATGCTGGAAAACTCTATGATTCTGGAAGTCTATCATTGTGATATGTACTATTTGAGGAAAAGAATTGTGCAATATTTATTTGCATAAATTGTACATGGGCCAGAAGAGCATAAGCTGCCAGCCATAGACAAAAGAACACTCATAAATGATGTTTGGATTAAAATGCTCTCCTGGCATAGAATGGATACACATGATTAGTGCCTACTTTTAGACTAGTTAGTTGGGATTGCACAGATGACAAAATTGGCTCCTTACTTGTTTATGAAAACTATTCGTTCTAGAGCTCCACATCCACTCCTTGACTCCCACACCACCACGTCAACCTTTGGTGAAGAAGTTTCTCCTCAACTCTCCTCTAATCTCTCTTTTAATTCTTTTGGCAATTGCTTTAAGTCTATGACCTCAGCTAATTGACCTATCTGCTCATGGAAATGAAGCCCTTCCTATTCACTGCCTCTCCAATCCTCCATCAGCTTTTACATCTCATTTAAATCTCTCCTCACCCTCTTCATCCTCTTCTGTTCCAAAGAAAATAACCCCAGCCTATTCAATTTTCCTCTACAGCTTACATTTTCCAGTCCAAGCAACATCCTTGTAAATCTCTTTCATGAACACTTGAGTGAGATTACTCAAGATACAATGACCCAAACTTTAGACAGTACTTCATCTGCGTTCTAGTTAGTGTTAGCCATAGTTCCAACATAACCTCCCTGCTTTTATATTCTATGTCTTGGCAAATAAATGAATGTGTTCTATAAGGCAGTTAATATCTGAAAGGGTTAACTGACATTACATGATAAACTTCACCAAACAGGATATAGGGACTGTTCTTGGGATAAGCTAACCAATGTGCACATCTAACCAATAATTGTTACCAATGAAATATGAGAATGTTTCAGTCAGTGGCAGTAATGTGTAGTTACTCTTAAGTTTAGCATGACAATCTCACAAGAGCCAATCAAGTATCTCTGATATATTGGAAATCGCGTTAGGTATTATGTAATAAACAGTGTTCTTTAAATCAAGGTTAAGCCTGTCTCCTGCTGAAGACTCAGCATGGATATTTTTTCCCACATTGAATCAGTGGCTTAGACTAATAACAACAAGAAGGTCTGGTGGCAGTGAATCTACCCAAGATGTCCCAGCTGGTTGATGTAAACATTATATATAAGATGGTAGCAATAATGGACACCATAGCCACAAAGTTCCGCATAATTTGTGCATTGCACCAGAAGAATGTTCAAGACCTGTCCTGTTACCTTCAAGGATTTGTATGTATGAAATCCAAGATCATTGATCCATAAAGTCATAGAGATATATAGCACAGAAAAAAGGCCTTTCGGCCTATCGCCACCGTGCCAGTCAAAAACAATCACCTGACTATTGTAATCCCATTTTTCAGCACTTAGCCGATAGCCTTATATGCCTTGGTATTATAAGTGTTCTTCACAGTCCTTTAAATCCTCGGCCTTGTAATTTAAATCTATGCCCCAAGTCATCGACCCCTCCATGAAAGAGAAAAGTCTTTTTCCTGTCCACCCTGTCTATGCCCCTTGTAACTACACACATGTCAATCATGCCCCCCTTTGAATGTCTTCTGCTCTAAAGAAAACAACTTCAGTCTGTCCAATCTTTCTTCATAACTTAAACCGTCCATCCCAGGCAACATACCAATAAATCTCCTCTGCACCCTCTCCCGTGCTATTATGTTCCTCCTATAATGTACTCAATGAACACTCTGTTCCTCTAAACCCTTAGCAACCTACTGTTTATTGGATATTCCCTTGCCTTGTTTGTCCTCCCCAAACGTGTTGTCCCACACTTCTCTAATTGTATTCCAGTTGTCACCGTTCTGTCTCATGGAGCAGTCTATCCTTCTGTTTGCCTTCTATCCACAACTTTTTCACAATTGTCAACATGACCACTGGTTTATACCATTTACAAACTTTCTAAACCTGACCTCTACATTTCAGTTCAAAAACTCCAGACAAGCCTTTGCCTCAACTGTGACAGCCTGTGACCTGAACTGATGTGATAACATTCAAAGACTTGGTTCATTTGTACGTCAAGCTATTCAAGGGACTTCACTCCAATGATGAGGACACAATGCCATTATTCAGAACTTTAACTGGATTTCCACAAGGGTACTGTGGCCACCAAAGACTAGGTGTTATGAGGAGACTTCTTCATCCTTATTGCCTCCAAGGCTTTCCAGCATCAAGAACATTCAATCACTCTGACACTCAAGTAGCGGGCTTGCAGGAACTGCAATGTGCTCTGCAACAAACTCACCATGGCTTCCTCAATAGTAATGTGTAACCTCTGCCACTAGATGCCTGGGAAAACTAAGTTCCCAGGTTCCCTTCCAACACAGGCACCCTCCTGACTTTTGGGTATAGCACTGTTACCTTTATTGTCTTTGGTTTATAATCCTGGAACTCCCTTTCGATCAACATTGTAGAAAATCCGATTTCCGTAACATGGGCTGCATCTGTTCAAGAAAGTTGTTTACCATTACCATCTCCTGGACAGTTACAGTTAATTGTTGATCATGCCATTAATGGAAATCTCATCCACGATTTCCAGTACCTAAACAGTTCAGAAGGGTATTACTAATGCAATTGCTTTTATTTTTATAGAAGAGAGTGCTTGGAGGTTGCCCTAAGAAATGGAGACATCTACCTGCATGCCATCTTTACCCTTGAGTAAAATTTGGCACCATTATTTTCAGGGTGAGTGTCCTGTTTGTGAAATGAGTCAATGTTGCAGGAAATGATGCACACTTCCTTTTAAACCTTTCTGAACTGGTTCACGTAGTAGTGCACAGTAAATAACAAGATGTCACCTGTTGCAACCTGCAGCGTCCATTTGGTGCAAAAATTAACAGTCACAGTGACTTTGACACCCCAGGCAACATTTTTCATGCAAAACAAAAACAAAGAACTGTGAATTCTGGAAGTCAGAGACAAAAACAACTGGAACAGTTCAGCAGGTCTGGTAGCATCTGTGGAGAGAAAGTGGAGTTAACATTTTGTGACCGGTGACCCTTCTTAAAAGCAGTTCTGAAGAAATGTCACTGGATCTGAAATGTTAACTCTGCTTTCTCTCTACAGACGCTTCCAGACTGCTGAGATTTTCTGGAAATATTGCTCATGTTTTGGGTTGAATTTCCAGTTGTGTCGTTAACAGTTTGGTGAAGGTCCATCACACTGTGTTTTCTGTTCGAGCTCAGGGTTGAGAAGTGGCCCTGGAAGAGTTGCTATTGGATTTTTTTTCCTCTGTGGTGTTCTCCTCCTCATGGTCCTGCTTCTAGCAGCTATTGTTGCTTCCCATCGTCTTCAAAACTCCCTCCCCCTCCATCCCCAAAACAAGATTTGTCATTCAGCAAAATGGACAGTATTCTCTCACATTTTTGACTGTGGTTTACTTGCTGGTGGACAGACATTGGGTGAATTAGCAGGTGAGTCACTCAATGCAGAATTGTGTGGGTGTGAACATTTTTTTGCCTCTTATCAGTCTGAGCCTGAATGTAGTTGAGGTTTTTGCTGTATGCAGGCATGAACTGCTTCATTGTCTGAGGAGTTGCAAATGGAACTGAACATTATTCAATCCGACAGCTTCCCTACTTCCAATCTTATGATGCAGCAACTGAAGTTGATTTAGGACACTTGCCTGAGGAACTCAATGCCCTGGGGTGATACTACAAGTTTGAAGTCAGTGCACATCTGCACTAATGTGGAGCTGGCAAGCTTGAGTTGTAACTTTTGACTTGATTGCTCTCTTTGTATAAAGTGAAAGGTTATCCATTTTAGTCAGAGAAAATTACCTAAATGGAGAAAACTTCAGTGCTTTGATGCAGAAGGATTTGGGTATCCTCATGCATGAATTGGCGAAAACTTGTATGCAGGTACAGTAGGTTATAAGGAAAGCAAATGGAATTTTGGCAATTGTTGCTAAAATAATAGAGTATAAAACTAAGGAAGTGTTGCTGCAGCTGTACAAGGCATTGGTGAGACTGTACCTGGAGTATTGCACACAATCTTGGTCCCCTTACTTGAGGAGGGATGTAGTTGCATTGAGACAATTCAAAAGAAGTTCTAGATTGATTCCAGGGATCAAAGTTGTCTTACGACAAAGATTGAGTAGTTTAAACCATTCTATGGTATTTAGAGGAATGACAGAATGGGAAGAATATATATGATGTTAAAGGGGATTGGCAAAATAGACATAGAGAGGATGTTTCGTCATGTGGTGCAATCTAGAATGAGAGGTCATAGTTGTAGGATAAGGGGTAGCAAATTTAAAATGGAGATGTGTAGAAATTACTTCTCTCAAGAAGTCATGAATCAGTTGAATTCACTACCGCAGAGTAAGGTAGAGAGTGGAATAGTGTGTAAATTTTAGAGGAAATTAACAAATTTTAATTTATAATGAGACAGAGTTATGGAGAGTGGTCTGGAAAGTGGAGTTGAGACCGAGATGAGATCAGCCCTCATCATATTAAAGAACAGAGCAGTTATGAGGAGCTGAGTTGCCTACTCGTGCTCCTATTTTTATGTTCTTTATCAAACAGTGAACAATACTGAAATGTTATTCATTGCCCATGACTGCTAAGAACTCAGGGGACAGGGATCCCTGTTGATATTCAACTATGTTTTAAATCTTGTTTTAATCTGTTCCACAAACTTGTCTTCTGATACTGTGTGTCACAGCTTTCTATCTCTTTATCAAGACAAAGAGAATACAAATCCAAAACACTATTAAACTATAATTGATTAAATTAGAAAGCACACTGTAGTTATCAGATTTAATTTGTTAGTCATTGTAACACATAATTTACCAAAATTGTACCAAAGTTTAAAGAAACTCCTATAGATCAAAACATTTTATATTTCAATCCAAACACTAAAGCAACGCCAGTTGCTTCGCCAACAGGGTAGGAGGGTAAGTCTTCAATGGGCTTGGCTTACCACCTACACAACAACTACTGCACAAACAAACTTACTGTAAGGTCATCACTCCGTTGAAGATTTGGCCAGTATCATGGAAATAAATATGAAATGTTTCTGATTGTTGCAAAAGTACATATTATTCACACCCTGCTCAAATGACGCAGTCCAAAATTCATCATCTGGCTTTTCAAGTCACCACTAAAGATTCAATAAAGTTTACAAGCTTAATGTTCACTACTGTTTTCTTCAAGCCACCTCGCAAAATATTCAGAGCTAAGTGAATGTTGGGTTGGAAATTTGTGAGAGAAGTGTCTGACATACTGCCAACACCTAGCTCTAGGTACAAGCGTGAAAAGGTGTGACCTCTTGATATTCAATGGCCTTATCATCATCGTCACCTAATCCGGCAGCATTGGCATCCAGATGTTACCACTAGATCAGTTTAACTGGATAAGCCACATAAATACTGTGAGGACAAGAACAGGTCAGCGGCTGGTTATTCCATTTTGAGTGTCTTGCATCATGACTCCCCAAAGACAGCTTACTTGCACAATCAGGAATGTGATGAAAAACTCTCTACTTATCTCTTTGAGTGAAACTCCAATAACAGTTAATGGCATCAACATCATCCAGGAAAAAGAAGCACTCTCTATTGATAGCCCATTTACCAAGGTACTTCCATTGGCAGTGCACCAAAGGCATAGTGTGCATCACTGACAAAACTGGTTAGGACAGCATTGAAGAAATCTAGGCTGGAGGTAAGAGAAGGTTTGGATGAAGGTTTTAAGTGCCTGCCTTTCTGCCCCTCTTTCTGCTCATCTCTCTGATAGACTGAATAGAAGAGTGACTTTCCTACTACAGCATACTCTCAGTTCATTAAAAAAATGCAAGAGCCAAATAAGTACTTTTGATGCTTAATAAAGCAAGCACAAAGGCCAAATTGCAATGGCATGGTCCAACAGTAGCATGTGATAATGAGCTGTTTATACATGTTAGTTGAGCGATGAGTATGAACGAAGATACCAAGATAAGCTCCAATTTGAATATGACCTGTGAATTACTGCATGAACTGAATAGTTAATTTTATGAGCCTTGTTCACACACAGTGAGTTCTGGCAGTACCTTGCAAAATGAAGATTTGAAGCATTGAAAATATTTGAGAAACAAAATTGATTGATTGATTGGTAAATTTATTGTCATGTGAAATACAATGAAAAGCTTTGTTTACAAGTGGTACAGACAGATTATGGTAAGCAAAGGATGTACAGATCACGAAGACTTGATCTGAAGACTTGACAGAGGAATCCAAGTTACTTTGCACAGGGCATGCGCTAGGTGAGATCAATGTTAGTAAGATTAGCGTTATTTGATCCTAGAGAGTCCATTCATAAGTCTGATAAAAGCCGGGAAGAAGCTGTTCCTGGACCTGCTCGTGCATGTGTTCAGACTTCTGTATCTTCTGCCTGATGGGAGAGGTTGTAGGAGGTCATTACTGGGTCTTTGATGGCGTTGGCCGCCTTTCTGCAGCAACAAGCCATGTAAAAGGAGTCGATGGAAGGAAGGTTGGCTTCCGTGATGGTCTGAGCTGTGCATACCACCTTCTGTAGTTTCTTACGGTCCTGAGCAGAGCAGTTGCCATACCAGGCTGTTATGCAACTGGACAGTATGCTTTCTATGGTGCATCTGTAGAAGTTGGTGAGAGACATTATGGACATGCCAAATTTCCTGAGCTGTCTGAGGAAGAATTGGCATTGCTGTGCCTTCTTGACTGTCACATCTACGTGGAAAGTCCAAAAAGCAGAGCAGTGGGATTAGAGATTGCTCTGATGTGGAGACAACGCCGGCTACAAGGGGTTGAATCACTTCCTTCTATACTGAGATTTTGGATTCAAAGACTTATTTTAATGAATTCTAATTTCTTGTGTTTTAATGCCCAGAAAATTTTCAACCAAAATGTGTGTTCAATTTGTTAAAGATGACAATGATCTACTTTTTGATTATGGTTATGAATGACTGCTGCTCAACTAAGAATGTGTGGGAATATCTCTGGGTTTATTCATTGGCAATGAGTCATCGGATGTGGTCTGGGACTCCGCATGACTCAGCACCAGCTGTAACCAATTCACAAGATCCGAATTAGCACAAAATGGAGCTACTCTTGATGCTTCTAGAGAAAGTTGAGCACCATAGGGTGTAGAGTGCCTTATCTACCCTTCCAATTCTATTTTGATTTATCCCTCCCTGTACCTCTCCTTCACCTTTGGTGTGATCGCATTGCCCTTAAGGGGCCCCGCATGTAAATTGAAAAATCGGAAATATGAGTGTGATGGTTAAGAGGTCAAAATTGCCATGAGTGATTTGGTGATGGGAAAAGCTGCTTGATCATGTGTTTTGTTTTATTCATACATGGTGTTACGGCATTGCTGGCTATTTATGGACCATCCCTAATTGCTCAGAGGGTAGTTTAAGAGTCAACCACATTGCTGTGGGTCTGGAGTCACATGTAGGCCAGACCAGGTAAGGATGGCAGTTTCCATCCCTAAAGGGCATTAGTTAACCAGATGAGTTTTTTTTCCCCAGCAATCAACAATGGATTCCTGGTAATCATTTGACTCTTAACCCCAGATTTTTATTGAATTCAAATTCCACTCTCTGTCGTGACAGGATTCGAACCAGGGTCCACAGGACCACACCTGGATCTCTGGATTTATATTGTAGCGACAATACTACTAGGTAATAATGACAGTGCTGACATCACGCCTGAACCTGGGCTTACTTCAGCTCTTCATCCAATGCCTCTGGAATCCTACTTAATAACTTGGCGCACATCTCCTCATTACTAAAACAAACACAAAGAATCTTTTTTTAAATTCAATCATGGAACATGGGCCTCATTGACTGGGCCGGCATTTATTGCCCATCCCTTGTTGTCTTGAGAAGGTGGTGGCAAGCTGCCTTCCTGAACTGCGGCGGTCTACGTGCTGTAGATACACCCATAATATGCTTAGGGAGAGATTTCCAGGATTTTCACCCAGCGACAGTGAAGGAACAGTGATATATTTCCAAGTCAGGATGGTGAGTGACTTGGAGGGGAACTTCCCATGTATCTGCTGCCTTTGCCCTTCTAGATGGAAGTGGTCATGGGTTTGGAAAGTGCTGCCTCAGGATCGTTGGTGAATTTCTGCAGTGCACCTTGTGGACAGTACACACTGTTGCCACTGAGCATCAGTGTGGAGGGAATGGATGTTTGTGGATCAAGCAGGGTGCTTTGTGCTAAATAGTGTCAAATTTCTTGAGTGTTGTCAGGCCCTGCACCTTTCCAGGCAACTGGGGAGTATTCCATCACACTCCTGAATTGTGCCTTGTAGGTAGTGGACAATCTTTGGGGAATCAGGTGGTGAGTTACTTGGTGCAGTTTTCCTAGCCTCTGCTTTGCCCTTGTAGCCACTATATTTATATGGCGAGCCCAGTTAAGTTTCTGGTCAATGCTAACTCCCAGGATGTTTATAGTAGGGGATTCAGTGATATAACACCATTGAATGTCAAGGGGCTATGATTAGATTATCTCTTATTGGGGATGATCATTGCCTGGCATTTATGTGGTGTGAATGTTGCTTGCAAGTCTGTGTATTTCTCAGCCTTGTAATTATCAATGATCCAGCCTCCATTGCTCCAAATTCCAAAGATTCATGCCATGCTGAGGGAAGAAATTTCTTGTCATTTCGCTCTTAAATGGGAGATCTTTTGTTCTGAATGTATGCCACTTATCTCTAGATATCTCCATGTGGGGTAAAACCCTCTCAATATCTACTTCTTCAAGTTCCTTCAGAATCTTATGATTTAAAGTTATCTTATTCTTCCAAAATCCAATGAATATTAACCTGACGTGCTCAACTGCTTTTTCATTAGACAAGACCTTCCTCCAAGGAATTCACCAACTGTCACAAAGCAGTGACAAAATATGTATTATTGATTTTCAAATTCCATCATACAATTTTAATAGCTGAATCTTATGGTCTGAAATGGTTTTGAAAAAGAAAACTGCTCATTTAAAATGGCCACTGCAACCAGCTGGCCAAAAAGATAGCCAAGTTTCATGAAAGCAACATGAAATAAACATTCTGAAGGAGGGTGACTGGACCGAAAATGTTAACTCTGCTTTCTCTTCACAGACATTGTCAGATCTGCTGACTTTTTCAATGAGTTTCTGCTTTTGTTTGTGAAATACATAAAAATTTCCAAACTGAAATTAGCATTTTTATCAAGACATTGGAACAAATCTAACTAGTCAGGCATGAAGAAAAGTGCATTTATTTTAATTTATGCCTGCATGATAAGCTTCACACATTGGAGATAAAAGATATTTCTTGCAATTATCAAACTTGGAAACAACTAATGTTTGGCATAGAAACACACAAACCAACTTATATTTCAAGGGACACCCTTTGCTCAAGCAGGATATGTGGATTTGTGACTGAAGAACTGGAGAAAGCTCTCTTTCTCTTTTCTTCTCTCTTCTTCTTAAAGGACAAAGTACTCAGTGATAACTCATATTGTAAAGAAACATCCATACCCTGAAATTTTAAAGAGATCTACAATATTCATGGATCTTGTTCCTAGGTACTGCCAACCAACTGCGGACTCAAGTTAAAATCTTACACCCAAACCACACCATAAGGACTTTAAATTGCATATTTGTTATCTTCCTTTTGGATGAGTACTATCAATTTTTACCCTTGTATCTACACCTTTGCATATTTGACATTGCGCCTTTATTATTTTTCTTAGGGTTAGCAGCTAGCAGAAGTGTCCTTTCTTTCAGTCAAAGAAACCTTGTTAGTAGGTCCTTATTGAAACAGTAGAAGGGTCTAGGCCCGAAACGTCAGCCTTCCTGCTCCTCTGATGCTGCTTGGCCTGCTGTGTTCATCCAGCTCTGCACTTTGTTGTCTCGGATTCTCCAGCATCTGCAGTTCCTACTATGTCTGATTCGACATTAAGTGACTGTATTGTTATTAGATGCAGGCACAGCTTTGTGTTTTTAAAAAAAGGGTCTAAATCTTACTGTAGCCAACTGAGGAGATTGAAAAGGAGGGAGCTGATTCACTCCTCCTCACTTGTATGTGACACCAGTCAACCCAATGTAAATTAGCTCTAATGCAAGTTTATCACTGTTTAACCAAGGAGACAAAAATGATACAATTTCTGCTCAATTGTTCAAATGTGTGTTTTATCTATGTTGGACTAGTTAATGTTGTTCACTGATTCTTGTACATTGCTTGATTGCAATAGTTTGTCAGTGGAGCTTGAGAGTTAATGAATTTGAGCATTATTCCAGAATGGATCTGGGATCTAGCAAAGATAATAGTTTATAGTTTAATGGTTATCTCACACATTGCCTGAAATAGCATTGAGGTGCAAGTATTGTCTCATGGGATGAAGGCTCAGATGTTTTCTTTTCCAGAATCATACCCTGGGCATAAGACCCTCTCAACAGCAGCCAAATAGAGACTGGCAGATCCTGTGATTGGCAGCATTACTTAGAAGACCATGGTTGTTGTTAGCCATGTGACCCTGAAGAATAAAGGCCCAGGCCAAAAGTGGGTATTTGTAGGCAGGGTACTCAAAGGGTGCGAAGTGGGGAAACAGGGTGGGCTGCAGGGAAAGAGGGCCAGGGAGGTTAGGGCAGGATGATGGCTCTCAGTGACCACCCCTGAACTATGAAAATCTGTCTGAAAGTATATGAGTGCTGGAAGGAGATTTTAAATTGAGCAGCGAGCCTGAGAGTGAACCCTTGTATTCTCTGTTGTGGTATTGGAGACCTTAGTTCAGGAGGTCACCAGGAAGAGAAAGGTGATATTTCCACAACAGCCAATTAGGTGAGTCTCAGGGCATACTTTCAAAAGGGAATGTGAGTAAGGTGATCACATTGGTCAATTCTCAGAGACGGCCCACGAGGATCTGTCTGCCGTTCCAAAAACAAAACTGATTTCACACAGTTGCCAGGGAAAGCATCTACAAAATTTCCTGCCAAGTGCATTAGATCACATGCTACTCAATGTATTCCAGCCCATCACTCACCCAACTGCAATTGGGATTTATGACTAATGTGCACACACTTAACTATGCTGCCAACTTCAAACACACTTCTCGTAGCTTCCACACACTGGCATCTATTCAGCAATGCCTGCAAATCAGTCAAATGTTTTGTTACAGATTAATCATTTTCTCCTCTCTCACTCTTGCAGGACACAATCATACCTAACACAGGAATCAGCAGGGAACAGGCACGCCTGCATCTCCGAAATCCTATGGAGGAGCTGGTGCTCCTCGTTATTTTGCCCTTCATGACAGATATAGTTACATCTGCATTGCGGGGATTATTCAGGGTGATATACACCCCTGGCTCTGCATCCTCTCAAAGCTTTCTTCATCCTGTCATGCTGTTCTGGCATGAAGTGAAAGCTGCTGCTGCTTGTGCGATCTTTTTGTTTTCACCCCACTCTGTTTCCTCATCCAAATCCTCCCTTTCTGCATTTTCACTCTTGGTTACCCAGGGCCATTGCCTGGTCACTGGAGGAGGCGATGGCCTATTGGCATTATTGCTGGACTGTTAATCCAGAGACCCAGATAACATTCTTGGGACCCGGGTTCGAATCCTGCCATGGCAGATGGGGGAATTAAGAGTCTAATAATGATCGTGAATCCATTGCCAATTGTTAGAAAAATGCATCTCGTTCACTAATGCCTTTAGGGAAGGAAACTGCCATCCTTACCTGGTCTGGCCTACATATAATTCTGGGTCCACAGCAATGTGATTGACTCTTAACTGCCCACTTGGCAATTAGGGATGGGCAATAAGTGCTGCTTAGCCAGTGACATCCCTCATCCCATGAAAGAATAAAAACAGCTCAGTGCAGCCTCATCATTTAGTGTACGGGTAACAGTAGATAGCTGCTAAAGAAGGACAGTTGTGAAAAAAGAAGCCGATCGCGAAGTCACTTCCAACGATGCCCACCTCGAAAAAGTTGTCCTCCTCCCTCCGGAAAGACCTCAGTGGATCTCTCCCCCACTGCAAACCACTGGTAACCTCCTCTGCCCTGAAACTGGAGGAGCAACACCTCAGGAGCTTACAGCCCACTGGTGTGAACAAAGAATTTTACAGTTTTAAAACTCTCCCCACCCACGGCCTTATCCCATGTCCAACCCTCCCTCTCATCCCTGCCTCAATGACCTGATACAACCTGTCCATATTCTCTCCCACCTATCCGCTCCTCCCACCTCACTGACCAATTCCCACCACTCCCTACCTGCATTCACCTATCACCATCCCAACTACCTTCCCCAGCCCCACCCCTCCTCTCTCTATTTATTTCCCAGCTCCCTTCCCCCTCCCCATTTCTGAAGAAGGGTCCCGACCCAAAACATCAAATTTCTGCTCCTCTGATGCTGCCTGGCCTGCTGTGTTCCTCCAGCTCCACACTGTATTGTCTCTGACTCCAGCATCTGCAGTTCTTGCCTTCTTGCAGTTCTTGCGTTATGTGACACCCACAGGCACCAGCTTAGATACTGAACACGTGTAATTTACAGGGCACCATACAGTCGGGAAGAGTACTGGTGAGACAGGGTTAAACCTCAGTGGCAGATAAGGCTTTGGAATCCATAGGCAGGAAAATAGCTATGAGATTTGAGTTAATTATGGAGAATCAGCACAGATTTGTAAAAGACACTTAACTAATATAATTGAGCATTTTAATGAAGTAACAGTGAAGCTTGATGAAGGCAAAGTAGTATATGTCATCGCTGTAGATTTAAGAGAACATTTACGAGGTATATAAAAAGCTTAGTAACAAATTTGCTTATGGAATGGAAGGGTCAGTGATCAGGTTAAAAATGAAATATTTTCAGAACAGAAAGCAGTCTGTGGTGTTGTTTTTTGGACTGGTCGGTGGCAAACAGTAGTGATCCACAAGGGTCATTGCTTATTCCCTTGCTGAACATAAATATGTCTTGAATACAGATTAAATTTTCAAAACTTGCTGATGATACTAGATTTGGAAGTATGGTTGACAGTGTGGATACCATCAATTGATTACAACCGAACATAGATAAACTTCCAGAATGGACAAACATGTGGCAGATGAAACTTAATGCAGAGAAGTGTGAGGCGCTGAATTTTGGCAGACAAGACAGAACAGGACGAGATTAAATGCAAAATGTTCAAGAGAGTGTGCAGGCTCAGAGATACCCGAGTTTCACAGGCATGAATGTGAGGACACAGAAGACTTTCAAAGATTTGGAGATTGCATTGCTGAGTATTGAAGGACTTCATGAAGTTGTCTATGCGGTGGAAGTATTATTGCGAATGCTGATGGTTTGTACAAATGACAGCTTGGCTCCCGTTAATGGCCTGCTGTCAACATGTGGCAGAGGGGAAATCAGGAGGTAGCTATATAACGGGCAAGAGCCAAAAAAAACTGCAGATGCTGGAATCCAAAGCAGACAAACAGGAGGCTGGAAGGACACAGCAAGCCAGGCAGAATCTGGAGGAAAGGAGAAGTTAATGTTTCAGGTATTACCCTTCTTCAGGATTGGATGATGGGGTAGGGGGAGCTGAAGATAAAGTGGGGAGGAGGGAGGGTGGTAGCAGAATGTTATCTGCAGCTGCCTCTAGCCTCACATCCAGTCCTGAAGAAGAGTAATACCTGAAATGTTGACTTCTCCTTTCCACCAGATGCTGCCTGGTTTGCTGTGTTCTTCCAGCCTCCTGTTTGTCCATATAATGACTAACTCTTGCCATCAAACAGCAACCTCTTGTTCATCACAGTGGCTGGAATGGCTAACTGCCACAAGAGGAAAGCATCACCGCTGCTACCAGGATGGTGAGCAATTTGCTAACATGACGCATGGCTGGAAATTCAGGGAATTGGCGATCCTTTCATTTGCAGTACATTCTTCCATTAAAATGTCAAGCTTGATGGCACGTCTGCATTTGAAGTATCCCTGCATCATTGGGAATCCTGCTACTTTGTGCTAACCCATGATAGTTGATGTCCCCTCTACTGGTGTACAGGGACATGGAGACACCCCGGATACACAGTGAACTGTGAGAGTTTGGTAAAGCTGCCTGGTCCAGCCAGGTAGTAAGCAATTTTAAAATAATATTTTTACTGGAAATGAAAAACATGCTGCGCTTTAAATTCACTGGCTTTGTCATCCAACACCTTCACTGTTCACACATCTTAGTGCATATCCTGGCTGCAGCTTTGTTCCTTCACAATAATCAGGACTTACTTCAAATATTTATTTATACATGCATTGCTGAGCAACAAGAGCAAATGTTAATTGACCGGTATTTTTCTTTTATTTCAAATATATCTGATTTCTGACATTATCCAAGAAAAGCCATGGAGGTCTGTTTGGGATTAGTGGCATTGCTATTTGTTAAAGATTGGAAATGAAGGACTATAAGAAAAATGATTTTCGGTTGACAAAAGGTTTTCCATTTCTATGGTTTCATATAATTAAAGCTGCACTTATTGGCTTATTATGAAAACTTTGCACAAGCAGGCATTCTGCCTTCAGTCTTTAGTGATTATTGGCAATCATATTTTCACAGCGAAGAACCCAAAGTACAAAGAGGCCTAAGCACTCATTGTATTTCTGAGTAAATCTCATATTACTTTGCTGACTTCTTTAAAAACAGCCTGAGGCTCATTTAACAGCCTGTCTGCTAGTTCTCTGGCACTGTTGCTCCTGCTACTTTAGATGTATCAATATGGACTAAATATGAACAGGGATATCTTCCATTGCAACTTGCACACAGTTAAGAGAAGTAAGTTTATTTTTACATCATGAAGAAATCTATGAGTAAAGACATCAATAAAGGCCGTGCTTATTCTCTTCCACATCTCAGAATGCCTCTGATTAACCCTCTCCTAATTGGAAAAAGGCATTTATTTGGTACCTTTCCAAAACCACAGGATCTAATCCCAAAGTGTTCGACAGACAATGTATACTTTTACAGTGTAGCCACTATGGCAACATAGCAGCTAATTTATGCCAAGCAAACTCCCAC
Source organism: Rhincodon typus (assembly GCF_021869965.1). Taxonomy (NCBI): domain Eukaryota; kingdom Metazoa; phylum Chordata; class Chondrichthyes; order Orectolobiformes; family Rhincodontidae; genus Rhincodon; species Rhincodon typus. The sequence continues at coordinate 22,142,512 of NC_063338.1, forward strand.
AAATAATAAAGGGATAATAACCGGTTACTTTATTTCAGTGATATAGTTTGAAGCATAAAAATTGGCCAGGATGCTTTTTACTTTCACATTCATCGGAGGACATAATTGAATTCTCATTTTAAATCATAGAATCCCTACAGTGTGGAAACAGGCCCTTCGGCCCAACAAGTCCACACACACCCACAGAGCATCCCACCCAGACCCATTCCCCTATAAACCCACCTAATCTACACATCCCTGAACACTATGGGCAATTGAGCATGGCCAATCCACCTAGCCTGCACATCTTTGGACTGTGGGAGGAAACCGGAGCACCCCAAGGAAACCCACGCAGACACAGGGAGAATGTGCAAATTCCACACAGACAGTTGCCTGAGGGTGGAATTGAACCCAGGTCCCTGGTGCTGTGAGGCAGCAGTGCTAACTACCGAGCTAGCGTAAAAGCAAGACACTTCCTGGTCGGTGCTATATTGAAGTGTTAACGTAGAATCATGCAATATCACTTTAAGAGGGAATATGCTAATGAAAAAGTGACCAGGATGGAACTAGCTTGTGACTAACAAATATTTCACAGTCTAACTTATGGCATGTGTTGTGAGGGAGTGCAACTGTGCTTTTTTGTAGCAATAGTTGCATGAGCTTCTGCAACATATCTCCAGATAAATAGAAGATACTTTTGGTTTCCCAGTCTTGGTAGGGAACTGATAGTTTGTGCAAACAAGCAGAACCAAAACATAGGTATTTTCCAAGGGTATTATTTTGCCACAGGCTTAGTGACTCCAATGTCAGGTTGAGGTGGAGGTCCCAAGCTTACAGTTACTGGGAGCCAGGTGAACCAAGTTATTTATCTTGATGCAGCATTCTAATAACCTTTAGGCTTCTGATGCTGCTGCCCTTTTAATGAAGTCAGCCGTTGTTGGCAGCTCCACTGGGAATGCAGGGTACTGATGGGACACGTCTGAAATCTTGAGGGTGTCTCAAAACATGGGCATCTCGCAAATAACTTAAAAAACTGAGACTGTTTATTGGAGTGAAGACAGCATTCCTCAATGTAAATGGGAAAGCACTCCTTGAAGATGATTGGAGCAGTTAGTCCCTCCTACGGTCCCATCAATGAGAGGTGGAGTCTCTGGTTTTGATACTCCATTAGCTTGCTACAAGAAGGCCACCTCTATTAAACTGGAGACCTCTCCACATAATATGGGGTTGCTCCATAACCAGGAAAATACTGGCAAGTGTGACTAATTACCCCTAATTGGCACTTGACTATTTAAATTGACTGCCTCCCACCTTCAAGCCCCTCTCTGGTTTGGTAAGGAAACTATCAATGTGGCTCCTTTGAATTTTCCAAGCATTTCTATTTTCTCCACTCCACAGAACTTTGCAAATCCCATCCCAAATCTCTGGATTGGAACCTGAACGTGTAAATATCTTATGTAAACGTGAAGGTGAAACAATTAACTCAAAGGTGACAACTGGCACAATACCAGGATAGTCAAATAAGAAACGGTAATAAGATAATGTCATATCACCATAAAAGAGCATATTATGACATTACAAATCCATAGCATAATGTCAGAATATGGGATGATGTTGAGTGATATAAAATTTATAGCACAGAAACAGGACCCTTCGTCTCTGCTGATCTTTATTCTCCACCAGCTTCCTTTATCCCAATTCCATTTGGGACAATGAGCATAACCACCTAATCACTTTTTCCCTCTTTTATTCTTCCTCTTTTAGCTTAACTACATCAAGGTTAATTTTCTCTTACTGCTGAGAGTAGGCAGCTCTATACCATAATTTCCTATTCATTCCTTTCACTTTATCCTAGCTATAATACCCTCTTCCTTTGTCTTTGACAATGATGTCTGATTGATTAAGATGCCTGTTGAATCTTTCCAAAGCCTTTCAGAGTCAATCTTCCAATTCATGTTTTCTCTGAGGGGTTGGCCTTCCATCATGTCATGAAGGATTTGAGCATATTTGACAGGGGGAAGGAGTTCAAGAAAATTGTGGCGAAGTCAGAGAAAAAAAAAAATCAGAGGATCGTAAAACATAACCAGCAATAAAATTAGAATTATCCAAATAGTTGCAGGGACCAAATGAAGACAATGACCCATCAGGTGAAGACAAGGTGTATGTGGAAAATTACCATATGGAATTTTGTGGTTGCACTAACATAGGCACAGCTAAAATAAAAATTCTAGGAATGAGACCTTAATATTCTTGGTAACCAACTATCCAGGAATGATAGAGAAGGAAAAAGAAAAAGGATAAGTGGAAATATTGCTGAAATGTAGTGACGTAAAAAGAAAGATTTACCCAACGCTTCTACGATTGAATCAATTAAGCTAGAGATCAGGGATAGAGTCAATTACATTGTTAGGAGTTAGTTTTGAGCTCCAAATCATGAAAAGGAGATAGTTGTACAAGCCTGGTGTAAATTCCAAAGTATTGTAACAGAATTAGGCTAGTATTATTAGGGCACATTAATAAATCTAATATAGATTGGAATATTACATAACTAAATTATAAAGCCAAATGTAGGAAAACAGACAAATTCATACGATCAATGCAAGAGACCTTTCTCAAACAGTGTTCCCCAGTCCAACAAATGAAAAAGCAGTGTTGGTTCTACTGCATTTATATGACAAATCATCATAGAATCCCTTCAGTGTGGAAACAGGCCTCTTGGCCCATCAAGTCCACACCAATCCTCCCAACCCACTACCCTATCCCTGTAACGCCACATTACCCATGGCTAACTCACCTAACCCTGCACATCCCTAAACACCATGGGCAATTTAGCACAGCTAATCCATCTAACTTGCACATCTTTGGACTGTGTGAGGAAACCAGAGCACCCAAAGGAAACCCATGCAAACATAGGTAGAATATGCAAACTCAACGCAGACAGTTACCTGAGGGTGGAATCAAACCCAGGTTCCTGGTGCTGTGAGGTAGCAGTGCTGACTACTGTGCCAACGTGCTACCTGGGATATGTTACAGTGGACGATTATCTAGCTAATAGTGGCCATGACATAACTCATTTTAAAAGAACTATGGTAAAAATGCTTTATCTGGGAAACTGCTAATTTCAGTGATTCAAGAAGGAACCTAGCATATGTATTTGGAAAAGGCATAGCAACAAAGTAAAACAACAACAGGGCTATGGAGTGTGCATTCAGGAAAGACGTATCTGAGGTAAAAACTAAACATATTTGTTTGAAGAAAATATGAAAAGAATGAAAAGCTAATGCTCCATAGATGACAAAGAACATAAAAGTTAAATGAAATGGGAAAAATAGTTAGCTAATAGAAAATAAAAGCAGATAGTGCTGGGAAATGCAGAAGGTCTGGACAATCTGTAGAGAGGAAAACAGAGTTAATGTTGGTACCAGACTCAAACCATTAACTTTGGTTCTCTCTCCACAAGCACTGTGAGACCTGCTGGGCTTTTTCCAGCATTTCTTGTTTTTATGTCAAATTTCTGACATCCGCAGTACTTTAATAAAAGCTGAGCTAGCTTGGTTTTGCCATAGTCGAAACATGTCTGGTTAAACATAATTGAACTTTTAGTTGAGGTAACAAGGAATGCTGATTGAGAGAGTTTAGTAAATTTTGTACATATAGACTTTTGTAAAAGCATTTCACAAAACAAAACAGGAGGGACTGACAGGAAGAAAAGGATAGTGATGGATGACTGTTTTTAAGATTAGAACTTGATTTACTTTGGTACAGATATATGCCTCAAGGGTCATTTTTTGAGTCCATTACTTTTTTTTTGTTATTGTAGATTGATTGATTTTATTGTTGTCACATGTGTTACCAAGATACTGTAAAAATTGTTTTGCAAGGGTCTAGGCCTGAAATGTCAGCCTTCCTGCTCCTATGATGCTGCTTGGCCTGCTGTGTTCTTCCAGCTCTACACCTTGTTATCTCTTGTTTTGCATGCTGTACAGGCAGACTGTACCATACAAAAGTGCATCAGTGGAGCAGAACAGAGTGCAGAATATAATATTACAGCTGCAGAGAAGGTGCAGAGAGACAGATCAGAATTAACATTTTGAGAGCTTCATTCAAAATCTGATAAACAGCGGTGAAGAAACTTTGCTTGAATTTATTTGCACGTATGTTCAAACTTTTATAGCTTCTGACCAACAGAAGAGTGTGGCAGATCGTAGAAATGGTCTTTCATTATGTTGATTGCTTTCTTGAGGAAGCAGGAAGTATAAATTAAGTCAATGGAGGCTGGCTGTGTTCATGACTCTCTGTAGTTTCTTATGGTCTTGGGAAGGGCAGTTGCCATACCACACTGTGATGCATCCAGGTAGGATACTTTCTTTAGTGCATCTATAAAAATTGGTAAGAGTCCTTGTGGACATGTGGAATTTCCTTCACCTCCTGAGGATGTAGAGATGTTGTTGCGCTTTCTTGAACATTGCATTGAGGTGGATGGACCAGAAAAGATTTTTGGTGATCATCACTCCCAGGATCTTGACGCTTTTGACCATCTCTACCTCAGCACCACTGATGCAGACAGGGCCGTGTCCTCCACTCTGCTTCCTGAAGTCAATGCCCAGCTCCTTTGTTTTGATGACGTTGATGGAGACATCATTGTCTTTACACCATGCTGCTAAGCACTCAAACTCTTTCTTGTATTCTGTCTTGTCAGTGTTTGAGAGCTGACCTTCAACAGTTGTATAATCAGCAAGCTTGTAAATGGCAGAATTTTGTCACACGCTCCGAGTGTATAAGGAGTAGAGTAGGGTGCTGACTACACAGCCTTGTGGGCCACTTTTTTTTTCATTCACAGGATGAAGGCATCGCTGGCTAAGCAGCTTTTATTACCCATCCCTAATTGCCCAGAGGGCAGTTAAGAGTCAACCACATTGCTGTGGGTCAGGAGTCATATGTGGGCCAGACCAGGTAAGGATGGCAGTTTCCTTCCCTAAAGGACATTGATGAACCAGATGGGTTTTTCCAACAATTGACAATGGATTCATGGCCATCATTAGATTTTTAATTACAGATATTTATTGAATTCAAATTTCACCATCTGCCGTGGTAGGATTCAAATCCAGGTCTCCAAATTGTTATCTGGGTCTCTGGATTAACAGTATAGCGATAATACCACTAGGCCATCACCTCCCCTGGTGTTAATGATTATCATGGAGGAGGTGTTGTCGCCTATCCTTGCTGGTTGTGGTCTGTGGGTCAGGAAGTCAAGGATCCAGTTGCAGGGGGAGGAGCCGAGACTTAAGTCTCAGAGTTTTAAGATGTGTTTGTTTGGAATTATGTTGTTGAAAGCAGAACTGTCATCAATTAGTAGGAGTCTGATGTAGGTATCCTTGTTATCTAGATGTTCCAGAAATGAGTGTAGTGCCTGGGAGATGGCATCTGCAGTGGACTTGTTGTGCCAGTAGGCGAATTGCAAATGATCAAGGCAATTTGGTAGGCTGGAGTTTATGTGAACCATGATTAACCTCTCAAAACACTTCATAATTATGGACGTCAGAGCCACTGGGCAGTAGTCATTGAGGCCAGCTGCAGGATTTTACTTTGGCATCAGGATAATAGTGGTCTTCTTGAAGAAGGAGGTCTTCAGATCATAGTAAGGAGAGGTTAAAGATGTCTGCGAACACTCCCGCCAGCCAGTCGACACAGGGTCTGAGTGCACAGCTGGGGACTCTAGTTGCTTTCTGTGGGTCCACTCTGAAGAAGGCAGATTGAATGTCCGCGGTGGTGACAGTGGGTACAGGTACCACCAAGGCTGCTGAGATAGGTGACATCGTTTCACTGACCTTCTGTTCAAAGCGAGCATAGAATGCAATGAATTCGCTGGGTAGGAACGTATTGTTGCCCATGAATCTATTCGACTTCTCTTTTTAGTCCATTATGTCTTGTAAGTTTTGCACAAATGGCAGGTGTCTGTGTGCTTGGTCTGGATCTCAAGTTGAGTTGGCATTGCCTCTTGGCATTTGTGATGGCCTTACAAAGTTTGTACCTAGATTTCCTGTCTAGGTAATGGTTGCCCAACTTGTACACTTCAGACCTGGACTTCAGTAGGGAGTGGTTCTCCTGGTTCATCCATGGTTTCTGGTTGGGGAACATTCGGATTAACTCCTTGGGCACGCAGTCTTCTACATATTTACTGATGAAGTCAGTGACGTTGGTGGCAAACTCGTTGAGGTTTGCTGCTGAGTTCTTGAGTATGGATCAGTCCACTGAATCCAAGCAGTCTCATGGAAGATCTTTGTTTGCCTAAGACCAACACTACACTACTTTCTGTACTGGCTCCCCATGCTTCAACTTCTGCTTGTAAGCCGGGAGGAGGAGCACAGCGTTGTGATCTGATTTTCTAAAATGCAGACGGTGGGTGGACCGGTAGGCGTCTGTTTCTTTCGAAGGTTATTTTTAATTACAGAATTAATCTGTTCTGCCCATTCATTTCCACGATCACCAGGGTAGGTTCGCAAGGGATTTGAATTATTGCCATCAAACAATATCAAACAAAGCTGTTTCAATCCTAATTAAAGTGCCTTGTCTTAAAAATATGAGGTTTATGACATTGTTTGGTTTTGGCTCTAATTTATGGTTAAATTGAGGCATGAAGGGGATCATGCAATGTGTCCTGGAGCCTCTGGCACGGTGACTCAGTGGTTAGCACTGCTGCCATAAAGTGCCAGGACCCAGGTTCATTTCCTGCCTCGGGTGACTGTATGTGTGGAGTTTTCACATTCTCCTTGTGTCTGCATGGGTTTCCTCCCACAGTCCAAAGAGGTGCATTTTAGGTGGATTGGCCACGCTAAATTGCCTATAGTGTTCACTGATGACAGGTTAGGTGGAATAGCCATGGGAAATGCAGGGTTACAGAGTTAGGGTCTGGGTGGGATGATTGTCAGAGGGTCCTTGTGGACTTGATGGGCTGAATGGCCTTCTTCCACATTGTGGGATTCTATGACAGCAAATCTGAGTGATAGAAAGGGAGGAGGGTGGTTGTAGGTTAAGTTACTGTGAAGAATGCGCAAGTTTTTCACACATGTAGACAATGGCAGAAGCATCTGTATTGATTGTACAGTGTCCAAAACCCAGGGACATGTTAAGGATGTAAGAATGCTGTATAGGCTTATACTTTATACTGGCTATTTCATTCTAAGATACAATAGAGTTGGCATCTAACGGGTGTCCAAGCAGCATTTTTACCTGGATATAAGGCCCCTGAGAATCATGTTGTCATGGAAATAGACTTTGGGAGGTTAAGAATAAATAAGGAGATATTGGATTGAAGATTCTCCTGAAAGAAATCCCTGAATTTCACAGACGGGTCAATCTCCTGGGATGTGAGAGGCAGGGAAGAGAGAGAGAATCAGCATGTTTTATGGCTTACCACAAATGAATATTGGCAGGGAGTAATGCTCAGTTTGAAGTGACTAAGCTCATGTGGATTTAAAAAAGACTGGAACATTTATCTAGATTTAGCTAGTGGGAGGAATCCCCAACTTGTCCCTCACCATGGAAACCAATTCTGAGACTAAATAAATGCTGGCAATTGGTGACTAAACAAATAAACTCCCAGTTGACTAAGAATGGAGAGGAAAAGCGGTCTTGAAAGTTAAAAAAAAATGATAACTGGTTCCTAGAGAAAATTGAGTCTCCACTTAAGGGGTAGAGTTCTCGTGGCAGTGGAACTTTGCTTATTTCCAATGTTTGGGGATATATATTCAGTACTTTAGAGTTTCAGCTCTCAAATGCAAATAATTTGGGTAAAGTTGCTTTTAGCTTGTTAACGTCTTAAAACATGAAACGTTGGGTGCCTGTATTTCAGCTATTCACTGTAAGTTGGAATTTCTCTTTGAAAGTTATCAGTCTCCTTGGGTTCATAACACTTGAAGGTGAGGAAAGCCGTAACGAGGCATTTCATCAAAGCAGGCTCAACGTTCATAAATGCCGAAAGACCAAAATATTCATATAGAGATGAACAATTAATGTTGAACCTCCACAATATTTTTAGCTTCAAACAAGAATGTATTCTGTGAATAAATGCAAGAACTTTCATTTTTTAATTGCATTTAAAATAAACTAATTCATTTTTTATCTAATTGTCTCAGTTTTGAATAGCATTATTTTCTTAAAAAATATTTAAAAATAACTCCTTTTGGATTGCAGCATGTGGAATGCATTAATGCTGAATCTGTTCCACAACAGAAGTAAAAACCGTAGTTTGAGCCAAAAGGGTCTCTATAACTCTTTTTGGCAACATCCCGTTCTGAAATTGTACTGCCAGTTTAGGGTCTTTTTGTAAGGTGAAGGAAACAAAATGGTGAATAAGTCCAGGTTTATATTAAACCAGGATGAAACTGTATTGTTTATTGGCCCCCCAATCTCTTCTGATCTTAAACAGAGATTCCATTTTTTATCCATTGCGAAACTGTCTCCAAGAAACTGAACTTATTCTTTTCTCTCCAAACGCTTCTTTTTCCAATGACCCATTGTTAATGCTTCATGATCTTAAATACAACTCCGCTATCTATCTCTGGAAAATTTTCAGTTTCTTTTTGCACTTTTAAACACAATACAAGAATAAAAAGAATTTTCTGTTCAGTCCTTCAATATCTCTTCAATGTGATCTTTTATTTTACATATTATTTTTTCATGTTAACTATCCAATGGTTGTTCCTTCTCTGAATTTTTATTTCTTTCCCCCTATGGTTCTCAGTAAACTTTCCTTTTTAGGAATGAGCTTTTTACTCCTTGTTATATCCTCATTATATCTAAACAGTCACTTACAGCACGAGCTCCTACACTTAACACACATTTTCACTCAAAAATGCTGTGACTTTTTGCCTTTCTGGTTTTCTTTTCCTCCTACGATCTACAGACTATGAAAACTTAAACTTGGCAGCTTCTACTCACTAACTGTTGACTGATCTCTTCCAATTTTCTGCTGTTGATTATGTTTCACATCGTGGCCTTAGCAGCGCACCTCAATTTATTTTGAAAAGCAAGTACGTTATAACAACCACAAACTGAATGCAATGCTAAATTGGTTAATAAGAATGTTTTTTCTTGAGAGTAATGTGAGACGTCTTTTAAAGTAGTAATATTTCCCAGTTCCAAACCACTCACTCCCACCCTCAAACCCTATCACCACCCTTCAAATTTTCCAGTCGGGGTTACACAGTTAGTATTTCAAAAGGTACTGGGATGAGCTCACGATGAGTCAGAGCTTCAAGTAAATGGGATACTAAACAGAGTATATAGTAATTATCATGCATTTTATATAAATTAAATCTGCTGAAGGCTGAATAATGTCAAATTATATTTCAACCATCAATAAACAAAAATATTTTCATCAAAATAATTTATCTTCCATGCAGTACCAAAGATTTTAATACTTTAACCATTCTGGATGATGGTTGTAAGATTAAATATATATGATGTTACATTTGTATAATTGTGTAATTCTTTTGCTTTTACTTCTATTTGCCCTTGTTTTCTCTCATTCAAAGGTATCTTTATTCTTATACTTTATTTATTTAGAATTCTATGATTTCTAAGAAGTATAGTCTTTCTTTAAATCTGTATAACATAGGAGCTTATGTATTCTTCTCATTTCATTGTGACCCATTTGTAGGCTAATTCAGTTCATAATTTATAAAATGTATCCAGTGTGGTGAGATCTTGTTCAAATAATTAAACTAGGTGTGTTCCTTATTACTGTGTTGGGGTAGGCAAGTTGCCTGTGATTTGTAAATTTTGATCAGCTCCACAGCGCAGGAGGGTATTTGAAGCACATTGCAAAAAGGTTCTGTGTTCATGTTCCATATTGAACTTACCAATTTATCCAAAGAGCCAGTTAAACGCATTATTGTTGATTTAAGTGGTCCTAAACTACAGTTAAGAAAAATACTGTTATACTTCCCACATATAGTGTTGCCAACTCAGACTGAACATATTCCTGGAAGTTTCACATGAACTTTTTTAATTAAAATCCTTTCTGCAACACTTTGGAACTAACAAATAAAAGTGCGTCAAGAATATTTTTAACACTATTTTTAATCCCCCTAAGAGTTTTCTACTCATAAATTGTTCACAGTGAGGTCTCAGGGATTAATCTTTAACTCCTGAATAATCAGGGAAACCCTGGACGGTTGTCATGCCATAGAAATAGATTATTTACATGGGCAAATCCAAACTCACACACTATTTGAAGGTATCTGTCCTTGACTGAAGGTGCGGAAATATAATAACAATGTGTAAACAAATTTATGCAGACAAATAACCAACCTTGTAAGATCACCACTTTAATCAATGGAATATCCCATGCATTCAGTGTTCAAAGTTACAAAGCAGTAACATCTTTCTCTTTACTTTTTAATGGGGTGTGGGCAGCACTGGTAAGGTTAGCATTTGTTGTCTTTCCCTGTTTACCCTCAAACTGACTGGTTTGGTAGGTCATATCACAAGACAGTTAACAGTCAAAAACATTGCTGCGGGTTTGGAGTCACATGTAGGCCACTTCAGGCAGGGATGGCAGATTTCCTTCCCTAAAGGAATTTAGTGAATCAGACTTTTTCTTTTTGAGAGCTGATGATGGCTCCACAGACGCCATAACTGAGATGAACTTTTAATTCCAGACCTTTTGAAAAAAAGCAGCATTTTAAACTCCCTATGTATTGTTTGAACCTAGATCCCTAGAGCATTAGTCTAGGCCTCAACCACTGTTCTGTTTTAACAGATCAGACAACCATAACAGTGCTATAGTCGAGTCTAATCCTGAGCTTACTGACATTCAATGATTTTGGAAGAGAACTTAATTGGACAAACTCTAAAGATGATTACAAGTTTGTATGTGCCATTAACCCATGCCTGTTCAATCGAATGCAGAAAACATGACAACTGTTGCATTTGGCCGTCTGTTGCATTTGGATATTATTGGCTGCTGCCAACACAATGGCAACATCAGAAAGGGGCTCAAGTTCACAACTTGCTGGCACCATTTAAAACTGGCCTGCATCTCCCACAGGGAGGACTGCAGCTTGGGCAATAAACCGTAAATCACACAGCAAGTCAATTGGGGCTGGGGAATAGTTAAGCATGCCATAAAGTGGCCTCCAAGCCTTCTTCAGATGTTGTACTGAAAATTTTGGGGAAGGGAGTGGGAAGATTCAGAGACTTCTTGTATGCACAGGAGACCAGAAAGCTTATCGGTCCCATGCTCAAAAGGCAGTGAAAGTGAGCCACATGAGAATGTCAAACCTAGGAGTCAGGATCTAAAGGCATAGATGTCATATCAAAGAGTTTATTTTAATGCCAATGCAAATACAAATGTCATATCTTATCTATTGTAAATCTAGCCTTTAACACTGCTCAAATGATCAGACCCCCAGGACTAATCTACCTAGGAGGGAAACCAATAATAGTGGTGTCAGTATTTGACAGTGTACTTTGGTATTTGAGGGCCAGTTAGCCAGTCACAACAGCCAATAAATTTGGTGGTGTTACCAACAAAACTGGTAATGGTGCAGATAATGTAGTAATGCAGGGAACGGTGATAGTAGAACACTAGGATTGCTGTAACAGCCAGAAGCGATCAGCCAGCAATTGACCTCTGAGTAGTTCATGATATTCCTTTAAATAAAACTGATATTGAGAGGTTTTCATTCCAGTTGCCGAATGTGAGTTCAGTGATATAAGGTTAAGAGAAACTGTTGGTGGGAATGTTGAGCTTCAAAGTAGCGCCACTGTACTGCCCAGTAGTAGACATCAGGAAGTGTCTGCTCAACGTATGTCCAGTGCCCATTCACTTGTGCAAACAATACTTCACCACTAAGGTGCAAGGCAACATTCACCCTGCAAGTTGGCACTGATGCAGCAATTACCACTTTGAGAATCTATGGGCACTCACATGTTGTCCTAACTTTTAGATTGTGAAGAAAGGGTTTTAAAAGGCAGCCCAAACCATAATCTGAACAAAATTAATCACTTTTGCTACCAGCATGCCCATGCGTAAAGCCATACTCCAACAACAATCAGTGAATTCCAGGAAGAAAGGGTGAATATTAGAAGAGGAGAGGAATGGATATAAAAAATAATGTCATTTTTCAGATGATTATCATGTTAAAAGTTTGTCTGTCTTATGCCAAAGCCACCACTTGACATTCCATAAATTTCTCTTTCATCTCATACTTTCCCATTGTTAATTCTTGGGTTTTTGACAATACTGACTTGGACTTTATCTTAGACAGCACTTAAAAAAATCTTCTCATTACCTCAGACAGCTAGGATAGGTAACAGCCGTGATTTGTATTCCTTCGGTCCAGATGGTAATGCTTTTTTAAAGCCCAATCTATTAACAATGAAAGTTGACCTTTGCTCTGTCAGATGAGTTCATGCTTGGTTAAGTAATACTCTTGCTGGAACTCCCCTCTGTCTGGATTCAAGTCAGAGATTTAGCTGCTGAAGTTAGTTTATTTTATTCTCAAATTTAAAGAAGAATCATAATAAATGACTGATTTAAAAAAAATCTTTCTATAAATAATGATACAGTTTTCATAGTTTCATTTGTTTTGAAAATGGAAGGTTTCTTTTTACTGAGATAACAAGGTGTACAGCTGGATGAATACAGCAGGCCAAGCAGCATCAGAGGAGCAGGAAAGCTGACGTTTCGGGCCTAGACCCTTCTTCAGAAAGGTCCCCTTTTACTTCCTTGATTGGGTACAAATTCAGTCCCAACAGATAAAATGAAGATCTGCTTCACTTCCTGCCTCGGTCTTACAGATCGATATTGGATTAGTTCTGATCTTGTCAATTCCGTAATGAATACCTATTGCAAAACTGCATTTAGCAAAAATTAGCAAACAAGTCTTATTCAAAAATGTGATTTAAACTAATACATATATACAAATGTCACAATGATGCTGAAGAATTAAAGAGAGAATTTCACTCTAGCATGTTAACTCTCTGACATGGTTAACCTATAATAGATAGGTTAAGTGAGTTTGATAGATAGTGCACTATTAAATTACTCAGTATCTAAATTATACTTTAATTGGTCTTAAAATATGAGACTTTAATTGGACAATGCAGAACATATTTCATTCTGAACTAAACACCTTGCTTTAAATGACTTTTGAAAGTAATTGTATTTTCAGTATTCTTCATGAATACATGTAATTGTTTCATTTTGGTAATGGGAGTCAAGGGGAGAAACATGGCTGTATTGTTAGCCAAGGGAATTCCATTTGTCCACGTGTGATCAGTGCTTTGAATATCAGTTTACTTGAATGTCAGTCACGCATCAGTTACTTTCTTAAGAGCGTTCATCAATGCAATCATTTTCTTTCAGTCTGTAGTCAGCTTCCAAAGCAGCTTCATTCATACCAATGATATATGTTATTGGAGGTTCTTCACCGAGTGCATTTATTTCTAAGCTATTTATCAGACCACTTCCAAATTAGATTGCAGCTAACACCATCATAAACAGTCCGTTGCCTCATTATTGTCAGAATGCTTGCTTGATAGTCAGTCTTGAATGACTAAATATTTCCTCCAGTTAAACTTTAGTAGGGAAGATTCCACTGTCATTGTCCCCCACTTTCCCTCCCAGATAAACTCCTAACTCTTGACACTGATTCTATTGCCCCCACAGGCCACTGTCTCAGGATGAACCAGACACCCCATGACCATGAATTCTTATTTGACCCTGAAGTGAGCCTCTAATCCTACATCCTAAGATTACCTATCACACCTCTGTGACATTGGCCATCATAACCTTTGCCTCTGTAACCCACATCCATACCTTTGTCAACTCTTACCATAGATATTCCATTGCTCCACTTCCCACAGCTCACAGTTCAACCAGCTCAATCATCCACAACTCATGAGAATATTTTTGTGGTTTTATTACTTTATGAAAGATTGCAACTATTTGAATTAAACTATGTTTTATGAAGGACGTACATTCATAAGGTATCTTTCACTTTTTCAGGGTGTCCCAAAACATTTTTTAGAGGGCGCTAGTGAGGCCACACAGAGAAAGAGATTGAGGATGCGATGTAACTTAAAGGTATAGGCATGACTGGTCTGGAAGTTACAGCATTGCACAACTGCTGCAAATACAGAATACAGTCCCAAAAATGAAGCGATAATGGGTTTATGATAGGCTAGCCTGACAGAATCCAGTCAGGGCGGTGACCCCCTAAGATGAATTGGCAAAGGGGAAATCCTCAAAGTAGGCCATCCCCTCTTGCCTAACAATAGCTTGTGAAGTGACAGCCGCCAGGCTATCTACCTCAGCTGTGCCTTCCGTTGCCAAGCATAAGATGATGGCAGATGCAGAATGAGTCTCTCAAATAGCAATTAACTGACTACTTAAGGGCCTCCACAAGATTGAAGGCAAACAGGCTACCTGACAACTTCCCGGCTCACTGTGAAATGAGAAGCGTTTCAGGGTGATCAGGAGAGTGATAGGAAGGTTGTACACTTCAATTACTGTGGCCCGAAACCTCCCTCCCACTCTCAAATGAAGTGGCATTAAAATGTGACCTTAACTGTCGCAGGTGGTTGGGAGAATCAGCAGAAAGGGATGCCACTGATAATATATGAGGTAAATGATTCTGAAAGAGTCAGTGTTTGAGCTCTACTAAGCTCCAGCCATTCTGATGATATCATGCAGTCTCTGAGTAGAGAACCAGTCTGTTGATCTCTAGCTCCGCTTCCTGATGGAGACATATCTGACTTTGTCTGGTCAGAATGGTGTCTATGTTGAAGTACCACTCAGATGGCTGCCTGTAGATGCATGCCTTGTGGTGGAGGTCGCATGCTCCTCAATCCAAACATTAGTAGTAGTTAATATGCCTGAGTTAATGTGACCTGTATATAGTTACCACGATGTGGAATTTGTCATTTAAGACAAGTGTCTCCTTCTACAGAGACTGTTTCATGGTCCATTCTCTGCCATTGATGACTGAACAACCCTTAGACTAGCATGGGAAGGAGAATGGGTTGCTGTAATCCACCACAACCACTAGCTGCTGTCTAGGCATCAGAATACATCATAACGTTAACAATAGACATCATATGATATTAGAATAGTTGACAGAGGTCATGAAAGCTCAGCATAATCATTTAGTAATCTGCCTCTCTGTCTTTTTCTACTGTTCTCATTTCTGAGGGTTGGTGCTTTGAGAGAGGACAACAGTGACCAAGCCTTACACTGTTGCATTGTACTTCTGTGCGTTGTGGTATTCCCATGGATTTAAGCCTGCAGGGTTGTCTGTTAGTGCATTCTATCAACCATAGTTTTCATGGGCCTTGGGTGTCTGCATTGTACCCTTCGAAGCTGCAGTGTCTGGCCAAATTGCTGCTGCTCTGACTCTGCTGTATCTCTGATTTATATTGATATTTATATAACTCTCCCTCACTCTCTATTTAAACCATGATATACATCATAGTGAAGACAGCTGTTCAATGCAGGGTTTCTCTTTGGCTCCTCTTCAAGTCTCAAATACGTATCTTTCTTTGGTAATATCAGAACAGCATCATCATTTACATCATCATCATCATCGTCATCAACAACATAGCTTAGCTTTCATAGAATTGGTCTGCACTTACCAGTAAAGTACTGCACTGGTTTGATTTCTGCAGGGTGGCTGACACAGAGACTCTCTTACAGGCTACCAGTCAGTCTTTCTGGTTCCATTATGAATGTACCCTATGTGGCGAACAGTTTGAGTATGGGGTTTGAGTTCTGTAAATGCCAACAAATCAATTTACAATGAGAAGAAATTATGGATGAATAATCAGAGCTCACCCGACTTGTGATATTCAAATCCCAGGAATGAGCAATACGAGAGCAAAAGTTTCACAAAAAGTATGAAGATCAAGTCTGTGAGCAGGAGCTATGTGATAGATGGATAGATAAATAAATAAGGAACTAAATATTTCATTTTCAAGACAGTTCTTTTGATTTAACACAAACAGTGTGTTCTACGAACGGTGCGTAAATGCAATTTTAATTGACCAAAAAATGGGTCCTACGTGCTATTAAGCCAATTATACAAGGGCTTTAATTATTTTAAAATCTAGGTGGTGGTACAGCATATCCTTGAATTTGACCCTGATGTCTATAATAAACTTTGTCAAGTCTGACAGCCCAAGAGAAATTGAGCTTTCTGCCTCGAGGAGAATAAGAAGCAGATGTTGTGACCCAGTTGTGTAACATATTATAATTTACTATAAAGTAGTTTGATTCCTTATGTGGTCTGTCCTCTATTCCAGCTGAATCATCTTTTCCCCTCTGACTAGCTATTTGATCAGCAGTATCAGTTAGTTGTACTATATCCAACCTTGGATTATATTTTAGCTGAGTACAGGAAGTTATGTTTAAACTAAACAGTATTGTGTATAAAGTTCATTGTAATAAATTTTTCAGATATATACTGTCCTTTACAATGTTCCAAAGTGCACACCAAAGTCAAGAATAACACGGTTTAAATATGCTATGTCCTCTCGGGTACTATTTGTTATGGTATAGGAAGCAGATAGAGTGCCGTTCCACCTTCATTAGGTGAAGTCAGTGTTGCAGAAAAGAACAGACATAAAAAAAAATCCAAACTATAATGCAAGAAAATATGACTTAAGTAGGACCACTTAAATGTCCGAATCCCTGATCATAGGGTCATACAGCATGGAAACAGACCATATAGCCCAATTCATCTATGCCAACCAGCTTTCCTAAACTGAACTAGTCCCATTTACCCACATTTGGCCTATACCCCTCTAAACCTTTCCTATCCATGTACCTGTCCAAATGTTTTTTAGATGTTGTAATTGTACCTGCCTGTACCACTTCCTCTGGCAGCTCATTCCATATAAACGCCACCCTCTGTGTGAAACATTTGCCCCTCAGGTCTCTTTTAAATCTTTCCCCTCTCACTTTAAACCTATGCCCTCTAGTTTTGGACTCCACTACCCTGGGAAAAGACCTTGGCTATTCATCTTATCTGTACCCCTCATGATTTTATAAGCCTCTCTAAGGTTACTCCTCAGTCTTTTATGCTCCAGGGAAAGAAAGTCCCAGCCTGTCCAACCTCTCCTTATAATTCAAACCCGCCAGTCTCAGTAAGTTCCTTGTAAATCTTTATTGCACCCTTTCCAGTGTAATAATATACTTCCTATAGCAGGACGACCAGAATTGTACACAGTACTCGAGACGTGGCCTTGATAAGGGAGGAGGAGAAGGTACCTTTTAAAAACAATAAGTTTGTGTGCATTTTTATCTTACATCATTACATTTCATGTATTGTAGATGGTCCAAGACAGAGCAGAGATCTTTTTGAATTTAAATTGAGTGACTTGTTAAACATTCTGTCACACATTGTGATATTCGTAATGTGTAGCAATTATGGAACTTATAACATTGATATGTTTTGGGACTATATCTTTTGTTAGAAACCTTGCTGATCTTTCATTATCTTATTTTGTTTTTGTCATTTTTGGTTTGAACTGTGAACCAGGAACAGAGACCTGAAAGGCTACCTCTGGACTGTGAGCAGCAGCTTGTTATAAAGGTGAACAAACAGGCCTGAATAATAATTGCAAATTATTTCTTGTTTAAAAAAAAAAGGTCTATAGATGCTTCAGCTCTCCAGAGGGCTTATGCAGAAGCAGATGGTCCAGATGTTCCATGTTACCTGGGACCTTGCAGGGAGATGGTCAGCCTAGCAGGGAGAGGCCAGAGACAACAAGGTGCAGAGCTGGATGAACACAGCAGGCCAAGCAGCATCATAGGAGCAGAAAGGCTGACGTTTCGGGCCTAGACCCTTCATCAGAAATGGGGGAGGGGAAGGGGGTTCTGAAATAAATAGGGAGAGAGCGGGAGGCGGATAGAAGATGGATAGAGGAGAGGATAGGTGGAGAGGAAACAGACAGGTCGAAGAAGCGGGGATGGAGCCAGTAAAGGTGAGTGTAGGTGGGGAGTTAGGGAGGGGATGGGTCAGTCCAGGGAGGACGGACAGGTCAAGGAGGTGGGATGAGGTTAGTAGGTAGGAGATGGGGGTGCGGCTTGAGGTGGGAGGAGGGATAGGTGGGAGGAAGAACAGGTTAGGGAGGCGGGGACGAGCTGGACTGGTTTTGGGATGAGGTAGGGGCAGAGTCTGAATTGGTTTTTGAACTGTGTTTAGGTCAGAAGGATTGTGTCTTTGGAAGCTACAGGACAAAGGTTTGATTACATCCTGGTTGTCAGCTCATCATAAACCTATTGGAAGTTCAGAGAATGGAACCTTAGTTAGAAGAATTAAATGAATATTTCTTGGAGCCTACTGGACGCCATCTGCACGCATCAGTATCATCAGGAACCAAGCAAGTTATAATCCCCTATGCCGGTAACATTGCAGATTGTGGAGATTTCGCAAGTGAATTAACCCATTACATCTGATTTATTTTTCACTCTTGACTTATTCCTTAACTGTGTCTATTTGTCTATTTGTCTGTCTATGTGCGAGAGTAGGATCTAGAATTAAAGAGGATTAGGTTTAGATCTTAAACTACAAGGTAATCTAATTAATGTCTAAAGTAACTTTTGCTCTGCTAAAGTCACTGAATTGTTAATAAATTGTTAAGTCTTTTGTTTGAGCTATAAACCCTGTGTCTCATGCTGATTATTCAGAAAGGCAGATCCTGGTTATTCATAAAGTCTGGTCAGGAACCAATAGGGTCAATTTTGAGGGTCATTGAGTATTTTAATTTTACAGTGTTGTGAATGCGAGAATAGGGAGGCTGATTTGATTTAGCTGTATCTCTCCCATGTCATAGCACTTTAAATTTAAGGTAAATTGAAGGGGGTCATGTGACCTGTTCTGATGTCTGTCTATAGTAACCTTGTGTGATTTGAATATTAGAGATCAATGGATGGTATAGATTGTTTTACTGAGGAGGAGGTGTGAGGTATTTATGCTTGGAGTCAATGGCAGCAGTTTAAGAGACTGTGGGGCTGACTCTTATATGTTTAATGAAAATTAGTACGCTGCAGCTTGTTACTTCCCGTAGTCACGTAACCTCCGGTGCAGTCACTTTCTGTATCAATGCATGAAGGTAAAAGCCATTAAAGCAGAAGATGGAAGATGAGCCAGAATTGCGCAGCTGAAAGTATATGGGTTTTGATACCATCCTGCCATCCTACTGATTTAATCCACTCACAGTCTGAAAGGCAGCTTAAATGCCCAAAGGCAGAAAGAAAGTGGGTCTGGTTTTGGCTTCCACTAATGCCCTGAACTGTGATGAAGGGCTGTGATATCAGCTATGCTGTACATTTCTCAGGAGGCTGGGATTGTAAAGTTTCAGCCGGAAATGTGGAGTTTTGTCTTAGCAGAAGAAAGAAGGTGCGAGAGTAGCAATCTGACAGTGATGATTGTCACTCTCATAGTCTTTAGTTACTATGGCTTTTAGTCATTGGTTGCACTAAGTATCTTAAAATGTAAAATCTTGGCGTGTCATTCTTTCAGCTATTAGCTGGAAATTTAAATTTCTTTTTAAAGTTATTGGTCTCTGTGGGAATCATTGCACATATAACCCTATTGTTGATTACATGTATCTAAAGGAGTTTATATGCCTGGCAAATTTTTGTGAGGATTATGACAATAAATAAATCAGATGTGTTTTTAATCCTTGGAGTTCTCATTGTAAAATTTGTCAACTTTCCATAAAATGCTAATAAATTAGCTTTTGAGACAAATTAATTCAAAGTTGAGAACATTGTATTTTGAAGTTTATGGTATTGGCTCTGGTGCTAAGAACTATTAGCATTCAATTAAACATTTCCAATGCCCAAAAATTAATCCCAATCAGTAGTACCACTAGACAAGTCAGATATAAGAATGACATCGTGCTTGTTAAATCTTTTTGTTTTATTTTGGTCAACAGCCAAATGCCACTATTTTGAAATCCAATTCAAGTGCTCCAAGGCTACTTGCAGTACAATTTGCCTAAGTCAACTCAGCAAGACTGGCACTTGGGAGAGCTAGTAATGTGATGAGTTTTCCCTTTTGCCTTCATATCTAGATGTACTTTCAGATTAAGTCTTTTGGGTTATTTGCGTGTTTTAAATTTTAATGCTAGATGCAAAAGGAGTTTTCTGGTAGGTTTAAATTGGGACATGAGACCAACATTTATTTGCGTAACTCCTTGAAAAGTAGATACAATGAGATGACACACTCCCATCAATCACACTAACAAAAACATTCATTCCACTGATGTATCATGTGTGCCCGGAAGTTATCAAGATTGCTAAGGTGGGCATACTCCAGGCCTGTCCACTTGCTCTCACATGACTGACTGCATCCTTTTTAAAAATTTTATCTTCTTTATTTAACTTTTGTATCCAATTCATTTTCTCTTCCTTCTGCAGCTGTAGTGTTGGAGAGGGGTTGTGGGGAGCTGTTGAGTGGTAAGCCAGTCTGTGCCTCACAACCACAGCAGCCACACCATGAGCAATGGCTTCAGCATCGATGAATTGGGCTCAGTTATTTTCCTTCGGTGTTTCAGCAGCGTCTGCAATGGTGGCAGAGGGTGAATGATCTTTCGGTCCTCGGGAGCTAACTTGGACTGCCCTCGGAAAGTAGGGAATGGGTCACAATGCTCAACAGCAGGAGGCAGTCTCCTGGCTATGGCAGCAGCTGGAGTATCGCCAGTACTGAGCTGCTTTGGCAGGGGTGCATTTCAGTCCGTGGTAATGGGGGCTGCTTGAGCTTGCTTCCTCCTCGCTTTCGCGGCCTCAGCTTTGGCAGCTGTGGAGTAAGGCAGCGTTCCGCAGCCACATATGCAATCAAGATGCTGTGGTTGAAACAAAAAATGAAATTTGTCTTCATTTTATATATAGTATTTCTTTGTTTATAATTTATGTAATTAAATCGTACTGGACTAATCATGGGCTTTTACGCATTTTACTGTATTTTCATAAATACATGTAACAATAAATTATTACACTATTCGCAGAATAGAAAGAAGCAAAACAAAAAATAAGGCATTTCTAAATTGAAGCATTGCAGCCCTGTATATTTTCCTCTAGAGATTAATGATTGGTCGATCTCTAGGGGTCCTATGTAAAATTGTGGTCATGTTTCTATAGAGACAAAGCCTTGTGGGTGAAGTAAAACTCTTGCCTCATTGATGAGTCCATTGAGTATAGGAGTTGGGACATCATGTTGTGGCTGTACATGTTGTTGGTGAGGCCACTGTTGCAATACCATATACAATTCCGGTCTCCCTGCTTTAGGAAATGTTAAATTTGAAAGGATTCATGGAAGATTTACAAGGACGTTGCCTGAATTGAAGGATTTGATCTATAGGGAGAAGCTGAATAGTCTCGGGCTCCTTTCCCTGGAGAGTTGAAGGCTGAGAGGTGACCTTAGTGACGTTAATAAAATCATGAGGGGCGAGGATAGGGTGAACAGCCGAAGTCTTTTTTCCCAGGGTCAGGGAATCCAAAACTAGAGAGCATAAGTTCAAGGTGAGAGGAGAAACAGGTAAAAGGGACCTGAAGGACAACTTTTTCATGCTGAGGATGGTGTATGTATGGAATGAGCTATAAGAGGAAGTGGTGGAGGTTGGTACAATTACAACATTTAAAAGGCATCTGGATGAATACATGAATAGGAAGGGTTTAGAGGGATAGGGGCCAACTGCTGGCAAATAGGAATAGATCAGTTCAGGATATCTGGTCGGCGCAGAAAAGTCAGACTGAAGGGTCTGTTTCTATGCTGTACAACTCGATGACTTGAAGGTCACCTGACCTTCAGCAACCATATTTGCAGCACATTGCCCATTTTTTTCAACAGAAAAGTCGATTTCAACAAGTCCACATTAAATAAATTTTGTATCATGAATGTTAGAAATAAAATGTATTTTCAGTGAGCATGACACAAAGACTGAATCTGTGACCTGTGACGGGTGCACCATGTCAGCATTTATCATCTTAAAAGCTTTTGAAGTAGTCTTTGAGTCTTGAAGCCTTAATCCTGTATAGAGTCAAGATGGTTATGTGCTATCACCCATGCTATTAAGGCTGTGTTTTGCACTGAACCAGCTGCCTAAACCACCATGGTCTTGGGCTCCTAATATTACCCAATGTGAGAAACTAGTCGAAATCCACTTGTGTTGCCATTCTTCTGAGGTGTTTTGCTATTTTTGCTGGAATCACAATGGAAAACAGGGATATATCAATAAAATCTCAGTAACCATGAACTCTGATGTGAGTCCTCTTTCTGTTGCGAGTTCTGACTCTGTTAAGTACATAAATTGTAGCTGTGCTTCTATTGAGTAGCATTGAATGGAGGAGAATTGGTTCTTCATGAAGCTGCACGGAAAGTTGCCATTATGATGCTCCGACTGGTGTGATCAAAAGTCATGTCATTGGAGTCTTGAAATTGTTTGCGAACCCATTTCTTTGGTGAGCGACAGGAAGTGGACCACAGGAGACATGAACAAGGATGAAAAAGAATTAATACCCATAAACCCAGCATCAGACTGCGCGTAGTTCACACTCATTTGGCAATGTAGGAGATGGAAAATAAATTGGACTGTGAGAAGATATTCTGAAATTGGACTGAACAACAGTGAAGGTGCGCTTTATCTTGACGTTGGTCTCTGCAATAAATGTTTTCTTTATTCCAAGAATTTTCAGTGTACAGTGAAGAGGGATCTTTGATCTAGCATGTGACCGTTGCTGTACCCGATCTGAATATTTTTTGGTAAAGATCCTCAGACAGCACCTTCCAAATCCACGACCTCTTCCATCAAGCAGGACAAGGACAGCAGATACAAGGGAACACCACCATCATCAAGTTCCCCTCCAAGCCTTTCCCTTCCTGACTTGGAAATATATTGCCATTCCTTCACTGTTGCTGGGTCAACATCCTGGGATTCACTTCTTATTGGCATTATGCATCAACCCACAGAAGGTGGACTGCAGCGTTTCAAGAAGGCGGCTTACCATCACCTTCTCAAGGGCAACTAGGGATGCACAATAAATGCTGGCCTAGCCAGCGACGCCCACATCCTACAAATGAATAAAACAGAATAAAAAAGATAATGGCATTCTGAAAAGAAAGTAGGCCAGGGTATGACATTTCACAATACCTGGTTTGCTCACTTTAATTTACAAAATATTCACAACTCCTTTCTTAACCAATTGGCTTGGAATAAATTCAAAAGTGTGATGCAAGTTGCCTTCATCAGTTCTTTAATTGTTCAGTTCCTTTTCGCCTCCCTGATGATTTCTGGCAAGGCCTGGCTCAGCTGCAGCTTCCTTAACAGCTGGATAGCACACTGACCTTCACCCATCAAAGTTTACATGCAAACCACTGGAGTGAGGATGAGGCACTGGGGACCTGGAAGCAGAGGGCAGCACCATCAGATCCAGGGGCAGAAATCAAGCTCAAAAGTACTTCAGTGTTACCAGCAAGATGGCTGAGAGGGACATTGGAAGGAATGGATAATGCTGGTAATGCTGCAATGTCACGAGTGTCTGAAAACACTACAGAGAGTGCAGAGAAGATTTGTCAGAATTGTTCCAAGGATGAGGGGTTTCAGTTACATAGCTGGTTTGGGGAAAGAGGAGCTAATCCCTGTAGAAAACAGAAAGTTGAGTGGAGATTTGAGAGAGGTATTCAAAACCATGAAGAACCTGGACAGAGTAGATAGGGGCCAGACAATGATCCCAAGAAGATGTTGATTTAAGAGAATAAGAGAACCAGGGGCAACATTAGAAAATGCTCTTTTTTTAATGCTGAGAATGGAATGTGCTGCCTGGGAATGTGATTGCGCAATCTGATCATGCCTTTCAAAAGGGACTTGGCTAATTATTTGAAGAGATAGTATTGGAGGGATATAGGAAAAAAGGCAGGGCGTGGGTGGTGTTGGGACAAGCTGAGTTGCTCTTTGCAGAGAATGAGCCCAGATCTGATGGGCTGAAAGGCTTCTAATTCTACTGAGCCGTTCTATCATGTGATCAGATTTCCGTATTCCCAGCAGCCATTATTGCTTCAAATTTTCTAGTCCAGGAATAAAAAATGTCTTGTGCAATATGTTCTTGGTGATATAATTTAAAAAGGAGTAATCAGGCCTTTCCCATTCCTAATCCCAGCCCTCAAAGTATTTTACGTTGCTTGCTTGTCTAGTTTTCTTTACAATTAGCTGCCCAAATAATTTAGGATCAGAAGTATTAGAACCTAGAGAAAGGTCAATCATCCCAATGCAACTATGTGGTTCTATTTTCACCTTTCTCTGTCAAACTAAATATGCACTTTATTTTTTCTCTCTCAAATACAACGATGGATCCCTTTGTCTCCAAGTGGTCCACTTCTCTTTTTCTCTGAGCTCGTACTTACATATGCACATTAAACATGCCTGTGATTCTTCTTTCGTACTTCCCCTTAGCTTCCTGATCTCTCACTTGGCTTCTCTGGAATATATTTTACTTTTTCTAATAGTCCAAACTTTGGAACCCGACAGTTGGTGATCACCCTCACGGTAGAGGTTGGTATGCCATGCAACAATAGGACCAGAGATAGTAGGAACTGCAGATGCTGGTGAATCCGAGACAACAAGGTGCAGGGCTGGATGAACACAGCAGGTCAAGCAGCATCATAGGAGCAGAGAGGCTGATGTTTCAGACCTAGACCCTTCGAAGGGAGAATGGAAAAGTTGTTACATTTGAAAAAGCAAGAGACTAGTCAATAATGGTATTCAAATGAATTTATAGGCCAATGTACATAAACAACAGAACGTTAACATGCAAGTACAGCAAGCATGTTGAAAGTAAATGATTTGTTCTAATTTATACCAGGAAGGTTATAATGTGAGAGTTAGGAAGACTCGGTGCAATCATGTTGAAACCATACCTGAAGTACTATGTAAACAGTATAAGCTTCTACAGCTAAAGAAATATAATGAATGGAACAAATTCCAGTTGCTGGAAAAGCAACTTTCCTTTGTGAAGTCAAAAAAACAGAGTTAACGTTTCGGGTCCGGTAATCCTGTCACAACTGTTCAGCATACTGATTCCTGAAATGAGAAGATTTCTCTGAAAGGAGAGATGGAGTAGATTGTACCATATTTTTTGAAGTTCAAAAGAATGAGATGTATTCTCATTGAAAACTGAGAGGATATGATACAGTTGATGCCTGGGAAGTCCAGAACTGGCACTTTTAGGCTCAAGCTAAGTCAATTATTTATGGCTAAGAGGAGAGAAACATATCTTCATTCAAAGGAATGAGAATCTTTGGAATCCACTGTCCCAGAGGCCTGTGGATAATCAGAAGAGGTGTATTTTCAAGACTGAAATCAAAAGATTTTGGGGCACTCAGTGAATCAAGGGATATGGGGGTGTGTCAGAGAAGTAGAGTTGATCTAATATGATCTTATTGTTCCAATATGATCTTATTGAGACATGAAACAGGCCTGGGGATTGATATGACTTCCCCATTCATATTTTATATGTTGTGTTTTTGTGGATGTTATATATCAAACCCTACAGAGAAAACAGATTTTTGCTTGTGGTTAATGGTAAAAGGCCATACTGTTTGTACCTTGTCAGGCCTACCTGCTGATTTACACATTATTCTTTTAATGAAGTTCAGGGCCATACTAATTGTTCTCTGTAATTAATGACCCACTCTGAAAATCACATTCACGTAATTCTGTTCTCAAACCATGTCATCCATATGACTTAATTAGCAGTTGTCGAATTACAGTGGAGAGTAGCCATTTTCCCGTTCAGTTAGAGGGTGGCCACTCCTGCTTCATCTTTAGGAGACCAGTAACCATTTGGAATTCGCTAGAGATGTTTCATGTGCACTGTGATAAACATTTTGATGATGTATTAGTACAGATAGGCCCATACATAAACATTCTGCAATCCACATGTGAGATAACTGGTTTATATACTGGTTCAGATCCAAGACAAGCAAACTGGTCTCCTTCATTGTAGCAGATAAATTCATTATTGTTTGTGTTATTCAACAAGGCCTTAAAAGAAAGCTTCTCAACATCTGTACTCCATCCATCTAAAGCAAAAAAATACATTAGTTTTAGGTCAGGATCTTTAACAACCTAATTACAGCAGCATTTGTGTTAAGTAATGAAGAATCAGTGTAATTGAAAATACCCTAAATATCTAGCCTAGGCTTATTGACTTGCAAAGATCTATAAACATGCATGTAAACAAATCGCATCACATTGCAGAGCTATTTTCCTACAACTTAATAATAGAAATTGTTGTGTTCGTTATTATGATTCTTGAATTTGTCATTTACATTATAGTCTGTTGTCTACAATACACTTTTGGTCCCTTCTTTCTATCTTTTATTTTCCATTTCTGAGCACTTATTTTGTACTTTGGTTATCCGTACATTTTCTTGTGCAAAGACTTCCATCAGTTTCAATTCAAAGTAGAATTTTCTTCTGATGCGCAGAAGTTCCTCCGACTTTTATATTCCTGAAGTTTAAATGGATGACAAAACAAATGTACACAGTTTCATCATGATCAGGTGTAATGTGAATTTCCACCAGTCAGCTACGCCATGATTTCTGGTTGGAGGTGCATAGCTGGGGAGAATGATGATTGGGCCAAAAGGAAGTTGCCAGCTGGCATTGCCAGAAGCCTGCTGGAATCAACATATGACCAGGATAGGTGTTGCTGTGAAAGGGCTCATGCCTGGGTGTGTGGCCCAAGAAATAACATGGCCTGCACTTGCCTTGTGACCCAGAGGAAAACAAAACTCTTGCTCTTCAGGCCTCATGATAGAAACTTCTCATTGAGTTTATAGACTTCCTGACAGCCTTGCTTGGGGGATGCCTTCAGTTTACATTCTGCTCAAGTGCGGGCATTTGGTTGCCAACAATGTCATGGGACCTGGGTTTGCGTGTTATAGGGAAGCTCCTGTCTGTGCCCCATAGAGGCTTCATTCACCACGCTCCCCCAGAACAGCTCCATGGGAAGTGGTTGTGAAATGGAACTGCTCTGTTTTAACTGGCCTCCCTACTGCCTAACTTTATGGGAGGTAAGTCCCTGCTGTAAATTGTAAAGTGGGTGGGATTTGGGGAGGGGAGTAAAAAGATACAACAGTAAAAGGTGCAGAGAATCCCTGCCGGGCTGGATAGTAATTCAGATTCTTTGCAAATGTGTTAAAATTGCTGACTTGTTGGGTGAGATTTTCTGCTCCCTAGTGGTGACATTTGAGATGGGAAGGGTATTTATTCAAGTAGGGTAGTGGTGTACCTGAACACCCCCAAGATTTTCACCTATGCCAGAATTAATTTTGGGCAGCAAGGCCATTAATAGACCATCCGCTGTCATTTGGATCAATTTGACACCCATTATGAAGGTCTCACCTCATTACCGCTGGGGTTATCCCCGGACACAAACTGGTATGCAACTGTGTTTGACAGGCATGACTGTGTGGGCCGTTTGTCACACTGAGAGAAAGATCCTTCAGTTAAAGGCTATCAATGCCTGATTGAGGGACTGGACATTGGGAAGGAGTGGGTGGGACAATGAGAGCTGTCCCCATGCTCTTGCTTCTGAGTCCCCAGGCCCCTCTCCTCATGAATTCCTCTCCACGAGTATTACTTACCGATATCCTCCTTGATCCTGGAACTTTGGGAGGTGCAGTCCTTTCAGTAACAATCCTGGAGCTGGAGTCACATGTAGGCCAGAACAGGTAAGGATAACAGATTCCCTTCCTTTAGGAAACTCTAAATTAACTTGAGTTTTTATTTATAATATTGACAAAGGTTACCAATAGAATGGCATTTAATTCACATTTACTATCTGGTCACAAGTGTTCCCAGCTCTGCATTACTAACCTAGGGACATCATTACTACGCCACAGCATCCCCTAACGTTCTTGCGCTATCTATGCAACTCTGGTTCAGACTCTTATTCTTTGTGAAGTAACAACTGTGAACCAGGAGCTTCAGTCAGAACCAGCCTGCAAATGGTCTTTGAGGTCGCCATTAGAGACCGACCTGAGCAAATGGAGAGACTGCACAGTGAGTAGCTGGCTCAGTGTTCAGGGCACTTTTCGTAACGCACATTATCTAAACCTCAGCTTTGCATCAATATTTCCAAATCATTCCTTTTGTTGAGAGTCAATAAATAAAGTTTTCACAGGTGGATGGGAATGACAGCATTTGAAGAGGCCATTCATCCTCCCAATATTGTGCCAGTACTGATTCTCATTGACCCCACTATTTCCTCTAAATTATTTTACCTTTCTCTTTTGTAGGTATTTATTCCATGCCTTTTTAAATAATGTTCTAAGTCCTGTCTTTGTAGTCACTTAAAGAAAAGAACCTTATGATGTAAAAGCCTATAGTACAAGATCTTAATTATTCCAATGAGAATCTTTGATATTCACCCCATAATTCCTTACTGTCTTTCATTGTGTTTACACAGCAAAGTTCCCAGCTTTAACGGACTTTTCTTATTCATTTGTGGGAAATGGGCGTTGCTGGATGGCCAGCATTTATTGCCCATCCCTAGTTGTTCTTGAGAAGGTGAGCTGCCTTCTTGAGCTGCTATGGGTTGTCACACAATGCCACGGTATTCCTGGCCTCTGACTTGCTCTTGTAGCTATTGTACTTATATGGTGAGTCCAGCTGAGTTTCCAGTCAATGATAACCGCCAGGATTTTGATAGAGGGGGATTCAGTGATAGTAACACCAATGAATATCAAGGGGTGATGGTGAGATTGTCTCTGATTGGTGATGGTCAATGCCTGGTGTTTATGTGTTGCGAATGTTACTTGACACTTATCAGCCCAAGTCTGGATATTGTCCAGATCATTTGAACATGGACTTCTTCAGTATCTGAGGAGTTGTGAATGGTGCTGAACATTTGTACAATCATCGGTGAGCATCCCCACTTCTGACCTTATGTTGGAGGGAAGGTCATTGATGAAGCAACTGAAGATGGTTAAGCCTAGGAAATACCCCTATGGAACTCCAACAGAAATGTTCTGGAGCTGAGATGACTGACCTCCAGTAACGACAACTGTCTTCCTGTATGCTAACTATGATTCCAATCAGTGGAGAATTTGCCCCCCGATACCCATTGATTCTCATTTTGCTCGGGTTCTTTGATACCACATTTGGTTGAATGTAGCCTTGATGTCAACGGTTGTTGCTCTCAACTCACCTCTGGAATTCAGCTCTTTTGTTCATGTTTGAACCAAGGCTGTAATGAGGTCAGGAGCTGAGTGGCCATGGCGGAACCCAAACTGGGTGTCACTGAGCAGGTTATTGCTGAGTAGGTGCTGCTTGATAGCGCTGTTGATGACACCTTCCATCACTTTACTGATGATCGAGAATAGACCAATGGGGCAGTAATTGGCTGGTTTTGATTAGTCCTGCATTTTATATACAGGACAGACCAGGGTAATTTTCCACATTGTCAGACCGATGACAGTGTTGTAACTGTACTGGAACAGCTTGGCTCAGGGAGAGGAAAGTTCTACAGCAGAGGTTTTCAGTACTATTACCAGAATGTGGTCAGGGCCCTTAGCCTTTCCAGTATCCATCACCTCTAAGCTGGCCTGTGCTCATTCTGTTCCGCCTGTGCTCATTCCACCACGGGATTCGGCCTGTGCTCGCTCTGTTCTGCCTGTGCTCATTCCACTACGGGATTTGGCCTGTGCTTGCTCTGTTCTGCCTGTGCTCATTCCACCACGGGATTCGGCCTGTGCTCGCTCAGTTCTGCCTGTGCTCATTCCACCATGGGATTTGGCCTGTGCTTGCTCTGTTCTGCCTGTGCTCATTCTACCATGGGATTTGGCCTGTGCTTGCTCAGTTCTGCCTGTGCTCATTCCACCATGGGATTTGGCCTGTGCTCACTCTGGTCTGCCTGTGCTCATTCCACCACAGGATTCAGCCTGTGCTCGCTCTGTTCCACTGCAGGACACAGTCCGCTCATTCCGTTCCACCTTGGAACACAGCCTCTTGGCTCCACTACTCCACTCTCCACGTGGGTAGGGGGTGGGGAAGAAAAGGAAAACTATAAAGAAGAGAGAAAAAAAAGACAGAAAAGAGGTAAGGGGGCTGGTGAGCAGAGGTGCTCCGACTGGAGCGTCCTACTCTGTCGCCATCTTACTCAAATTTGTGGAGTCTCCTCCTCCAGTGAGTTGTTTAATTGTTCACCACCATTCTTGACTGGATGTGGCAGGACTGCAGAGCTTAGATCTGATCCGTTGGTTGTGGGATCGCTTAGCTCTGTCTATCACTTGCTGCTTTCGCTGTTTAGCGTGCAAGTAGTCCTATTTGGTGGCTTCACCAGGTTGACACTCATTTTTAAATATTCCTGCTACTGCTCCTGGCATACCCTCCTGCACTCTTCATTGAACCAGGGTTGATCCCCTGGCTTGATGGTAATGGCTGAGTGGGGGATATGCCGGGTCATGAGGTTGCAGATTGTGCTGGAGTACAATTCTGCTGCTGTTGATGGCCCACAGCACCTTATGGATACCCAGTCTTGATTTGCTAGATCTGTGTGAAATCTGTCCCATTTAGCACGGTGATAGTGCCACACAACACGATGGAGGTTGTTCTCAATGTGAAGGCGAGACTTCATCTCCACGAGGAATGTGCGATGGTCTCTCTTACTGATAATGTCATGGATAGATTCATTTACAGCTGGCAGTCTGGTAAGGATGAGGTCAAGCATGTTTTTCCTACTTGTTGGTTCCCTCACCACCTGCCGCAGATCCAGCCTAGTAACTGTATCCTTTGGGATTTGACCAGCACAGTCAGTAGTACTGCTGCTGAGCCACTCTTGGTGGTGGACATTGAAATAGTCCATCCATAGTACACTTTGTGCCCTTGCTGTCCTCAGACCTTCCTCCAAGTGTTGTTCAATATGAAGGAGTACGGATTTATCAGCTGAGGGAGGGTGGTACGTGATAATTAGCAGGAGGTTTCCTTGCCCATGTTTAACCTGAAGACATGAGATTTCGTGGGGTCCAGAGCCAATGTTGAGGACTCCTACAGCAATGTTCTCCCGACTGCATACCCCTGTAACACCACCTCTGCTGGGTCTGTCCTGCCAATGCAAGGGTTGTGATGGAGGTATCTGCGACATTGTCGGTAAGGCATGATTCTGTGAGTATGACTATGTTGAGCCGTTGCTCGACGAGTCTGTGAGACAGCTCCCCCAGTTTTGACACTTGCTCCCAGATGTTAGTGAGGTGGAGTTTGCAGGGTTGACAGGGCTGTTTCTGCTGCTGTTGTTTATGGTGTTTAGATCAATGCCAGGTGATCCATATGGTTTCATTTCTTTGAGGGTTTGTAGTGATTGGTACAACTGACTGGCTTACTGGGTGATTTCAGAGGCCAGTTGAGAGTCAGCCACATTGCCGTGGGTCTGGAGTCACATGTAGGCCAGGCCAGGTGATGATGGCAGATTTCCTTCCCTGAAGGACATCAGTGAACCACATGGGTTTTTCTGACAATCGACACTGGTTTCATGGTCATCAGTAGATTCTTAATTCCAGATTTTTTTTTAATTCAATTCAAATTCCACTATCTGTCATGATTTGAAACTGGGTTCCCAGAACACTTGCTGAGTTTCTGGATTAACAGTCTAGGGATAATGTTTCTAAGCCATCGCCTGCCTAAAGGGTCACTGGCTGCTACTCCTTAAGCATCTCTCTCACCCTCTACAATGCTGCTTTGCTTGAGTCTGTGTAAAAAGTAGTTTCCGATGTGCATCCCATTCCCCAATCTCCTGTATCCAACCTTTCCAAACTCTCATCTTTTAGACTTCTAATTTTCCACGCCCCCTTGCAATTAGGAAAGGCTTGTTTAGATCCAATATTTTCTTTGATTTCATTTCCCGGCATCCATCTCTGTTTGGCCACATTTTCCGATCTTCCCATTCACAATATCTCCAAATCTCATTCCTTCTCTCCCCAAACTCCACATGTAACAAACCCAAAAGCCATTCTCTTTCACCAAAATCTACATTCTCCTTCATATCCTGAATCTCTCTCCTTTGAATTCTGAGCCCCATTCCCCAATCTTTGCACACTGCACTTTCCATTTTTCCATCTTCCCATCTTCTCCCATCTGCTTGCCCTCGTTTTGTCCTCTCTCCCTCTCTGCCTTCGTGTAATCTCCCTGGGCAGCCTCCATTCTCTTTTATTCTGAACCTCATTGCACATTCTCCCTCAACTCCATTTTGTCTCATTCTTTGAACCACAATTCTCCCACTCATTTTGAACCCCACCCTCTGTATCACTTTAAACCCCCATCACCCCTCTTTTCCTTATTTTTATTATGCTTTGCTTCCTGATGCTTTCTCTTTGTGAATCCAGTTCTCTCCCGCTCCTTGAAACCATTTCTCCCTCCTTTTCTCAATCACTTTCTCTCTTTTCCTGCACCCATTATATCTCCCGAAATAAAACCGATTTTTACCCTACCCCGAACTCACATTCTTCTCTCCCCTTATCTTGATTCTTTCTCCATCTCTCTGCTTTCCTTTCACCTTCCTTCCCTAATCCCATTCTCCCTTCTTCTCTCCTTCAAACCTCTTCACCATCCCTTTCCTTAACCTACTCTCTCTGAACTTCATTCTCAGTCTCCTTGAATACATTCCCTTTTCCCAGCCCTCCTTCTTCAGTCTCATTCTCACTAATAATTCTACAACTCGTCACCAACTCACAGCATTCAAA
The DNA here is from genome assembly GCF_021869965.1 of Rhincodon typus. NCBI lineage: Eukaryota > Metazoa > Chordata > Chondrichthyes > Orectolobiformes > Rhincodontidae > Rhincodon > Rhincodon typus. The sequence continues at coordinate 22,175,241 of NC_063338.1, forward strand.
GAAAAGTCTCCGTGATTGTAGAGAGATGCGTTTGGGTGCACCATGCCACATTTTCAGAAGCTCCCAACAATTCATTGGGTTTTCCAAACTCTATCATAAAGTAGAATAAAAGTCCCTTTATTTCATACTTGCATTCCAGTTTGACATGCAACAAAATTCTAAGAAAACGTTTGGCAGATTGTGTTTAAAGACAATCACAAGTGCTTAGGTTTTCTGCCACTAACTTTGCTGTAAACTGTTCTGCAATCATACAGGTTCAGCATTCGTGTCACAACTCAAAAAAGTAGATTTCATCTTCATCTTCAATTATTTTTCACGTGTCGACAAATTATTTTAACAATGAGAAATTTCAAAAATCAAAGAAATTGTGTGTCGATGAGTTTGAAGGAAGAAAATTCCTGTGTAGAAACAAAAACTAACAATCTCCAGCACTGAATTTCCAAAAAAAAAGTGCTTCTTATCGAAGACTCGATGATATTTTTAAGGTCTTATGAACTCACTTCTCTTGGGGTGTGTTAAACTTTAATTTCTGCTGGCAACCCCATCATGCAGATGAATAAGATTCTAAGTTTTGTCAGTGGTACTTTGCCAAATGTACAGGAGAGGGTGGCGCCCTACAATTGACCTCATCCACTGGACCAGGGTTGTGAGTTGGCGATAAACTTTTCAACATGGGTTGCTGCTTTTAATTTCTGTCTTGAGTCCTGCAGGAGACAGTAGGTCCATCGAGTGAGGACAATCATTCTCAATTACAATGACTCCCACCCATTACCATCAAGATTGAATATCTTGCCAACAATCAAAATGAAATAACCTGTATTTTAAAATACCATTCACAAGCTCAGGGTTGCCCAAAGCTCTTCAGCAGCAATTAGATACTCTTGAAATGTAGCTCTTAGTTTCTTTTCCTTTAATTGCTTCTTTCATGGCATGTGGACATCACTGGTGAGGCCAACTTTTATAACCTGTCCCTTGAGAAGGTGATAGTTAGCCACCTTCCTGAAGCTCTGTAATCCACTGGAATGTAGGTACACCACAGTGCAGTGAAATGATTTCCAGGATTTTGACAGTGAACCAATGGCAAGATAGTTCCAAGTCAGGGTAGTGTGCATCTTGGAGGGAACATGCAGGCGAATGTGTTCCCAAACATTTGCTATCCTTGACCTTTCAGGTGTTACAGATGATGGGTTAAGAAGATACTGTTGCAGGAATCAGGGGAGTTGCTGAAGTGCATGTTGTACATGGTACACACTGTTGCCACTGTGCACCTGTGGTGAATGGAGTAAATGTCAAAGGGTGGGATAATTTTCAAGCGAAATGCTCTGCTCTGGATGGTGTTGAGTTTTTGAATGTTGTTGGAGCTGCACCCATAGAGGCAAGTGTGGAGTCTTTTTCTCTTGTAGCTGGAGGACAGGCTTTGGGGAGATATCAGGTGAGTTACTCACTACTGAGTTCCTCGCTTCTGACCTGCTCTTGTAGCTATAGTATTTATAGTGCTGGTTCAGCTCAGTTTCTGCTCAACGGTAAGATGTTGATTTTGGAGAATTCAACGATGGTAATGCCATTGATTGTCAGAGTGAACTGCGTTCTGACTTATTTTAGACGGTCATTGCCTCGTACTCGAGTGGCGTGAATATTTATTGCGACTGAACAAACCAAGCCTGGATGTTGTCCAGGCCATGCTGCATTTGGACACGGACTGCTTTAATGCAATAAAGAGAATTGCTGCTCAGTCTGACGCATGAAGAATGGTCACCAGGAGATGTTGCCAGGAGAGACCTCATTTGGCATCCATGGAAGCGATCTCCCACAAAGACTCAGTATCTTCAAGTTGGAGAGGAAACGGTTGGACAGCACAATAAAATCTTTAAAAAGCAATGGTTTGTGCTCTTTCACATTCTATTTCATCACTTCAACTCACCATATGTCAGATATGATAATATGGAAACTACCATGGAATACTTGTCACAATATTTGACTAACATTTGGCTGCCATTGCAGACATTGGCCTGGTTAGATTTTAAATATTATTTTTATGACAAGATGCATGATACTTAAATCTGCGGCCAAGTTGTAAATCAGCGAGAACAGGATCATGGCAGGATATAATATTCTTTGGCAGTCTGTAATGGAGAGGCAAACATCTTTTCTGCTGGAGGCAACACAGGATCCCATTCCTCATCAATATTTAGATGATATGTGCAGTTGTAAAATAATACAGTATATTTCTCCAATAATTTTCTTGCCTTCCTTCTTAAGGTATAGATTCATGCTGTGGTACTTTTGATCATCACCCCTGAGGTTATTCCTCATGTACAACCTTCAATGAATATTGCAGACTTTGCAAACAATGGAGATCTTGCAGACTATTAATTATCAACCAAGTGTAGGACTCAGACTGTTTTTCCATTGCATAGTCTAAAGGCTTTGAAAAACATAGAAACATAGAAAACAGGAGCAGGAGTAGCACATTCAGGCCTTTGAGCCTGCTCCACTATTCAATATGATCATGGCTAATCATCCAACTCAGTACCTTGTTCTTGCATTCTCCCCACATTCTCTTTAACCCTGAGAACTATATCTAACTCCTTCATTAAAAGTTTTGTCTCAACCATTTTCTGTGGCAGAAAATTCCACCAGAGTCTAGGTGAAGAAATTTCTCCTCATTTCACTCCAGAATGGCCTACCCATATCCTTGGACTGTCACCCCTGTTTCCGGATTCCCTGGTCATCAGGGGCATCCATCCTGCCTAAGCTGTTAGATTTGCATTGATTTCTGTGAATATATCCCTCATTCTTCTGAATATAGTCCTAACCGATCCAATCTCACTTCATTCATCAGTCCTGCCAATCCAGGAGGCTATTGTAGTGCTCCAAATGCTGCCATGACTGAAGTCAGCTAACTCAGCATATGTCAGGGATAGAACTGGAGACTGTTTTGGACTGTATGATGTAACTCTGATAGCTGCAGCCCAATTGACAGATAGTTGTGTTCAAGTCACATTCCCTGAAGGCCTGAGTGTAAAAAGGATGACATTCCAGGCCAGTCACCAAGGATTCTACACTGACAGTGGTGCTGTCTTCTGGGTGAAGTGTTGAATAGAGGTCCCTACCTTTCTTCCTTCCTGGGTACAAGTAAAGGATCACCTGGGATAATTTTGCAGAATAGATAATGATAGCTGTGAAACTTTTGGTTGGTATGACCCATGTACCTTGTTTGTAGAATCATCACAAGTTAAAATAACATTCAGTTCAGATGACAGGTGTTTTGGCGTTTTGTATAGCAGAGCTAAGGCAAGAACACATTGCTGAAGGCTATTCATACACCTCTTGAGCATATGGAGACATTAATCTGGCCACTGTTTTAATCATTTAAAGAGATTGTAGAGATATATTTAAGGCTTTGGAGTAGATTTGTAGCTCGGGTTGTAGGTGTTGAGGTTTTGAGGTTGGTTGGCTCGCCGAGCTGGTTTGTTGTTTCACAGACGTTTCATTACCATACTTGGTAACATCCTCAGTGCAATCTCCGATGAAGCGTCGGTGTGTTTTCCCACCTGGTTTTTAAACTCTGGGGTCCGTTGAGATGGATTGCCTCACTTCCGGGTTTCCTTCGTAGTGGAATGTATATGGGGCTGAGTGCAATGTGTTTATTAATAGCATGCTTCGTGGAGTGCCATGCTTCTAGGAATTCTCATGTCTGTCTCTGCCTAGCCTGTCCCAGGATCTTGGTGTTGTCCCAGTTGACGTTGTGGTTCTCCTTGTCCATGTGGATTGAGATGAGTGAGTATTGGTCGTGTCTTTTTGTAGCCACAAGGAGAGCCACCACTTCAACTGGGACAACACCAAGATCCTGGGACAGGCTAGGCAGAGACAGACATGAGAATTCCTAGAAGCATGGCACTCCACGAAGCATGCTATTAATAAACACATTGCACTCAGCCCCATATACATTCCACTACGAAGGAAACCCGGAAGTGAGGCAATCCATCTCAACGGACCCCAGAGTTTAAAAACCAGGTGGGAAAACACACCGATGCTTCATCAGAGGCTGCACTGAGGATGTTACCAAGCATGGTATCAAAACGTTTACGAAACAAGAAACTAGCTCAGCGAGCCTGCCAACCTCAACAACCTCAACACCCACAACCCGAGCTACAAATCTACTCCAAAACCTTAGAGACCTATGGGCGCAACACGCTCAAATTGGCAAGAAAATGGGAAAACTACACCAAACGAGAGAGCGCAACCCGCGACCAACTCTACTTCCTACATGGATGCCTCAGGAACCAGGTATTACCACGCAGTGTGAAGTACAAACCACCCATCAACAACCCACAAGCCTGGAAAACAGCAGAACAAAATGGCCGCAAGATGGTAAGGGTAAAGATAAACGACGCACACAACAGGCTCCACAAATACAACAGAGAAACTACGCGCCAAAAAACGCTGCACTAGAACGCCACACTCAAGACCAACAATATCAACGAAGAAACACAACAAACTATAAGACAGACTGTAGTCCCAACACTTACCAGAAGGAGCGAACTCAGCACCCTCAACACATGGGAAAGACAAGCCCTGGAAGAATTAAAGAAGGAAAAGAATATCACAAGACTACCCGCAGACAAAGGGCGCATGACAGTGATACTGAATAAAAGGGACTACATGTCCAAAGCACAAGCACTGCTCGCCGACGAGAACACATACCGGCCAGTACAAACTGACCTGACACTGCAACTAGGCAACAAAATCCTCTACACGCTACAAAGACTTAAATAAACAGACAGATCAACAAAACAGACTTCTTAAGAATGAAACCCGAAGGAACCAAAACACCCCGATTCTACGGCCTTCCTAAAGTGCACAAGCTGGAAGTTCCCCTCAGACCCATAGTCTCCCTACCAGGCACTCCATGGCACAGATTAGCCAAAGAACTACAAAGAAGACTCAACAAGTCACCCCACTCTATCCACTCAGCCCAAGAATTCCTCAACTCCATCAAAGACATAAAGATAGAGGACAAAGAGACCATGATATCATTTGATGTCACTGCCCTATTCACATCAATAGACATACCACTAGCAAGGGAAACAATGACAACACTACTTGAACAAGAGCACGACCCCAGTGAAACCATCTCCAAAGACAACATGCTCAAACTATTGGACCTATGCCCGACTACCCACTTCACTTTCAACAGCCAAACATACGGGCAAATCAACGGGACACCCATGGGATCGCCTATCTCCGGACTCATAGCAGAAGCAGTGATGCAAAGACTAGAAAGGACTGCCCTTCCGCAAATCCAACCAAAACTGTGGACATGCTACGTATATGACACCTTTGTCATCATTAAACGGACCAAATTAGAGGAGACACACAAACTTATAAACAACACCCTCACCGGAATAAGATTCACCAGAGAGGAGGAGAAGAACAAACAGCTCCCATTCCTGGACGTCATGGTAGAGCGCAAGACAAATGGGGAACTGCAAATGAAACACACACAGACCAGGTACTGAACTTCAACAGTAACCATCCCAGCACACACAAACGAAGCTGCGTGCGAACACTATTTAAAAGGGCAATAACATACTGCAGCAACACGGAACTATGCCAAGAAGAAGAATACCTCTTCCAGGTTTTCAAGGATAATAGATGTCCAAAGAATTGGATCAGAAGATGCCTACATGAACAACATCAGAAAGAGACTACACGCCCTGACACACTCATCACACTACCCTTTATCAGAAACACGTCAGAACTCACCACAAGACTCCTACGACCGCTGGGCATCAGAGTGGCTCACAAGCCCACGTCAACCCTACGACAAGTGCTCACCCGAACTAAAGACCCACTCCCTGCCACGGACAGGACCAATGTCATCTACAAGATCCCCTGCAGAGACTGTGAGAAACACTACATCGGACAAACAGGAAGGAAACTAATAACAAGAGTACATGAACACCAACTGGCTACAAAAAGACACGACCAATATTCACTCATTTCAATCCACATGGACAAGGAGAACCACCACTTTGACTGGGACAACACCAAGATCCGGGGACAGGCTAGGCAGAGACAGGCATGAGAATTCCTAGAAGCATGGCACTCCACGAAGCATGCTATTAATAAACACATTGAACTCGACCCCACATGCATTCCACTACGAAGGAAAACCGGAAGTGAGGCAATCCATCTCAACGGACCCCAGAGTTTAAAAACCAGGTGCAAAAACACACTGACGCTTCATCAGAGGCTGCACTGAGGACGTTACCTAGCATGGTAACGAAATGTCTGCAAAACAAGGGTTATATTGTTTCTATAACAACAGTAATAGAATGATTAGGAGAGATTGGGATGAACTAAAGGTTTTTTGAAAATTTTAAAGAATAGTACCACATTAGTTTTACATTAGTACCCAAAATTCCATCTTTAAACATTGTTACAAGGGTGGGATCCAGCTTTGTCCCCAGCAGGAAAAATGTGAACTTCTAATTTGATATATTTGATATGGGAATTTTGGTTTGTGTGACCCATTTAGATAGTAGTTTTGGAAATCACCATATCTTTCAATATGCTGTGATCTAGTGGTAATATACTTAATAGATCAAGATGAAAGCTAATGTATGTACAAGAATTTTGAATGCATCACGGTGGCTCAGTGGTTAGCACTGCTGCTTCCCACCACCAGGGACCTGGGTTCAATTCCACCCTCAGGTGTCTGTCTGTGTGGAGTTTGCACATTCTCCCTGTGTCTGCGTGGGTTTCCTCCGGGTGCTCCGGTTTCCTCCCACAGTCCAAAGATGTGCAGGCTAAGTGGATTGGCCATGCTAACTTGCCCATTGTGTTCAGGGATGTGTAGAATAGGTGGGGTACAGGGGGATGGGTGTGGGTGGGATGCTCTGACGTTCATTGTGGACTTGTTGGGCTGAAGGGCCTGTTTCCACACTGTGGGGATTCTATGATGATATTTTGTCATTATACTGGATTGTGGAGTATGAGGTGCCTGATTTCTCAATGAATTGTGAACTCAGTAAAGATTTGTACAATTGTGTTGGAATTCCAATTTAGCTGAGTGCCAGCGTTTTCTTGTGCATCTTTTGAATACCTGTCTCTATGGTTCTAGCAATTGATGTCTCTGTGCTTTGGTATTTAAAGGAATGAAATGAATTAGAACAAAAAAGCTGTCCCAAGAGTCGCACAGTGGCTATGTTACTGGAACTGTAGTCCTGGACTAATGATATGGTCACGTGAGTTCAAATTCCACCATGACAGCTGAGAAATTCCGAGAATTGAATAAATCTGGAAGAAGAACTCAGTTCTGTAATGGTTACAAGCACAAAAACAGTACCTTTTAGAGAAGGAAACATGCCATCCTCATACCAGTTGTGATTCCAGGCCCACATAGTAATGTGGTTGACCCCTGACTGCCCTCTGAAATGTACTCCATTGTACCAAACCGCTGGAACTAAGAAAAAACATGAACCTTGGCATCGGTTTCAGGCACAGCAAAGGCAGACCAAGCCGAGTGGAACCTGAAAAATCCTCTGCATTAATGCGTGGGAGCATCTGTGAAACGTAGGAGAGCTGTCTCACAGGAGAGTCAGGCAACAACCTAGCACAGTCACGGACACATAATCGGTCAATCACTAGCACCATCCCTGGCTATGTCCTTTTCCACTAAACCGAGGTGGCTCTGTGATGTACAAGTCTAGAAGGAGGGGCCCCATGAGTTCACACCATTGACTCCCATGAAGACTCTTGAATTAGGTCGAAACGGATTAAGATTACAACATATCACTCTCCTTCAGCTGACTAATCATTGCTCCACTGAATAGGGAGAAAATCTCTCAGCCGGCAGGAGTCATACCTACTGCAAAGAAAGATGGTTGCGGTTGTCGGAGGCCGATTATCTCAGGTCGAGGACAATGTTGAAGGGGTTCCTCAGGATGCTATCATAGGACCAGCTGTCTTCAGCTACTGCATCAATTGTGCCTATTTCAGAAATGAAGATGTTCACTGATTACATACTGCTCAGTACCATTTACATTACATGCTCAGCTTTGACATTGTGCTGGCCTGCAAGCAGCAAAATCTGGACAACATTCTGTATTAGGCTGAAAAGTAAAAAGTAACATTTGTGTCGTGTATTTGACAAACACTGAACATCTTCAAAACAGTCTATCTTTAGTTAACATTTGATTATTGTATGTACCTATTAATGTATTACCATCATCAAATCCTTTATCTTCAACCTCCCCTGGATCATCATGAGAAATGTAACAGGACCAGCCAGATAAATAACTTCGGCTACAAGATAAAGCACGATGTTGAGTACTCTGCTGAGACAGATCACTGCATCAATAATCGTTCCGTGGCCACAAGGAACAAGTCTGCAGTGTGACTCGTGGTGCAGCGAGCTGCCAGTTTTTATTGGCAGACTTTTACTCTGAAAAAAAGATACAGCACTAAATAAAAGGTTGCTCAAAACTGATTCAGTGGAGGGCTGTAGAAATAGTGCAATATGCAAGGGAGAATGATCCCAGCAGTTCCGACACCACTTTGGGAGCTTGTTAACCAGGCGGAGTCCAGGAGAAACGTTATGTTTTTCTGCAGAGGGCCTACGGGAAAAGCAGACCACCTAATACATCATTCAAAAGCACTCAAAAGCCTAACGCAAAGGATAGCACTGTTTGAATAAATGTTTAATTCATATCTAATAACGAAATAAAAGTAAATTTAACACGTTACCTCGAAAAAAATCATCAAGATGACTTGTTGGGGAAGGTTTTGAGGTTGATGTGTTGTTAATGCAGGGGCTGAGGGTCATCATCATCGTCGTCATCATCATCACCTTCAGGTGCAGTTGTGGTTGCAGGGTTAGGCGACAAATAGTTACTCCAGAAGTGGATGACTGCAGTTCATTGTCTTCTGACTGTTTCTTGGGGTTTGGCTTACAAAAGACATCGGTTTTTACTGCTTTGGCTTTTTTCTTCTTTCATGAAGAAGCTGTTCATAGGGTGCCAAATAAGATCTTATTCCACGAACTGCTACTCTGCTGCGTCCTGCATTGTAAATGTTGTCCTCTAAGAGCTCCAACTGCTTCTCAATTTCCCTCAGGATAGAAGACAAAACAGAAGTGGAAAGCTCTTGTGGTGCTGCATCCTGGACTTCATCTTCTTCATTTCCAGCTTCCACTTCCCCCTCAGTGACAAATTGTTGTAGATCAGCTGTAGAGAGGTCTTCACAGTAGGACTCAAGCAGATCTTCAATATCGTCATGCTCCACTTCTTCAAATCCAACTTGCTTTGCAAGATCAACACAATGTTCTTTGATTCTTGGGAGCTCCTCTGACAGATCAAAAGATTTAAAATTTTGAAAAAAATCTGGGAGCAAGCAGATGTCACTGACATCACCCCAGGCCTCCACGATAATGTCAATTGCATTCTTGACATTAAAGTTCTTCCAAAATTGAAGAACACTGTCCTTATCCCCCTCAGTGGCTGCGATCAGACTCTTAAATGTGCACCTTAAATAATAAGCTTTAAAATCTGCTATTGTACCCTGGCCCAGGGGTTGACGGAGAGAGGTTGTATTTGGGGATGGAATTGATGGAATTGTGTCACAGCCAACACAAGAAATAACGTTCCCCTATTCGTCAGTCGTGTTACAGATAATTTGCATTACCGGAACACACGTTTGAGCAGAACCAACTGTATGAACTCAATCACTCGATTTGAAATAGAGTAGAAATGTATGCAATGTCTCCAGTATCTGCTCAGAGGAACAAAAGGTGGAACAATTGAAGAAGGTGGGAACCTGGGTAGCCAATGAACCTTAGTTAGAGACAAAAAAAAACTTCAGATGCTGGAATCCAAGTTAGACAAACAGGAGGTTGGAAGAACGCAGCAGGCCAGGCAGCATCTGGAGGAAAGGAGCAGTCAACGTTTCAGGTATTGCCAATGAACCTTCCTCAGCTCAGTGAGACTAGGATCATCCCTGGTATGGACGGATCATCTTATGGGCAAAGTCTATTCAGGTTGGGACTCAACTCACTAGAGCTTGAAAGAATGAGAGATGATCTAATTGAAACGTATAGGATTCTTTAGGGGCTTGACAGGGTAAGTACTGAAGGATATTTCCCCTCAAGTGAGGGTCTTAAGACCAGAGGGCATAGACTTAGAACTAAGGGGTGCCAATTTAAGATTGAGATGAGGAGAAATTTCTTTTCTGAGAGTTGTGAGTCCTTGGAACTCGTTGCCACAGCTCTCTGTGGTGGCAGAGTCCTTGAGTACATTTGAGACTGAGGTAGATTAGAGTCTTGATGAGTAGGGGATCCAAGGGTTATGGGGGAAATGGAAGGAAAGTGGACATAAGGAGTGTTGAATCAGCCATGATCCTATTGAATAGTGAAGCAGGCTCAAGGAGCCAAATGGCCTTATCCTGTTCCTATTTCCTATGATCTTATGGGCTTAATTAAGTTTGGGATGCAGCCAACTCACAACTCAGTGTCCATCGCCTTGTCAAACCTGAGTTGTCTCAGGTAGCTCTTTGGTCAGATGAATGTAGAATAACTGCTTTTCGAAAACCCTGGTTATGGGGCCTTTTGTGAAGAAACTCCTTTTCTATCTCAAAGGGCTACCATCTCTGAACTATCTACACCATGTCCTCATCACACTGCAAGCCAAGAGACACTACAACATCTGCCCTCCTACCTGGATCCAGTTTGTGTCTTTCTTCCCTAACTGTAACTAGCAAAAAGAAATCTCCGAGTAACTGTTGACGTTCCCACAAACTTGGCCTCTGTTAAAGTCAAAAGCATATTACCTGTAACTTGTTGAGTATCCCCACATGGAACCGTTGTTTGTATTCCAGCCTTTGTGACGCAGTCTGGGGATTCTCCTGCAAACACACTTTTCTTCTGATGAAATGCCACATAGGAAATAGCTAGTGGCACGCTTCATACCAGGCAAACAACATGGTCCTGTGGCAGTGAATTCTGCACCAAGTAATTTGACGACATGTTTACCTTTCACTGCAGTAACGGCTCACCTGCAAAGAGCGTCTCATATGTGCTGGAAGCATTCCAGTATCTCGACCAAGTCACCTTCCCTCCTGTGAGTTGAATCAGTTGGCAGTCTGTTCAACTGTGGCAAGTGTTACAGCCAAACCAATCCTGTCCACACCCAGTAACCACAAGCACACATTTCCCAGCAGGTAGTCACTGGAGTTTCAGAGGTCTAAGCCTTTTTGACCAAAAGCCATCAGGAGCACCGATGCTTAAATTGCTGCCTCGCAACAGTAGTCCAAGATTCTTAAACAAAAAAATGATACATAGTGAATGACCATTTGAAATTGAATATTGTCTAGACACACTGCTATTAACTCGCAGCAGAAACGGCATATGCTAACCTACATGTAGTGTTCTTTGGCTTCCTTCTTTATATTGATTGGCAAGCACTTCAAGACATTACATCACTTGTGGATAGTTCCGCTATGTGACTTGCTGGAGCTCCATAGGAGATGTGTTTCTAAACTGTATTTAGAACTCCTTAGCTACAGAAGGTTTTTATTGAGTGGTAAGAATGTATGGTGAGCTGCCACGTTTCAGGCAGTCAGACAGCTTAACAGTTCCACTGCCTAAATGTTTGTGCACACGTGAAAAGACTGCCATTTTCTACATTCAATTTGGCTGATCCTTAAAATCATATCAACCAGCAATTTACTGCACAGAAATAGGCCATTCAGCCTGAAATAACTGCACAGAGGCTGATATCCCCTCACCTTTAGTTCCTGGGTGTGGCCAGCCAGCTCAAAGTCCTTGAAGTCAGGGAACTCTGAATCCCCTGTTTATATCTGTCAGCCAGGGCTCCCTGACTGTCCCAGGCTAACAACCCTATTCAAGGAATTTACAGTCAATAAGATCCACCTGGATCCAATCACTACACAACCCATTGCATCTGTGCTGGTCAGAAAAATGCTGTGAGACTGATTATTGTTCGATAACTTTGTAGGAAATAAGATTTTCTGTCTTGACTACACTTTCAGTCCTCTAGCATCCTTTTGTATGCAAAGTTCTCCTGAATTCTCCTCTAATGTTTCTATCAATCACTTTAAATATACACCCTAGACCATTAATATAATCACTAAGGTAAATAGATCCTTCTATTTACTCTAATTATCGCCTTATTTTATTTACCTCGGTTTCCATTTTTCCAAAGAAGAAAAGTCCAGCTTACCTATCCTTTCCATAGCTAAAATATTCAGTTTCTCACAGAATTCCTGTAACTCTCCTCTGTAACGTTTTGACTAAGATTACTTTCTTTCTCTTATGTAGTGACTAGAACTGTATGCATTATTTTAAATGTGGATTGAGTAGTTTACACAGTTCCAGCGTAACTATTCTTTTCTGCAGTGTCTGCCGCATGGAATAAAATATCCTGTCCACTTTCTTAGTCAACTCTTATCTGCCTGTCTTACGATGTTAACAGATCTGTGGACATATATGCCAAGTCTTCTCTATTACTCTGAATGGGAGGTGGTGGTGTCCTGCCAATATCATTGGATCAGTAACCTCGAACCACAGGCTAATCTTCTGGTAGGTGTAGGTTCAAATCTCACTATGGCAGATGGTGAAATTTGAATTCAATGAAAAATTTGGCATTAAAAAGACTTGGTACAATGGTGACAACGCAGTATGGAGCTGGAGGGACATAGCAGACCAGACAGTATCAGAGGAATGGGAAAGTCGATGTTTCGGTTTGGGGCTCTTCCTTCAGGGTCAACTTTCCTGCTCCTCTGATGCTGCCTGGCCTACTGTGTTCCTCCAGCTCCATACTGTGTTGTCTCTGACTCCAGAATCTGCAGTTCTTGCTATCTCTTGATACAATGGTGACCATGTAACTATTGTTGTAAAAGTCCGTCTGGTTCAATAAAATCCTTTAGGGAAGGAATTCTGCTGTTCTTATGTGGTCTGGTCTCCAAGTTACCCCAAGCCACAGCAAGATGAATGACCTTAATTGCTATCTGAAATGATATAGCAAGCCATTCAGTTGAAGGGCAATTAGGGAAGGGCAGGCCTTTCCAGTGATGCCCCTATCGCTTGAGTGAATAAGAAAGAAAAAAATCTACTATTAATTCCCTGTCTTGTTTGGCCTTCCTAAGTGCATTACCTCACTATTCTCTGAATTGAATTCCATTTCTCACTTTTCTCTGCACCTGACCAGTCTGCTTTTATCTTCTTGCTGTCTACAGCTACTTTCTTCACTGTCAAGTGATATCCAGTGAGATAGTATCATCTTCAAATTCAACTTTGTCATTTACATTTGAGTCTAAATAGTTGATATATAACACAAAAAGTAAGAAACTTACTATTGAACTCTCCAGAGCTCCACTGCAAACAGCCTTCCAGCCATACAATTGCCCGTTAGCTTTGCTTCCTGCCATTGAGCCAATTTTGGATCCAACTTGAAACATTTTCTCGGATGGTTACTATAAGGTGGGGCTTTAATCATCAAAAGTCTTTTTAAAATCCGTATAATTTACTTCAAACACGCAACCATTAGTTGACCTCCAGTTCACTGGCATCATGCCTGTATCCAGAGTTAATTAGAAAATGATGGTCAGAGCCTCTACTGCTTCCTTTTTTATTTAATTGCCTGTTTTACATTTCATCCAGGCCTGGCTGTTTATCTACTTTCAAAGATGATAAGCATCTTAATATTTCCTCCCACTATATTTAACACATCCATTTGTTTAACAATCTTCCTCAAGTACAACAGCTGAATTGTCCCTTTGTTTTGTGAAGTGCAAAGCATCACTTCAGAACACTGTCCAAGCCTTCCCTACACACACTGGTTATCTTTTTGACCCCTAATAGGTCCCATTTTTTTCCTTAGTTATCCTCTGTACTTTATATGTTTACTGAATATCTGTACTCTTTCCTTGATCTTACTTGTTAATTTGTTTTCCTGTCCTCTCTTTGCTTTCCTAATTTTGCTATTAATCTTGCCTCTCCACTTCATAAACTTCTCTCGACTTGTTGCAGTATCGACTTGCTTGTTTCTGAGAGTAAGTTTCTTTTCTGACTTATTGTACCCTATATGGTCCTTGACATCCAGGAGCATCTCGATATTGGAGATTTATCCTTTATCTTTACATTGTATTTGTAATAAATCCTCTTTCAGTCATCCTAGAATGACTCCTGCTCCTCTGACTCTTCAAATCATTGTTTCCAGTCCACTTTTGTTGAATAGCATCTCAGATTACGACTTTGTGAAATTAGCATTTCAACAAATTAAAAGCTTTCTGTCTTATGCATGACTACAACAAAACTAATTGACTGGTGATAATCACGACCAAGATACTCTCACTTTGTCGTTCCTTCCTGTCCAGGTTAATTCTAAAATTAAATCCAGAACTATACTTTATATTGCTGGAGTTTTTATGTGCTAAGTAACAAAAAAATCTCCCAGATGCATTTTAAGAATTCCACCCCTTGTGTACCATATCTGTGTCAGCTACTATTAACTTAGTTCACTATTATCTTTCTTTTTACATCTCCCTTCTGTTCTGACATTACATATGTTGCTGTGGAATTTCTGATTTTTTTCTCTTTCATTTAACTCATATTATCTCATTTGATTCATCCAGCGTATCATTCTTAATTGTTCCTTTAGACAAAAATGTAGCCCCTTTCCCTCTTTAATCCTCCTGGCAGGAAACAGGAGTTGGGTAAATTCCAGGCTTCAAATGCCACTCAGCACACAATGGTTCTAGAGGTGATGTCTGTAATGCCAGGGGCCAGCTAAAACTGGGCCAATGGACTTCTGTGAAAATTTGGAGATAACAGATACCAAAACTATCTGTGAAATAGAACCAGAAAGGCCTCTACAAATCTACTCAAGAACATTAGCGGTCTCGCAACCCTCATACTCCTACATTCCTCAAAACATTTACCAAGTCCTGTCATGCCTCCCAGGATAAAGTATGGCACTTTCAGAGTGAGTGAGCTATTTATTGTCACATGTATCTAGAAAGATACAGTGAAAAGTGTTTTGTCGCCACAATCTGGTGCTATTTTGAGTAAAAAAAGAAGAAAAAGCAAGAGCATAAATAAAGTTAATTTTCTGTACAAGAAGTCTTCAAACATAGCTCCAGGGCTTCTGCAAAGTGTCCCAGGCCTCAAGGGGTCCCCACTCCGGGTACAGCAATGATGGCCCCACCAAGAGTCCATGCTTCAGGCTTACCGCAAACGGGAGTTCCTACTCCGGGAACCGCTAATGCCGCTGCCAATGACCTCCCAAGAGTCCATGCTGAGGAAACGGCAATACCACAGCCAAAGACCCACCAAGTCCACATGTCCACTTTCTGGGCCTATAAGTCCTTGCTCCAAGCACTGCCAGCACTACAGCCAATGCCCCGTTAATCGCTCCAGCTTCCTATGATGTCAGAAGATGAAGAAAAGAAAAAAGAGAAAGAAAAATATCAGAAAGGAAGTCCATTCAAGCAGTATACTCTGAATAGAAGCAATGAGTTCAATAGAGACAAACGGATGTGTAAAAGTAGCTTTTAAAATGTAATTCATTCATAACTTTACACTGTATTAAGAACAACTCCATGTTATCAATCACCCAGACTCTTTAAAGTTACAATATGTGAAACTACTCAACCTTAACATAAAAATTGTGAAATTTATAGCTAAAAGCACACAGCCAGAGTTGACAATTATGCAGGGACTCAGATGTTTCATCTCTCTAATGGTTAGCTGGAAATGCAAACAAACCATGTTATATGTTTTTAACTAGGAGCCTGGACAACAGTTGTAACTGATAAGAAATTAATAATATTTGTTTAAACAATGCTAAGTGATGCCAGCTGCCTTGCAGTTTTAGGTATTGAAATAGTAAAGATCTGGATGATTGGCACTTTTATCACTTTGAAGATTTTTAGGCATAGTGAAAAATTATTAACAAATCATTTTTTTAGAAAGTTATTTTTCCATTCAACAGTCACGGTAAGGGTAATTGTTTTGAAACATTGGTTAATGGGTGAATAAGATACTACGACCCACAAAGAGCTCCATGAAGGTTCAGAAGAAATATACCTTGGTTATTCCTGCAGGAGGCAGCCAGGTTGGGAGACTTGAACCAGCTTTCATTCTTATCTCACACAAGTGAAAATTTTTAAATCCCAGGAATGGGTCAGGAATCCAAGAATTAAGTCCTAGCTGCCATTTTTAGAGGCCTTCCGAGCAACTCTACCCCACAAAAGTATGGCCCTATGAAAACTCTATAGCCAGGAATGTTGAGCTCTCATTCTTTAAGCCAGTTTCTGTAATAGATATTTTACTATATTTTCAAGTCTTCACCTGTGCACTCAGCTCAGTTACCTCTTTCACTAGTCTTTTTGCATCACAGTATCATCCATTAGTACTGCCAAAGTCCTTTGTTGTGTATTTTCTACCCTTTATTTCATTTGCCTTCCATTTCTTCCATTATTCACTCCCTAACTGGGCCAGCATTCATTGCCCATCCTTATTTGTCATTGAGAAGATGGTGGTGAGCTGCCTTCTTGAACCATTGCAGTCCATTTGGTGCAGATACACCCACTATACCACTGGGGAGGGAGTTTCAGGATTTTGACTCAGTGACACTGAGAAAGAACAATATATTTTCAACCCAGGATGGTGAATGGTTTGGAGGGGAACTTGCAGGTGATGGGGTTCTCCTACTAATCCTCTGCTCTCCCTTTCTAGGATTATTTGTGACCCTTCATTATACCTGTTTGGTTTACAATCCCTCTGCCAATTTAGTTTAAACCCTTCCTGACGGCAATAGTCAATCTCCTGAGTATGATCTTGCCCTCAGTTCTGTTTAGGTGAAAATCATCTAGCTTGATCAGGTCCCCTATTCCCCACGACTTGCCCCAGTGATCCAGGAGTCTAATGCTAATTTTCTAGCAATGACATTCACCTGCACTGTCCTCCTATTCTATACTTATTAGTTTATGACACAGATTATTACTTTTTGAAGTCGTGCATGTTTATTCCTCCCTAAAGTCTGCCTGAAAGGCCTCTTCATTCTTTCTACTTTTATCATTGTATGATCTCTAGATGCCTTTTCCCTCTCCAATTTTCAGCCACTGCTCACTGATGTCCCCCACCCCCGCCCACTCTTCTCCCCCCCCAGCCTTGGAATCAGGGAGGCAATTACCATATTGAAATATCATCTAAGGGCACAACACACTCGTATGTTTTCCCTACTTATTACAATTACCAGACTATTACTTGATTATATAATGTGTAAGACCATAGGCAAGAGGAAAGGGAGTAGGCTGTTTGACCCCTCGGGCCTGCAAACACCATTCAGCAGAATTATGGCTAATTCGATATTCTTCATATCCACTTTCCTGCCTTTTCCCAAAAAGGTTATTTCCCCTACTGATCAAAAATTTTTCTACTTTGGCCTTAAATATACGCAAAGACTTTTCGACAAGGAGATCCAAAGATTCACATTCCTCTAGGATCCAATTTAATATTTTCGGTGGATTATTGACCACATTTGCAGTGACATTAGCTCCTCAAATTCCTTGAGAATTATGCTTTCGCAGTCACCCATTTCTGCTGCCACTGCTCTCATTAAATCTTATGCTTTTCTAATATTGCCTTACAATCTTTGTTTCCTATCTACATGGTGCGAAATCACAGGATGCCTTCTGATAGGTCTGTATGAACACAAACCAAAACTTTCTGAAGAAGGTTCTCGACCCAAAACATCAGCTCTCCTGCTCCTCTGATGTTGCCTGGCCTGCTGTGTTCCTCCAGCTCCACACTGTGTTATCTCAGATTCCACCATCGGCACATCTCACTATCTCTTAAGGTTTGGATCTTCCCTTGATCATTCACTTATGATTTGATTCACCCATATACCCACTATTATCCATAAATTACCATGTACCATTCTGCATTTCCACTCTGTTTGCAAAGCATTACTTTAACATATCTTTTTCCTTCCCTTTGTAACCCTCAGATAAGTAGCCTAGCCTCAGGTACAACAATATGTCAAATAGGAAGCGAAACAGTGAGGATTCCAACCCAGTTCCAGTATCTAAACAAAATAACCAGATGGTGAGTGCTTGTGTAATGTTGTACTAATCTTGTATACTTGTTTAATATTTTAATCTTAAAATTAGAGAAAAGCCGAGATATAAGTGCAATCTAGGAAAAACTTGATGCACCTCTATGCGTTTAAAATGGTTTGATTTTTAACTTATTTAGCACGATGCAATTTAATTGCAGTTTAGGGCAAGAGCGCATGGGATGCAGTCGTGCCAACAGAACATAATGAAACCTTAAATGTGTGCAGTACAGTTACACATGGGGTAAATAACGAAGCATTCACTGTGTGTTGCAATATACTGAGCTTAAAAAAAAATCATTCTGGTCCAATTTGAAGAGCTAAGAATTTGCTGAAGGTTTGTCATTTTGCCTTCAACAATCATTGGATTCCTAACAGACTGGCTTAACATTTAAATTTTGTACAAATTTGAATAACCAACAAGGATATGGGAAATTTCACAACATGATGGATATGAGACAGAAAATTGCTCTGTGCATGCAGCTATATTTTAATTCCATTGCTTCCAATTTAAGCAGTTCAATTTAATGACTTGGATCCACTACTAGGAGTCCATTGGAAAAATGAATCACTATTCTACTGGTAGTGAAGAGTGTCCAACACTGTGATTCATTCTGTTGATTATGTGTCAATAATCTTAGGACAGAACTCAATGTGTTACTCACATGGATATGGAATCTGGAAGGTTACCAACGGAAGCTGTCAGTGGGTGCAGTCCTACTTCATGTTCAAACTGTGGCAGAACTAATAAGCTTCTGTATCCATTCCTGTCAGTGGCCATAATTAATGGCTCTTATTGGGACATCTCAGATAACGCTGAAGTTTTCCTGGTAAATGAAACAGGCTGCAGCCAAGGTCAAGTTTAATTGCCATTTTAAAAATTCTGTTATTTCCATTCCAATATTCCAACAGTAACTGCGCATCAAAGTTTCTATGTTGGCTGCTAAGTACTTTGAGACACACTGTGGTTGCGAAAGGCACAAGATAAATGCAAGTTGTTCTCTATTTATAGCCATCTTCTACATCATTTTTTTGAAAAACAGAATTCACAGATATTTAAGTATCAACACATACCTTCTTATCAATTCTTTGAGCTACAAGCCACAAAGAAACAGCCTCCACCACTTTGAAGGTCAATGAGTGTATGAGAAGAGCATTTCATCTAATTGTAGACCATCTTGATTGGGAGATTTATTGCTTTTTTCTTCACAGTCTCTGGATAAAAATCCTGGAATAACTTCACCACACAGACAGCAATGGCATATGGAGAAGGCTAAACACTATCCTTTTGAGGACCACTCGGGATGGACAATAAATGTGATGTCCATATCATATGAATGAACAAAACAAAACAAAACTATCTCTGTAAAATGGTAGTACACATTTACATTACATGTTAAGAAATGTTCTGATTGATTTTCTAGTGACTGGTCCCGACTGATTTCCACTATTAAGTAGAAAACATAATTAATTGACAAGAGGAATCAGGTAAAGTTTTATAACAGATACTTTTAATTAATTGTGATAATAGTATTGTGCTAAACATTTAAGTTCCCAAGCAAAGAACTGCAGAAAGTGTTGATTGAAAAGCAAGAGGAGCTGTGCTTGAGAAGTTATACTCCAGGAGAAGAGGTGAAAAACATAGGCCAGAACCAGGGCAAATACCATATTAAATCAATGAAGTATCATAGAGATCTCGTCATGATTAATTGAATCCTTTTAAAATTCTTTTCCTAAAGTTGATCAATAACTGAGAACCCCTGAACTCTCTCCAACCATTAATATTTTGGCACTCAGTTGCCAGGAAGCAGAGTTCAACACATTACTGATGTTTATACATGCACAGAGCTCTATTTTCCTTTGACATTTGATGCAAGAACAGCCAGTCAAACTGGGTCAGAGATAGTAGGAACTGCAGATGCTGGAGAATCCGAGACAACAAGGTGCAGGGCTGGATGAACACAGCAGGCCAAGCAGCATCATAGGAGCAGAGAGGCTGACGTTTCGGGCCTAGACCCTTCATCAGAAAAGGGGGAGGGGAAGGGGGTTTTGAAATAAATAGGGAGAGAGTGGGAGGCGGATAGAAGAGGGATAGAGGAGAGGATAGGTGGAGAGGAAACAAACAGGTCGAAGAGGCGGGGATGGGGCCAGGAAAGGTGAGTGTAGGTAGGGAGTTAGGAAGGGGATAGGTCAGTCCAGGGAGGACGGACAGGTCAAGGGGGCGGGATGAGGTTGGTCGGTAGGAGATGGAGGTGCGGCTTGAGGTGGGAGGAGGGGATAGGTGGGAGGAAGAACAGGTTAGGGAGGCAGGGACGAGTTGGACTGGTTTTGGGATGCGGTGGGGGGAGGGGAGATTTTGAAACTTGTGAAATCCACATTGATACCATTGGGCTGCAGGGTTCCCAAGCGGAATATGAGTTGCTGTTCCTGCAACCTTCGGGTGGCATCGTTGTGGCACTGCAGGAGGCCCAGGATGGACATGTCGTCTGAGGAATGGGAGGGGGAGTTGAAATGGTTCGCGACTGGGAGGTGCAGTTGTTTATTGCGAACCGAGCGTAGGTGTTCTGCAAAGCGGTCCCCGAGCCTCCGCTTGGTTTCCCCGATGTAGAGGAAGCCACACCGGGTACAGCGGATGCAGTATACCACATTGGCAGATGTGCAGGTGAACATCTGCTTGATGTGGAAAGTCTTCTTGGGGCCTGGGATGGGGGTGAGGGAGGAGGTATGGGGGCAGGTGTAGCACTTCCTGCGGTTGCAGGGAAAAGTGCCGGGTGTGGTGGAGCTGGAGGGGAGTGTGGAGCGGACAAGGGAGTCACGGAGAGAGTTGTCCCTCCGGAAAGCAGATAAAGGTGGGGAGGGAAAGATGTCTTTGGTGGTGGGGTCGGATTGCAGATGGCGGAAGTGTCGGAGGATGATGCGTTGGATCCGGAGGTTGGTGGGGTGGTACGTGAGGACGAGGGGGATTCTTTTTTGGTTTTTATTGCGTGGACGGGGTGTGAGGGATGAGGTGCGGGAGATGTGGGAGACACGGTTGAGGGCGTTCTCGACAACCGAGGAGGGGAAGTTACGGTCCTTGAAAAACGAGGACAACTGAGACGTACGGGAGTGGAATGCCTCATCCTGGGAGCAGATGCGGCGGAGGCGAAGGAATTGGGAATAGGGGATAGCATTTTTGCAGGAAGGTGGGTGGGAGGAGGAGTATTCTAGGTAGCTGTGGGAGTCGGTGGGCTTGAAATGAATATCGGTTTCGAGGTGGTTGCCCGATATGGAGACAGAGAGGTCCAGGAAGGGGAGAGAGGTGTTAGAGATGGTCCAGGTAAACTTAAGGTTGGGGTGGAAGGTGTTAGTGAAGTGTATGAACTGTTCGAGCTCCTCGTGGGAGCACGAGGCGGCGCCGATACAGTCATCAATGTAACGGAGGAAGAGGTGGGGTTTAGGGCCGGTGTAGGTACGGAAGAGGGATTGTTCCACGTAACCTACAAAGAGGCAGGCGTAGCTTGGGCCCATGCGGGTACCCATGGCTACCCCCTTTGTCTGTAGGAAGTGGGAGGAATTGAAAGAGAAGTTGTTGAGTGTGAGGACGAGTTCGGCTAAGCGGATGAGGGTGTCAGTGGAGGGGGACTGGTCGGGCCTGCGGGACAGGAAGAAGCGGAGGGCCTTAAGGCCATCTGCGTGGGGAATGCAGGTGTAGAGGGACTGGACGTCCATGGTAAAGGTGAGGTGTTGGGGACCGGGGAATTGGAAGTTCTGGAGGAGGTGGAGGGCGTGGGTGGTGTCACGGACATAGGTAGGGAGTTCCTGGACCAAGGGGGAGAAAATGGAGTCAAGATAGTTGGAGATCAGT
The DNA here is from genome assembly GCF_021869965.1 of Rhincodon typus. Lineage (NCBI taxonomy): Eukaryota > Metazoa > Chordata > Chondrichthyes > Orectolobiformes > Rhincodontidae > Rhincodon > Rhincodon typus. The sequence goes on from NC_063338.1 coordinate 22,197,225, forward strand.
TCGGTGGGGCAGGAGCAGGCGGAGACAATGGGTCGACCAGGGCATTCAGGTTTGTGGATTTTGGGAAGGAGATAGAAGCGGGCAGTGCGAGGTTGGGGAACGATGAGGTTGGAGGCCGTGGGTGGGAGGTCACCTGAGGTGATGAGGTTGTGGATGGTTTGCGAGATGATGGTTTGGTGCTCAGGGGTGGGGTCATGATCAAGGGGGCGGTAGGAGGAGGTGTCGGAGAATTGGCGTCCGGCCTCGGCGATGTGGAGGTCAGTGCGCCATACTACAACTGCACCTCCCTTGTCCGCGGGTTTTATGGTGAGGTTGGGATTGGAGCGGAGGGAGCGGAGGGCTGCACGTTCTGCGGGGGAGAGGTTGGAGTGGGTGAGAGGGGCAATTGTTTCACTTTGCTCTGACTAGGTCTGAAACCAGCACAATGGTTATCAGCAAGTATAGTGGATTATTACAAAACAATGCTGCTAAGTATCTTAAATAAGATAACAAGGTGTGGAGCTGGAGCTAAGTATCTTGTTTTATTATATGACTGTGTTTTTGTTCTGATAGACAGTATGTCATTTTGAGCTAACTGTGATTAGATTTCCTTTACCTTTTACAGTATGGATTTATGCCTGATGTGTTATAATAATGATTTGAGAAGGACTCAAGTTGAATGTGCAGCCTGCTTGTTGGGTAGCCAAATGCAAGTCAGGGTAAATTGTGTATGGTAAGCACAAGTGACATTTTGAGTACTTCTGTAATGCAGAGTAGCAATCCGGAACAGGAAATCAAGCTGATTTGATTTCCTATCCTTATCGCAGCACTATGGAAATTCATTACATTGGATAGAATTTTATCTGTGACATATCATTCCTGTGGCAGGACAGGAAGTAGGTGTCACTACCGCTTTCTTGCTTTTTGTTGGTTCCCATGCAATTATAATTAAAATTTAAAGAGCTGGCAGTGAAACTTACCATTAGCTAACAACGCTGCAGCTATAGGGAACAATACAGCAACCTCCTAGTCAAACAGGTTAGCTGTTCATTGTGGCCACAAAGTTCCCACCCAATTCTACTGCCATAAAATTTAATGTTGACCTCGTTCTTTGTGCACCTTCTCTGCAGCCATAACATTGTATTCCTCGCGCTGTTCTATTACCCTAATGCACTTTGCGTGGTATGATTTGCCTGTACTGCACACAAAACAAAACTTTTCACTGTACCTACGTACATGTGACAATAATAAATCAAATCATTTTAACATAGGACTCATTACGAGAGCAAAGGTGACATGGGTGTTTTCAAATTTAAATTTCATGTAAATATTTTACATTATATTGGTCTCACATTATGCATTGAGACTAGTTTGGTCAGACAACTAAATATACTGGGATGCTACAAGGTTAGCAAGCATTGATCATTCTAGGGAAGTGAGAGGCATTTATTTGCTGTGGATGAAATTTTGGTATGTTTTTAAGTTCACTGCTTATTAAACCTTGATGCTGACATTCAATGTTTCACTCACCATTCTATGAGACCTAGCTGAATTTGAATGTTTAGTTGACCCTCTTTTCTATTCATTGTAAAAGACATTGTCTGAGTTTGCTCTCAGCAGGTTTAATTGCCCTATAAGGACTCCGTTGGCCAACATCTTGAGATGGACTCGTGTTTAGACAGTACTGACAGTGCCCTTTAAGTCTTTAATGTTCTCCCCCTGCCACTTCACACCACATCTCAGACAACAGGCCAAATCTCACCTTTCTTCTCCATGTCCCATTCCATGACTTCTGTCCTGCCTTGGATCTTTCTTCAACCTGTCCATGTAGCTGGCCAAATTTCATATTGCCCCTTCACTATTCATTCATCCTGTCTAAAGTTGCCATGTTTCTACTCCCCTCTTCCGCATTGAAGTGTGCAACAAGGAAAACAACTGACAACAGGTTCGAGTGTGGAATGAACTTCCTGAGGAAGTGGTGGATGTGGGTACAATAACAGTATTTGAAAGACATTTAGATAAGGACATGAACAGGAAAGGTTTGGAGGGATGTGTACCCGGAGTAGGCAGGTGGGACTAATTTATTTTGGGATTATGTTTGGCAAGGACTGGTTGGACGAAAGGGTCTGTTTCCATGCTGTATGATTCTTTAACTCTATTACTGTATAACAGACACAACAGCACAAAGCTGAATGTTGGGGCATTCCACATTTAAATGGTTGTGGACTGCGGGTGCCATAGGTTCCTGTGCAGCACTGACTTTATGTTAAAGTTAGAGGGCAGTAGTTAAAAAAAAAGTTTTTTACCTTTGAGTATTCTAAGCCTGATATGTCACAAACACACCTCTCGCTTCAACTGTCCATCTCAACACATCATAGGGAAAGAGGAATTTGTTCAGCTGCTATCTAATTATGTAATCATAATCATCACTTTTCCCATTCTTGCAGGTTTCAAAAATTCAATCTCAATGCGTCCCTATTCCATCCACCCCCATCGTGGGAAGCAGCTGGCTGAGCAATGACATTCTTGCTCTGTGAGTGTGTGCTCAGAGTTGTTCCATTATGATAAAATAAAGAAGATGACACAGTATCATTGCCATGGAAATGCAGAGACAGAATGAGAAAAAGGAACTCTGGGTGATAGTGAGATAACATACAATATATTAAATTCAGTTAATATATTGCCTGCCTGTGTAAACTGAATCTTCTGGGGATGTGGGTTTTGATGGCTGGGTCAGTCTTTATTGGCCACCACTAGTTGTCTTTCTTGCCCCCCACTAATTGTTTTCTTGAGATACTGCAATCCATTCAATGTAGGAAACACCAAATATTTTACTGGGTAGGGAGTTCCAGGATTTGAACCAGCGACGATGAAAGAATGGCAATATATTTCCAAATCAGGAATGGTGGGTGGCTTGAAGGGAAACTTGCAGGTGATGGTGTTCCCAAGTATCTGCTGTGCTTGTCTTTCAGGGTGATAGGGGCCATGGGTTTGGAAGATGTAGCCTAAGGACCCACAATGAATTTCTGCAGTACATATAGTAAATGATGCATTGCTGTTGTTACTGAGCATTGGGTGTGGAAAGAGTAAATGTTTGTGCATGACATGCCTATTTAGCAGGCTGTTTTGCCCTGGATGGTTCACAGCTTCCTGACTGTGGTTACAGCTGCACTCATCCAGACAGTTGGGGAATATCTCAGTACAATCCTGACCCATGTCTTGTAGATGGTTGACAGGCTTTGGCGGGGATCAGGAAATAAGTTACTTCTTGCAGGAATCCTAGCATCTGACCTGTTCTTGTAGACAGAGAATTTATGTGACTAGTTCAGTTCAGTTTCTGGTCAATGGTAATACCCAAGATATTGACAATGGGGAATTTAGCAATAGTACTACTGTTGAAAGTTGATGGGTAATGGTTAGATTCTCTCTGGTTGGAGATGGCCATTGCTTGTAACTTGTATTGCTTGATTGTTACTTACCACTTGTCAACCTAAACATGAATATTGTCCAGGTCTTCCGGCATTTGGGCACAGATTGCTTCAATATCTCAATGGTCAGCGCCATTTGTGACTTCTTATGTAATCATCAACGAACATCACCATTTCTGACTTTATGATGGAGGGAAGGTCATTAATAAGGCAGCTTAAGGTTGATTGATCAAGGACACTATCCTGAGCAACTCTTGAAAGGATGCTCTGGAACTAACAGATGACTGACCTCCAACATCCATGTTCATTTACATTTGCAGCAGGTATGATTCAAACTAATGGAGGTTTTCCTCCTGATTCTCACAGGTTCAACTTTTTTTAGGGCTCCTCAATGCCACAGTCAATTAAATGCGGCCTTGATGTCAAGGGCTGTCACTCTCAACTCACCTCTGGAATTCAGCTCTTTTGTCCATGTTTGAACCAAGGCTGTCATGAAGTGAGGAGCTGAGTGGCCCTGGTGGAACCCAAACTGGGCATCACTGAGCAGGTTATTTCTGAGCAGGTGCTGCTTCATAGCATTGTTAATGACACCTTCCATCACTTTACTGATGATCGAGAGTAGACTGATGGGCTGGTAATTGACCAGGTTGGATTTATCCTGCTTTTTATGTACAGGACATACTTGGGCAATTTTCCACATTGTTGGTTAGATGCCAGTGTTGTACTGGAACAGCTTGGATAAGGGAGCGACAAGTTCTGGAGCATAAGTCTTTGGTACTAATGTCAGGATATTATCAGGACCCACAGCGTTTTCAGTATCCACTGCCTTCAGCCATTTCCTGATAACACTTGGAGCGAATTGAATTGACTGAACACTGTAATTTGTGGTGCTGGGGACGTCTGGAGGAGGTCAAGGTGGATCATCCACTCAGCACGTGTGACTGAACTTTGTTGCAAATGCTTCAGCCTTATCTTTTGTCCTAGTGTGCTGGCCTTCCTTATCATTGAGGCTGGGGATAATTGTGGAGCCTCCTCCTTTAGTAAGTTGTTTAGTTGGTCACCACCATTCATGACTGGAGGTGGCAGGACTGCAGAGCTTAGATCTGATCCGTTGTTTGCAGGATCGCTTAGCTCTGTCTTTAATTTGCTGTTTATGCTCTTCGGTAAACTAATAGTCCTGTTTGGTAGCTTCACCAGGTTGACACTCATTTTTAGAAATGCCTGGTGCTGCTCCTGGCACTCTCCATTGAACCAGGGTTGATCCTCTGGCTTGTTGGTAATGGTTAAGTGGGGGATATGCCGGGTCATGAAGTTGTAGATTATGTTTGAGTGCAATTCTACTACTGTTGATGCCCTAAGTGCCTCATGGATGCACAGTTATGATTTGTTAGATCTTCTTAAAACCTATCCTATTTAGCACAGTTGTAGTGCCACACAACAGAATGGAGGTTTCTCATAATGTCAAGACAAGAGCTTTTTTTTCCTCAAGGGCCTTATGGTGGCTCCTCCTTTGGATACAATCTTGGAAAGCTGCATCTATGGCAGGCAGATTGGTGAGGATGAAGTCAAGCATGTTCTTCCGTTTTATTGTTTCCCTCACTACCAGACCCAATCTTGCAACAACATCCATCAACCACACAACTACCATAGTCAGTAGTAGTGCTGCCAAGCCATCCTTGGTAGTGGGCATTAATGCACTGTACAGTCTGTGCCCTCGGTAATCAGCAGGAAGTTTCCTTGCCCATGTTTGACCTAATATCACGAGACTTCATAGGGACCAGATAGAATGAATGTAATCTCTCTCAGCTGTAAACCACAGTGCTGCTATCTCTGCTGGCATGACACTGGTCCTTGTCTGTCAGATGTAGGATTATGTCAAACTGCTGTTTAACTGGTTCAGATAACTTTCCAAATTTCAGCACAGACATACTAATTTTGGTGAGAAAGACTATGCAGGGTCTATAGGGCTGAGTTGTCTTTTCTGGTGCCAGGTGGTCTGTACTGTTTCATTCCATTGAGACTTTTTAGCAACTTGATCCAACCAAACAGTTAGCTTGGATATTTCTGAGAGTAGTTAGGAGTCAACCATGTTGCTATGGCTCAGTGGGAGCCACAAAGTAAGGCCAGATCAGGTAAGATGACGAACTTCCTTCCCTAAAAGGCATCAGCGAACCAGTTGGGATTTTCACAAATCATTTCACACTCATTATTAATTCAAGATACTTTGAATTCATTCTGCGATGACAGTATTCAAATCTTTATTCCCAGTACATTGGTCTAGAATTCTTTCTTACTAGTCCGATGACAGTATCACTATGTTACCAGCCAACCTACCTTTTACGGTGAGCCATTCCATTTATTTTAAAAGATTTTAACTGAGTTTTTTCTCACCCAGCTTCATCCTCTGGGGTCTGTACACCTCCCCGATGATCTAAAGATATCAAGCAAAATCCTCGGCTGCTCTGGGTCTATTCCAGAGAAGAAAACACAGATTCAGAAATTGCTACAATCACAGCTGGAAAGTCAAGCCAGGTTATAGTGGCTTGCTAAGATGTCTTGGATGAACTGTATATATGGAAAAGATATTATTTCAGCCAAAGTTATTAAAATGTACCAATTAAAGGGTAAATTTCCTCATATGAAATGGAGGATATCCCTTCTCAAGTACCAATTATTTTGATACTTATAATTCCAAAGTGTGTTTTATTTTATTCCATCTGTCAAGTTGCTATTTCTACTGAGCAAATCAGCAATCTAAAATAATTGCCTTCAATCAGATCTGTAATGTTCACAAACGTGCATTCCATGTTTATTAAATACCACGCCAATTTGTTAAATGCTGTGCTGAATGTTGGATTCATTTTCCATGCACTCAATCATACTGAATGTGTGTAAAAAGTGCCAAAACTGTGGTGCTCCAGGAACATAATGTCCAGTCCCATCCACATCACTCCTACATTTCCCTCTGGTTCCACTGGGTGTTTTCCAGCTGTTTACTGCTTCTTCAGTTATCGCAATAAATGATTTCATGTTCGTCCTCATCTTCCCTGTCATCGCCTTCTTCAGTTTCAATTTCTGAATTCAAATTCAGGCTATTCTCTTCGAAACCCCAGCACCACAGAACAATAAATACTTGCAGATTTGCAGAAACAGAATGCAGGCAGGGCCACGAGAGTGAATCGGAAAATAATTTAGAAAGGTAAGAGAATTATAGGAGTGACAAGTTTAACAAGAAGTTCCAGAGAGTTGGGCAGAATTGTCGAAAGGTTCAGCAAGAAAAGTCATGAAAGGGAGGAATGATCCCCCCAAAAAAAACAGTTTAAAAAGTTGAATTCAAGCCAAATGGCTACAGAAACATAGAAACACAGGAAGTTGGAGCTGGATTACAGCGTTGGGCATTTCAAGTACAGTCCACCAATGAAAAGTCATAGCTGATCATACACCTCACATCCACCTCACCATATTATTCCCAGATTCTTTAATTCCCTTACTACTCCAAAACCTATCCATCTTTGACCTGAGTATATTTTAACAACTGAACATCCAAGACCCTCTGGGGTAAAGAGTTCCAAAGCTTCACAAGCCTTCAAATTGAAGGTATTTCTCCTCATCTTAGTTCAAAGTGATCAGCGTCTTCTTCTGAGAGTGTGCCCTCATTCTTTAGGTATCTCAGCCAAAAGAAAGAGTTTCTCAACAACTTCCCTGCCAGCACCCACCCCCCTCCCTTTAAGAATTTTATATGTCTCCATTAGTTCACCTCTCATTCTTCTAGACTTCAAGGATTGCAGGCTTAGTCTATTCAATGTGTCTCCATGGGACAATACACACAATCCAGGCATCATTCTGGTGATACTTTGTGGCATTTCCTCAAATGGTACATACGTCCTTCCTTAGGATGACATCACCTGCTTCCATTGGTTAGGTTCCTTTCTAGCCATTCTGACTGTGAATCACCATCAGAGTGTCCTTTCCAAGTCTTCAAAAATATGTTTGGTGTCTGCAAGGATCTAAACCTGACCTCGTATTTTTTCATCTACGTGGTGTCGCTCACTGATGTCATGTTAACACTGTTGCCTCACAGCGCCAGGTACCCGGGTTCGATTCCACCCTCAGGCGACTGTCTGTGTGGAGTTTGCACATTCTCCCCGTGTCTGCGTGGGTTTCCTCCGGGTGCTCCGGTTTCCTCCCACAGTCCAAAGATGTGCAGGTTAGGTGGATTAGCCATGCTAAATTGCCTGTAGCGTTCAGGGAGGTGTAGCTTAGGTGGGTTATAAGGGGATGGGTCTGGGTGGGATGCTCCAAGGGTCGGTGTGGACTTGTTGGGCCAAAGGGCCTGTTTCCACACTGTAGGGATTGTATGATTCTATGATCTGAAAAACACAATGCTGTTGTATAAGGCAGTTAATACCTGAAAGAGTTAGTTGACATCATGAGATCATCAGGATATATAAAGTTATTTCTGACAGGAGCTAACTAGTAAAAACTGAAAGAACTGCTGATGCTGTAAATCAGGAGGAAAAACAGAAGTTGCTGGAAAAGCTCAACAGGTTTAGCAGTATGTGTGAAGAAAAAATCAGAGTTAACATTTTGGGTCCAGTAATCCTTCCTCAGTACTGATTTTTTCTTCATAGATGCTGCCAGACCTGCTGAGCTTTTCCCTAAACTTCTGTTTTTGTTCAGGAGCTAACCAGTGTTTGTTACTTGTGTCTGGTTCCAGTTGTTCTAGTTGTAATATGTACTTATTCCTACATCTAATCTGATGTCTCGTAAGAGATTATCTAGTAACTCAGATGTAATGTAACTACTATTAAGCACTATATCATAAACATATTCTGTTTATCAAACTGAAGCACCATTCTGTCAAAGAGTATGTGGGGCTCCTTTCCCTTTTGTTATCTAACTTAAACTAATGTCAATAAGAAGGATTTGTGGCAGTGAACCTGCCTAATGCATCTCAGAGGTTCCTGTGGACATGACCACAACACACGGCATCGTTGCTATGGTGCAAATTTCACCATACATACCCAAGAAGCAGTAGGTAGGCATCACTATTATATATCATGCCGGCAGTGGTAATATCTTCAGCTTCGTAAAATCTACATCTGTCCATCCAAGGAGAAGAATGAAGAAAATAAAGAATTCTAAATGTTCACAATCCTTTGAATTAAGAAACATTTTCTCACCTCAGCCCAAAGTGATCAAGCCCGGTTTTATGAGAGTGTGTTCCCATGCTCTAGATACCCCAGTGAAAGGAAACAGTTCTTCACAAACTCTCCTGGCTGCTGTTGACAATATTACAAGAACATTTGATAGTTACTTCACAATTAATGCATCAATCATATCAGGGGTATGGTGGCTTTAATGGCTGATTCACAGAGTGATGCCAACAGAATGGGCTCAATTCCTACATTGGCTGAGGTTACCATGAATGACTCTCCTTCTCAGATTCTCCCCTTGCCTAAGGTGTGGTGACCCCCAGGTTGAATCATCCCTCTCTAACGGGAGACTGGAACTATGATGACCTTACCTTTTCATATCAATTATATAATGGAGGCAACAAAGTTTAATGGTAAAATACCCCTTCCAAAGCATCTATTGACAATCTTATTAGTGATCTTTAAACGTTGTTAGAATTTTGTGATTATGGCAATTTACAGCCAGAACTAATTCAATTTAGAATTCTCATTGGAATTTTTAATACATTTCTTTCATAGATGTTCCAATCAAAAGAGGATTTCACAGTCGAAACAGTTATCTAATTAGCTCAAGCTGAAATCCAAAAACAGCATAAAGAAGGGATAGGAACAGAAAATCAACCATCTCAAGAAGATCATTGGGCATCATCAACTTTTTAAAGTGAAAAATAAACAAAGCATCACATAATTGACAAAAACTAAACATCTTCAGATCCTTTGATGTTAGAAGCTGCTGTTCCAGATGTAGAGTTAAAAAACACATACAAACAGAAACAATATTCAGCTTTATTGCACAAATGTAAGTTTTATAAGAAACTGAAACATTTCCAAATAATGTGCAAAAGCCACAAACTATCTTTGAATCTCAGAACTAATAATGCTTATTTACACTGAGGTCAACACTTTACAGGAAATATCATTGGAAGAAATATGAGACCAACGAGACCTCCTTTCATTAGAACGCATAAAATTAAATAATGACATATCACCTTTGGAAGATGTAACTCAGCCATTCCTTGGAGCAAGAGATGACTTCATCTGAAGAGATTTGATACAGATCATACATGTTAATGGTCATTCAACTCATTCCAATCTTGATACAGGGGCAAGTGTTACTGTATTAGCTGAAATCAGCCTTTAGTTAAAAGGATTGAAACTACATCCTTCTGACAGAGAACTGCATGGTGCAGGCCGAACACCACTCAAAATCAAAGGAATATTCAGAATATTCTTAAAACAAGAGACAGGTACTTTCAGGGATAAGGGGTGTATATCATCAAAAACTAACACATCTCACTTCTGAGCAGAAAAGCAAGCTTCAGTCTTAAAATTCTACAGAATGTTAAAGAATTCAACGACTTCAGACATAAAAGACCAGTGATCAATGGAACTTCGTTCAATAAGAGGAAGACTTCATAAGTCTCAGAAAGTTTACTGAACCTCATGAAAATAGGCACCACTTGTGATTACCTACGCTGGTATACAACAAATCATTAAGACTTGAAGGATCACAGGCTTGGGGCAATTGTTAAATTGCCTTCCAACCACACCACGAGTTAGAAGTAGACTCTTGATACAATCAACTGTTTAGAAGTAGCAAAACCACAACAGCACAGTCAAATTTGCTGTGATTTGATACTCTGACACTTTGATTGGACCAGATAAATTGGCCAAGTTATTCAAAAGCATATGTACGCACATAGAAGGAACGTATGAAGTCTTCTTCATTACAATGTCAAAAGGAGAACAATACTTCTGTTAGAAACACAACTGTGTTCTCTGAGATGATTTGAGGAAACAAAAGATCCTCCAATAGAAACAAGTGTTCAACTGCAATATCAATGCCAGGGACCTCTGCAAAGTGCATCCAGGAAATCAAAGACTCACCAAAGTTCCAGGACAGTAATGAACTGAATTTGAATGTTCATTCTCAAGAAACAGACCTTCAAACTAAGCAAGCCATCAGCCATTTGTAAAGTCAGAGCAATTTGGGAGGAGATGGGTAGTGATAAATCTATTTGCTTATTTGAAATTATTGTGTAAAAAATTTAATAAGCAGGAAAAATGATAGCGATGTATAAAACACCTGGTATCTGAAAGGGTTAACTGACATTGTGAGAAGTTCTGCCCATTGGGATATAAAGGACCGTTCCTCTGATGAACTAACCAGTGGTTGTTCCAAGTATGCAGTGCCAGTTGTTCCAGTGCTAAGCTCATGTAACTATTAATAATATGAAGTTACTCTTAAGTAAAGTCTGATGTCTTATAAGAAACTGTCATGAAGTTCAGATGTAATATAAGCAGCTAAGTACTATTCTGTTTATCAAGATTGAGCTCCCTCCTGCTGAAGACTTTATGTAAATAACATTCTCCACCTGCTGTCAATAACTTAAACTAATACCTATTAGAAAGATTGGTAGCAGTGGATCTACCCATGTTATCTGAGATAGTTATAGTGCTTATGACCACTGTATATACTGTTCATACAGGGTTGTGCATTATCTACAGTTTCCACAGGTAGCTGACAACACACAGATCTATGTCAAAACAACCTCTGTCAATCCAGCCACTGTGTCTAAGTTATCAGACTGACGCTCCAACTGGATGAATAGAAGGTTCCTCCTTTTAAATATTAGTAAGACAAAAGTTATTCTCTTTAACCCTATCCATAAATTCTGCTCCCTTGCTTTTCTACACCTTTGCGAAAGCCACAATTTTCCACCTATGTAACATCACCAACCTCTGCCCCAACCACAGCTTTTCTACTGCTGAAACTTTGATGCATTCCATTATTATCTCTAAGCCTTGACTACTCTAGGACTGATTGGCCTGTTATATTCAATCTGCCATAATTATGGAGTTGTTACAGCACAGTAAAAAGCAATTTGACCCATCGTATCTTGTTTATCTTGTTTCTTAGAATTGATTCAAAAATGTGTGCTCTACTGAGGTTAGCCTGACTGTCCTACAATTATCGGTCTATCCTTTGCTCTATTGTAAAGTAAAGCTCAACACTAGCCATCCTACAATCCTGCATCCAGTAAGAATTGAAAAATTATGGTCATCCATGAGTTCCTCTCTAGCTTCTTTTACCAGCCTGTGGGTACATTTCATCTGGATCTGATTATTGATCCACTTCCAAAATAATCATCTCCTTAATGTTTCCTCTCTCAATATGTTTATTACGTCCAATATTTCACACTGTTCTTCCTTAACTACAATGTTTTCATTGCCCAATAGAAGTGCAAGATACAGGAGCTGAATGAGGTCATTTGGCCCATTAAGTCTGCTTCACCTTTTGACCATGGTTGATATGTTTCTCAACTCCATTGTGTCTCCATTGGTCAGAAGCTGTCTGTTGTCAAGTAACTGGGGGTGGGGAGTGATGGAGTTTGGTCCAAAAAGGGGAAAGCATTTGGTGTCCAAAAGTTATCATAGATGGGGTCAGTGGAGAATCAGGGAAGTCAGTTTAATAGTTACCTAGGAGTTACAGCAGGTGTTAATTCCCCTCAGGTATCATGGACGAGCATTAAGCTTAAGTTAGTCAGTACCCTCTGAGGTTTCCAACTCTAACTCAGAGTTGGGGACAGTTTCAGAGGGCACAAGATACCCGGTAATTGCCTGTTAGAGATTTTAACATCCCAGTTGTAGTTAGCTATATGTTCGTTCCACGGCATGGTGGCTCGGTGGCTCAGTGGCTAGCACCGCTGCCTCACAGCACCAGGGACCCAGGTTCAATTCCACCCTTGGGTAACTGTCTGTGTTGAGTTTGCATGTTCTCCCCATGTCTGTGTGGTTTTCCTCCCACAGTCCAAAGATGTGCAGGCTAGGTGGATTGGCCATGCTAAATTGTCTGTAGTGTTCAGGGATGTGTAGATTAGGTGGGTTATAGGGGGAAAGGTCTGGGTGGGATGCTCTGAGGATTGGCGTGGTCTTGTTGGGCTGAATGGCCTGTTTCCACATGTAGGGATTGTATTATGACTGTGCAGCCGCACTGACTATCTTCCTATCAGAAGAGTTGGGCCATGACCTTAATTTGATGGAGACATCACGTGACATTATTATTAATTGATTTGATTTCAGTTGCTGTAAAGAAAAACTAAGCTTTTTGTTCCCAAAGTGTTTTGTCTCACACTCATCAGGACAAATGCAAGAATATCGAATTTCAAATGGTCATAATTTATAGTGCAGGAGAAAAAGTTTGCAATTCGACTCTGATTAGCTGAGGGATTGCCATGCAGAAAGCAGCAGAGCACTATAAGCTTCCCAAGCTCCCTAGTGATTCTAAGAAAAAAAGCACAAGCTTTGAATATATTCCTTTTTTTCATGGAACATGGCATATATTTAACAAGTGCTGAAAATCTGAACAAGGAAAACAGTGTTTCAATGAAGGTCAAGTCAAACTCAAAGAATAACACTTTCACCTGTGCATTTTTACAGCCTTCTGGATTCAGCCTTGAGTCCAAAAGAAACTAAAATCAAACCTTCTGCTCCAATTTTCACCTTCATTGCTGGTTTATTTCTTTCCCTTTTTTTTGTAATACCTTCACTTGATGTTTGGATAGCCGCTGTCCTACCATTCGCACCTTATCTGGACACGTATTTTGTTTCTTTACTCGTCCCATTACCATTCCTTTTGGCTATTTAACAAAAGAAGCTTTCTTCGGTCCTGACGTCTATTCTACCCCAGACTTCCCCTTTTGTCCTTCTTTCCATCCTCCCCCCTCCTACTTGCTCAACATCTATTACATTCCACAGTGCTGAGGAAAGATCATAGGCCTGAGCCATCTATTTCTCTCTCCACAGATGTTACAAGAACAGTTGAGTGTTTTCAAAATATCCTATGTTTTTAACTTGAAAGGTGAGGGATCTTTTGCATTTTGTCATATTTGTTTGAAAGGAGAGTCGACTGGAACATTGCAAAGATACACAAACTGAAAGGAATTGTAGTTCATATCCATGAGGCCTGCCACTATGCATGAGCACACAACCACAGTCGAAGGCAAGTTGCAGAAGGAGTGCTCGGATCTCCATGAGGGTAGTGGCGCCTGGCGATAAACATAAAAACATAAAAGCCTTATGGCGAATTGCATTCATGATTATTTGGGGCTACCCAAGACACAGGAAGGTACAGTCGGTTTCAGCCCTATTTTACCGCTGGCTACCTCTGCATAACATGAATTGGTTGAATAAACTGTTACAAACAGCTTCAAATGAGAATTCCACATGCACTGTGAACGATTCTTCAACTTTTGTGAAGAGCACACAAGACTTAAATAACATGGCCATGTTCTTTTTTATGATGCTAGCTTATACAACAATGCAGCACTCAAGGCCTCCATTGACATTTGCACTAGGTCACTATATAATGGCAATTGAGATGCACTACTGCTATATGAATCTATGTTCATTGAATTTATGGACTGAGCAACATGCGCAGTTACATTTCAGTGACACCCAACATTTCCCCAAATAGATAGCATTGCCATAGGGTCACTTCCACACTCCGTTCTTGCTAACATCTTCATTGCTTATCATGGGAAGCACCTCTTTAATGGAATGACCATTAACCTCCTACACCTTAAATAATCTTCATATGTAAATAAAACATTTGTGGTATTTGAAACTGCAGCTGCATGTAAAAATTTCAATACATAATTCAATAAACTCCATACTGGGCTCACGTCTACCAGTGAAATGGACCACCAAATGAACTCCCTTTCCTCGATGTATTTATTGAGAAATCTGCCAATGTGCTCTCTACCACTATTTACCAAAAACCTACGTTCACTGGTCAACATATTGCCTTGGGATTCCCATGGTCCCATAAGCAGCAAGATCAATCTGATTGTCAACTTTATAAATAGGCCCTGAACCAGCTGATTAATGCTGAGATAGGATGTATCAACACTCACCTGCAGCGTAATGGATATCCTGATCCATTCATCACTTGCTGCTTACAGGGAAAATCCATGGCAAGATCTATGTTCGCCACTTATGACCCTGACAAGTACATTGTAATCTTGGATTACCTTGGATGGGAAATGCATCTGAAAATTTGAACAATGGGTGAAGCTAGCTGTGTCATGCTAATACTTTGTTGTAAACCCATGAGATATTTTCTCTGCTAATATAAAACTGTTCTAAAGCTAAAAAGATATTTTCTCCACAACAAATAATGTTGAGGGGCTCTTGTGACTCAATGGTAGTACCCCTACCTCTGAACCAGGAGATCTGGCTTCAAGCCCCAACTGCTCCAGAGGTGTATAATAACACTTCTGAACAGGTTGACAAGAAAATGTTCATAAATAATGTGATATATGAGTTTCTGTGCCTGTGTGACGCTAATTAGGTAGGCTGCACATCCCAATGACTAGTGGACCATTGCAAGTAACACATCCCATTGATCATTTGCAGTGGACAGCTTGCTGGTTGTGGTCAGCATGCTCCGATTGCAAGCCTCAGAACAGTATGTCCACCATTAGATTTGATTCTGCTTTTGGACATCATTTACTAACTGATCCAGCCTAAGAATTATGACAGAAGTCAGTATTAAATTATCAGATGCGCTGACAGTGTGATACATTTGCACGTGCTCGAAGTTCACATGTTAACACATTGGACTCTGTTTTATGTAGGCAAAAGTGATTTGCACATACATTGTACATTTTAACTGAGAAATAAAAAGGGGTCATGGTGACTACCAATCTCTGCTGCATTGCCATGCAGCATCGTGACCCGGTCTGAGAACTAAGATTGACAGATAACAGTTCTGCTGCATCCCCATGCCAATAAAAAAAACGAAAGAACTGCAGATGCTGTAAATCAGGAAACAAAACAGAAATTGCTGGTAAAGGTCAGCAGATCTGGCAGCATCCATGAAAGAAAAAACAGAATTAACATTTTGGGTCTGGTGACCCTTCCTCAGAACTATCCCCATGCCAATGATGGTCTAACCAACCAGCACTCTCTTCTCATTCAATATAAAGTGGTGTTTCATTTTCCAAGTCTTCTTCTTGGGAGCTACCCTTGACAAAAAAAAAAGACTTTCACTTCTTGTCTCTGTTATCAATGTTTAAGTTTTCAGTTGTGCAAAAAGATACAGTTTGGGTAGAGACCAGAATCCCAATCTTTCACTCCCCCTGTCTCTGCTATCAATTAAAAAACTATGTTATAATGTAACACGGAAGTTAAATTTATGATCAATTTGTATAAGTTTGTTCTGTAATCACTTTTCAGTATTGGACTATTCTGATGCTCTCAGAATATTTTATTTTGGCTTTGTACAACTTTGTTTAAAAAATTCACTTAATATTTTCAACAAACGATGAACCAAAACCTAATCTAATGTTGAAAATCATTTCTATATATATTCATTCTTTCTAACCCAGCATGCAAAATAACGAAACATCAGAACTTGTAGGTACTAAACTTCTGCATATCATGTAGTATAAAGCATTAATGTAAATATTCAAATAAGATAGTGCATATTATTATGGGAAGTGATGTCAGATCACGTCATTTATGAGCTAGCTCTCTCTTCCAAACTCATGATAAAGGTGAAATCTCGTCCTGTTTATAGCACTTACCATATTTAGATGCAAGGTAATGTTTGCCAACATTCTGGACTCTTGCAATCTTTACCAACCCCACTCTAGGATGTAACTAAAGTCGAAAAGCAGAGAACAAACAATAATATTTTAAGCATCTCAGTTCTTAATTTTTGTGTCCTAGTACCTTTTGAGATTGTTTTCAATGCCTGCCTCTTGAGCTTCTGTGACTGGTTCTGCTACTGAACTGAAATGCAAGTTTTTTTTTAACATCTGAAGAAACAGTTACCAGAATTGGATGTTGAAAGTGAGACACTCAGATTGAAAAAAAAATCAAAGTCAAACAAATACGAACTGAATTGATCATGAAGTCAATATCTATTGGAAAGCAGCATCCGAATACTTCGTCATGCCCATTCTCTAGTAAGTTATTTGATAACACTGAATTAGAAGAAACCCAGTTGCAAGGTGTTGGCTTTTGCTGGCTGCTAAACTCCCACAGGACAATAAATGAATTTTAAAGAGAAAACCAAAACCTCAGGCAAAATGCATCACTTTGTCACAATGGCTCTTAAAAAGTTTGTTACAAACTTAAGGCCTAAATCATTAAATAGAATACAACTAACATGAATTAAGGAATGGTTACAAGTGTAAAAAAAATTAAGAAATAAATCTTGTTTTCAGACTGATGTATCATGTGCCTTGGGGAAATGTCGAGACTTCATTTGTTTTCCATTTTATAATAAAGTACTGGCATTTGCTAATACCAAAATTTGGGAATAGCAGACTGAGAAAGAATGTAAGAGGTCATAAAGAGGATACCAGAGCCAGGAACTGCACTTACATGCTGAGCAATATGAAATAGCAGATATTAGGAAATAGAACGGTGAACAGATGTGTATCTTAAACAGTTAGATTCATAACAGAATGGGAGAATCAGAAATCTGAGAGTGGAGGCGTAGCTCTTTACATGTGGAGTGCAAGAAAAAAAGGCGATTTTAAAAAGTAAAATGGGATTGTGAGCTGCATGCATGGAGCAAGGAACATTGAGAAGACATTAGTGAGAGGACTTAGAACAATGGCCCACTCTCTGAATCGTCAGAGCCATATGAACAAGAAAGCGCACTAGGACACTGCAGAGATCCTGATGCACAGATCTTTGTGGAAAGTGCCTGGGCAGTTTCAACTTCAACCCTTTAATGAGCAATTCTTCTGTTTCCCAGGACCATCTGTGAATGTTTCTGACTCTGAACAACTTACCTGATTATAGAGTCATAGAGTCATGCAGCACAGAAACAGGGTCTTCAGCCCATCTTGTCTATGCCATATGGGTTCCCGAAATTGAACTAGTCCCATTTGCCTGCTTTTGGCTCATATCCTTGTAAACCTTTCCTAACCATGTACCTGTCCAAATGTCACTTCCTCTGGCAGCTCGTTCCATATATGCACCACCCTCAGTGTGAAAATGTTGCCCCTAAGATGCCTTTTAAATCTTTCCCCTCCCACCTTAAACCTATGCCCTTTAGTTTTGGACTCCCCTACCTGGGAAAAAGACCCTGTGTATCTTATAAACCTCTACAAGGCAATCCCTCCGCCTCTGAAACTCCAGGGAAAAGTGTCCCAACCTAAAAAGTGTTAAATTGAATAAACCTGGCCTAATTCTTAACTAAGCAACTCCAGAACTGACACTTCAAATCACTCATACTGAGTGTGCATATACACACACAAATGCACACACACACAAACACAGACACACACATATATACACACACACGTGTGCGCACACACTTCCTTGCTGACTACTTTACTAAAGACATATGAATCCCCAATTATCCTTATGATCTGCAACTTAAACATTAACTATGCCCCGACCAGCCCCCAATCACCTTGACCATTGCCAACCTACACATCACTCACCTGCTTATCTACCACCCCATCTATTTACAGTATTCCCCTTAGTTCACCATAAACCCGCCCATCACCCATCACATTCACTCATTTGTCCATTCATCCACTCACTGGATCTTTAAAATTACGATAAAAGAAGCTGGCACTGTAAAAAGAGGCCGTGTCTCATGTTACCGCCATATCCACCACCTCCCTCCCCAACCCACCCTGAAGTACTCTGCTGCAATGGTCTCCCTCAGCAGTTATGGTAAAGAGTTCAGAAACCCACCAGAAATAGGGAACACTGTTGAAACAGACTGTCAACCCAATGATGACCCCCACTCCTCAGAAAATGTGGTAAAGTGTGCTATGATAAATGACTATTTTTCAGACTGGAGATGATAGACAGTAGTATTCCCAAGGGATAGTCTGAGTACCAATGAATGTTTTGCTATACATGGATATTGGAATATGGAAGAAATGGAGGTTAAAAAAAAATACCTACAGCCAATTTATTTTCGCTCTCCAGTTGCTATAAGCTCTGGCTTTATGAGAGACTTTATAAGTTGCTAACTAGTTGCTCTGTGTCTCCTGCAGGTGAGTGAATCTACCTGGAGAAGACAGATCGAGGAGCAGTAAGTCCTGGCAAGCCAAAAGGGTCATCCTAGTGAATCCTGGGGACACGGATCACAGAACTGCCTTCCCAGTTTTCCCCTTACCCACAACACCACTTGTTTATGCATTTTTCTGCATGTATGCAGGGGCAGCTTTATGAGGGAGTTACAGTTTTAACTAATAGAGTTATATAACATCAGTTCCATAGTTGTTTACCTTTAGCTAGAAACTAATTATTTTTAATAACCGATAATCCCTGTTAAGTACAGAAATTTGGTCCATGCTTTCTGTCAACCTGAATCTAAAAAGGCGGGTAACTTCAGGAATTCTGTGTGCTTTGATAAAATCTTTAAAATTTATGTTAACCTCAGGAATTGTAGGGCTTGATTTCTAGTGTGTTAGCCCAGTGAGATGTGACAGTAGCCCAGAACAGGACACAGGTAGGTGAGCAAAGTGGACAGACAAATGGCAGGTGGAATTTAACAGAGCAAAATATGACGTGATGTATTGTGGCAGAAGAAATGAGAGGCTATATAAGGCACAGTTCTATATAGCACTGTTCTAAGGATTGTATTAAAGAAGAGAGGGACATGGGGATGCTGGTGTATTAATCTTTGCAGGACATATTGAGAAAGTGGCTACCAAAGCCATTGGTATCTTAGCCTACATAAATAAGGATATTGAGAACCAAAGCTGAGAAGTTACACTGAACCTTTATAAATCTCTGGTTAGGACCCAGCTAAAGTATTGTGTCCATTCTTGGTCAATGCATGTTGGGAAGGATGTGAGGATCCTTGAGACGGTGCAGAGGAAATTTTCTGGAAGGGGTCTAGGGATGGAAGACTTTAGCTACATGGTGCTGTTGAAAAAGCTGGGGTTGTTCTTCTTGGACCATTGAGGATGAGGGGAGATTTGATACAGTTATACAAGGTTATGACAGGTTTAGATACAATGGGTAAAGAAGAACTGTTCCCATTGGCTGATAGTACAAGAGCTGGAGAAACAAATTTAAAGTCTTGGACAAGCAATGCAGGCAAAATAGGAGGGAAAACAACCTTTATTTTCGAGAGCAAGTGGTAATGATCCAAATTTAGCTACCAATAAGGGTAGTAGAGGTAGATACAATCCTTTATGTTGAAAGGGAATTAGATGGACCTTTGAAGGAAATAAGATTGCAGAGAAATGGGGATCATGCAGGAGAGAGGGATTGACTGGATTGTTCCACAGCGAGCTAACAATGGGCTCAATGGATCAAATGGCATCCTTTCTTGCCAGAAATGACTCTATGGCACTACGGCTACAGTTGAGATTTTAGATGCTCTTCCCAGAAGGAGAGCATTACCATTGAAAGACAATAGCAAAGATATTCTAAAATGTTAACAGTGATGAGTTACAATTATGAAGAAAGAGTTGAAAGTGTTTCCCTGGATCAAAAAGCATACTGAGGGAATCTATCGCATGTATTCAAAATTGTTCAAAAAAATCTCAAAGTTATAAAAGTAGTAAATTGCTAAAGGCTGCCTACGCTGGATGGGCCTATCATTATAATAGAATAATGTTCATACAGTGTACTTAGCAAGAGTCTTTGTTGAAAATATAGAAATTGTTTGAGCTCTCACATGATATTTCATACATTGTGAGTCGATTGGTTTGCAATTCATCTACAAAGGGTTAAGAAAACTGTCAGAGGGGTTCTTTTGTGTCTCTTCCTTGTGATGGTAAATAAGCCATTCAGAGATTACAAAAACTGGCTTCTGAATTACAGCCTGTTGCAGAGGAAACTGTGATCAAACTGATTGAAAATAAGTTTTGCATGGAACTCTGGGAAAGTAATATTTTATTCAGGAAGTGATAGGGAACAGACAATCTTGGTCATTCGTATTAATTATAAAATAAGTGATTAGATTCATTCTCATTCATACTTATCTCACCCTGAATACATTTTGAGGCTGCTTTCCATAAAGGTAGGAGAACGGTGTGTGGACAGCATCAGGTCACAACATAAAAATAAATCCATCAAAGGTTCTATGTTACCATCACCTGGTCACACTATTATTTGATTAGATATTGGGCAGTGAATATGTGCTGAGAGCAAATGTGCATTTACAGATGTGACCAGCATCCTTGAGTCAGAAACATTTGCTGCACACTGAGCATTATAACCCCCATTCTTGAAAAAGGATAATATCCGAAATGTTGACTGCTGTTTTCCTCCAGATGCTGCCTAGTCTGCTGTGTTCTTCCAGCCTCCTGTTTGTCTACCCATTCATCTTTAATCGAAGAACAGCTATTTTATCAAATTTCATGAAATGAGAAATGTCAAGTAAACGTTTCTTTTTGTCAGTCTGTATTTCTCTATTCCCTATTGTTTTCCATTATCATTATTATTTATGGTTTTATTCACCCGTTGAATCGTCTTGCATTAACAATGTATCACACTCAAAAACATACCTCTGCAAAGTCTTGGGCTTTGGAACATTTTTCACTTTCTGAGGATCTCTTTTAATGTTTGTCATTCTGCTTCAGTTCTGGATGTTCTTGCTTTTGATTCCATTGTGTGTTTTAAATCTCTGGGATTGATGTTATCAAATTCTTGTTTATGGTGTGGAATGCAGTGTAAATGGATTTTTATACTGTTTCTGCAGTGTGACATTCTGCATTCTTTTTCTCATTATTAACAAAAAGGAAATTGGTAGGCACTGTCTAAGCAACTCAGTTGGATTCTCAGACACTACTAGAAAGTGAAGATTAGTTGTTTTGACCATTTGTTCAGATTCTGCTTTGAATGCAATCTTTTTAGTGAGCTTGATGGATATCAATGGGAGAAAAACAGCTTTGTTGTCTACAAAATATGGCAGAAGCAATTGCAACAGATCTACAAGATTTAGTAGATGTCTCAACTCCAGACATTTCCAACCAGTGAATTGAAACACTACATGTGGATTCAGATTTCTGCCAGGGCCACTCAGCTCCTGACCTCATTACAGCCTTGGTTCAAACATGGACAAAAGAGCTGAATTCCAGAGAGAATGGAGGTGAGAGTGACAGCCCTTGACATCAAGGCTGCATTTGACTAAGTGTGGCATCAAAGAGCCCTAGCACAACTGGAATCAATGTATATCAGGGGGCAAACTCTGGTGGTTGGAGTCATACCTGACACATAGGAAGATGGTCATGGTTGTTGGAGGTCAATCATCTCAGCTCCAGAACAGTTCTGTTGGAGTTCCTCAGGGTAGTGTCCTCGGTCCAATCATCTTCAGCTCCTTCATCAATGACTTTCACTCTATCTTAAGGTCAGAAGTGGGGATGTTCGCCGATGATTGCACAATGTTCAGCACCATTCGTGACTCCTCGGATACTGAAGCAGTCCGTGTTCAACTGCAACAAGATCTGGACAATATCCAAGCTGGGCTGACAGGTGGCAAGTGACATTCACGCCACACAAATGCCAGGTTATGACCATCACCAATAAGAGACAATCTAACCACCGTCCCTTGACATTCAATGGTATTACTATCACTGAATCCCCCACTATCAACATCCTGGGCATTATCATTGACCAGGAACTCAACTGGACTCACCACATAAACACAGTGGCTACAAGAGCAGATCAGAAGCTAGGAATACTGTGACAAGAACATCCCTCCTGACTCCTCAAAACCTGTCCACCATCTATAAAGCACAAGTCAGGAGTGTGCTGGAATACTCCCCACTTGCCTGGATGAGAGCAGCCCCAACAACACTCAAGAAGCTTCACACCGTCCAGGACAAAGCAGCCCGCTTGATTGGCACTACATCCACAAGCGTCCACTCCTTCCATCACCGACGCTCAGTAGCAGCACTGTGTACTATCTACAAGATACACTGCAGAAATTCAGCAAAGATCCTCAGATAGCACCTTCCAAACCCATGACCACTTCCATCTAGAATGACAAGGGCAGCAGACACATGGGAACACCACCACCTCCAAGTTCCCCTCCACTCACCATTCCAACTTAGAAATATATCGCCCTTCCTTCATTGTCGCTGGGTCAAAATCCTGGAATTCCCTCCCTATTAGCACTGTGGGTCAACCTACAGCAGGAGGACTGCAGCGGTTCAAGAAGGCAGCTCACCACCACCTTCTCAAGGGTAACTAGGGATAAGCCAGAAATGCTGGCCAGCCAGCGATGCCCACATCCCACAAATGAGTTGAGAAAGAAAAGATAGACTTTTATAGCATGGTTACAATTTCACTTTCAGAGAGATATTGACAAATATTGGGGAATGGAATGACTGGGCAAGACAAAGACTTGATTGGGTGCCCTCCAATAATCAAAAATACAATATGCCAGGAAAACCTGCTGTTGTTGAAACAACATTCCAGGTTTAATTTTGCCTTCATTTTCTTGAACAAATTGAAGTTGTTTCCAAATAATATTTATCTTCTGGAGAAAGATTAGCAAACTACAAAAGAAGCCAGCCTGTTTATGGATGCTGTACAAAATCTCTGTACCCAAAGATGCAGTATTTTTGGCTCCCAATGAACAACAAAATCAAGTGATTGGACTATGAGTTTAGACACGTTGTCATGGCAGCAAGTGCTCAAATGTGAAAAGCAGATTTACTGTGTGTGAGAGGGGCCAAACTTTTTTAACGAACAGGCTTGTTAAGTTATTTTACTTTCCAATCATTGCTCCTCTGCACCTATAAAATGAGCAATTTTTAACACATCTGCACAAAGCTCCCAATGGTTCTGTAGGTGCAGTCATGACTTACTACTGAAACGAACCACACAGAGCCAGGAGGAACCGAGTCTTGGCCGAGCTATTTGGACTCAACTTGAATAACAGTACAATTGGCCACAGCTTTCTTTACTGGGGAAGAAATAAATCAGCCAGGGTTCTGGATTTTGGCGGAACATTGTACCTTGTGTGCGCAATTGAAGCATTCTTCTTGAAACCACCGCCTCCCTCTCCATTTCCCAAAGAGGGATTTTTTTAATACTTTACAGGGGCGAAGAAACGTATCCCCGATTACTATCTGGTGACTGCTGGGATCTGTGTACAGACAGTAGAATAGGATCGAATTGAGCTTAGCTCTCATGATCTTTGTTGACAATAATCCTGCGAGCGCTCACTGACTAAGCTTGACTATTAAAAAGTAGACACATGGTAAGTTCCCAAAGTTGGCTTGTCATCCCGCTAAGCAAGATTCAAAAGAGGAAGTGAGAAAATTTGGTGAAGTTTCTGTTTATGAGGGACATCTGCTTGACCTCATTGTATTTTGGAAAGCAAATTAAGGGCCTGTTTCCCATTTGTTATAACTTTTCTGTTGTCTATACATAGTGGCTACAAAAGCCTGATTCAGGCAAGTTGCGTATACATAGTTGTGTGTACATTGTATACAAATGTACAGGCTCATGTTCTGGGAACAGCACATTCACAAGCCTGGTATCAATCAGCATGAGCTCTTTCATTAAGCTGCTAAAATTTACTCTTTGTAGACCAGCAGCCACTTCATAGAGCTAGCTACAGATGAGCTAGGAAGGTAGAAGGAATTACAAAATTGCAGTGGAAAACTTTGAGAGGAAAATCTATATCTTGGTGTCACAATCAGATGACATAAAAGAAGGCAGGCTGCTGGGAGAAAAATGCACCAGAATGAGGCAGGAAAGTGATTAAGCCATCTTGGTTTATTTTCTCAATCTTCAGTGGTTAGGCAGCTAAAGAGAAGAGGGTGAGTCAGATGTGTGTGCTAACTTGCAGTCAGTAGCTGTTGTAAGTGGTGGCTTGGCAGGGAGGATGGAACCACTCAGAGAATGGAAGGAATACACAGGAGCTGGTGTTAACGTGCCTGGCACAGTAGGGCTGTTCCACTTTAGTACCACTCCAGACTTGGCACCTAGATGTACACAACAAGGAAGGTGGGAGCCTGAAAGAGCTGAGCATAGCCATTTGCTATCAATATCATTTACCTCAGGCTGCGTGATCTCTAGTGAGGAGGAGCATCAAAGAGGAAGACATAGTCAGTGGGACAACAGCGACCAGAATGGCAGCAGAATGAGGGCAGGGAGGATGGCACAGAGGGACACACAACCAGCTTCTTGCATGCAACTAACAATACCAATCAAACAGTGTCTACTGCAGATGTTGGCACAGCAGTGTTATTAGAGCTTACCTCTCCAGACAGTCACTAAACTAATTATGCATCATGATAGATGATGATTGAACTCTCAGGAGAGGAGTGGGCACACAGTACATGCTGTATTGAAAGTAACCATGGCACTGATGTCCTGTGCTTCAGGATCATTCCATAGATCATCTGAGGACATCTATAAGACCTCGCTGTCTGCACCTCATTGTTGCATCATATAGTCGTAACTCAGAAATTCAAGAAAGCCAGCACATGTGTGTTTGTACCAACCTGGGCAATCAGGTTGAGGAGGCTGCACGATTTGAGGCTGGAGTTCTCTATGTGAAGGCAGTCATGGACTGCATGCATATTAATTCAAGATTTTCATTGAGCAGGAAGCAAGCTTATCACCACAAAGACTTTTACTGGCTCAATGTATAACTAATGGTTACATGGGGTTAGATCTTGTTATTGGGAGTCAACTTAACATGTACTTGCCTGAAATGAATTGTGTAGCTGCACTATTGATTCTTTGCTTTCTTTATATTACTGGACTACTAACAATTTCCTAGCTTCCATGAAGACTGCAATGACAAGGAGCACTCTCAGTGAGATCATTGCCAGTGCCTAGACATTTGTTCCAGTGAAATGGTCAGGACAATCAAGGACATGACAACAGATCAGAAAAGGTGAAAGATGTATTGAATTAATGGACAAATAGTGTTTAAACATGTATGGAGTTTTGTCAGTATTATAACCTCACAATTCACTTCAGACAAGCACACATTAAGGGGACATCCAGCAACAGCATCTAACCTCATGCAACCCAACTTCTGAAAACATCTTAAAGCTCCTGAGTGATACTCCTCCAGTGCTGTCAGCTGCTGTGCGACCTGCTGACCTTTCTGGTCTGTAGCTTTGATGAGCATAATGATTGTCCTCTAACTTCCTGAGACCTGGATGATCCAAGATATTGAGGGCATCCCAGAATGCTTGAGAGAGGCATTCCTCCACTTTCGGGATACATTAGGTCATCCCTGCTTAACCGAGGGATCCCAGTGATTGGTGATGGCTCCAATGAATTTGTTTCCCTCTCTCACAGACATTGTTCTGCAGAACTCATGGGGACAGCAATGGAATGCAGATCCAAGTGTATGTCCTGTTATCTCTGTATGATTAGCTGGACCTGACTTTTCAGAAGGGCTGAAAACGTAATCGTATACTGTGCACTCCCTCAGCCAGAATGCATCAGTTCATTGATGGTTCACGAAACTGCAGCCAGGTATGAAGACAAATCCATGGCTGCTTAACTACTCTTCTAAGCCAATCCAGACCTACTTGGTTGGTGAGCCATCTCAAGAGAACAGGTCTCCCCTCCATGCTCTGCAGCCTGGAGGAGTATTGTTGAATCTTAACTGAGCATTCTCCATGTCTTCAATTTGCGCAGTGGCCAAGGTTCTCTTACCACTCTCTCTGGGCTGCTTCATTATCCTGTACAGTGATTGACGCTTGCGATTTTATGGTGACTAACCAGGCCCTTCCCCACCTGTCTGCCCTTAATTGACCGATACTGCCAATATTGCATGTAACTTTCACCTCTACCTGTGTGCATTCTCCATTTACTTTTGGTGCCCACAGCAAGAGTTGCTTCTTTCACAAACATTCAAGCCACAGAATGCCCAAGTTAGTCACTCGGCTGCTAGATAAATATTTGCTGGGATTAATACTAGAAGTCAGTGCATGATTACGGCTCACAGAAACTGGGCTTCTGGAAATGGCTTGAAAAGAGCTTTGTGAAATGTCTCATGTTTCTGCACAGCTTAAGTGATAAAAGTAGAATTTAGTTAAAATGGAATATACAGCGAATACAGGAACAAGACTGGAAAACCCCGGAGGCAGAATTTTGGTGTCCCTGAGATGACTCGTTTGAAGGCGGGTATACTTCAAAGAAACTGCATCAGGATAGCTGCTGGTAACAATCCCACTGTCAGAAAGAGGTGGGCTTCAGAACAAACCAGCTACCTGCTGAACAGAGGTGTGCAGTTTACTTATATCATTCAGGCCTCAACTAAGGGTAATTTCGCTGGCAGGGGTTTGCTGTGTGCAATGGTCACCAATTCCATGGGGACAGCCTCCCAGTCAGGAGCGGCCTGAGACTTCATGTACCAAGGCAGAGGCTGATGCCTGGAAAATCTGAACCTGCCACGGCCCAAAGACTGGGAGTAGTCCGAGGGAGCTACCAGTTGTCCACTCTGAAATTTTACTTTACCTATTTGCAAGGATATCTATGTGCTACATAACATTGTCACTAACCTTTGAAAGAACTTCTTTTAAAATGCTGTCTTTCACCGTCCGTCATGAGACACAATGTGATGCATAATCCCTTGTACTTTGTAGGCAGAAGAGAGCAGCGGTCAGACATTGTACTACATGGTCTCCAGTGTCTATATTTAATATTATTTTCAAATAATTTACCAATTGTTGTTGTATGGTTGGTTGTGTTAAACAAAAGAATGCAGTGGATATGATATGTAGCACAGCAACAAGCCATTGAGCCCATCCATTCCACACCATTCCATTTGAGCTTCCTCCCATTTTCTCTATTGCTTCTCCATCATATGTTTTCAAATTTCAGTCAGATTTTGAAGAGTTGTTCCTCCTTATTCAATGCTTTTCCTCATACTAGCTCTCCGGAGGAATCGTAATTTACAGTGTACTTTGGAAATGTCTTAGTCATTTTAGAAGAGAAATAGATCATGTGCAGGTATTGAACTCACCGACCTCAGAGCTACTTGGCATCTTGAAAAGACCACATATGAACTCCTTTATAAATACTGCTCGGATTACATTTTGAACGAAATAATTTTCAATTTCCAGTTTTTATCGTTTTGGTCATTTGTAATGTGTTGTATTTTCACAATTTCATTAGATTGCATGGCATTAATAAATACAGAAATGAGAAACTTTCTTGTAAAATTGTTCTTAAATTTGTTTTTTTTGTGTGTCTTATGTTGATTTTAGGGTCCTAAAGCAGTCAGTTGATGATTTGTAGCAATTTTCTGATAGTTTGTTGAGTTTGTAGAGAAGCAGCAGTTTAAATCTGATAACATAGTGAATTAAATACAGAAAGTATGCAACAATGACTACTAGAGATGGTTCACTCAATCCAGAGGGAAGGCAGACTATTAGCCCAGAGTGTGTCAGTCTCTTTAAACTCATGGGGGCAGCATCCTGCTCTCTCTCTCAAGGTGCTGGAGAACTCTTCACTGGTTCTTCCTCCTCTTCTTCTGGTCCACCTTCCATTCTGAAGCAGCCAGCTCTCTAAGGCCTGCTTAATGAGAACTCCCTGATGAGAAATCTACTTTCCTTGGGAGCACTTGTTAATATGTTCTGTTTCTAGGGCTGGTGGATTACACTGTGTCAATCAATTGTTTGAATCCTTTTAGCTAATGATCATGATATTGGATGGCCATTGTCCTGTTGCCCACCTCCATTTAAAGGTTAGTTTTCATTCCTTCTAAGAACAAAGCCTCATTTTCAAAAACAATACGGCTGAGATAAACTGTTGGTGTGAGGTCAATACACAATGTGACCTCTTGTTGCTTGTAATTATTCCCTTTTGATTTCCTACAGAATTTTGGAAAGTTAAGGATAACTGTAATGGCTGTTAAATGAAATCTCCTGCCATACAGTAAGTACTAGGAATATTCAGTTTTCAAGGGTTGCTAATTTCTAACTCTTCAGGATGTTTATTTCTGTTGATTTTTAACAGCTTTTGTGTTGAACATAATTAATGTCATTTTGGGAAGTGCACCTCAGTTGATATTATTTGCATCGAAGTCAAAGAATTATATCAGATATACTGCACAGAAAGAGACATTCAACCCAGCCTGTCTTACCTGGTTTTCCCTTAAAACTAAATGATATATTTCACCCATTCCTTGCACCACCAGGTCTCACATTTTCCAATATCTTTGAGTGAGTAAATTTCCTCTGAATTTCCTGTTGTTCTAAAAAAAATGTTTCAAGGGATGTGAGTGTTGCAGCGAGGCCAGCAATTACAGCTAATCTCTAGGAACCATCCGTGTATGGCTCAAAAACATTGGAAGGAGCCAGGAACGCTCTGTGTTGTCCATGTATTATGGGATATCTGGTGCATACCTTCAATTGTTGGCCACAGATATGTTGAACATTGCTGGAGTGGAAGCTTTCTCTGTTGACAGACTCTGCAAGTTAGTGATTGGGCCCTCTGAAAGCAACATGCATGCAGTATATTGCACTCTGACATGGAGGAGGACTGCGAAAGTGGAGAATCCCACTGCTCAGGCTGCTTGACTCTCACCATCATGGGGGAAGGTCATACACTAGTGTAATCTGCAGAAAATGGCACCAGTCACATACTGGATGCATTTGTGGCTTACTCATTGGAAGGGGACCACACGGATTCCCAGTTGTTCCTTAAAACGAGCCACTGGCATAGCAATTAGAAGCAATTGTAACCTTGATGACCATTGGGATGGGATTGTCACCCCTTCCTTCTGAATGTAAACCCCCTCCAGCAGATGACATTGTTCGATGATGATGCCCTGGGACATCTTCAGTCTGTGCCTGCATTGTATTTCTAAGAGCCAAGGAATTGTATTTGTCCTTGATGCTTAGAGTGAAATCCTGAAGGGCAGAAATGGGGCATAAGTTGGTCCAGAAACTGTCACAATGGTCTGGTGAGGCTGGTGGTTTGGTGATGCCAACTTTCTTGGATGAAGGATTGTGATGATACTGTCACTTTAAGAGGTTATTTTGTCCTTTTTTTGAAGAAAGGTTGTAAGGCAGAGGAATACAACTGACTAATAAAGATGACTTAAGTAAATAACCAGTGAGGCCTTGGGTTTTTTTTAAGTTGGAACAATGGAAGTAGCCTGGGTGTGGCCAGCTCTCACGGGCCAGGCTTTTGAGTTTATTGTTTTAGCTTTAAGGTCAGAAGCTGTTTGAGGTCTCAAAAGAGTTGGAAACTTCAGTGAGTGTTTCCTAGCTACTACTTTCTCTGAAATTTCTCTTGATATTTGTTTCCTCCATATAAGAATCTGTGCCTGAATTTGCCTTTTTGCCAAGGGGTGTGTTTATAGGATGTTACTATATTGGAACAGTTAAATAGTAATGGGTACTGTATTTATAATTTGGTTAACACTTTCCAACAGTTAAGTTATTCTAAATTCTTCTTTCTAACTATAGTGATTAAATAAATTATGTTTTGCTCAACATTGATTAATTTGACCAATTGCATCGCAAGTGGAACACAGCACTTCACATTTACCTTTAAAGTAAGAAAATGTTAGGGTCTAGGCTACCTGTTTAAAATATTTTGAGGGGGTCCGGTTTGGTCCACAACAGGATGGAAGAGAATAATGTCCATGCAGCATGCAGGGACATCATAGAGAAGATGTTTGCATATTTTCAAGAAGGAGTTGGACACAGTTGTTGGGGTGAATAGGATCAAAAGATATGAGGCAAAAGTGGCAAATGGTACTGAGTTAGATGATCAGCCATGATCATATTAAATAGCAGTGCAGACTCGAGGGGCTAAATGGCCTACTTCCTGCTCCTATTTTCTTTGTTTCTATGCTGGCCTAATGAAAGAAGTGCTGAGCTGCCACTACCGAGCAACTACTGATTGTCAGGTCAGAATTGGTGTCAAGCAGTTTGGCAGGGAAGAAGATGAGAATTGGAAACTGCATAGAAATAAGGTGAGTTTAGCTACTAATGAGATGCAAATGCATGGAAATAAGGCAGTTGCAGCTCATTTCCGAGATTCTAAACTTGCTGTTTAAACCTCAAATGGAAAATTAGAAATTTGTTTCTTGATGTTGAGAAGCTGATTGGTTTTTTTTTCTTTTTTTGTTTGTATTTTCCTGACTGTCTCACCATTGACATGCTGCTCAAGAGAGCAGAAAGTTCTGATCATAGTTATTGTTCTGCAAGAAGGACAGCAATAATTTGTAGGATGATATTGCAGGTAAATAAGGTAAATGGCCACCTCATCTTCTTTGATGGCTTTAGAGTCAGACATTTGAGCCATTAGGACAAACCTCGATAATGTTGTTTTTAGGGACATTAATCCATTCTTTACATGTGTGAGACAGTCCTTTCCACCTGCCTATTCATCTCTCTAGAGATAGCAGGAACTGCAGATGCTGGAGAATCCGAGACAACAAGGTGCAGTGCTGGATGAACACAGCAGGCCAAGCAGCATCATAGGAGCAGAAAGGCTGACGTTTCGGGCCTCGACCCTTCATCAGAAAAGGGGGAGGGGAAGGGGGTTCTGAAATAAATAGGGAGAGAGGGGGAGGCGGATAAAAGATGGATAGAGGAGAAGATAGGTGGAGAGGAAACAGACAGGTCGAAGAGGTGGGGATGGAGCCAGTAAAGGTGAGTGTAGGTGGGAAGTTAGGGAGGGGATAGGTCAGTCTAGGGAGGACGGACAGGTCAAGGGGGCGGGATGAGGTTAGTAGGTAGGAGATGGGGGTGTGGCTTGAGATGGGAGGAGGGGATAGGTGGGAGAAGAACAGGTTAGGGAGGTGGGGACGAGCTGGGCTGGTTTTGGGATGCGGTAGGGGGAGGGGAGATTTTGAAGCTTGTGAAATCCACATTGATACCATTGGGCTGCAGGGTTCTCAAGCAGAATATGAGTTGCTGTTCCTGCAACCTTCGGGTTGTGGCACTGCAGGAGGCCCAGGATGGACATGTCGTCTGAGGAATGGGAGGGGGAGTTGAAATGGTTCGCGACTGGGAGATGCAGTTGTTTATTGCGAACTGAGCGTAGGTGTTCTGCAAAGCGGTCCCCGAGCCTCCGCTTGGTTTCCCCGATGTAGAGGAGGCCACAACGGGTACAGCGGATGCAGTATACCACATTGGCAGATATGCAGGTGAACATCTGCTTGATATGGAAAGTCTTCTTGGGGCCTGGGATGGGGGTGAGGGAGGAGGTATGGGGGCTGGTGTAGCACTTCCTGAGGTTGCAGGGAAAAGTGCCGGGTGTGGTGGGGCTGGAGTGGAGTGTGGAGCGGACAAGGGAGTCACGGAGAGAGTGGTCCCTCCGGAAAGCGGATAAGGGTGGGGAGGGAAAGATGTCTTTGGTGGTGGGGTCGGATTGCAGATGGCGGAAGTGTCTATTCATCTCTCTACTTCATTTAATAATTTGAGCTTCACATCAACACACCAATGTTGATCTCTTGAACATTAAAGTAGCTGCAGGTACATCCTACACTTCAGAAATCACAGAAAGAAAGAAAAGTGAAGACACTCGTGTCTTTTAACAAACTTTGCAGCAAGCCTTTTGCAGGGAGCTGTCTTTATCTGATAACCATGAAGTGTCATTTAGAATTTTAACAAAGCAATGAATTACACTATTGCTACTAAACTTCTGTTCAGTCTCACTTTGAACAGCTAGCAATCTGGCTGTGGCACATAATTGATAATTAAATTATTATCAATACTGATTATTGAAAAAAATCTCTACAGCAGCCATATGTATGACCATTTTTCAAAATGAGAAACTTCTTGATCAAGGTCCAACATAAAAGACATCATTAAACTAATGGGAAGTAGGGCAGGTGAAGCACAAGCTAGTTAATGTTTATTTTGTGTTTTCAAAGTCCATAGAGGGAAAATATTTTTAAAATGTCTTGAAACTCAGGGAATGAACCAATTAGAGTCAGAAATGTTATAAAAAATCGTGTTCAATCATCATGCATGAATGCAAAGGAAGATCATTTTAAACATCGTATTTTGAAGTTGAAAAGAAAGACTGGCTGAAAGGATAAATGGGCCATAACAGAAGAAGTAAAAGAACGAAGCAAAAATATGTAATTATATCTTTGAAGCTTGTTCCTCACTTCAGCACTGTATCAGCTGCATATTAGATGGAATTTAATGTCCCCAATACATCCCATCATGGTGAGCTAGGAGACTGATGGAGCTTTTAAATGGAGCAGGAGGATGCTGAATGAGGATCTGGCTGCCTTCCACCTCCACTTGATTAAATCATGGCTGGTCTTCCTGACCAGATGTTTAATTGCTTTAACAAACAGTAAGTGGGAGACTCATCATGTGGGAAAACCAAAAGCAAACGTTGGGTTTGTGTGGGCTCTTGGGGCTGGGGGACGGGCCAGGCTGAGATGTGGTGGCGGGAGGTCGGTGAGGTCATACCCTCATTCAAATGCATTTAGTTTCTGATTGAGCGACTAAATTTTGGGAAGAGTGGGGGGGGTGGGTGGGCAGTGAGAACTACAAAGCACTGCCCTAACCTCTGACTCACCTCCCCCTCTTTGATGACCCGAACCGTCAGACCTACATCCCAACCTCATATAACTTTGACCTCAGATCCTTCATTGATCCTGAACCTCTGGTGATCTTTTGTTGTCTAGTTTAAATGCCACTCCTGAGAGTTTGGGTTCAAAGCAGACTGGTCAAGGAGAAGGGGAAGTGAAGAACTGTTTTACGATTAGGCTTTTGCAATACTTTATTTATTGCATATTATACTAAATACAATTATATATGGTAATCTGAGAGATACCAGGTTCACAGCATATTGCTCCATTGGTAAGAGACTCCTATCTATATGCACTTTTCTCATCACTCTAACTTAACCCTGCTCCCACTGCTCTATTTATACCCTGTGGGAAGCAGCTCTGTGACATCATCGTAAGGATGCTCCAGGTCTCATAAAGCCTTCACCCAATAAGCGGTTGCATTATTAGCAGCTAACACCATTTTCAGTGCTGTTGCCTTTAATGGGTATCTGCACTCTCTGTGGAAGTGGGGGAGGATAGCTTCAAGCCTGTAATCCCTGAGAGCGGCCACTTAAACGTGCGCAAAATGACCAACCATCCCCAAAGGATGCAATGCAGAGATCTCACCCATTCTCCGGCTTGTTGAGACCCTCTTCTCCTGGATTCAGTTCTGGAAATGATAATTCTGTCTATTAAGTGTATTATCCAACCCACAAAACGTTGAATTCCCCCTCAACTGCAGGTTCCATTTCTCAGGATCTCCCATCCCATTCTCCGGCTCGAGACCGCAAGGGTCAGCAGTCTGTGGAGCTAATGGCCTAGTGTTATAATTGCTTGACTATTAGTATGGAGACTCAGGTAGTGTTCTGGGGACCTGGCTTCATATCCTGTCACAGCAGACAATGGATTTGAATTCAATAATAAAAAAACACTGGAATTAAGAATCTAATGGTGACAATGAAATCATTGTTGGGAAAATTTCACCTGGTACACTAATGTCCTTGAATGAAGGAAACTGCCACCCTTACTTGGTCTTGCCTACATGTGATTCCATATGCACAGGAAAGTGGTTGACTTTTGATAGTTAGGAACAGGCAATAAATGCAGACCCAGCCTGAGACATCCATATCCCATTAATGAATGAAAAAACAGTCTGACTTTTCTTCCTTCTCTTCATCTTCAAGGTAACAAGAGCATTTTATCTGTTGTTTAGGATCAGTTTCTGTTGATCGTCTTTGTATCTCACTTGGTTTCTCCATACTCTACTCATGATCGATCAGAGCGATCCCAAACTGCTCCTTTATCTGTCATTCAGCTGTTACTGAAATCCATTAAAGTACAGGCTGTAATGTTAAATTTTTTTTCATCCATTTTAATCCAGAAACAGCTAACCATAAATCCACCTTACTATTTCCGTGAATACTTTTCCCAATCCTTAGTAAATAATAACAAGTGCTAGAGATTTTAGGAAGTGTCTTCTACGTGTACATACAGAGCCTCTTAAACAGGCTCTCAGTGCCAGCTGGATCCCTCCTTTTGCATCGATGACCCATTCTCCTGCTTAGTTACCATTTTAAAATCTTAGGAAGAGGCTTGATACTTCTGTATGATGAAGCAACAGAGCCGGCTTTGGTGTGGAGTACAAGTTTTGCTTGACCTGTGAGTAAAAATTAATCCAATGAAGTAGCTCATTCATTTGTTGAAATTGTATTGGATTTGATAAACTGAAAAACAATACTTGTCTAAACTATTTTGTAGGGCTACCCACTAAATTGAAAATAAAAAAGCACTTTTCACATGCAAGATGAATGAAAAAAAAATCCCAAATCTAAAATGAAAATCATGAAAGATTAAACCATGCCAGAAGGCCTATCAGTTCTGAAGATATTGTCAATGCAGTCAGGGATGTAAACCGATCCCATTCTGACATTTTCTGATAATGCCTTCTGTACTCTGATGCAATATGGTGCACAATGCTGAACTCGTTGGCCTGCTCAATAAACTTATAGGTCTAGCAATGAGATATGAGATGTCAAAAGATTCTTCACACGAAGGAAGTAAAATTTAGAATGTGAGACAGACATGAGTTACCCGATATAAAACCATGTTTCATGTTTGCATACTCTCCAGTCATACAGATGCCTGGTGACTGGCAGGTAAATGCGATTTTCCGCAAGACACAACACTAGTGAGTTGAATGGAGTATGGTCATTAAGCAGACAGAAGGCCAACTCTCAATGGAATGGTTACAGGTCAAAAGGGGTCTATTTGGGCCATCTGCAAGAGCAACTCTGCTATTTCCCATCATTTCCCCAGTCACACTCACACTGTCTTCTCTTCAGCTGCTCTTTCAGTTCCCTTTTCATAGGTGTAATTGAATATGCTCCCATTACACACACAGACAATGCGTCCCATGACTCCTGTTATATACTTATGCAAGGCATATTTCCTTAAAAAGTTATAAAATCATTTTCAAGCTTCCTTTTTCTTAGCTCAACCTGCCCCAAATTCTAACTTCAAACCTTGCTGAGATTCTTAGCTTAAAACAATGAAGTTAAACCTTGACAACACAAAATATGCTGGACGAACTACAGCTCCCAGTTTAAGGGAGTTGATGGTACAGTTGTATTATCGCTATACTATTTAATCCAGGCACCCGTGGTAATATCCTGGAGACCTGGGTTCAAATGCCACAATGGAGATTGAATTTGGAATTTGAATTTAATAAAAAGTCTGGAAATAAGAATCTAATAATGACCATGAAACTGGTGTTGGGGAAAAACCCATTGATTCGCTAATGTCCTTTCAGGAAGGAAAGCATCATCTTTATCTAGTCTATGGCAGTGTGGTTGAATCTTAACTGCCCTCTGGGAAATTAGGGATAGGCAATAAATGCTGGTTTAGTCAGTGAAGCCCACATCCTACAAATGCAAGAAAAAGATTAATGTGCAAGCTCTAGTCTTGTTACACTGAGATCTACAATAACTAAACTGTTTTGCCTGAAATAACACTTCATACTTTCATTCATTGTTATATAAATGGCCAGCATCTCTCAGAATCCCAGACAGAGGGAAACATAGACCTGAAACAGTCTTTTGATTTGTATATTGAACATTTCAGTTTAATGTGTCTGTATTTTCCAAGGAATGTCCTATGTTGTCCCAACACGTCCAATATAAAGAGACATTTCTTTGTAAATGTCTTCCCCTCTGTCTAGAAGTGGTGAGTGACATGAGGGCAAGGTTTTTCATCCTCTTATTGTCCTTCCATTAATACTGAGCACCTATGGCTCGATCAATAAAGAGTAGGTCCGTGTGCAAATCTAGCAGATGCTGAGTGTTCTGGCTCTGGGTCTCCATGTGGGTAGCCAATCAACCCAAAGAAGCTGCACATGCGCTGGAGATAGCATGATGCTTGTACTTCCGATGAGCTTCTCCTTCTTTTGGTCTCCCTCACCAATTGCCTCTGACAAACCTGCCTGCGGTTCCACACATTTTGACAAACCATCATTGATGGTCAAGACCATGGTGTCATCTTTTGCCAATTCTTATAAAAGCAAAATGCTGCAGATGCTGGAAATCCAAAACAAACTCAAAAAATGCAGGAGAAACTCAACAGGTCTGGCAGCATCGGTAGAAGGAGGAGCAGAGTAAATGTTTCGAGTCCAGAATGATTCTTCTACAGAACTGGGTTTTGGATGTTCTGTTTAGTTCTGCACAAATCATACTAGACTCGAAACGTTAAATCTATCACTCTCTCCAAAAATGCTGCCAGGCTCGTTAAGTTTTGTCGCATTCTCTGTGTTTGTTCGGGACATTTCTTTCTTCAGCAGTTCCAGACGTGTTGGTGAAGTGCTTACCCGATTGTGTAAAATTAGACGGAGAACGCACTGAGATGAAAGTCATTGAGCTGATGGAGGCTGCAGATGAAAGCTTTGTCAAGTGTATCCTCTTAGAATTGTGTCGTGTTCTCCTCCAAGATGGAGATGAGTGTCTCCCTTGCTAGGACCTTCTTGATGGACGTTTTGCTCGGTGTCACTCTTATTTTCGTCATTCACAGGATGAGGATGTCACTGGCTAAGGCCAGCAATTATTGCTCATCCCAGAGGGCAGTTAAAAGTCAACCAGATTGCTGTGGGTCTGGAGTCACATGTAGTCCAGACCAGGTAAGGATGGCATTAGTGAACCAGACAGGTTTTTCCGACAAATGACAATGAATTCATGGTCTTCATTCAATTCTTTTTTTCAGATTTCTCTTATTGAGTTCAAATTCCACCATTTGCCTTGGTGAAAATTAATTGGGTGTCTGGATTAACAGTCCAGTGATAATATTACTTGGCAATGGCAGAACTTAGAACCTGCAGAAGTGAAGAGAGGGAATTATTAGTGTAAGAGAGGGAAAAGCTTGTGCAGGTTCAGAGACAAAAAAAAACTGCAGATGCTGGAATCCAAGGTAGACAAACAGGAGGTTGGAAGTACACAGCAAGCCAGGCAGCATCTGGAAGAAAGGAGCAGTCAATGTTTCGGGTATAACCCTTCATCAGGACTGTTATTCCTTGTGATGCCACAAGACAGCTTCAAGGAATGAATTGTCTTTCATTTAATCTGCAGCTCTCTTTTTAAAATTATTGTTTCCGTGTGACCACAGGGTTCTAATGATAGAAATAAGTACACATAGCGGGTTGATCAAAATACCAGATTCTGAAATAGAACATGTTAAACTATGTTTAAGACAGTTTAAAGTATATTGTAAGTCACATAGTATATTACTACATGTCTACTCAAGTCCTGGTTAAATTTTGGAGTTTTTGTAATTCACTCGTGACACATGGGCATGGTTTGTTAGGCCAGCATTTGGTGAGCTGTCTGCTTGAACTGCTGCAGTGCAAGTGCTGTAGGTGGACCCACAAAACCATTAGGGAGCGAATTCCACGATTTTGACCCAGCAACAGTGAAGGAACGGCGATACACATCCAGATCAGGACGGTGAGTGGCTTGGAGGGGAACTTGCATGTGGTGGTGATCCCATGTAGCTGCTGCCTTTGTCCTTCTAGAGAAAAAAGTGACCTTCATTGTATTGGAAGGTGTTGTCCAAGGATCTTAGTCAAATTTCTGCAGTGCATCTTGTAGATAGTATACACTGCTGCTACTGAGCATCAGTGTGGAGGAAGTGGATGCTTGTGGATGTGGTTTTGTTGGACTATGCTATTTTTGAATCCAAGAGTTGTGTCTCGTCTGGATACCAGAGCACAAGATTAATTTAATTTTCTTATGATAATACCAATATTCCAATACCCTGAATAATCTACTTCATTCTCTTGACAGAGTACTCAATAGAGCCATAAGTGATAGTAGCAACAGAAGGTTCTTCCATGGTTCAATTAAATCATGGCTGTCTTCCCAACATTTTCCCAAAGTTTGAATATCAAAAATCTATTATGTTCTTTTGTAATTATCCTCTGATCGAACATTAATTTCTGTTTGTGAAAAAAAATCAAACTTTTATCACCCATTGTGTGCAGAAGTCTTTTCTAATTTTACTCCTGAGAGGTTCGGCTCTAATTTTTAAATAATGTTTTCATGTATTTGGAATATGAGAAAATCATTTATAGATGGAGTAGTGTCTTAAATTTTATTTCATGTTGGATGTTTTAATTATTAATTTAATTCAGGCAAAAGAAATTGCATTTATGCAGTACCTTTAAAATAGGAAGAACATTGAAAGACACTTCAAAAGTACAAAACAAATAGGGATGCCAATCTCAAACAAAAAATATTCAGCACAATAAAAATATTGACTGAAAAAGTGGGTTAAAGGAGACTCTCAAAGGAATGATGAAGTAATTTATAAAGTGAACTCTAATATGCAGCTCTGTTTTTGACAGCTTCTAATGGCAGCCGAAGACATTGTTGCTGTCAGAATGTGGCAACAAGGTAACTGAACAGTTTTAAAGCACGTTTACTAAAATGTAACCAGGGCTCTCCTTAATGATTAATAAAGTGTTAATGACAGTTTATTAATGTCCCTCAGGCAGGTTGCATTCTTGGCACAACTGGCAACTGCAATAAAATGGAAAACAAGAGCTTATTTTCTTACTTAGTTATGGTCATTCCAAATCAGAGTAATTGACTGTGTGAAACAGGACAGGACAAAGTGAATATGTGACAAGTATTTCTTGTTTCTATGGTCATTATGATGTGAGAGTGT
The DNA here is from genome assembly GCF_021869965.1 of Rhincodon typus. Lineage (NCBI taxonomy): Eukaryota > Metazoa > Chordata > Chondrichthyes > Orectolobiformes > Rhincodontidae > Rhincodon > Rhincodon typus. Next base: position 22,236,485 of record NC_063338.1, read on the forward strand.
TTGGGCTATGATGCTGCTTTGCTGTTAATGACAATTTTCTCATGTACCACACCACCCCTCACCCCTGCACCACTCTTAGACTTTGTAAAGTGCTATATCACCCTCAGAGATGCAGATCAGCTCTTTATGTGTGGTGCCAGTGGGACATCAGGGATGCCAGTTCACAACTGGGAGTCCTTATGCTTCAGGTAGTAAGCTTCAAAGATTTTGCAAAGGTTTTTCCTGGATCTTCTGAGCAACTGGCCTGAATGAATCCAGCAATTTGTTTGAGCTTATTATCAGTTGTATACGATTGTTGTTTCTGATGTGAACAACTCTCATTGCCAACTAACTGCAATGTAAAAGCTGCAAGTGCGGGATGACAGAAGGTGGTGGTTTTGTGCCAATGTTTCAATATGCAAAAAAATCTGTGGAACCAGATATTTTTTAAAAGTCAACTGATCAAGCAAAATAATGTTTTCTTTTGTATGTGGGAAATGACAGTGTCTTCAACAAAATTGCACAACAGAAGTAAGGAAAACTATCTGAACAATGACCCATTTGTAACTTTTAATTGGATCCCTCTAGTTTAGTTGTAGTTTGATGAAACAAAGCATCAATCCTGACACTGATGTTTTCCATATTTATCTCAGTGACAAGATCAACTGAACTTAGACATCCAATAATGTGTGAAAACAAATTGTTCAGAATCTAAATGACATGCATGCCTTGCACTGAAACACAGATGTTTGTTAATATTGATGACATAGCACTGCTAATACAAACGTCAATGGTACATGAAACAAGTTAGTGGCGGACAGAGACCCTGTGCCTTCCACACCAATCCATAGAAGGCAGTTTACAGAATACCCACAGTATGGAGCAGGCCATTCATCCCATCAAATTCACACAGCCCCTCTGAAGAGCATCCTACTTAGACTACCCTATCCCCGCATTTCCCAAGGCTAATTCATCTAGCTTGCAAACTATGTGCAAATTAGCATGGCCAATCCACTTAACTTTCACATGTTTGGACTGTGGGAGGAAACCACAGTTCCTGGAGGAAACCTGCACAGACATGGGGACATTGTGCAAAAACCACGCAAACGGTCAGCCAAGGCTGGAATCAAACCCAAGTCCCTAGTCCAAAACCTTACATGTCCCTGGTGCTGTGAGGTAGCAGTGCTAACCACTGAGTCATCGTGATAAGCCACAGTCCTACCAGCATTCCATCTGAACAGTAATGCCAATGGGAAGAAAGATCAAACATATGAATTAGGAGCAGGGGTAGGCCACTGATTGTGGACTCAGCTAAAATGCCCTGTCTGCCCCGATAGCCCTTGATTCCCTTCTTAATCAAGAATCCACCCCTACTAACTTAAAAATATTCAGTCACCCTGCCTCCACTGTTCTCTGGGGAGCAAAATTCTGAAACTAACGTCTGAAAGACGTCTGAAAGAAAATATTTTATCAAATTTTTTTTAGCAAAAATCATCTCCATTTTAAAAGCGAGTCACATTATTTTTAAACTGTGTCCTCTATCCGAATCAGTCCCACAAGGGGAAACAACCTCTCAGCATCCACCCTGTCAATTCCCCTCAGGATTTTACATATTTCAGTAAGATTACATCTCTCATTCTTCTTTACTTTAATGGATACAGGCCACACAAGTAAGGAGATCAAAACCGTACACAAGACTCTAAAATGTGGTCTCACAAACACCCTGTACAATTGTAGCAAAACTTCTCTCCTTCTTTATTTCACTTCCCTTGAGGAACACAAGTGAATTAGTCAAACAGGATTTCCCTTTCATAATACTGTGTTGGCTCTGCCTAATTGAACTAATTTTTCTAAGCGGACCGTTATAATCTCTTTAATAATACGGTATAACCATTCCTCTATGATGATAGGCTAATTGGATTGCAGTTATCTGCTTTCTGTCTCTTTCTTGTCTTGAATAGAGGAGTTCTAGCATTTTTTTTCCCACAATCTGATGGAACCTCTCCAGAATCAAGGATACTTTGGAAAATTACGTCTATCTATTTCTGGAAGCCACTTATGTTAGAACACGAGGATGAAGTTGATGAGGTCCAAATGACTTGTCAGTCTTTATTGCTAATACTTTTTCACAGGACCCCATTCCCTTTGCAGAAGGAAATCTACCCTTGATCCCCATCCAAAATACTTGCTGTTTAGGTCTTGCCGAGGTCTCTTATCCATTGCCTTCAGCTCACTGGTACAGACCAAAGCACAAACATCAGCGTTAGAACTGGTCGTGAGACACACTGAGGAAGTATAGCCAGAACATTTGCATTGTAACGATGGTTCTAATTTACTCTTCTACAGATCCTGCTCTGCCTTATGACCCTGTCACTATCCAACACTATCCATGTCCATGCAACTCAATAAAGACAGTGTTAGAGATTTTTTACTTTATTCGTTCGGATGATGTGGGCATCACTGCAAGGCCAGAATTTGCTGCTCATCCCTAATTGTCCTTGAACTGAGAGGATTCCGAGGCCATTTCAGAGGGCAGTTAAGACACAACCACATTGATGTTGATTTGGAATCACATGAAATCCAGACAGGGAGAGGGTAGCTGATTTGCTTCCTTAAAGGATAGTAGTGAATCATATAGGTTTTTCCAACAATTCGTGGTAACTTCATGGTCACCATCACTGAGATTGTTTTTGTATTCCAGATTTATCAATTGAATCTAAATTCTATTAGCTTTCCAGTGGGATTTGAACTCATGACTCTCGAGCACTAATCTGGGCATCAGGATTACTAGCCCAGTGATTTGTTTGCTCAAATCAATTGGTTTTCTGTGTTATTCCACATTGCTTTCCAACTGCTGCAATGCCATTGTCATCTATTGAATATAGAAAAAGTCACGAGAGAAAAAAACAAATTTCTACATACTAAGCCTTCTAAAACCTACCAATGAAATGGTTAAAATTGTATGAACCATTCTGGGAAACAGCAGCTGATATTCACATAGCTGATATTAACTGAATAACCAGTATGATTGGAAATGAAATGGGCATGTGGCAATGATAAACAAACAACCTTGTAATTGCATCAACATCAGAGGTGCCTGGCTTTGACCTCCCTCGAAGACTGTGGAAATGTTCAACCAAATCGTGAGGAGTCGTGCAGCCATCCACCCCATAGTGGAAGACGAGGAACAAAACAAAGTGTGATTGTGGCCAGGAATCACATACCGTGGAACACAGCCTCTCAACCTGCCCACAAAGGTCGGCTAAACATTCCTCTAATCGACATCTCAGAAAAATATCAAATGGGCAGTCAAACTGGATATAAGCTTCCCCATCATAACACAGCGGTTGAAATCCTTTAACTCTCTCCTGTCAAAGATCATGGTAAACTTAAAATTAAGGTAGTTCCATTTCTGAAGGGAATGTTTGGAGTACTTTACAGAAACATTTAACTTTTGATCAAGCCTTTTATTAAGATATTATGACTTGCCTCTCACACATAGGACCACCCATTACTAAATAGAAGATGGAGGATAAAAAATGTAGACAAATTAGGGAATTGCGTAAAATGCATAGAATAAATATCATACAGGATTTTCAACTAGGCATATATTAATTGGAAAAAAGAGTTACATAAAAAGGAAAAGAGAGTTCCTACAAGCCCAAAAAGGGTAGACTGCTATTGTATGTAATAATGGCAAATGAACCAGAGTTGGTAAGAGACGTAGATATACGAAACATCTATGAAATAATAGGCTTTAGATGACATTTGAAAAGGACCTATGTAATATTAAAAAAAATTAACAGATCGGAGAGAGGCTCATTGAGAGGTAGTTCAGGCAATTGAAAGCTTTAAAATGGATAAAATATTGGATAGGCTACCTATACTTTCAGTTGATAAGAATCAAAACCAGATGAGATGCATCCAAGAATACTGATGGAAGTAAAAGTGGGAATTGCAGAAGCACTGGCCATAATCTTCCATTCATCCTTAGACTCAGTGATGGTGCCAGAGGGCTGGAGAATTTGCAAATGGCAAACCCTTGGACAAAGAATGGGGTAAAGATCAGCCCAAAAATTATGGTCAGTCAGTTTAATTTCAATGGTTAACAAGCATTTAAAAATGATAACTTAGGGAAAAAAAATGTCCTTGGTCAAATGTGAGGTAAATAAGGAAAATCACGATAAATTTGTTAGGGGTACATTGACTAAATTGTTTGAATTTTTTGGTGAGGTGATAGAAAATGTTGATGAGGGCAATTTGGTTGTAGTGTTGTACATAGATTTCCAAAAGGCATTGGATAAAGCGTCACATAACACACTCGTGAGCAAAGTTAGAATTCATGTAATAAAAGGGACCATGGCAACATAGATATGAAATCGCTGAATGGCAAGGAAGAAAGAATAGTGATTGATAGCTGTTCTCTTGGACTGGAGGAAGGTTTGCAGTGGTGTTCAGTGTTAGGACCCTTTCTGTTCCTGACATATATTGTGAACTGTCATAAGAAGAGTGTATAATTTGAATGAGAAAAGACAGGCTGCTGAAAGTGGCAAATGGCAGATGAGATTTAATACAGAGAAGTGATTCCCTTGGTAGAAATTACATACAGAAACAGCATAAAATAAAGGAAATAATTTGAAACAGGGTGCAGGATGGGAAGGGCATTGGTATATATGCATAAATCATTGCAGTTGGCAGAACAAGTCCAAAAAATGGTTAATCAAGGATACAGTGTCCTAACACTTAGCAATGCAGTTATTGAATACAAAAGTAAGAAAGTGAATTTAAATGGTTGAGGGAAATTGGTGGCTTGGCAGTAATAACTGTAGACCAGAACCCCAGTGACCTGGGCTAATATTTTTAAGGCATGGACTCAATTACCACTACAGTAACTTCAATTCAATTAATGAAATCTGGAATTCAAAATGTCATGATAATGATCTAAGAATCAATTGCTCATCAGGAATTAATTTACCCTGTGTGTTAGTTTATGTAAAACATATTGCAACGTATATGCAATGGACATAACATCAGACCAAATGAATTCTCTGTGCAGCTCAAAGATCCACAAAAGATTTACTGCCAAGTGGAGTTGCAATATATTATGCACACAGCACATTAAGTCCTGAAAGGTGAACTTTTTTTTAAAGACAACTCATAACAAAAAGGCAGCGCTGAATTTTACATGTTTTTGGCTAAAGAGTCAGTTTCATCCCAATTCATTGAAAGGTTGTCTCTGTGAGGTCTTGCGGGTTCTCTCATTGCAGCTAATCAAAGTCACCTCATTAACAACCTACTCCTATGATGCTAGTTTTGTCCAATTTTAGCCGCCTTCTGCCACATGCCATATATTGAACAACTGGCCACAGCTGAGACATGCTGCAATGGCTTGGCAAAACAGGTACCGGTGCCAGTTTTAAAAGGCATTGTGCACCCAGACAAGAGTTGCCCAGGATGGTTCATGACACTTGCCCTGGACATGGCACACAAGGAAAATTTGGTGCCTTGCTTTGTGGGCAAGGACATGGAGATCCTAGTGGATGGTACGGATAGCCTGGGAATTTCTTTCCCGGCAGTGCCAGAGGCTGAGGAGCGGCATTATAGAGGTTTATGAAGTCATGAGGTGCATGGATAAGGTGAATAGTCGAGGTCTTTTCCCCAGGGTATGGGGATCCAAAACTAGAGGACATAGGTTTAAGGAGAGAGGGGAAAGAATTAGAAGGGACCTGAGGAGCAACTTTTCCACACAGAGGGTGGTGCGTGTATGGAGCAAGCTGCCAGAGAAAGCATTTGAGGTAGGCAAAATTACAACATTTAAAAGACATTTGGACAGGTACATGAATAGGAAAGATTTAGAGGAATATTGGCCAAATGCAGGCAAATAGGACTAGTTCAGTTAGGATGCCTGGTTGGCATGGAGGAGTTGGACCAATAGGTCTGTTTCCATGCTGTATGACTCTGTAACTCTCTAACTCTATGTTCTTACCTAGGCCAGCAGAGGAGGCCATGGCACCAGACGATGACAGCCTGGTCTGAGATTGTCTCCTAGATCAATGAAGTCTCAGCCGTCTAACTGGAATGCTCAGCACTGCCAGTGTATGTGCCAACATCTTCTCACCAATACCTCACATTCTATTTCTGCTACTGTGCCCACCTCCCATCAAGGTTCATACTTTACTAAATTCACTATTGCCTCTGACATTTTCTCACATTCAGTCATTCAACCCAACCCTTGATAGCACTAATCCTGCATTCCTTACGCGCTGCCTACTCACTCACTCGGGACACCAGTGGTTAGCACTGCTTCCTCACCAGAGCCAGGGGCCTGCTTTCGATTCCACCCTCGGGCAACTGTCTGTGTGGAGTTTGTACATTCTCCATGTGTCGGCGTGGGTTTCCTTTGGGTGCTCTGGTTTCCTCCCACAGTCCAAAGATGTGCAGGTTAGGTGGATTGGCCATGCTAAATTGCCCATAGTGTCTAGTGACGTATACATTAGATGGATTAGTCGTGGGGTAACAGGGTTACAGGGTAGGGGGTAGATCTGCAAAGGATGCTCTTTGGATGGTCAATGTGGACACAATGGGCCGAATGGTCTGCTTCTACACTGTAGGGATTCCATATGAATAAAACTCTGGCTCCCCACTTGCACCAGCAGCAACAGCCTTGCTACTTGCTCTCACCTCCCTTATTACCTGCTTCTTTCTCTCAGTGAAGGAACAAATACAACCACAGTAGGGCAGAAAGCATGGTAGCTTGCCAGACTTTCAGTTTTTCACGTTTTTTTGAAAAAAAAGAAAATTCTGACTCTGACCACCCCGAGCAACTGTTTACCCATGTCCAAGTTCCTGGACTGGTATCAGAGATTAGACTTGACTTACCATACTGTAAGCCGCTAATTTATTTCCCTTGACTTGAGTGAGGATTGCTACTAACATTGACATGTTTGTCTCTGTGCTATACAGCAAGACAATATTACAGAATTGTGAACCTGGCTGAGAAGCAAAGCATAAAAAGAGTAAGGCAAGGCAAAGTGAGAAAATGCAGGGATGCAGCATTTGGATGATTGTTACTGATGCAACCCAAGGTGCAATATTGAAGAGTAGAATATTCAAGAAACTTGATACCATCTGGGACAAAGCAGCCCACTTGATTGTCACCACACCCACAAATATCCACTCCCTCCTCCACCAAGGCTCAGTAGCAGCAACATGTCCTATTTTTACAAAATGTACTGAAAATATTCACCAAACATCCTTAGACAGCACCTTTTAACATAGGACCACTTCCATGTAGAAGGGCAAAGGCAGCAGATACATGGGAACACAATCACCCACATGTTCCTCACCAAATCACTCACCATCTTCACCTTCCTGCCATTGTCATTAGGACAAAATCGTGGAATTCTTTCCCTATCAGCATCGTGGGTCAACCTGCACCAAATGGACTATAATGGTTCAAGAAGGTATCTCACCACCACCTTCTCAAAGGCAACTAGGGGTCGGTAATAAATGCTAGCCTAGCCATTGATACCCACAGGTGAATTTTAAACAAAGTGGACTAGAAGTGGATTGGAAATGTGTCATGGGGATTTTTCAAGGCTGACACATATGATACCAATGTCCATGGATCTGGGATGCATCTGGCTGCTGCATGTGGATCATGACCTGAATTGTTGATGCCTCATATTCAACATGAAACCTCTTTGCAGCCAGTGGTGAGCTGAAGTTCAGGTACTCACTCTGAATTCCACATGGAGAATTCAGTGGCTAGTTTGCTTGCAGTAATTTGGAAGAAAAAGGCTGAATATTAGTGAGGCAAGATGTGCAGTTAATAAGGTTGTTAATAGGCAATAATCCCCTAATAGGCAAATCATTGCTGCCAAGTGATAGTTGCATCTTAATGCCTGGGACTTAGTAAAAAGATGCTAAGGCTTGTTTCTGATGTTGAAATGGGCATCATCGAACTTCTCATGGGAATCTATCACATTTCATACCATAGCCCATGTCATTTAAGCCCCTAAAAGAGTCCACCTAACATTTCAGTAAGGTTATCATAAAATGATCATTAATCGCCACTCTTAACCATTCTGGGCTACGTGTAACTCCAGATCTTCAGAAAAGTGTTTGACTCTTAACTGCTCCTGAAATGGTCCAGCAAGCCATTCAGTTCAAAGGCAGTTACAGATGTAGCAAGAAATACTGGCCCTACTGGTGTTGCACACACCTGATGATTGAATAAAGAAACACTTCCAGGAAACACTGTTTCTTTCTCAACTAGATTATTGTGTCCATTCCTGGGCATCACACTTTAGGAAGGATGTAATGGCATTGCAGAAGATGTAGAATGGATTCATGATAATCATTCCAGGGATGAGGAACTTTAATGGAATCGCTAGACTGGAGAAGTTAGGGTTGTTTTCCTTAGAGAAAAGAAGGCTAAAAGGAGATTTGCAAGAGGTTCTTAAATCATGTGGGACGGTATTGGTGTGGACAGAGTTAAGGAGAACTGCAGTTACTGACAGAAGGATCGAGAACGTGGGCAAGGGAATTGGCAAAAGAAACAATGGTGACACAAAGAACAACGTCTTCAGGCAGTGCGTGCTTAAAATCTTAAAATGCTGGTGTGAGAATGTAGTGGAGGCAGGTGCAATTGAGTCATTGGATTAGTAATTGAAAAGGAAGTGTATGCAGGGCTATGGGGAGAAGGGGGAAAGAATTGCAATATGTAAACAGCTCCTTCACAGAGCTGAAACAGAAATCACTGGCTGAATGACTTCCTTCTGGGCTATGACCATTCTATGACTCTATAAGCCTAGTCAAAACAGAATAAAATTTCTGATCTGGATGGATTGCGTCCAAGTCTTTTGACAGAATCTAGGAAAAAGCTAGAAGAGGCATTGCTATGTATGTGTACACATTCACTAAAAAGTGTGGGGCCAAAGGACTTCCAGTTGCCTATGTAACATTGATAGTTACAAAGCTCAGTCGTGGGAAAATAAAGAAGGAAAGAATGAAGGAAAGAATCAAAGAATGTTTAGATATGAGAAATATGATGAATAATCAACTGGTCTCTTCTTTCAAGAAGAGTCTGACAACGTGCAGCACAGTGAGGGACTTGAAAATCATGAAGGGTTTTGATATTAAATAAAATGGTTGCTCCTGTGGGGAATAAGGTAACGATATATCATCAACGTAAGATTGACTCCAGCAAATCCAAAATGGAATTCAGAAAAAATATCACCCACAGAGAGGTGGGAATGTGAGCTTGCTGTGAAAGGGTGTGGTTGAAGCAAAAGTATCGATGAATTGAAGGGAAAATTAGACAAGTCTATGAGGGACGAGATAGCAGTTTTTGATGAGAAAAAATGGAGAGGTTCAAGTGGAGCTTAAACACCAGCATGGGCTAGTTGGGTTGAATGATCAGTTTTGTTGTAAAATGACCTGTCACAATATTGACAGCAGGTATATTTTCCATACTGACATTATGTTCAACTCAATAACTCTTTAAGATCAACAGAAATAAACAACAATAGCAAAGAAAAGGAAGTTTCCGGAGAAACTCAGCATCTGTGGAGAGACAGTGGAAATAAACAACCTTAAGACGTAAATTTTCAAATTTAAGAACCATTTTATTAGAAAGTTTTTCATTTCTATCTTTATTAAAGTCATACAATTTAACATTGTCATAAAAATACAACACATTACAAATGATTGATACTTTATAGCCTAGGAATTGAAAATCATCTAGATTAAAGTGTAATCCCAGTAGTATTCCTAAAAGGGTTCTTGTGTTGTCTTTTCAAGGTGCCAAATAGCTCACACGATTGGAAATTGCATATCTGTACATAATCTATTACAATTCCAAAATTAGAAACGTTTACAAAGTACGTTAAAATTACAATGTTTCCTCATGAGAGCCAGAATGGGGAGAAATTTTAACAAGATAGAGTAACTCTTTTAAAATCGCACTGAAAAACTTTGAATGAAAAGAAGTTTTTTTTAGATTACTTTTGCAATTGAGTATCCACATGTTGAATTTTTACATGACTCGTGGGTATGTATCTCATTTCAGCTAGTGAACTAACACTGCAATAATTCACCCTCCTTTAAAAAATGTTCAAAGCATATACATACAATTAAGCTTGTTTTAATATAATTTTATCCCAAAGTGATTTGTATAAGATTTTGTTCCGTGTAAATCATGTATTTATATAAAAAAAGCGTTGTAGTGCCACTTAGTCACTTACAATTTTTTTTACAATAAAGTGTTGTAAAGGTTAGAAATATTCATATTAAGTATGAAAAAATGTAAAACAGACAGACAAGAGAAACAAGCTGTATAGATGTCTATGTATGCGAAAGTGGACACATTACGTCCGCACAAAGTTAGCACCCAGATTCAAAGTTTAGCACCATTATAACATGCAGCTTTAAAAGATTTCAACCTCTTCAACATTTGATTATTGAAAGCAATTAGAAATACAGTGCAAGGTATCTGTTTAACCCTTAACATACTGGGATTGATGGCAGCCTGTAGACGCTGGCTCCGATCAGAGGTATATGTAGGGCCTTGTCTCCATTTCACTTACGTTCCCATTGTAGTTACCATTCTGGTTTGAATCCGTCCTTAAAAACAACCAAAAGTATTTTATGTTCTTTCCTTAAAAGTATTTGTGTGCATAAATGGAGCCGTTGGCTAAATATAATCATAGCACATAAACAGCAGTTAGATGGGGTTAATTGTCAATTTGAAAGTCAAACAAATGGAGGGGTATTTTGTGAACAGTACTTAACTTTGGGAATCTCAGCTTAAGACGGCTCTAACTGGGTCACCTGTAGTCAACCTCCATTGTTCTGTGATTCACAACAAATCACTTTGAGCAAGCCTGGGGCACTTCATGATAGAGTGCATGGAATACACTTTATTCACACACAGCGCAGATGAAAAGTATACACTTAATAAAAAGTAGCTTCTGGTTTCTCAATCTTCAGAGCTGTTCAACAAATTCTTGAAATATGCTCTTTGCCTACTACAGAGTTACATTTCACGGATTGGATATGAAGATCCATCTATCTTCAAATCCTTTAAAGTTGCCTATTTACAGAAACAGATTTGATTGCTTACTACAGGAAATTTTCAAAAAATCAATTTGGTGTTATGTTTGTTTTTAAATTGTTCAAAGGCCAATTTCATTGAACAGTTAGTTATCTCAACATTTTCTCATACGATGTTTAATTATTCCCTCTATGAGTTTTATAGTAGTCATTAATGTCATACATTATTACGATTGATACTGTTATAATCATGTCTCCATCTTGAGGCATCTGATTTTTTTTTGCATATAAGAAAGCTCAAACAATTATAATTAATTGAATCAATTATTCAATTAAATCATTACCCTTTAAGTCATCAATGTATCCAAACAGACTGAAATTCTATACTGGCACAGTGTATTCTGAAATCAGGACTGAGGAGTTTGTTAGGGCAGAATACATGGACATTTAATCTGCATATAACTAATACTATAGTTGTAGTTTAAGAAAAAGCATAAAACGTACCTCTGGTTAAAAACAAACATTTGTAGTATATTGTCTCAGACTTAATCTCTTGGGCAATAGAATAAATGCTCTTAATAGTTGTTTACATATAAATTAACGCAGGAGGCAAGATTCTAAAGCTCTGGGCCCACTGCCATCCTGCCTATGTTTTCATGAGAAATAATGAAGGTGCGTACTAAATCCTCAAATTTTTTTATCCTATTGTATCCTTCAAATTGTTAATGTGCTATGTTCTCCTGTAAAATGTTATTTCTGACATGTCAATAGGCACTAGTTTCCATATATATTTTTGATCTCCCAGGGGCATTGTCGGATTGATCCTTGAAGATTCTTTTCCATGTCCAGAACAGTAGCCTTGTAGAATTTAATAAGAAGCGCTAGGCAGGGAAATATGGTTTCTACTAAACTGTCCTGCATTGGCACTGCAAATTGCTTACCTTCAGCACATGCCTTGGTACATTCATCCTGTGTATTGAACCTGTTTGCATTGCCATTGCATCCACCATACCAGAACCGTGTGCACATTTTAGTCTTTACATCATAGTACCACTTAAGGGAAAAATTTCGGCAATTTCCTTCATCCCGATGTAGTTGACATATATCTTTAACTGTGAAAACAAATATAATATAGGGGGACATTAAACAACTGAGTACAGCATAATACAGGATAATTCAATTTTGTTAATATAGCAGCTTAAATGGATGAGAAAAGAGAGGTGGAAAACAACTCTCCAACAAGAGAGAACTTAACTGATATTCAACGGCATTACCATCACTGAATCCCCTATTATCAACACTCTGGGGGTTACCATTGATCAAACACAGAACTGCTGTCGCCATATAAATACTGTGTCCACAACAGCAACTCAGAGTCTAGGAATCCTGCAGTGAGGAACTCAACTCCTGACTCCCCGAAGCTTGGCCACCATCGACAAGTCACAAGTCATGAAACTTGCCAAAAATGACATCTAGTGGATTTCTGGTAAGATTCAATCCTCACTCCCCCCACCTACCAATTCTCAGTTGCAACAATGAGTACCATCTGCAAGACACACAGCAGAAATTTCTGAAGGCTCCTTAGACAGCACCGTCCAAACCCACAACCACTACCACCTAGAAGGATAAGGACAGAAGGTACAAAGGAAAGCCATGCACAAGCCACTCACCATTCTAAACTGGAAAAACATTGTTGTTCCTTCACCGTCATTGGGTCAAAATCCTGGAATTCCATCTTTGATATCATTGTGGGTGTGCTTACACCAAATGGACTGCAGTTCAAAAAGGTATTCACTACTACCTTCGGTAACTAGCTATGGGCAATAACTGCTGGTTCAGCCAGAGACAGCCACATGCCATCAGTGAATAACGAAAAGTAATTATTACATAGAACAAAGCCCTCTCCAATCTCCTCTCCAATGTATTTCATTCAAATACCAGTCACGCTTCCTGAACTGTACTATTTCATTTCTATAGCAAATATCCATGTGCATTGCACTGAAGTTGTAATACAGCAGCAATTACTGCAGAAATATCATTGTTCTAATGCACTTCACTCATTTGATCTTCAGCCCATGTCCTAGTGTGCACTAAATCTCTTTCACACATCTCTGTGCTTGCTCACCTAGGCTGATTTCAGTATTGCATCTATTTTTTATTTACACCCTTATTTTCAACTTCCTCTTTGTCCTTGCGCATCCCTTATTCTGTAATCTTCTTCAGGACCAAAACCCTTCAAGACATCTGCTCTCCTCTTATTCTGGCCTCTTGAGTATCTCTGATTTTAAATTGATCCACCATTAGAGGTTGAAGCGTCAGCTTTCTAAGTTCTATGTAATGTAATCTTCTCCTGAAACTTCACCTTCCTCCTTTAAGGCTTAAACCTTATCTCTCTTTCATTACAAAAAACATCAAATTCCATGTTTATATCTCTTATTTGCTCATTTGGCCTAACATCTGCTTAAGTGGTTCAGGGCCATAGCTTGTATTTAGAAGTCTTGCCCTAAATTCTGGCAGATCCTAAGTTTTATTTAAAGGATGGTGTAGTATGAAGGACCAGGAGTGGAAATCCTCTTTTGTGTCAGATCGTTATAGCCCTTGGCTTCCCAACATTTCAAAACTCTATCTACCTCATTTTTGAACACTTTCAGTGATCTAGCCTCCACAATGCTCTGGAATTGAGAATTCCAGACATTCACTACCCTCTGTGAGAAGAAATACCTTCACATCTCAGTTTCAAACAAATGTCCTCTTATACTGTAACTGTGCCACCTAGTTCAAGACTACCCCACTAGAGGAAATATCTCCCAAACATCTAACCTACCAAGCCCCCTCACAATCTTGTATGTTTTAATAAGATCCTCATTCTTCCTAACCCTAATGAATAATAGGCTTAACCTGTTTAGCTGTTCCTGATGAGTCAATCCTATCATCCTAAGAATTACCTCATTGAATCTCCTTTGTAATACCTCCATTGCCATCTATCCTTCTTTAAATATACGGAGCAAAATCCCGTACACAGTATTCCAGGTGCAGGTTCACCAACATTCTGTGCAGTATCCTGTACAGTTATAACAAGACTTCCCTATTTTAAACTCCAAACTGCCAGCAAAAAGGCCAATATTCCATCTGTTCTTCTAATTATTTACTGCATCTGCAAGCTAACTTCTTGTGTTCCATGCACAAAAACACCCAGATCCCTCTGCACTGCACTCCATTTAAACAATAGTCAGCCTTTTGATTCTTCCCACCAAAGTGCAAGAATTCACACTTTCCTACATTAAACTCCATCTGCCAGGTTTTTGCCCACTCATTCAACCCAGCTATAACCCCCTAAAAATTCCTTATAAGCTCGTAACAACAAGTCCTCCCAGCAATTTTTGTTTTATTGGACAAGCAAACATTCCCATAACAACAATTCTGAGGTTTATACAGTACCAGCTCCAGTACAGCATTCAGTGTCTTTTTAAATTCTTCCTGATAGGGTGAGAGTCAGCACAACTGAAAACACAGAGTGTTTTACGTACACTGCATCCAATGTCAGTATTTAGCCATTCCACCTCAGCTCCAACAAAGAGCTGACACAGGGTAAAGCTTCATCAGCACTGCCCCATCACTCAATCTTCAGGCAGTCATAGTTACTACTTCATCTTCATTACAGAAGTTGCCTTCTGGGAAGCTGTAAATTAACTTGTGTAGCACAAAACTGGTGTAATTAGTTCGGTTTCTCATGTTGCATGTGCCTGATTTTATTTTGCATTGAAATTCATGGAATGAAGAAAACCAAATGGCTAATCTGATCATGTCAGGTTCCTACTGGGGGATTAAGTTAATATTAACAACCTCCTCTTGCCAACTTCCCATGTTCTGATGGTGAGGAATACAATACTTCAGGTGTGATGCATAAGATTCCTTTAACATTGCTCTATCAAATACTCTTTCCTCAGAGAGTACAGGTTACATACAATGGGAAGTTTCCTCTATACTAATTGTACGGTGCTATCTCTTTATTACATTTGTACATGAAAGAAAATAGGAATAGACGAAGGCCACAATCCCTCAAGCCTATTCATCACTCAGTTAGATCATGGCTGATCTGTAATTTAACTCTAGGAATCTGCTCTTTGCTCCATATCTCTAAATGCTTTTAGCGATCAAAAATTGATTTAAATTTAAACATTGATTATTGAATCCCTACAGTGTAGAAACAGGCCACTCAGCCCAGTAAGTCCACGTCAACCCTCTGCAGAGCATCCCATGCTGACCCACATCCCCTACCCTAACTCTGCATTTCCCATTGCCAATTCACCTAACCTGCACATCTTTTGACTATGGGAGGAAACCAGAGCATCTGGAGGACATAGGGGGAATGTGAAAACTCCACACAGACAGTCACCGAAAGGTGGAATTGAACCTGGGTCCTTAGTGCTGTGAGGCAGCAGTGTCAACTACTAAGATACTGTGCTACCCCTATATAGCATCTATTATTATTGGTAGAAAGAGTTCCGAACATCTCCTACAGTTTGTGTGGAACTGCTTCCTAAATTCACTCATGAAAGGTCTGACTTAAATTCTTGTACTGTTCTCTAGTCCTAGACTCACAAAGCAATGAAGATCGGGCACGATAAGGAAAAACTGTGTTCCCCTCAATAACTTGAAAATTGAACTCAACTGTATTATGACTGCCATTAGATAAATGACATTGTTGAGCTGTGAAGTTAATCCGTTAATTTGTATACTCAAGATAGCATGACACCACCCCCAACTCCCCTACCCGCCACACACCCCCACCCCACCCCACCCCAAAGACTCAATTCTTTTCCTGTCTCCAAATTATCGATGCCATCTGTGGAAAAAATACAGAGAGGCTGACGAAATCTTGCAACAGGCTGACTGATCTGTTACAACAGAGCCAGCTGTAGTGGATTAGGTATTTTTCTCTTTTTTTTATTTCCTTTCCTGGAACTATATTGACATTGATTCCTTCTTTTGAGAATTACATTCATTTATATGCATCGCTGATTATTCATTTGTCATTTTTCTTTGTGATCTTGAGAACATTGAAACCTTCTGGACACCTTTCCTTCAATGGAAATTTTGATTACAACCACTGGACGAGTAAGCAGTGTTAACTGCCAGCTCTCTTTCGAAATTTCCAACATAACTTTACTGCATGCAAATGTGTTTTTTCTCGCCGTACACGTCTAATGATTCAAAAGAGAATGGGATAATAGTTTGATTTTCATATGCAGATCTTGTTAGAAATGAGACTGGCACACATAGAGACTGAAATCATAACACAGTCCTTTGGGACACAATGGTGCTGGGGTAGAGAAGTAAGGGAAGAGTTGGAATCTATAAAATTCAACAATAAAGGCATGATACTGGATGAGTATTCTGAAGTCTGGTTGTGAATCTTTGGACAAAAAAACATATTTAATCAATACCTTCCCATCAGGAAATTAAACGGAGGAGGTAAAATTGTTAGAGTGGATGGCGCATGATCGACAGAAGGTGCACTTACGTAGACCAAAAGTACTGTACCTTGCTTTGTGGTCATGTGCAGGTTCCAAATGTGGACCTTCACTCACTTATTTCCTCTCAGCATCTTTCTGCTGTGATCAAATGGCCACAGATGTTCACAGAGAGCAGTAATCTCTTAACTCTGTTGGCCAACATTACCAACTTTCAAAGAGTAAAAGGCAGATGATGCCCGACTGAATGCATCCACATAATATACCACACACCCCACTTCCATTCACACTACATACAGTGCACCCATCCAAATGGCAAAAAAGATTAAGTGTAGACCCCATTTAACATATCACACCAGATGTACTCGATCAAATGAATGACTGTATTAAGCACACACATTCTATACCTCTTCTAAATGATATCATTCATTATGATTGCATCTGCTTGCAAATGTCAATACAGACCCTAAACAGGAGAGTCGAGTTTGTCATTCTCTCTATTAATATGCAGCATTCAGGGAGTTCTTATTGCTGGAGGTTCCAGATGATCCAGGAAACAAATTAAGCTCCAAGGAAACAGCCTTGTTTACGAATTAATCTATGTGTCTCCATTACCAGTTGGAGAGATTAAGGCTTCCATTAATTCTCAAACAGTCTAGAGGAATTAGTTGAATCAGTCTTGTTTTTCATTCTGTCCTGACACAATAGCTACATAGGAACAGGAGTAGGTCATTCAGCCCATCAATCCATAAACATACTCAAAGACTGTGCTTCCACAACACTCTAGAGGAAGGCATTCAAAAGATTCACAACCCTCGGAGTAAAAACAATTCTCCTCATTTTGGTCCTATGACATAGAGTCATACAGTCATTCAGAACAGAAACAGACCTTTAGGTCCAACTCATCTGTGCCGACCAGGCAGCCCAATCTGACCTAGTCCCATTTGCCAGCATTTGGCCTATATACCTCTAAATCCTTCCTATTCATATATCCATCCAGATGCCTGTTAAAAGCTGTAATTGTACACACCTTCACAAGTTCCTCTGGCGGCTTGTTTCTGTACATGCATTACCTGCTGCATGAAAAAGTTAGCCCTCAGATCCTTTTTAAATCTTTCCCCTCTTACCTTTAGTGCCCTCTAGTTTTGTACTCCCCCCGCCCTAGGAAAACAACCTTGGTTATTCACCCTATCCATGGCCCTCACGATTCAGTAAACCTTTATAAGGTCACCCTTAGCCTCAGATGCTCTGGGGATTAAAAACACAGCCTATTCTGCCTCTCCCTACAACTCAAACCCTCCAGTCCTGGCAATGTCCTTGTAAATCTTTTCTGCATCCTCTCAAGTTTAACAACATCCTTCCTATAGAAGGGTGACCAGAATCGTAAGCAGCATTCTAAAAATGGCCTCACCACTGTCCTGTACAGCCACAACATGATGTCCCAACTCCTATACTCAATGTTCTGACCAATGAAAGCAAGCATAACACCTTCTTCACCACCCTGTCTGCGTGCAACTCCATCTTCAAGGAATTGATTTTTGAATTGTGCCCCTGGTTCTAAAATCCCCTACCAGCGAAAACACCTTACTGCAGCAACTCTGTCTGTCCCTTTCAATATTTTGTG
The DNA here is from genome assembly GCF_021869965.1 of Rhincodon typus. Classification (NCBI taxonomy): domain Eukaryota; kingdom Metazoa; phylum Chordata; class Chondrichthyes; order Orectolobiformes; family Rhincodontidae; genus Rhincodon; species Rhincodon typus. The sequence continues at coordinate 22,254,617 of NC_063338.1, forward strand.
AGCTTCTGTAAGATCATCTTTCATTTTTCACTCACACACACACACACACACAAACGTGCGTGTACACACACGCATGTGTATATACACACGCACGCAGTTTTCACCCTTGGCCCATATGATCATACAAAATAAGAGCAGAAGTCAACCACTCAGTTCCTTCAGTCTTCTTCACAATTCATGAAAATTATGACTGATCTGTTTGCATTAAAATCCCCACATTCCCACCTATCCCCATCGATTCCCTTGTCTAACAAGAATTGATCTACCTCTGCCTTAAAAATATTTAATGACCCCACTTCCACAGCCTACTGAGCAAGAGTTCCAAACTCACATAAGCCTCTGAGAGAAAATATTTTTTCTCATCTCCTCCTAAAAGGGTGAGCGCTAATTTTAAAACATTGCCATCTAGTTTTGGACTGATCCACAAGAGGAAACATCTTTCCCAGATGCACCTCTCAGGATTCATTCAGGATCTTGTACACTTCAAACAAGTGACTGTGACCCTGGCTAACATCTGGTGACCTCAACTTTTCTCTCTCTCTCCATTTTCTGTATTCCTCAAGGGACATCAAGTGGTCTCCTTTCCCTACTTATGCCTATTTTTCTCTCACCCTCATCCAATCTTATTTCTGCTTCTCTATTTCTTTACAGAGCTTGTCCACAAAAGTATGAGGAGAACAGGCACTCATTTTGTTGGATGGCCAAGGTGCTGATACCTATGAAGACCAGGTAGCACTTACCTGATAATGTGATTCCAGCAGGCTTGGGTTCTGATATGTTTTCTTCTAGTACTGTGGAAGAAAATGGTTGAGATACTTAGTTTTATCTTGTTCCAGTCAGCCATTCTCTAAAACATCTGCAAGAAAAACAATTAAACAGTGGACAGTGCTGATTCTAGGCAATTTGGCGTATTCCCTCCCCGGCTATATTACTTACTTGTTTTTGTGCATTCTGTAATGCACTCAGCTTCTGTGTCAAACCTATTACCATTACCGTCACAGCCGCCATACCAGAACTGAGTGCAGATGTTGTTTTTGCTGTCAAAGAACCATTTTGCACTATACTCTAAGCACTGCGATCCAGCGTCAAAATCCAGCATGCACCGATCTGTGAAATTTATGTGTAAAATATGAATTGTTAACACAAACTATTTGAAAAAAATGGGATAAGGCAATGCTAATGCAAGTTGAAAAGTCATTACTGTCACCTCATTGGTGTTTGGTATCATCATGGCCGGCAATTTTTCATTTGTATTGTAACATCGCTGCAAGAGACAAGGTTCACCTCCAGCAGCAACAATGCAGTACTGGCAGTGCAGAGTTTGTTCATCTGGTGACATAGGGACCAACCTCAAGAGGTTGACAGCAAATATAACTAAAAAAAATAGTGCTGTGTAGTATAATTTCTCTTCATCTGTGTAGGAGTCTCGCCTCTTGACTGGTCCACATAAGGTAATAAAGCAGTTTATTGCATAGTAGACCTGTATGGAATGTTTCCAACATGTGGAAAGGCTCACAGCCATATGCATACATACTCAAAGCCTCCAAGTCTCCCTGTATTGTACTGAATCCAGCTAGACTGCAACTGAGGTGATTTCCGACCTGCAGTCAAATTGCAGCATGTACTAACTTTGTTAAATATTACCAGGCCATATCAGTCATTTCCTAGAACCTTTTGACTTTCTTTACTCACATAACAAGAAATGTATGTTGCAACATTACAAGCCAGTGTTAGAATAATTTGTCCAGTAAGCCATCTCTGATGTGAACTAAAATGTCCAGTATATTTATAAAATCTTAATGGATTGCATATTGTTAACAACACTCAAAGAAAATCCTGCTTGGCTCAACGTAAAGAATAAAAAGGGAAAGAAGTGAAATGGAATGAAACAGTTCCTGTAGTCAGAGTGAATACTCTGCTGAAAGAATTCTGGCTTGAAGGATTGATTGTTGATAACTACTGGGAAAGGAATTGCTGGGAATTGTGCCAGCAATCAAGTTTCTACTACACTTCAATATGTATAACTACTTGATAATTCTGTAGAATATACAGCATTGGAATGAGTTATTCTATCCAGACATGCAATTCACGCTCAATATCAGCTGTACCAATCCTTCCTCCTTTAACATTACCCGCATGACTAACTATTCTTTTCTTCCTTATATGCTTATCTATCTTTCCCATAAATGCATATTGTTTGTCTTAAACACTCTGTTTGGCAGCAAATTTCATATTGACCTCTCTGATTAAGCATATTTCTTCTGAAATCCGTGTCTGTCTTCTTGGTGAATATCTTGCATTGATTGCCTTTAGTTGTGTTCTTCAGCTTAAGTGAAAACACAAACTGCATGTCTAGTCTATAAAAACCTGTCACCATTTTAAAGACCTCCATTAGGACATCCTTTAGTCTTCTCTCTTCAAGGAAAAAGGGACCTAACCTGTTCATCTTTGCCTGACGGGCATTATCCTGGTAAATCCTATTTTCTGCTTCCCTCTCCCTTTTAGAATTAATATTGTTTTGAACCAAAGCTACGTATGTGTTAAGCATTCTTGCTCACTTTTAAAATTATCCCTCTGCCTACTGTTTGGTTTGATTTTTTTTGATGGACCTATTGGCCTTCTTTAACAATTTGTACATTTGTATTCCCAGGTCACTTTGCTCCTCTAACCTTTTCAGGGTTTTACTTTCCAAAAATATAATGCACCACGCTTGCTGAAATTCTCTGTCAATTACATACCTATTCTGAAAGTTTCTTATAATTTACTGGAATTCTTTACATAATTGGCACTTCTAGCCAGCCCTGCCGCAATTTTAGAAATGGTTTTGTTGAATGAAAAATTTAAACAATGGACCCTGCACTGATTCTTTTTGAACTATCTGTCACTTTAAATCAGTAGGGGCAGCAAATGCTAGCCTTGCACTGCGATATCCTATAGAAAAAAATAAAGAGCATCTTAAGTCCCAACATGCTAACATTTCCTCCACAAGCCTATCTCTCTCTCTCATCTTTTTTATGAAGATCCTTCAATCTACCTCTTTGACCAAGATTTTGGTCACTTTTTTAATATCTCCTTCATGGCCAGTATCAAATTCGTTTCATTATGCTCCTGTAAAGAGCTCCAGAGATGGTTTACTTAATTAAAGGTGGTATAGAAGTACAAACTGTTGAATTTCTGTGCTATTGCTATGTAGAAAATATTACACACCGAGGACCTTTTCGTATACCTTTTCGTATGCAATAACTGAAATAAACTAAATAATAACAAAAATTGCATACTTGACATTTCAACAAGGCTGTCCTCTCAATAAAAGAAAGCACATGATACTAGTGACCAATACTCCTGCTCAGGGCTGAGAATGCCACTTGGCAAAGAAACAGTGGCTTGGATTTAAAAAAAATACTATGTAGCATGGAGAATAGAATGAAGAAAGCTAAAGCAGTGAGAAGTTCGTAAGTAGTTACCTTCAGACAATTATGCTGCATTGGATATGTGCCACATAGCTGATTAAAGAGGAAAGTGAGATAATGGGGCAGGTTGGAAAGGTTGAAATGGTCACACAATGCAGGGAGGATACAAACATTAGAGTGACGCCAGGGAAGAAAGTGCAGTTGAGAACAGTCGAAAGTGTGATGGCAAGGTCACTTGACATTTGTGTCTAGCCTAGTCTACAGTGACCAATGAAATGATTATAAAGCACACATTCTCCCTATAACATTCCAGTTCTGTACAATTTGTATTACCAATACAGTCTTAGCTCGACTGCATTAGCCTGACTACTATTATAGACGCCAATATCACATACAGCCTCTCTACATCATACAATGCTGCTGCAATCTCCAAATTATAATTCACATGGCTGATGATAGAAGTCATTTACTATACACTGTATACTGGATTATATAGGGACACTATAATATTCGATTGGAATACAAAAATAAGGTTTAACAAAAGAATATTTATAGCTCAAAATCAAGAATGAATTTGACATGTTCACACAAATTTCCACTTCACTGCTATTATGCGTATGTTGAAACAACATCCATTAACACTTACCTGTTTCTGGGTGCTCTAATGGTTCCATAGCCTTGAGGGTAGCTGTGGTTTGGATGTTTTTTTCTGGGGATTTTTCTAAATTTGGAAGGAAAACATATAGATGTTGCAAAACAAAAAGCTTCACACATAGCTCATACTGCATCTCATTGCAGCAAATGACGTTTTAAACTAATTGATTCCCTTCTAGTAAGTAATAAGTAAATTAATTTGACTGATACGAAGTTTTTAACTGTTGCTGGCCTACATCGAGATCAGAATGTGTGTATATTATAATATACACATAAAAATATTGTATATTATTGTGGACGGGATAAAACTTCTCCTGCTAGGTGACAAGCTCTTTGGAACAGAGCTACTTGACTGGTGCAGGTAGGGGGCTCATGGTGGCCCAGGCAAACATTCTGGAGACAAGGGTTCGAGTCCCACCACTCGCAGAATTTAAATTCAATTAACAAGAAAATAATCTGGGATTGAAAATAAAAAATGCTGGAAATCACAGCGGGTCAGACAGCATTGGTGGAGAGACAGAAAGTTAACGTGTCAAGTCTAGATGACTCTTCATCAGAGCTAATGTAATTTTGACTGTGAAACTATTGTTGATTGTTGTAAAATCCGATTTGGTGGTTGACAGAATGAAATCTGGGTTCCTGACCTGGCCTATATGCAACTCCATATCCACAGTAATGCGGTTGACTTCTCACTGCTCCCTCAATAGCCAACAAATCTTCTAGTTCAAGAGCAATGCAGGGATGGGCAACAAATGCTATTCAAATCCTACATCCCATGAGAGAATAAATTAAAGTCAGAATTAATTTCTCAGTGAGCAGGATCCTGAGACAAAATATTGCAAAAATAACCTTGAGCTTCCAGTTGCTGCCATTTCAACACACCACCATGTTCTCTCACCGACATTTCTGTCACAGGCCAGCTACGGTGTTCTAGCCAGCATTAGCGAAAGCTCGGAGAACAACATCTCATTTTCTGCTTGGGAACCCTGCAGCATCTGGGACTCAGTATCAAGCTTTAGAGATAACAATGTGTAGGGCTGGATGAACACGGCAGGCCAAGCAGCATCAGAGGAGCAGGAAAGCTGACGTTTCAGGCCTGGACTCTTCTTCAGAAATGGGGGAGGGGAGGGGTGTTCTGAAATAAATAGGGAGAGAGGGTGAGGCGGATAGAAGATGGATAAAGGAGAAGATAGGTGAAGAGGAGACAGACAGGTTAAAGAGGCAGGGATGGAGCCAATAAAGGTGAGTGTAGGTGGGGAGTTAGGGAGGGGATAGGTCAGTCCAGGGAGGACAGACAGGTCAAGGGGGAGGGATGAGGTTAGTAGGTAGGAGATGGGGGTGGGGCTTGAGGTGGGAGGAGGGGATAGGTGGGAGGAAGGACAGGTTAGGGAGGCAGGGACAAGCTGGGCTGGTTTTGGGATGCGGTAGGGGGAGGGGAGATTTTGAAGCTTGTGAAGTCCACATTGATACCATTGGGCTGCAGGGTTCCCAAGCGAAATATGAGGTGCTGTTCCTGCAACCTTTGGGTGGCATCATTGTGGCACTGCAGGAGGCCCAGGATGGACATGTCATCTAAGGAATGGGAGGGGGCGTTGAAATGGTTTGCGACTGGGAGGTGCAGTTGTTTAGTGCGAACCGAGTGTAGGTGTTCTGCAAAGCGGTCCCCGAGCCTCTGCTTGGTTTCCCTGATGTAGAGGAGGCCACATCGGGAACAGCGGATACAGTATACCACATTAGCAGATGTGCAGGTGAACATCTGCTTGATGTGGAAAGTCTTCTTGGGGCCTGGGATGGGGGTGACAGGGGAGGTGTAGGGGCAGGTGTAGCAGGGAAAAGTGCCGGGGGTGGTGGGGCTGGAGGGGAGTGTGGAGCGGACAAGGGAGTCATGGAGAGAGTGGTCCCTCCGGAAAGCAGACCCTCCACTCCTCCCCCGTTTCTGAAGAAGGGTCTAGGCCCGAAACGTCAGCTTTCCTGCTCCTCTGACGTTGCTTGGCCTGCTGTGTTCACCCAGCCCTACACCTTGTTATCTCAGATTCTCCAGCATCTGCAATTCCTACTATCTCTCAAAAAGTTTAGAGCCTGATTCCATTCTTCCATGTTTTTTACCCATCCCACACCCTGTCCTGTAATGACATGGGATGCTTTTAGCGCATCACTGCTTCCCATGTACTGCTAAGCCCATTATTACATTATATAGGTTGCATTTATCATAGCCAACCCATTTTCTCACTCTTAGCTCTTATTATCTCTTAACTTTTCTTCTCTCCTGGCCTGTTATTCATTATCTCCTTGTTTACCAACACCGTTCATATCTCTCTTTTTCTTGCTCTCTTTCTAGGCTCCATCTCCACCAATCCGCTCACCTCTCCCTTTGCACATCCCTCCCAACCCCCAACCTCATGACTGTGTGGAGTTTGCACATTCTCCCTGCGTCTGCGTGGGTTTCCTCCGGGTGCTCCGGTTTCCTCCCACAGTCCAAAGATGTGCAGGCTAGGTGGATTGGCCATGCTAAATTGCCCGTAGTGTTCAGGGATGTGTAGATTAGGTGGGTAATGGGGGACGGGTCTAGGTGGGATGCTGTAAGGGTCGGTGTGGACTTGTTGGGCCGAAGGGCCTGTTTCCACACTGTAGGGATTTGATTCGCTTTGATTCTCTCAATCTTCACTTCAGCTTCAGCACAAATACCACTTTTTTCCAGCAACTAACAGTTCTGATGAAGAGTCACCAGACTCGAAACCTAACTTTACTCTCTTCCCACAGATACTGCCGGTCTTGCTGAGTTTCTCCATGAATTTCTGGTTTTGTTTCAGATCCCCAGCAGTTCTTTGTTTTATATTATTGTTGCAAAATTTTGCTGGAAGAGCTTCTTGCTGCATATTTATTACATGTTATCTACTCAAATGTCATTATGCATTTTATTTCAAGGTAATTGGCAAAATAAAAACAGGGACAAGGTGAGAAAAAGCAGATCTATGCAACAGGCTGTCAGGTTCCATGCAAAGCGAAACTAATTTGGTTTCTCTTTCAAACTAATGCTTTGGCATGACGGACTTACAGCATTCAATGGGATACAATAGATGTAGGTTTAATTTACACCTAACCTGTCCTGTGTTTGAACTGTATCAGTTTATACTGGGTGCTAAGATGAGAAAAAAGATTTTTTTTGTTGATATGGTGCAATTGCAGATTAATATAGATTTTAACAGAAAGTATTCAGTCAGATGTTTTAAAAAGTCATTTGCTCCCTTGGTTGGCTTAGATAGAATTCATTACTCACTGGTTGTAAAAGTTCCATTGTAAATAGATTTTGCCTTGGACTGATAGAATCCTATCACAATTATATCATATTGCTCCCCATCTTCCAGATCTCTTAGCACGATCACAGGATCACTGACATTTATCTTCAACACAAGAAGGTTCTCGCTCACTTTGACCACTGTAACCTCATAATTATTAATGTGTTGAGGTTCAGTCTGGGCCATGTGTAGGACAATGCTGTCTTCTGTGACACTGAAGCTCGATAATTCCAAGCCTATTGCAACAGATCGAAGATAGAAGCGGAGAGAAGTCAGATGTATTAAAAACAAAATCATTTGATATTTCAGTTTGAAAAGCATAAAAAAACAAACAAGACAATATCACTCCATTCAACCTGTTCTTTTCACACAATGTCTATCATTTTCTGGATAGTGAACCATACTTTGTGGATGTATATACCCTGAGGAAAATCTGTACTAAACTCCCGAATATCTGTTTAATTTTGCGTTCCTCTAGTCATACCATCTGCCAATCAACAGTCTATTCATCTAGAAAACCGCCTGCCTTAACTGTTGGATATTGATGCTGTGATTTGCTTTTTCTGTCTATATCAGACAGAAAGAAACAGAAGGCAGATGTAGATATGTTGGAGAACCTTTGATCAAAGGAAAGATAAATGGACCTTATCTTCTAATTCACAAATTTCATCTAATAATGAAAGAAACTCAAGCAAAAAAATGACAGGATTGCATGGCCTACTCATCTCTGTAACCATTTTGTTTAATCCTTCAGAAATCTATTCCCTTTTAACCCAAATGCCATATGATAGTAAAGAGATTTGTGATATTCTTTCTCAATGATAAGTTGACACAATTTATAAGGCAGTGAGCTCTTTTTTATGCTAGATTCCAATATAATTGTAATGATTACTGAACCTTTCATCTCCTCATACTTGTGTAAATCTTAGGCTAGTGGTAGGTATAGTTGGCAATATTTCCTTAAGAGGCCATTTAATAGCTCCAATTTCCATCTCAGTCATTTGAAGCACCAAATGCCACAGTACTACACTCAGACCAGAGGCACACATAATCAATCACCCACTGAAGCATATCACATCTGAGGGTATAATAGAATCACGATAATTGGTCTTGCTATCCATAGACTAAGATGGCTGGGCACATGAAACTGGACGTCAATCGACATTCCTAATATTTAGTTATCTTTGTTGGATTCTTTCCTTTGCAGACATAACATAAGAAATAGGAGCAGGAGTAGGCCATCTGGCCTGACAAGCTTGCTCTGCCATTCAATAAAATCATGGCTCATCTTTTTGTGGACTCAGCTCCACTTATCCACCCACTCACCATAACCCTTAATTTGTTTAGTGTTCAAAAATCTATTTATCTTTCTTTGCCCTAAAAACATTCAACAAGATTGTCTCAACTGCTTCACTGGGCAGGGAGTTCACCAGATTCACAACCCTTTGGGAGAAGAAGTTCCTCCTCAACTTAGTCCTAAATTTTCTCCCTTGTATTTTGAAGTTATGCCCCCTAGTTCTAGTTTCATCCACCAGTGGAAATAACCCCCCTGCTTTTATCTTGTCTATTCCCTTCATAATTTTATATGTTTCTATAAGAGCCTCCCTCATTCTTCTAAATTCCAATGAGTATAGTCCCAGTCTACTCAATCTGTCCTCATAAGCCAAACCTCTCAACTTCGAAATCAACCTCGTGAATCTCCTCTGCAACCCCTCCAATACCAGTAAGTCCTTTCACAAGTAAGGAGACCAAAACTGTAAACACCATACTCCAGGTGTGGCCTCACTAGAACCCTATATACAGCTGCAGCGCAACCTCATTATTTTTAAACTTCAATCCTCCAGCAAAAAGGACAATATTCCATTTGCCTTCTGAATTATCTGCTGCACATGCAAACCAACTTTTTGTGATTTAAGCACAAGGATTCCCAGGTCCCTCTGCATAGACACTTAATCAACTTTTGTCAGGAGCTAGCTACAGATAAGACTTGCGTGTATGCTTGACAAAGGTATCAAATGACTCTGTCATTGCTAAAAGTCTGATATAATTTTGCTATCCCAGTAGCCCCTCTCCCCACCATCCCAAAATGAATGCCAAGGGAATGTGGCATGGACTTCAAGAAGGAGCAGTGAGAAAAATGTACTATACTTTCCAAAACACCACGTGAAAAATAATAGTTTCTCACAAATCATGACGCATCACTAAGTCAACTTTGGAAGACTTAAATTCCAAGTTACAATTGAATATCAATCAGTTATAAATATTACACAATGATTTTAGGAGGTTAGTAAGATGTGTACAAACCAAGAAGCTTAAGGGAAGAATTAAGGTTTTATGGTACAAGCGTGAAAAAAGAATGGCAGAAGTCAAGTCAAGACAATAAAAGAAGGGACACCAAACTTAGATTTTCAAGGCACGTCGAGTGAATGGATGATAGATAAAGGGAGGTGGGGCATTTCCACAGTTTTGAGGTCCTGCAAACTATGAGTTTGGATCAGCAAAATTGAAGTGTGTTGATTCTTTCTTCAATGAACCTGTTGAGCTTGTCCTGCCCCAAACTAATGGCTCTTAATAATGGCAATAACTTACCCTTGAGTTTTTTTGAAGCAGCCGGCACGTCTTTTGTGCTAAACACACAAAATTAAAGAAAAATGATTAGTTTCACTAAAATAGGATTAAATATAAAAATCGAAGAAGTTCTGCAGCGGGTTTATACTTACTCCTGTTTGTGGGACTCTCCTAAAGCTTCATTGCTGGGCTGGTCACTTTGGAATAATCCGCAATGTTTCTGCAGTTCAGGAGGCAAGTGAAGACTATTCTCAGCTGGGAAGAAATAAATACTGTTTTAGCTCCTTTCATGTGGTATTAATATGAAAATCCTACCGTTTCCCTCAATGTTTAACTTGTGAAAGTCTACAGGATTATGGGACACTGAGCCACAGTGAGCAGAAAGTTTGGGTTAAGTTAGTTGATCCAGATTGAGTGATTGCAGGATCAATGCAGTTGACCTCAATCTCTGGATGATCACTTGAGAGATCGAAAAAAATCCAGGATTGATTTCCGTGAAGTACAGCAATACAGTAATCCTTTCTACTTTTCTAGCAGCTGAGTGAGAGAGAAAAAGACAGGCTCAGCATGATGCCTATCAGAGTTAAACAGTCTCACAGTTACAGGCCATATGAAGTAAGGCTGTTTGGATGAGGCATCGGAGTTTGTTAAGCATCTGTGGTACTGCATCCCAGCAGGAAGCATCTTTGGGAGAATTGGAAGTAAATGACAGGAAAAAATTAAAACAAATATGTGCAGCACCACAAGGCACTTGGGCACCAGTGCTATAAAAAGAAAGCTAGGAATCATAGGCTCACAGCAGGTAAATGGAAATTTCTGTCCCTTACCTCCCATGTTGGTTTTCTCACTGAAAGTGGTGTCAAAGCAAGTATTCCAGTAACAGAGATATTTAAAAGTCGCTGGTAGCTATATGACTACAAAATTAACCCTATATCTCTAACTGGTGAAAATTAATAATAGCCTAACTTAGTTTTACGTTACTTATTTACTTCGATAATATACTAATATACTTCAATAACATACTTCAATTCTCTTCTCTGCACTTTCAAAACTGGATACCTCTAGCTCTAAAGGTTCAAAGTAGCTGGATTACTGCTGTATAACAGCAAATGGTAAGGTGGAGTTTGTTTCTAAGAAGGGTGCAAAAAAACCAAAATTCAACCTGGAAAATATAACAAGCTGTATTTGATAATATTTGACTAATTTGTTTTAGTGTGTATTGTGAGGTTTTTAAATATTATATGAACATGTATGCAGTGCGTACTATCTACAAGAATGTAGCAACTCACTAAGACTGATTCAAGTGCATCTTCCACATCCACAACATCAATCCCAGTGACAGGGCACCCCTGAGAAGCTTTCTCTCAGCACTATCATACTAGCCTGTAACTTAGCTTCTAGTCACTATAAATTGATAGGAGTACAGTCCCAACTACATCAGTCATTTGACTTGCCTGACTTTTAACCTCTCCAAGTCAACAATTCATTTTCAAATAAAAATTGAACTAAACTGCAATATTTTACAAATATTTTTCTTTTAAATCCAATGATAAAATGTTTGTTAATGATTGCGACATGGCTCATTTTACCTATGCCCCCCCAAGCTGGGTATGGTGTGAACTGACAATTCTATGTGAACTAGCCAGCAAAAAGTTTAATCCAGAGTTCTCGAGATACTAAAGAAGGTGAGGATATTACAAGACATTGCATGTGAATGCTCCAGTGAAAACAGAACAGCTTCATCTCCAGCACCGAAAGCTCTGGTCTGATTTGAGGTAAGCTGCTGGCACAAAGCTGAACTTTTAGTGTATGACGGCAATGAAGACAAAGTGCTGAGTTAGAATGAAGAGTAACCATGAGGAGAGGCACATGTGTTTAATTAAGTTACCTCCACATCCTGATGGGATTGTTGCTGAGTGCCAAAAACAAGTAGAACAAAAACTAATTAAGACAATAATTTAATTATTTAACCAGTTTTCGAGCAGAAAAATAATTCTGCTACGGGGTTCCGTGGAATTTCTACATTGTTGGACAGCTGGCCACATAAGAAAAGCATCGAGGGCCCCAAAACCAGAGCAACGAGGGAAGCAAATGCATGGCACAGCACTCATTCAAGTTTCCTTTAAAGTTATTACACCATCCTGATTTGGAAATATTTCACTGTTCATTCAAAATCATGTTCAAAATTCTGGAAGTCATTTGTGAATTCTTAATAAATGCTGGCTCAGCAAGTGGCAACAAAATTGTATGAATACATTTTTTAAAAAAAACAAGAAGCTTGAGATATTCACCAAATCTGTTCTGAACTAAACTAATGGAAATATCTTTGATAGCATGGACCATGGAATGAGAAAGATATGCTCTTCCTTGGAGACATCAGCCATCACATTTCCCGTGATCAGTTAACTAAAGTTTATACTTTAAAAGTGCAATGGATATTTTGCTATGTTGAAAATTGGACTTTGGTTATTAGTAGTTCATTATGAAAAGACTGTCAGGATTGAACTGCCTGGAACAGTCAGGGTTTGTAGGCTGTATTAATATTCTTTCTGATTACCTGACAGCCTCAGACAACAACATTCCACCAAAATTACAACTGACATTTAAACCTGCACAACAGCATTGTATTATTTCATAATGTGCAATCATAAATACAGCTTGGTCCAGAAAGAAGATTACGTGGTTTAGGATACCAACCATGAAGAATCGTTGATAACGTTTAACATCATAGTTTCATTATTACACTAATGGATTGCAGTAGTTCAAGAAGGCATCTCACCGCCACCATCTCAAGGGCAACTAGGGACGGGCAACAAATTCTGGCCCAGCCAATGACACCCTTATCCCAAGAGTGAATTAAATAATCCTTTCTTTTCGAAGACTGTATTTATTTAGTGCGTTAAGAGTGTTACCTTGTGGAACCTTGTGCCAGCAATATAGGTTTGGTCACTGATTGAAAAGCCAGAGGCACCTGCACGTAACCTCCTTCTGAGAAGGTTTGATGGCATTATTTGCTGATCAGACACTTTGACTGGCCTGCCGTGGGTCTTTCCCTGGGCTCCAAGCCTCCAGGGTCAGAAATTTCACCAACAAGCAGGAATTTGATTGGCATTACCAACTGGTGCTTACTGTCAGAATAATAGCCCTCTTACGCCTAGAACCCAGGCCACAGTGAGTAACGATGGGTAAAGATTGGCAGGGAGAGGGTCTTTGGGACGGTCAAGGGCTGTTGGACAGGAGGGGGCACTCAGTAGGCTCTTCTTCCTGAAGCCTGGTCCTCCTAAAAGGCACTGGGAGTGGTAAGTAATCACAGATCCCCCAGTGACACTGGGCGGATACCAGCATGAACAAGATGAGGCCCTCAACTGGGCAATAATCACAACTCAGGGGGCTCAAGTTATGATGGTGCAGAGGGCCTTCTTATCACAGGTTTGAAAGTGAGAAGGTGGCACGACTCCCACTTGTTTGATCAACTGTCACATCCCTCCATAACTACCAAACCCTTCCCTGATTGAGGGGTGGGGGGATGGGGAGGGGAAACGCACAAGATTTAACCATTTTTGTCCCTTTCATTTTGGTTAAACAGTGGAAGCGAGTGAGTAACTGCAAAGTTACCATTGATGTACTTGGGGAGTTGTCGTCCAAACCTGAGTAATTCTTCATTGTGGAGTTCTGAGAAGTCATTAATTGGCCTGAAGTACACGTCTTGAGGGGCACTTGCCAGGTAAATGAGATTATTTTCGATAGATTTCTTGACAACATTGAATATAACAAAGAAGAAGCCTTTGCACTTGGCTTCAGTGACAACTGCCGCCAGCCTTTCTCTCTCAGCTTCTGGGAGATTTCCTGTGGTTATGAGAACAATGAGCTTGAGTTGCCTTGGTTGAACTGCTTTTTCAAAAATATTTTTGATGGTCCATTCGACCGCGTGTGCTGTTGCTCTTGTCCCTTCCAGCTGAGTCATCCTGTTGTGGATGTATTCTCTGATGTACGTACTGGAGTTGTAGTCAGTGAGGGACAAATCTACTTTCACTCGCTCCAATCTATTATTCTTCTGAGAATCGTACAGTGCATGTTGTACTACAGCAATTCTGGCCTTATGGTTTGATGTTAAAGGCTCTGTACTAATCTCCAAGTGATCTGTCACATAAGAAATATATCTCTTTATCTCTACAAACTGGTTTGGGCTGATGGTTTCAGAGCTTTCCATGATGAATGCAACATCTAGGTCTGTATCAGTGGGCTTTGTCGATCTTTTGCTTCGGAAAAATCTGGCATCACAGATTGCGTTCGGATCACAAAAATCTATGCAAAATAAAAGAAAAAAGATGTTCACTGTCAGTTAAACATCCACATTTTATTGAGTGAGTAAAATTTCTTTCAATCTTCATGTGCATTTTAATAACTGGTCTAATGAAATAGTGTCATGAACTACAATTTCCTAGGGAAATGGATCCACGGTACAAAATGGTTTGCACATGAGGGTCAAATCAGACAGCTAATGCCGAAAAAAGGAATGTCACATTGATGCTCGAAAGCATGTGTTTCTAATGTGGCTTAATGGAGTCATATCTACCTCTGACACCTAAGTGCCCATTGTAAACAATGAGAAAGGTGGAAGTTTCATGGGTGAGCACAAAAGTTCACCAAAGTACAAATTAGTGACAAAAATAGCAGCCTATGAAGTTGCATGTCAAGATGCGCTACAGGTTAGGAGGCAATGGTTTTGTACCTGTGTACGAAGATGGTAATGTAGAATATAGTATTGAAAATTCTCTATAAGACCACAGGAAAATTATCATTAAGCACATTGTTAATCTTCCTTACCTTTCACATTATCCAACAGTAACCAATTACAAATTGGTTAACTAAAATAACATAAAAAAAGGTGTTGGGTATTTCATGGAAGCCATGATACAATTTGTGTTGTATGACTGATTTCCCAGATTATCATCATTTTTACAACAGAATGCCGATAAATGTTTGCTGACATATTTGATTGATCACTTTAGTGAATTGTTCATTATTGTAAGGGATTCACTGAAACAATTTCAATGTACTGACTTTTGTGAAGAGTGACATCAACAGACACTGTAAGCATGAATTCTGCCTGTGGTTTATATTAGATAAACTGCTTGCAAAGGGAAGGTCAAAGCAAAGGGGGAAAAGTGTTAAGAACTGGCTTGAACAAAAACAGAATTTGTGGGAAAAGCTCAGCAGTTCTGGCAGCATGTGTGTAGGAAAAATCAGAGTTAACGTTTCAGGTCCGGTGACCCTTCCTCAGAACTACCCCACTTCTGAGGAAGGGTCGCCGGACCCGAAATGTTGGCTCTGATATTTTCTTCACAGATGCTGCCAGACCTGCTGAACCTTTCCAGCAGTTTCTGTTTTTGTTCCTGATTTACAGTATCTGCAATTCTTTTGGTTTTTATTAAGAATTGGCATGAGTTGGCATGTGAACTCTAAAGGGCCTTGGGTATTATTACTTGTATGGAAGGGGGGGTAGGTAGATGGACATAGCATGGCATAGAGGCTATAAAGCTTCATGGGGGTGAGTATACGGAGACTAGGGACATGAGGGGCCAATGATAAGCATGTGGCACAGTGTGGCATGGATGGGCCACAGTGACTGTATGAAGGTGACAGAGACAGTGAGCAAGACAGACCTTTCAGTTTTTAATATTTATTTTTGAAACTTGATCAGAGTGAGGCCTGAGGCCTTTCCATCCAGCCTGGTTTTGGAACCTGACATCCTCTTAGGGTCCATCCAAGTCATCTGGCCAAAATCTTACTCCAGCACTTTCTATCTCCCTTACTGCCTGCAGCACTAATGTACTTTAATGTGCCTTATCCTATGATACAGAAATGTGCATGCATTTTGTAAGAGGTAATTGAAAGTGAACACCTGAAAGATTTTTTAATTGCATTAATTATGGAGATTACATATTCTACCAATCACCGCAAACATTCTCCAACAAAACTGAACAGTTTTTAATTTCCAAAGAGCTGCAACTTCTGAATTTTGGTTTACATTTCTTAATGGTGGAGATGAAATGGTGGATAGCCAAGGTACCCTTTTGAGAGCTAAGGTACCCCTTTGGATATGGTCCTGGGGTTTCTTTGGGTGATGTCAGGTGACATTTAGGGGTGGTTAAACACCCTTTTGGGAAAGTAAGTTGCTCTTTGGAATGGTTAAGAATAGGCATGATCATGTGTAAAATGTGAATAATCTCAAACTGTCAAGCACATTGGAACGTCAACAGATCTGTCAAAACCCACTATTGAAAATGTCAAAAGCAACTGTGAAGAGGACCTGGCAAAAGCAACTATCAAAGGGAGCATTTGGAGGTCATCCACTATAAACTTTGAAACAAAAGTTTGATCCATGGGCAACAGACATCATTCTAAAATTGTGATACCTAAAACCGCCTGATTAGACTTGGAATGGAGGATTCAACACTTTAATGGGAGAGAGGTGCTTGGAAAAAAGTAACAGGGTGATAGTTTTCACTATGACACAATAGGGCCAGGAAGATGCTCATATATCTTCAACACGTTTGAAGTATGAAGCAGTTAGCGGAGATAGCATTTAAAATGCTTACGTACCTAAACAAACGTGGCATGCCATCACCTTACTGAGTGTTGCATTGTCATTGCGGAAAACGAAGAATTGTGAAAGCCCAGCATCATTTCTCTGAAACAGACAAAAATGATGGATAAGAAACGGCACTTAATCCATTGAGCTCAATGTTCAATCTACAAAAAAGGTTACCCAATCACATCAGCATGCAAAATTTTACAATATTTATTAATCATTGAACTGCTATGACTCAATGCTAGAGTATTGTTTTACAGTGAGTCTCTTCACTGCCTGTAACATAAACACCACTGGGACACAAAGCGTGCCTGATGATCTTGTCTATAAGTTTCAAACTATTTCAAGGAACATGATTCAGCAACCAGGGTCAGGAGCTGGACAGGTGGGTATGAATTGATAGGGGTCACTAAACACAGTACTGTTAGCCATTGTACTGCTTCGTCGGCCCCATCTCAACCCATGTCAAGTTCATAGAGATGGAGGGCAACAGGACTTCTCAACCACATGCAGTTTGTTGACAACTCAACTGAGTAGGAACGTCAACTGGAATTTTCCATTCAGCTGTAGGTTCTCAGGGGCAACACTTTATCTGCCTGGATGGAGATTCACCATGACAAGAGGTCAACACTCAAGACTGGGTCAGAGTAGCTCACTGCCTGCCTGGGTACAGGGGCAGCCCCAGGCTGCCCTTGAGAGCATAATCCTCCAGCTCCTAACACCAGACATACACCTTCCAAACTTTCACCCCAGTGATGGCCCGACCTCAAAAGCCACGATTTATTTTAAATTCAAGAAGATGGAGAAATCGCGCATCCATACGGAAGCGTCCTCTCCCTCAAGTATTGGGCATCGCAGTCTGATCCTTTCCAACTGGACACTCTCATATTGGCCAGCCAGCTTCAACACCCTCCACCCTGTAGCCATTAACACCCTCTAGCCATTAATTTGACACTCAGAGAAAAACAACACGGAGTGACTGGCTCCCACTCTGTGTGGGTATTTGAAACCGATTTGAGCCTGAGGTGGAGTTCAGAAGCTTGTGTGGTAAATCCTGCCCTTCAATATTTATGAAAACCCTTTTTTAGAGGACAAAGGAGGAGAAATAGGTGTGGCTCAGTGGTTAGCACTTCTGCCTCACAACGCCAGGGACCCAGGTTTGATTCCAGCCTTGGGTGACTGTCTGTGTCTTTGCATGTTCTCCCCATGTCTCCTTGGGTTTCTGTCAGGTGCTCCAGTTTCCTTCCACAGTCCAAAGATGTGCATGTTAGGTGGCTTGGCCATGGTAAATTGTCTTTGGTGTCTAGGGATGTGCAGGTGGATTGGCCATGGTAAACGTGGGGTTACGGGGATAGGGTAGGAGGCTGGGTCTGGGTGGGATGCTCTTTGGAAGGTCGATGCAGACTCGATGGGTCAAGTGCCCTCTTTCCAAACTGTAGGGATTCAACGACTCTAAATCCACTGAGATCAACGTTCCACAATATAGCAGCTGAAACAATGGTCTGGATTTCTCACTTGCAGTTAAAGTGTTGTGGTGAGCCAGTTTCATGGCATTTAGTCTGTCATGGCCCAGGGCAAATTTTATTGCACAATTTTCCACTCTTCACTTAATTAGTTATACAATTGAGCTATTGGGTGTATTGCTCAGGGAGTTGTGTGGAATGTGAGATGGGAGTGCTGGACTATTCCAGCTCACATGTCCCTGGCACCATAGTCAAAATTCAGAGATACACTACTTCAGATGCTGCAAGCCAGGAATTATCTCTCAAACAGTGGTGTTCAGCACAGAAGATTTCGCAGAGGAAAGGCCAGCTCCCCTCTTTTAGGACAGGGGTTTGGAGGTGCTGGTGGATGGAATGATCAAGAGAGGGACCATCCTTTCTCCTGACGACCTCGAAAAGACACTAGACTAACAGACCCAACCAACCTGGACAGAAATAGCATCTCAGATCAATGCTAGGTTCTGAGTGAAAAGGGACACCCAACAGCAGACCATAGCCATCAGACCATACGACACAGGAGCAGAAGTAACCCATTCAACTCATCAAGTCTGCTCCACTATTCAATCAGATTATGATGGATCTGATAGTCTTCAAATCCACTTCCCTGTCTTTTTCCCACAGCCCTTGATTTTCTTATTGCTTAAATATCTGTCTATCTCAGCCTTAAATATACTTAACAACCCAGCCACAACAACTTTCTGTGGTAAAGATTTCCATGGATTCACTACCCTCTCAGAGAGGAAATTCCTCCTCATCTGTGTCTTAAATGTACAACCACTTATTCTGAGATAAAGCCCTCTGGTACTAGAGTCTCCCACCAGGGTAAACAAACTTTTCGCACCAACCCTGTCAAGGCCTCTAAGAATCTTATATGTTTCAATAAGGCTGTCTCTCATTCTTCTCTATTCCAGTGAGTACAGATCCAATCTACTCAAGCTCTCCTCAGAAGACAGTCCCCACCATTGCAGGATATCAGTCTAATGAATCATCTCTGGACTGTCTCAATGCCACTGTAACTTTCCTTAGATGAGGGCCCGAAAACAGTATTCACAGTATGCCGGCTGTAGCCTATAGAAAGAAGGGCAATGATCTTCTGAATCATCCAAGCTTATTGGCATCCTCTTCTTTCTCTCTGCTAATGCACACTCAAGGGCCAACACTCAGTCTAATATCTCCCAGTGCACATGTATCTTACCAAGACTGATTGACTCGAACCTTCAATATTGCACACATCATTTCCACTGTATGGCTCTCACTTAAACCATGTCCTCTCAAATCACTCACCCTTCATATACTTACAGCTCACTCACGAGAGGCACCTCACCACCTCTCATGTTCATGCTCCTACTCTTGCATCCATGTCCATCATACTCAATCCCTTCCTCTGTTTCACTGCAGGAAATTCTTACCCTCCCCTCAGTCTGGTATCTCAACAATTCTCCAAGACTGAGCGACCTGTGGCTGGCAGACTGGTTGAAATCGACCAGGACTGACACTGGCCAACCCCCTGTGGTATGATCGGGTGAGTGCCTTCACTGAATGAGGCAGTCCTCCACTGACAATGCATGGTTTCCCTTTACCCCTTTAAAGACTCTTCTCCTTTGGCTTTCACACATTGCCCTTTAATTGAAGCACATGCAGTGTGTTTGCCATGTAAGCTGCTGGTATGTGCTACAGCACTGACGTAGATGCAGAATGGTACTAAAATGTAACACAGGACCGAAGAGATTTGATCAGGCAATGAAACTTTGGAATAACTCAGACCTGATTAATGATTGAATTAATAATGTGTAGCTGAGCAGATTATCTGCAATCGATGCTATCCTCGTGATATTTTGTGCCAGGGGATTTCTGTTAAATGTGATATGTTCCCTAATGCTGGAATTCATCATGATTTTACATTCGGTAAGCCGAATTTGATCATTTGTGGCCAACTCTTTTGGACTCGGAAGTGTAATAAATACAATAAGTGGGTGTCCAAAATGGAAGGTTTAGAGAGATCACACAGGCAAGGAAATATTTAAAGCCAGGCTAAAACAAATTCCCCTGATGGAACGGTGCATTATTTATTTGTGGCTACTTAAAAATACCAAGCTGTTTGGATGACCTTTGAACACTGTTTTAAACAGTAGGACCCCTCTACATTTCATTATGCCAGTTCAAGTATCCTAAGTGCCCACTCTTTCTCCCTCCACTATGACATAACTAGGGAAGCAACAGTACTAATGGACAGGGACTTGAAGCATTAAATACCCCAAGCAAGTTTTCATGAATTGTAAAGGACATGAATCAGATCGTACCGGTCAGTTGTGAACTGGTCAAACTCCAGCACCCCCAACCTCCTCCATATCACATTCACTCTGATATGTGAAAGCGTTGAGAAAGGAGATGACTGCCATAGTTTTGTTGCTTGAAGTAGTTATTAATTTTAAAACATGATTATGATTTACAATATTTAGATTAATGCACAGAGATTTGAGCAGCCAAAGAGTTTTGGAGTTTGAGCAGAATGATTAGAAGAGCTAAGAATATCTGGGTTAAAGGTGAAGTATGGAGTAGGCAAACTGAACAATTAAATCAGTAATATCAGTTGATAAAATGTAGTAAAATGATGCAAAACTGCAAGTATTGCATAGAATTAGAAATATGGTTGGGCAGTCTCAGTCAAATTTGAAATGTGTCAGAATAATGGATGACAATGCCTTTGTTGAGAGGTTAATATGGTTCTTAAGGGGTAGTTTAAAATCAAATTGACAACCTAATTGAACAAATCCAGATGATGATTAATATGGTAAATATTCCACTAATATGCCACAGTTAGGAGCAATGAAGGAAAACAAAACGTGATAAATAAACCATGGTTTACTGCGTAGTGTTAGGATCTCTAGGTGAAGAACTAGACGCTTTGTGAAGATTGAAAAGAATAGGAGATGAGAATTATTATACAGACTTACAATCATGATACTGGCTATCTCATACAGAATAGCACTCAAGTTTTGAGTACCTCCACTTCTATTTAAAGAGAAATATACACTGGAAGAAAGATCTGAAAACCTACAAATAGCATAAACATAATAAACCACGCCCCAACACTGGGGAAAGAATGGTTTCTTTCATTATTTTTGCTTCTGGATATTTTGGCCAGTCATAACATACATTCTGATCTATAATAGTAAAATAATGAGTGGAATCTTACCTGCAGTGCCCTCGTGAGTACATTATCCTCTCTAGGAGAAAGGTAGACGGAGATGATATTCTCATTTGCGAGTTTTGTTATAGCATCATTCAGCTCTTTAGGTTTTGTCTGACCGTCACTGAAGAATATCGCCACCTTTCTAATCAAAAAGCCACTCCGCACACGTTTGAATGTGTTCCTTGCTGCAAAACTCATTGCATCAGCAATGCTGGATTCCTTCCTCGAAGGCACAAACTGCAGATTTTCAATCTGTGTGATAAGGTCTCGCTTGTTCCTGGCACTGCTGAAACGGATTTCAGTGACTATACCACTGTTGTATGTCAAAACGGCGACACGAGCTCCCTTTGGGCAGTTGCTTTCCACTATGGTCAGATTGCGAACTATGTTGAGGATCGCGTTCTTGTTCTGGTTGAGCTGATTGGCGGTTTTCGTGTTGGAAGTATCGATCACAAAGGCCAGCTCAGTCGGATATGCAGGGCACTCTGTTGAACCTAACACAAAATGTAAACATGAATCAATTTTATTTCAGTTGTTAAGTAAGTAATCTGTTGAGCACAAATATTCTCTCAGTAAAAATAACTTACCGTAACAACATGCTGCAAGGAAGAAAAGAACAAAAGGAAAAATTTTAGACAGTTTTACTGGAATAATTACTGCTTTAAAGGATCAAATTCATATACCTAATGCAATTAAATAATCTGACTTCCACAATACTCACGGCATGACTCTTTAATCTGCTTTACAAGGCTGCATGTCTGAAATATTGGAGAAGCAAAAGCACATTAGCTACAATGCAACAGAATTCAAATCATATGTTGTGATCAACATCATTTTGTTTACCTCTACGGATCGTCCTCTCTCTCCCTTTGGACCCTAAAAAGCAATGTGTAAAATAATACAGATTAATCTAAAATTGCACACAAAATGCCCAGATTACTATTTACTATGATTCAAATAAAAACATTGATCAGCAAATTCACAACTGGGGTAAGTGCACAAACAATAAGCAGAGATTAGATCCACAACAGGCATTTGATTACTGGAAGTGGTGAGTGAGGTGGATAGAAGGGAAAATAATTGAATATTCTGGCCCCAGAGAGATAATCACCCACTTCCCATCGCCTCCCCAATTCACTGCTTGGCAAGCAAGTCCATTGGCGGCTTTCATCTCTCCAGCCCAAGGGGGAAGTGATGACCTTGTGCTAAGGCTGTTAATGCGGAAATCCCAGATAATATTCTGGAGACCCAGGTTCGAATCTTGCCATGGCAGACGGTGGAATCTGAATTAAATAAATGTCTGGAATTAAGAATCTAATGATAACTGCAAATCCATTGCCGATTGTCAGAAAAACCCATCTAGTTCACTAATGTCCTTCAGGAAAGGAAACTGCCATCCTTACTTGGTCTGGCCTACATGTGACTCCAGTCCCACAGCAATGTGGCTGACTCTTAACTGCTTTCTGGGCAATTAGGGATGGGCAATAAATACTGCTTAGCCAGCGACGCCCTCATCCCGTAAATGAATAAAGGAGAAAAAAACAATGAAGGCCTTTAATTGGTCAATTAATGGCCACTTAAGGGCTTCAACTCACTACTTCCCCAGTTACATGACATCCCGGCAGGCAAGAAAAGTGGTGGTTTCCTGACTGTGTAACCAAGGTGATTTGACTGCTGGGTTTGCTGGGAAAGGGTTGGGGTGGGGATCAGTGTAAGGCCTTCATCTGTTTGGCAGCCATTTGAGGCACAGAAGGAGGTGGGGGCAGGCATGCAAGGACATGGCCTTGAAAACCATCCTCTCGGCCTTGTTGATGATATCTCTCTACACAAGCCTCTAACCTGTTCGAGCAAAATGAAACCTCTGAACTTCTGGCAGTTGAATACCCTGAACATTGAGCCTTGAATGACAGTATTTAGGACCTAGAAACTGGTAGCCTTTGATTAGATGGCATATCATGTAGTCAACATTACACAATTTTCTCTTTTCCATTCATTCATTCATTCATGCAATCTGGACACTTTTGACAGGGTTAATACTTATTGCCCACCATTAAGTTCCTGTGGGAAGATATTGATAAGGCAGCCCCCGTTAACCAGTTTGTGTCATGAATGTGCTCCCTTAGCACACCCTAGGGAGAGAATTCCAGCATGTTGACCCAGCGACGATGGAAGTAAGACAATACAAGAACGACAATTTCCAAGTAAAAAATGGTGTTCAATGTGGGAAGCTGGCACTTCTGTGCGTCTGTTGCTCTTGATCTTCAAGACAGGTGGGGTCAGGGTTTGGAAGGTGCCGCTGAAGAAGGGTCAACAAGGTGTTGCATTGCATCTTATTCATGATACACTCTGCTGTCACATTGCACTGGTTATGGAGGAAGTTATTGTTCAAAGGAGGTGGATGGAATACCTTGTCTTGGATGGTGCTGAGGTTCTTCAGTACGGTTGGGGCAGTGCTAATTCACATATGTGAAGGTTATTCCATCGCACTCCTGACATGTGCTTTGCTGACAGGCTTTGAGAAGGCAAGAGGTAAGTTACTCATTGCAGAATTTCCAGCCGCTGACCTGCTCTTTAGTAGCCATTGTATTTATGGGCTTCATCCAATTTTCAATGGTGATCCAACAGAACGTCGATAATAGTTGAATTTGATTACAATAATGTTGTTGAATATCAAAGGGACATTGTTAGATTCTCTTTTGTTGGCGACGGTCATTATTTAGTATTTCTGTGGCAAAAATGCTGCAGTCACTTATGACCTCAAGTCTGAATATTATCCAGATCAGGCTGAGCATGGATACAAACTGCTTCATTACCTAAACAGCTCAAAATGCAACTGAAAATGTTGCTGTCGTTGGAGAAATCCACACCTCTGGCCTTATGATGGAAAGAACATCATTGATGAAGCAACTGAAGACTGTTGGCCCTAAGACACTCTCTGGACCTGCTCCTACAGTGATGTCCTAGCAATGAGATGCTTGAACTCCAACAAAAAATAACCGTCTTCCTCTGTGGCATATATCATTTTTGTCCTTTTTTTTGATTCGCATTAGCTCCAATTTTACTGGGGCTCCATGAAGCCACACTTGTTCAAATCATACTAAGGGATAATCAACCATGCCCCACTTTTGGAATTCAATGTTTGTTCAATATTGAGCCAAAGTTTTAGCGAGGTTTGGAGTTGAGCGATCTTGACAATCCAAACTCTACATAAGTAAATAAGTTGTTGCTGAGTAACTTCAACTTGGTAGCACTGTTGATGATAATCTTCCCATTACTTTTCTGAAGATTGAGAGAAAAGTGATGGAGCTACAATTCTCTGGATTGCATCTATCCGTCTCTATGAACAGAACATACATGGATAATTTTGTCTGATTGGTACTACTGTCGTAGCTGCACTGGAACAATTTACTAGAGGCCTGGGTTATTCTGGAACATGTAGCTTTAGTACAACAGATGAGTTGTTGTCAAGGTCCATAACCTTTTCTTTAGTGTCTGCAGCTAGATCTTGATATCACATGGAGAGAGGTGAAGAGAATTGGCTGTAGGCTGCCTTCTGAGGTAGTGAGGACATCAGAAGCAGGACACGTGAATTATCCACTCAATACTCTGATGATGGTTACAGATGATCTTAAACTCATGCTGAACTCATCACTGAGGATGACTATGCCCCTGGTGTCTCCTCAAACTTGTATGGGTTTAACTATTCACCACCATTCATGACTGAAATTTGCAGAAACTGATTCATTGATTTTAAGATCACTATGCTCCAAATATTACATGCTACTTCCATTTTTCAGTGTGCATAAATTCCTGTATTGTCACTTTATCGGTTGGCATCTCATGTTTAGGTCTGTCTAGCGTGCTTCCTGCTCTTCTACGCATGCTCTTCTATGCTTTTCGTTGATTATTAGGGTTGTGTTAGAGGTTAGGGCTAGAATTTAGGAGAAGTTTATTTTATTTTATACGTATAATAACAACAAACGTTTTCAGTGCAATTCAAGCTAACATCTACTGGGATTAACCTTTTAGCAAAGAGACAATATTACACAAAGACAGTCCATGATTCTAGGGTTAACTTAATTTTGAAGGTCAACATTTGTTGAACTGACAGACCTTAACATTAAGCTGAAAGCATTTTATATTACATTGGTTAAATGCAAATAAAAACTTAACGACTTGAAGACAATGACAACCTGTGGGCCTGGAAAACCTGCTTCTCCTTTCATTCCACCATCACCAGGAGGTCCTGAATAGCCCTGCAATAGAGGACAATCACAGATTTACCACTGGTGGGTTCTAAACACCAGAAGTTAAATATCGCTTACACAGAGTCCAGACGTAAGCTTTTCAAGTCAGGATTTTATTTCTACTTAGAGTCTAAAGTCTTCAACAACACAGATTACTTGTTCCCCATATACATGTGCACTCAGTCAATGCTCACCTAATTATTCCTTAATTAACATGTGATCATCAACTGTTCCCTTTTTCTGCTTGGTCTCAGGGAACCCTGCCAAACACTATTAGATTTCATCATAAAGGGGTTTATTTAATTGCAAATTTCAGCATGGTTTTCATTGTAAAATTCGTCAGCTGGCAAACAGAATATTTCTTCCATTTTGCCATCTTGAGTCACTATGAACCATTCCCACCTCAGTTACAGTTTGTTTCAGCAGAAATTTAAGGATACTGTGCTCTGTGTTTCAGCTATGAACCACAGCATAACACAGACTACCATTTCCGGCATATTTCTCCCCATTTTCTCCCTCCAGCTATGGTTACGGACATTGGCGAATTTAAGATAAATAAGGGCCAAATTTATGTCTTTGCCCACTATAAGAGGATTGAGGTCACACTACTGAAATGAATTTCAAGCAATGGTCCTACAGCTAATTGAAAAGGCCACATTCCATCAGGATGGGTGGATTTCAGATCTGGTCACTGATAACCCATTAGATCACATAACCTCCAATCAAGGATATTAAATGAGACATAGATGAAGGTTTATTACAATGAAGATATATTTTGTTATGGACACCCTGCACCTGTCAAAAGAAATGAATGAAAAATTCTGTGAAAACAGCCTTATATCTGCAAATCTCCCATCTCATTTGTATTAAGTGGTAACGTTAGATAATATGATGTGGCTCCCTTGCTCCAGTTTCCATATTAAAGTAGCAGAATTGGAAAATCTGCACATGTTTAAATGGGTAGGCTTCAAAATCTGCCAAGGTGACAGGAAACCATATGCACAAAGCAAACTCAATTTCTGATGTTGCAATGTTGCTCAGAAGGTTTTACAATTTTGTGCTTGATGACTGTGCCAATGGTAGACAGTAGATGTGAAAACTTGCATTCCTGCAACTATTTAGACAGATGGGAGTATTTAAGTCTTTTAGCTTGCTATTGGCCAGAACAAAATAGTAACCTGCTAGTAACAATCATTGACACTTGATTTTATTGGTGTTTGTACCCAGAAACAGACAACAAACGTATTTCGTCAAAGATAGTCCCTTTTCTGGAGGCATGCATATTGTCCTATTTGCATTGCTATTCAAGGTTGGCTTTGCAAACAATAGTGTGCTTTAACATAAATAGGGGTGGGTGTTATAAATTAAATGTTAGAGCACAGACATGCTGGGGAACATTGACTTATGCTGATACTCTGGGACAACTGTCAGCATGTGGGCTGCTACCTTTGTGACTCGTACATTAATAGCCAAAAGGTTTCACTGGAGAATCTACATTTTCTGCAAATAGCTCTGCACAATTTTACACCCACTTTAACTGATAAAGATTTTAAAGAAAAATACTGGATGTATCCATTGCAGCTCTGTAAATTACCTTTCTATGCTTTTGCACAGTGAGATGTTTGGTATCTGAGACAACAGTCAAGAGTCAAAATAACGAAGCGCATCATTTTCACATCTGTTTGGACTTACCCTTTGACCTCGATTTCCTTTAATCCCATCTTTCCCTGGAGTACCATCGTCTCCGATTTCACCCTGTTTCAGGAATGTGACATTTCGTTAAAAGTGCATCAACCACATATAGTCAATCACAAGAAAACTTCAAAAGCAATTTAATTGTTTACTTTACCTTTTGACCAAGGGGTCCAACAGGGCCTCGCTCACCCTAAAATGAGAAAAAAAAAACAGAATTGGAGATCCATTGGTGCAGAGACTTGTTTCTTCCATTCTTTCAGCTGTTCCCTTCCTTTTAAATGAAGAAACTTATTTGCACTGTATTATAGTGCAATGAGCAAAGGCACCCTTCAATGCCCAATCCACACTTTTCAATCCCTATTTACACCAAGTCTACCTACAGAGTATCAGAAGACAACATGCCTATCATCAGAACAAGTTCTTTGCACTCTATGTGCCAATTTTTTTACTCACCTGAAGTATAATTGGAGTGAAGGGAGATGACAGTTGAGGGCTTTACCATTAATAGTCAACAGCAGGAACTCTAATGACTGATGTTTCTCTGCTTGGCTGCTTGACAAAAATCAACTAACTCAAATATGTTTGTCATCAAACCATAACACATCCTGATTTACATTGCTCATTGAGCCAGACTGCCAGTCATTTCCAATTATCCAGCTATTTTGATGCATATTGCATTCGTTATTAGCTTTAAATCCATTTCAATTCATCATCTTGCTGCAAATAAAGGTTTGGCATCAATAATAGCTGTTCTATTTTATGATGGAAAGAGAATTGCTTAAAAGTCACTGGCAAATTATTTTTCATACAAAAAGATGTTCAGAACCAAAGCCATATACACACAGATACCCTGACGAGTGCAGAAACTCAATCATAATTCACATTAAAACTGTAAGTGGAACCAGAGACCATTAGGAACCACATTATATTTTCAAGCCTACTGTTTGATGAAGAGGTCCAGCTACCATAGCATAGTTCTAGCTCAATTACAGTTTCTTATTTTAAGTTAATTGCTATCCAGGTGAGTTTATGCAGCTTATAACTCCAATGCTCAAGTATCCATCCATTATTTCTATGTATTTACAGCATGGCTTTAAGTGGGGAAGGTTGTGCTTCACTAACTTGATCGAGTTTTTTGAAGAGGTGACGAAGATGATTGATGAGGGAAAAGCGGTTGATGTTGTCATTTTACTTCAATAAAGCCTTTCACAATGTCCCTCATGGCAGACTCGTAAAAAAGGTGAAGTCACATGGTATTAGGGGTGAGTGGGCAAGATGGATAGAGAACTGGCTTAATCATAGGAGACAGAGTATAGTGGATGAAGAATGTTTTTCAGAATGGAGATGTGACTCGTGGTGTTCCACAGGGATCAGTGCTGGGAATTCTGCTGTTCGTGATCTACATAAATGATTTGGAGGAAGATGTAGCTGGTCTAATTAGGAAGTTTGTGGATGATACAAAGATTGGTGGAGTTGCGGATAGTGAGGAGGATTGTCAGAGGGTACAGCAGGATATAGATCAGTTGGAGGCATGGGCATAAAAATGGCAGATGGAGTTTAATGCAGACAAATGTGAGGTGATGCATTTTGGATGATCAAGTACATGTGGAAATTGTACCGTGAATGACAGAATCCTTAGGCGTATTGAGAAGCAGATGGATCTGGGCATGCAGCACAGATCACTGAAGGTGGCAGCAGAGGTAGATAAGGTAGTAAAAAAGGCTTATGGCATGCTTGCCTTCATTGGAAGGGGTATTGAGTATAAGGATAGATAAGTTATGCTGCAGCTTGATATAACTTTAGTTAGGGCACACTTGGGATATTGCGCACAGTTCTGGTCATCACACTACCAGAAGAATATGGATTCTTTGGAGACAGTACAGAAAAGGTTTACTAGGATGTTGCCTAGTATGGGGGATTTTAGCTATGAAGGAGGTGGGATAAACTGGGTTTGTTTTCATTGGAATGCAGGCGGCTGAGAGGTGATCTTATAGAAGTTTACAAGATTGTGAGTGACATGGCTAGAGTGGAAAGTATGAGGCTTTTTCCCAGGGTGGGGTGGGGTCAATTACTAAGGGACACAGGTTCAAGGTGCAGGTGGGGAAGTTTAAAAGACATGCGCAAGGTAAGTCTTACACACAAAGGGTGTTGAGTGCCCGGAACGCATTGCCAGAGGAGGTGAGACACAATAGCTGCATTCAAGAAACATCTAGATGAATGCATGAGTAGGAAGGAAATAGAGGGATACGGATCCCGTGAGTGAAGACAGTTTTAATTTGGAAGCACAAAATGCATCGGCACAGCCTTGGAGGGCCAAAGGGCTGCATTGTTCTTTGTTCTCTTTTTTCTTTGTATTTAAACTACTTGACGCTTATTCCAACTGATGCCATTGCGAATTAATTAGAAATTTCTGTACATGGCAAATTTTACAATATCAAATGCTGAGGTACGTTAGCATCAGTTCCACTATTGCAAGAATTTACATAGGTTTGAACTTTTGTTTTCATTCCTGTTTAGAGTGCTAACAAAGGCGTCTGTATTCAGCATTCTGTAAAATCTCATTTTGCTCTATTTTTATACAAGTTTCCTTCAACTCACTAAAATGACTGACCTTTCTGCCTTTAAGTCCAGTAACGCCAGTGCCAGTTCTTCCATCCTCACCCTGCAAAAGTAAAAAAAGAATGCATGTAAACACTGGAACGAAAGAAATGTGAAAACTTTTAAAGCCTTGTGTTAAATTTCAATAATTTTAAAATTATTTGTGCACTTTCATTGTAAGGTCAGAATGAGGATGTTTGTTGATGATTGCACAATGTTCAATGCCATTTATGATTTCTCAAATACTGAAGAATGTGTGTCCAAACATAGCACAAACTAGACAATATCTAGTTTTGAGCTGACAAGTGACAAGTCACATTCATGCAACACAAGTGCCAGATAATGACCGTCTCCAACAAGAAAGAATCTAATCATGGCCCCTTGACATTTACAGCACGGTGGCTCAGTGGTTAGCACTGCTGCCTCACAGCATCAGGGATCTAGGTTTGATTCCAGCCATACACTTCTGGTTGCCCTTCTGTGGAAAAGATTTACAAGGGTGTCACCGGGATGAGAGTTTGAGTTATAGGGATAGGCTGGGGCACTTTTTCTCTGCAGTGTTGGGTGACCGTATAAATGTTTATAAAATCATGAGGGGCATGGATAGGGTGAATAGCCAAAGTCTTTTTCCTAGGGTGGGGGAGTTCAAAACTAGAGGGCATAGGTTTAAGATGAGATGAGAATGATTTAAAAAGGACTTGAGGGGTAACTTTTTCCTGCAGAAGAGTGTGCCTGTACAGAACGAGCTGCCAGAGGAAGTGGTGGAGGCAGATACAATTACAACATTTAAAGGACATCGAGTTGGGTATATGTCGTTTAAGGGTTTAGAGGGTTATGGACCGAATGCTGGCAAATGGGACGAGGTCAGATTGGGACGTCTGGTCGGCGTGAATAAATTGGACCGAGGTGTCTGTTTCCATTCTACTCGAATCCAAAATGTATTGTGCAACATACAAAGTCACGTTATGTTGAAAAAGTAGAGCACTTACCATTTCTCCACGTGGACCTGTTGGTCCAATTTCACCCTTTTCACCAGGATTTCCAGTTTCACCCTGTGGTGGAATAAATCAATGAAGGTAAAAAGTCAACAATCGCATACTAATAAATTTTCTCAACAATTAAACATTTTTAAAGTTGGACATACCTTTCGTCCATTTTGTCCTTGTCCGCCTCTTGCACCAGGAGGTGCAGCAGAACCAGCAGGTCCCTAGGACAAGAAAAAGAGGATTTCTTCAATAGGAGTTTGAAAATGGAAACTGGACTTCACATTAGTATAAAAACACAGCTATAGCTTCCTCTTTTTCAAATCATGGGTGCAATTGTATATTCATTGAGGTAATTGTCACTGTTTGGGAAATGGGAATAAGGTTAGTTAAAACCCCCTCTCATTTAGACCAAAGCTGGAGGATTGCCCTGGAACTCTGGTCCCACCATTGCAAGGGTAATAAAATAAAATTAAAATACTTTTCCACATCAGACTTCCAATAACAAGTTCTATCGAACGTTCCATTGTCTGTTGCCGTGATGTTCTGGCACATGTGGTCAGATCACTAACCATGTACAGTTGACTTTGAGTCTTGTAGACACAATTGCTGATGTTCCTTCAATCAGGCTTTCAAACAAGGCAAAAAGATTTCACTCTGAACTCAAAAAGGAGTATTTTTAATGTGGAAATAGGAGAGGTCAGCCAGGCAGCTTGATCTTAGCAGACTTTCCATCAATTTAGCTCATTTCTTAGCAAGCTTTCCTACAACCCAGCTTATTCTTAGCAGGCTGCCCTCCAGGCTCCGGAGGGACCGTTCCCTGCAGGACACCCTGGTCCACTCCTCCTTCACTCCCAACACATCCCCACACTCCCACGGCACCTTCTCCTGTAACTGCAGAAGGTGTAATACCTGCCCATTTTCTTCCTCCCTCCTCACCATCTAAGGTCCCAAACACACCTTCCAGGTGAAGCAGTGTTTTATCTGCACTTCATTCAATCTAATCGACTGTATTTGCTGCTCACAATATGGTCAGAAAAACAAATTCAAAGCATCTTGGAGCACCCACGCGCAAAAAATGGCATCTCATTGATTATGCCATTGTTCGCTCCAGGGACTGTTGTCACCAGAGTTATGATTGGCTCAGGTGACTGTTGGACTAATCACCACCTTATCTGATCTACAATGTCCATCAGTCTACACAGAAAGAGGAAGGTTTAGAAGAAGCAGACCAGCCAAGGTTCAACATCAAGAGCCTGGGTGACATGGTCATCACACAACATCTACAGGCCTCACTTGCTAAAAACCTACATTGGGAATATGCAGAGGACATAGGAGAACACTGGAGTCTGTTTAAATCAAGCATTCTCAGTAACTGCAATAACACTCTCAGGTACAAGTCCCAAAACCATCAGGACTATTTCGAGGGAAATGATGCAGAAAGTGAACAGCTCATCTCCAAGAAAAGCATAGCCTTCCGTGACTGGCAGAATGACATCAACTGCAAGGCCAAAAGAAAGGCCGATACCAAAGCTAAGGCTGATGTCCAACAGAGGGTCAGGGAGCTCAAAACAGATGGTGGACTGATAAGGCCTTGGAAATCCAGCAGTTGGTAGAGGCTGGTGACACAAGAGACTTCCCCAGTCCCACCAAGGCAGTATACAGTCTAAGCTACTTGGTCGAAACCCCCTGCACTGTCGAGACAAAAATTGTTCAAGGACAACAAGGCAATAAACACCCATTGTAGAGAGCAATTCGAAGAACTCCTCAACAGTAATACCAATGTTAATTTGGAAATCTCAACCAAAGCCCCCCAGGATCCATACTGGGTGACATGGAAGAACCTCCCAATATGACCGAAGTACAAGATGCTATAAGGAGCCCAATAAACAAGGCTGCTGGTCCTGATGGAATTCTTGCAGAGATCCTAAAGGAGGGTGGTCCAAAGCTCCATGAACACATACATCTTTGCTCTTGAAGATTTGACTCAAAGAAGAACTCTCTCAGGGATACTCTGATTGTGACCACATTCAAAAAGGTGACAAGGCTGACTGTAGGAATTACAGTGGTATCTCCTTTCTGTCAACCACTGGCAAAGTATTTTCATGTATCCTTGCCATTAACCGATGACTTCTGCCATTAACCGGGGAAATGCTCCTTGGATTGCAGTATGGCTTTTTCCCACCCAGAGGAATAATAGACATGATCTTCACAGCATGTCGATTGCAAGAAAAATTTCAGGGAGAGAAATAACTCTTTACATGGCCTTCATTGGCCTGACTGAGGCCTTTAACATAGCTAACCACCAGGCTCTTTGGCAGATACTGTCGTGATGTGGCTGCCCTGATAAGTTCATCAGGATGCTGAGACTGCTGCATGATGACATGTCTGCGACAGCGCTTAGCAACTGTGGATTGGAGTCTGAGCCTTTCACCATGGAGACAGCGGTCAAGCAGAGCTACATCGTCACGCCCACCCTGTTCACCATCTTCCTTGTTGCCATCCTCCATCTCACTGGTCAAAACCTGTCCAAGGGAATTCAAATCATTTACTGTATGGATGGTAGGCTGTTCAACCTTACTTGGTTCAAGGCCTAGGGCAAGGTGTCCACCACCTCCACTTTGGAGCTTCAATATGCTGGTGACAACACCATCTCAGCACACTCTGCTGAAGATCTACAGGGCATCATGGATGGCTTTGCCAAGGCACATAAGGCCTTACTACAAGGCCTTACCCTTAACATAAAAAGGATTCTAGTACTCAATCAACCACCACCCAACAGTCCCTCCACCCCTCCTACAATAAGGGTCAACAAACATCCCCTTGACAATGGGGATCACTCCCCATATCTCTTCTCTCCTCCAAGCCAACATCAATGCAAAAATGCAATACCATCTGAGCTGCGCCAGTGGAGTCTATGCCCGACTCTGAAGAAGGGTGTTTAAAGACCATGATTTACGGGCCCAGAATAAACATCTGGTCTCCAAAGCTGTTGTCTTTCCCACACGGCTATATGGAGCTAAAACATGGACCACCTACAGTAGGCACCTTAAAGTACTGGAACAACACCACCAGAGATCCCTGCAAAAAATTCCTGTGGATCACCTGGGAAGACAAACACACTAATACCAGCATCTTGGAGGAGGCCAACACAGCCAACGTTATCACCACCGTAATTCAACAGCGGGACTGGCCATGTCATCCAAATGCCCAAATCATGCCTCCCAAAACAGACCATGTACTACCCGGCTGCATGCCCCTGGTGGTCAAAAGAAACACTTCAAAGATAACATCCTGACTAACCTCAAGAAATTTCCTATCAACATCAACTAGGAGGACATGGCTACAAACCAGACTCTCTGGAGAAACATCAAGGATATCCGGAAACATCAGGAAACATCCAGCAGGGAGCTGTACGCCCCAGATACAATCTCTGCTGAGTGCTGAACAGAAGCGACTCTTGCGAAAGGAGAGACAGAAGATCAGGGAGGCCCATTCACCACTACCTCCAACCACCATTACCACCCAGCAATGCCCAAATTGCAACAGAATCCATGGATCCTGGATTGGCTTCTTCAGACATCTGAAGATGCACAAATAGATGCCCTTATGGAGGACAATCATCCTTGACCTGAGTGATCACTGATGATGATGATAGAACAAGGGTACGCTGGTAAGAAAGAGGGAGACTTGTATTCAGTCTCCTACATATCTAACAGTCTTCAGCAGGGTAAAGGATTAATTTTGAGGTGTCACAATTGTAATGCACATTAATATGCAAGCCTATTTCTGCACATAATTTTCCAAAAGCAACAAATTCTATAAATGTACAGAGGTATACCATATTGTCGAAGGATAGATGTTAACAGGATAGTAATACATTGGAAATCTATTGTATCCAACCAAACTGACATATGTCACCTTGGTTTAATTAAAAGAAAACATCTCTAACAATATACTGACAGACGAGATGCATCAAAGTGATTTTTCACTGACCTCTACGTTCTGATACAATGCTACTAACTATCGTATTCTTCCAACATCAGACTGGATTATTATGTTGTAATCCTGATATGAGGTATGAATATAATGCAAACTGAGCCCATTATTTTGTTTTTCATATAAAAGGAAACAGGAGCAGTTAGAATTTAGAATTTCCATTTCTCACTGCTGAGCTTGAGACCTGAATGAGACTGGTTACCAATTTTATGACAAATTAAGTGGGAGGTTTCAAGTGTGGAGCTAAACCCATTTAGAACTGAGTTGAGATTGTTCCAAACTGATTTAGATCCTTACGGTCAGTATGTGCAGACTTCCATCCTTTCAGTTTCAGTCTTTCAATTAGACCACGGCGGATGGATCCATTGTTTTCGTTAGACATTAGAACATTTGGAGGAAATCTTCTTAGTTGTGTACATCAAATTCACAAGAAAAAAGCGCTTACCCTTGGTCCTCGAATGCCATTTGCACCTTCTCGGCCTGGGATTCCAGAGCTTCCAGGTTCGCCCTTAGTGCAAAACAGAAATGTTCTTGCAGTGAATTCCACATTTCCTGATATTTTGAGATCTAACAAAAAGCAGCAACTACAGTCTACATTGTAAATGGAGAGCTTACTTGTGGTCCTCTAAACCCTGCAACTCCTGGAGGTCCACGCGTTCCTCGATTGCCTTTTGAACCCTGTATGTATCAAATGAAACAAGTATTATATTTATTGGAAATCGTCTAATGAGGAAACATTTTTCTTGTAAAAGGTTGGATTACGCCAGAATTGGATTTACCCTGATGACTGGAACGTAAATAGATTCAAGTACACTTGAAAATAAGTAAGTAAATTCACTTAACAAGAACATTCCCACACCTTTAGTTTTAAACATTACTTTAAACATTCCTTCAGCATTTATTCCTTTCACCACCGATGCTAAGTGGCAGCAGTGTTTACCATCTACAATATGAACTGGAGCATCTCACCAAGGCTCCTTTGACAGCACCTTCCAAATTTAAAACCTCTATCCCTGCAAGGGCAAGGGCAGCAGATATATGGGAATATGATTACCTGCAAGTCCCACTTCAAGCTACACACCATCCTGACTTGGAACTACATCATCATCACTCCATCACTTTTGTTAAGTCAAAATCCTGGAAACCCTTTCCTAACAGCACTGTGAGAGTTTTTACGCATATGAACAGCAACATTTCAAGAATGGAGCTCAGCACCACCTTGTCAAGGGCGATTAGGGATGGGCAATAAATGCCGGCTTAGCCAGTGATGTCTGTATCGCATTAGCAATTTTTAAAAAAGTTACAGGATATTCTATAACGATTTATCCTCTTTTCTAACCAACAAATGCACTAAAAATGTAGGAAAAGATAAGCAGATACATCAGTATTCACCTTATCTACTCAACAGTCCTTGCAAGTACTTTTGAAATTTCAAGTTATTCTGAATCAATTCCTTTGTTCCTTTAAGAACTGCTCACAGCTAAAGTCAGGAAATTTAAAAGCACCTTTAGGAAATTCACTATCTATCCACTGGTCTTCCCTCATCATGAGGCCAGAGTCAGAGGAATGCAGATTTATCCAAAAAAAACATAAAAATGGAAAAGGTTACATAGATAGGGAGAGGCAAAGTCATTAAGAAGTTCAAACGTAACAGAAAATTTTAGATTTAATTTGTTGAGGGACCACTCAGTGGCAACTGAATGTGATTTGGTGCATGTTAGCACTCAGTATTGGAGTTTTGGGTAGATTGCAGTTTCTGAAAAGAAGAGGGTAGGAAACAGAACAGGACAGCATTAACGTACAAATCTGGAGATGAAAACATTGATGAGACGGTTTGAGACAGGCAGCTAGCGTTGATAAGAAGGCAATAGAGTTTTTGGTAGCATTGAAAGGTGACAGCTTCTATCATCCCGATGTTCAATAAGAATAAATGACAACTGATCAAAGTGTGAACAAACAGTCTAACAGAATAGATAAGGTTGAGGGGTTGAGAGAAGTTAAGTAGACATAGAGCAATATATTATCAGCAAATGGTTGACCCTATTTCTTTAGATGACTTTGCCAAGGAGCAGCAAATATATAAGGAATAGAAAGGGCCAAAGGTAGAGCATTGGGAAGAGAAAGTATTCTGGGAATGCTCTGATATGTTGGCTATATAAGAATGGATAGGTAGCACAGGACTGAACTAGGTGGGACAGGAGGGAACAAGGCGGTTGAAATAAGATAATGGTGACGGTTGCTGTGCATTTGGCAATGTCAAAGGCTGTGGAGAGATCAGGAAGAATGGTCAAGAATAGTACACTAGTCAGTCATAATCCTCACAAACGAGGGTGCAATTTGTGATTTTGATTAGAGTCATTTCGACATTAGTTTAAGCACAGACACCTGATCTTAGAGATTCAGCGTAGTTTTGCCTATACAGACTCGATTGGCCAAAGGGCCTTTTCTGTATTGTGTGATTCTATGATTCAAATATGGAACAGTCAGAAAGGTGGAATTTTGAGGATATACAGTTTAGGGTTTTGCAAATTGCTTTTGCATCTCCAACTTCCCTTTCATTTCCAGAGATACAAGTCTTGCGTTTATATAGATCTTTTCATGACCACCAAATATCCCAAAATGTTTTAGCACTGTTGAAGTGCTTTTGAAGTATATTTGCTGCTGTAATGTAGAAAACACAACAAGACCCCACAAACAGCATTGTGATCATGATCAGCTAATCTGTTTTTGTAATTTTGAAAGAAAGGGAAGAAGTTGCAACTGAAGCATTTGAACTGATTTTCTGAATTTTAGTGAATAAAAAGGTCAAGACCCCCTTGCACTTGTATTGCAATATTGCATCTTGTAAGTCTCAGAGATTTGCAGAACAAAACACAAACGTAGTTCAGCAATCAGTTCCATATCTTCTTTCTTTCTTCACCAATTTCTTACCAGCCCTACTTTTGTGAAGACTCTGATTCCATGCTAGGTTATGGCTTGACAGCAACCTGTCTGCTTTTATTACCTTACCCATGTGAGCCAGGCAATGAAGGTCAGGAAGCTCTTCAATAATGGGGCCATCAGGTCCAAGCTCAACCTGTCCACAACTGATGGATATGAAATCAGAAGCTGGAAAGCTAATCATTTTCCCATCCTTCATTTCAGAGCATTGAGGCTAACCCAAGCATTTTCACTAGTCTGATTAAGGTTAGCCAAATCAATACAGGCCAGAAGATGAATTTGGAACATCTGGCCTATATGGCCCATCTAAGCACTGGAGAAAACAACTGAATGATCAAAGGAATCCATGTCTTGGTTAACAAAAACAGAAGTTGCTGGAAAAGCTCAGCAGGTCTGGCAGCATCTATGAAGAAAAGTTTGAGTAAACATTTCGGGTCCGGTGACCCTTCCTCAGAATTTGTCTTGGTTAGTCCTGGTTCACAAACACTTCAAGATCTTATAGGAGGTGTATCGTACTTGAAGAGATTGAATTTGACATAGCTATGCATTTTTATTTCAAACATCACTAATGTGCCTAGCCTCACTTTTCAAATTTTGCAATGTATTCTACACTGAGTAGCCAGGTGCTTCTGCCTTAATTATGTGTCCTTGCTACAGTGTCTGTAATGCACATACCCAATGTAATAATGGATTGTAGACTTCTTAATCATGTTATCTTTCGAAGATTGACACATTTGACGGTACCCAATGCCTGACGCATATTTCTTATGCTTGTGTATCAGTGAAACATTTCTTCTCATGCAGCCTTATTATGTGATTCTTCCAGATATTATAATTACTATATTAAAATTATCTATCATATATACAATATTAAATATAGAATAATAAATATTGTCCTAAAGAAAATGCTATAATTATGTTCTACATAAACAACTGAAGATCTTTGATCTCATATATTAATTTATACGTAGCACAGCTAATACATTTTGAACAAAATTATCAATAAAAATGTAAACTGTACTCTTGCTCCTGGTGGTCCTCTGCGGCCTTGAGTTCCCTGTAATGACAAAATTCAAGCCAGTGTTACTGCTGTGAAATGTTAATAAGAAAATTGTGCTGTCAATATTAAATAGTTAAAATAAAGTTTGTACTTGCTGGACACACAACAGTGTGATTAATTCTCAAAATGTGAATGCAATGTTTGTTTTTTCATAAAGAAAAAGAATCATTTTTTTGCCAATATCATCGGCGAGAAAAGTCAGGAGAAACATGTATTAATAAAATCTTTGTTTCTTTTCTTTAGATTTCACAATGCGGTATTTTCAAACTGAGAGATTTCTTTCGCGTTATTTATGTCATGTTTCTACTCAAAATTGTAAGTTAAGCATTCATAAAAAGATTGCCATCTCAAGGAATATGAAGTGGTTTGCAAAATGGGGAAAGTAGACTTTGTAGGTCAGAGGGAACTTTCATTTTGAACTGAGGACACATGATTATTAGTTTTACTTGCCCCTCTTCATCTAAAACACTGGTGCTAGCTTACCTTTGAGTATCTCACCTAAATAATTGTCTTTGAATACATGTAGATGGATTACCACATGGCTGTTCTATAACGGTAAGCATCATAGATGAAGTTGACATTATGCTCGCACAAAGCCGAGCTTTAATCAAAGATAAATACTACTCTGCCTGGTGAATTCCAAATTGACATCTTCAGGATACCAGAGCCTAACATTTTTTTGTGTACAGCCAAAAGTTTA
The DNA here is from genome assembly GCF_021869965.1 of Rhincodon typus. Lineage (NCBI taxonomy): Eukaryota > Metazoa > Chordata > Chondrichthyes > Orectolobiformes > Rhincodontidae > Rhincodon > Rhincodon typus. The sequence goes on from NC_063338.1 coordinate 22,294,057, forward strand.
CTTACCCTGCGCCCACTTGCTCCAGGTGATCCTGGACGGCCACTGGCACCAGTTTCTCCCTACATCAAAATTAAAGTTACAAATATACCAGTGAATTTACCTTTGTCTGAATATTCAGACAATAGAGCTATGGCTTATTGTATATATAAATTTACTCAATAGATAAGATTTAGAGAAAGCAATTATGCTTCCAATTGAAGGATCAATTTTGTAACATAATGTAAGTATTTAGACAATATATACATTACCACCAAGCCCATGTCACCCCTCTGCCCTTTGTCTCCTTTCTGAATATTCGTGAGTCCTGGTTCACCCTGCAAAGCCAGAGCAAATTGTCTAAAAATATGCAATATAGCCTCAAATATTAATCTTTAAAAATGTTTTCAGAAATATAGTGGGTTACTGTTACATCCAGTTCATAGTAAACAAACTCCTAACGACTTTCATAATTTTGCCTTCTCTTACAAGGTATGTAATTGGAATAGATGTTTCTTCATTTGGGATCCCTGAATTCAGTAACATTTAATCTCTATGACTCTATTTACATTAGATGCTTATACAGCAGTCTGAATGAGATAGAATTTTGGCACTCAGTGTGACGAGGCTAGTTTGGGGCTGTATGTTTGCTAATGAGACAGGTAACTCAAGTTAGGAAATTTCCTGCCTTGCTGAATCCAATTCAATCGAAATACCTGGCAACATGCAATGTGAAGTTGATTGAGGGAGATAATCTTGGTTGGGAATCTATGGTTAATGCCCTGCTCTTATGAAAGTAATGCCATGGAATCTTTCAATATTCAGATGAGCAGGTAGATGGCTATTGCTTTATATCTCATTCTAAACGTAACATCTCTGACTGTGCAATACTCTGTCAGCACTGTGATCGAGTGTCAGTCTTGGTTTTTGTGTTTAGGTCCTTGAGTGGAGAGGAAGGTAGTGCACCACCTGGATGGGACTTATTTAAATTGGGATTGGGGTCCTAGATTGAAGAATAAATAGAGTGGTTACAAGAACTCTAAATTAGTAAGTTGAGGGAAGAGTCCAGGTGAAAAAGATATTATAAGTAAAACTGGACAAATAAGCAAATGTTACAATCAGAGATTGTGCTCAGGCACCAAAGGTAAAGGGGAAACTGAAAAATGGAAAGTAACTAAACAAGGAGCAGGAAGAATTCTATCAGTAAAACCTCAGAACTGTATGATAGGTTTGAATTTTTTTTTCCTTTGTTTATTTGTTCCAGGATGAGGGCATCGCTGGCTAGGCAGCTTTTATTGCCCATCCCTAATTGTCCAGAGGGCAGCTTAGAGTCAACCACATTGCTGTGGGTCTGGAGTCACATGTAGGCCAGACCAGGTAAGGATGGCAGTTTCCTTCCCTAAAGGACATTAGTGAACCAGATGGGTTTTTCCGACCATCAACAATGGGTTCATGGTTGCCACTAGATTCTTAATTTCAGATAATTTATTCAATTCAAATTTTACCATCTGTCGTGGCTGGAATCAAACCTGGGACCCCAGAAGATTGTCTGGATCTCTGGATTAACAGTCCAGCGATAATACCACTAGTCCAATGCATATCTGGCCGTATGTACAATTATTTATACAATTCCACAGAATAGAAGAAATAAACTGAATGAACTGCAAGTGCAAATGTACTTTGGAAAGTGCAACATATTAAGGCTACAAGTACCAAGTTTATAAGGTTGTTGTGTTTTAAAGTGTGTGTTTAATTTAGGGTCAAATGAAGGGGGTTGCAGTTCAGGTAACCCATTCTGAATTCTGCTTACAGTAAAACTGGGTGGTTTGATTATTTGAAATTAAAGAGGGGCCCAGATTATTTTCCTGGGATGAAGATGCAAGGCTTGTGGGCAACAGCAGAAGACTCCATGCTAACCATGCTAATCACCAAATTGCGGGGACAATTTGAGATTGTGAAAAGTTCTACTTTCAATCGGTTACTTGAATCCAAGATTGAGTAGAGTTACGGCCTATAAGTCTTTCTAATCAGCCCACATGATTCACAGTGCCAGTGAGATTGGTTTTGAGATAGGAAGAGTGTCAAAGACACGACAGTCTGCCAGGATCCAGAGGAGAGCACAACCAACCTCAATAATTCACTGCATAGGAATATGAATGGTACCTTGCACTCAGATTGGAAACAATAAAGTTGTGAAGTGTTTAAACAAGGCTGGAGTATTCTCCTAGTTTGAATTGGAGATAGAATCCCCAGAAAAACACTCATCATGAAAAATAATTCTGCGGTATGAAGATGCTACACTTGAAAAGAACAGGAATAAACCCAAAGACCTACTTTCAAGAGAATTTGAATGTTTACTTCTGAGAATGTAAGGTATAACTATGGAGTTGAATATGAATGTAAAAGATGAAAGTTTGATTGTGTAGTTTAAAGTATGTTTTGCCTGCAAAAATAATGTTTAGTCAATTTTGCTTTAATTTGTTTGTTATAGTGAAACATAAAATCTTGCTTTTGCATCCTTTCAGTTGTTCACTGAAAGTTTGAATTTCTGTCTTTTTTTTCAAATTAACAGCCTTTATGGGGATTATTATGGCTACAGGATGATTAGGACTAAAATAAGTGTTACAAAGGTTCACCAAACTAATTCTAGATTGAGGGACTGTCCTGCGAGGAAAGTTTCAATTAGTTGGGCCTATTTTCTCCGGAGTTCGGAAGTATAAGATTTGATCTTATTGAGCACACAAAATTCTAACAGGGGTTAAAAAGGTTAGATGCAAGTAGAATGTTTACCCTCGCTGGGATAGAGATTGGAGTCTAGAATCAATGGAAACAGGGCTCAGAATAGGGGCAAAGCAGCTAAGACTGTGAAGTGGAGGAATCTTTTCACTCAAAGAGGAGTGAATCTTCAGAATTTTCTAGCCTAGACGGTTGTGGAGGCTCAGTCATTATGTCCAAGACAGATTATTAGATTTCTACATAGTAAAATCACCAAGGGATATGGGGCTGATTCAGAAAAATAGTGTTGCAAATGAAGGATAGCCATGATCTCATTGAAGTGCAGAGCAGATTCGAAGGGCTGATTGGATTACTCATGTTCTTATTTTTTATGATCTTATATATACCAGGCTAAAGGGTAAAACAGTAAAGATAGGGACATTGGTGGAGGGGAAGAATAGCATCAACAGTTAAGTCAGAAATCATTTCAATGATAAGAGAGGATAAACATATAAGTAAGCGAGCAGTCAAGGCATTATGGATATAGTTGGGAGATATTACAGGATTATACGTTCGTATGGGTGCTGTGTAAATCCCTTGGGATCAGCGGCAAATTGATAGGTTGCATAAACGCAAAGGTTAAGCAAACCTGCAGCCAAGGCACAACGGTTTTGTGGTTGTAGACTTGCTTTCTGGGCTGGTGGGTTTGATTGCAAATATTTCGTCACCCTGCTAGGTAACATTGTCAGTGTGCCTCCGGTGGAGAGTCGGTGTTCTGTCCCGCTTGCTATTTATATGCCTCGGTTTGCTGGGGTGGTTGGTATTACTTCTCAGTGAGAAACAAAACCGGAAGTAATACCCACCACCCCAGCAAACTGAGGCATATGAATAACAAGCGGGACAGAACACAGATGCTACACCGGAGGTGCACTGGTGATGTTACCTAGCAGGGTGATGAAACATACAGAAAGCTTTTGGCTGTGTGTAAAAAGAATTTATTGGAAATTGAATGATTTTGGGTGTTTTACGTATGGAGTCCCAAAAGACATTTGATAGTTCTCAATGACTATTAGTGAACACTGAAGTTCATGGAACTGAAGACAAATTATTTACTTTATTAGGAAACTTAAGGCAACAGAGAGCAAGGTTAATTGATGAATAGTAATTGAAGCTTGATCAATTCATTTACTCATTTTAAATCTGAGATTGATACAGTTTAGTTAAGATAAAGACATTCAGGGATATGCAGAAAAGGTGATTTTATATAATTAGGTCACAAATTAGTCATCATTTCATTGAATGGTGGAACTGTCTTGAGTTGCTAAATGATCAACTCCAGATAAATGACATTAATAACTTTATTGTAAATACTCATGCTGATAAAATGCTGATACAAGAAATTCTCTGTAGATTTACATGAGATTCTCGTTACAGCTATTAACACAAATTAACTCTTTAGATACCGCAAATTTATATCAATCATCTTTACTTATATAGTCAAAAGTAATGGCCAATATGCAATGTTGTAATTATGTTGTTTAATTTGACTGAATGCAGGTATAAGGAACAAGCATTATGTTTTAAAATTAGTACACAACCAAACATTTGGGCAAACGTGTGTGTTGGGTTGTGCCTTTAGCTATCAAATAAATTTGTCTTATTTTACAGTAGTAATTCAAATTTGCTTTGCTAATATTATTCAATACCACACTAGTTTAGTTAAAACATAATAGATGGACAAATATTTTAGAAATATTTAAATAACTTACCGGGTCACCTCGATAGCCAAGATCACCCCTTTCTCCTTTTCCACCTTTCATTCCTTTCACTCCCTGTGGAAAAAAAATGGACTCATGGTTTACTTTGTTTCCACGTTTATCCACCAATTTCCAACATTGCCTATCCATGCAAAAAACTACTTATTCTGATTAGGTCCACCATTATCCATATATATTTATCATCATTCCTATCTATCAGTTTTTGCTGCTTTTGGTAACCCTTCTTTTTTCTCTGCTTTCTATCAATTTTAATTTTGAACAGAGAGGCATAAAACAAGAACAGAAATTGCTGCAGAAACTCAGCAGGTCTAGCAGCATGTGTGGACAGAATGCAGAGTTAAGGTTTTATGTCCAATGACCCTTCTTCAGAACCAAAACATTAACTCTGCTTTCTCTCCACAGGTGTTGCCAGACCTGCCGAGTTTCTCCAGTAATTTCTGTTTTAGTTTCTGATTGCCAGCATCTGCAGTTCTTCGTTTTATTTTAGAGAGGCATGCAGATATGTGTAGTTGTTATCTACTCAAGGGAAGGTCATTTGCTCATTTCCCTAATTCACACAGAACCATGATTTCCTTTCCAGGTAATCACAGCAACCTCTCATTTACAACTTCAATAGGAAATTAGCAATATGACCAGAGCAAGGTTACATGAGGTCGCTTCACTTTAACTTCCTCATATGCGCTTAAAAGAAATACATTTTCTTTTTTCACCCAGAGGGTTGTAGATATATGGAACATGCTGACTGAGAGGGGGTGGACACAAGTACTCTCAAAATATTTAAGAAACATCTGGATGAGTATTTAAAATGCCAGGGCATAATAGGCAATGGACCAAGTGCAGGTAAATGGGATTAGTGTACCTTGACAATTGCTGGTCAGCATAGACAAGGTGGGCTGAAATGCCTATTTCTATACTGTATGACTCTATGATCCATGCTGAAGGACTCCCTTACTGTCAACAGGTATTGTCCCTCAAAGTTTTAGCTCTTCTGCCAGCATCATTGAAAATTTGTTGGTTTTGCCATTTGTTATAGCACATAAGCCTATATGGAACACTAATTTGGGCTTCAGGAGACTTACATAAAGGAATCCAGGATCACCCTGCAACCTACATTAAGTTTATAGGCAGACATACGCATAAATAGACAAAATGGATGATTTTGACAAATAGTGTTGAAGATAATTACTACTTTCTGATGTATTACCATTTTTAAAATACTGTTTAAAATGTTTCACTTGGAGTTCATTTGAGATAAATGCAAGGCACTGCATTTTGGAAAGGCAAATCAGGGCAGGACTTATACACTTAATGGTAAGGTCCTGGGGAGTATTGCTGAACAAAAAGACCTTGGAGTGCAGGTTCCATAGTTCCTTGAAAGTGGAGTCGCAGGTAGCCAGGATAGTGAAGAAGGCATTTGGTACGCTTGCCTTTATTGGTCAGTGTATCGAGTGTAGGAGTTGGGAGGTCATGTTGTGGCTGTATAGGACATTGGTTCAGGTACTTTTGGAGTATTGAATGCAATTCTGGTCTCCCTCCTGTAAGAAGGATGTTGTCAAACTTGAAAGGGTTCAGAAAAGATTTACAGGGATGTTGCCAGAGTTGCACGGTTTGAGCTATTGGGAGAGACTGATCAGACTGTTTTCCCTCGACCGTAGAAAGCTGAGGGGTGACCTTACAGAGGTTTATAAAATCATGAGGGACATAGATAGATTGAATAGCCAAGGTCTTTTCCCATGGGTAGTGGAGTCAAAAACTAGAGGGCATAGGTTTAAGGTGAGAGGGGAAAGATTTAAAGGGGACCTGGGGGCAACTTTTTCACAGAGGGTGGTGCGTATATGGAATGAGCTGCCAAAGAAAGTGGTGGAAGCTGGTACAATTACAACTTTTAAAAGGCATCTGGATGAGTACATGAATAGGAAGGGTATAGAGGGAATTAGGCCAAATTCGGGCAAATGGGACTAGATAAATTTAGGATATCTGGTCAGCATGGACAAGTTGGACCGAAGGTTCTGTTTCCATATTCCATAGCTGTATGACTATGACTCTATGATGCAAATACTGCCGAGAAGATAAGCAAACTTACTGATTCTCCCAAGTTGCCTCTTTCTCCTGGTGGTCCTGCTGCTCCATTTTTACCCTGCATAAAACATGAAACATTTGGTGTATCTGTAGTAGTACGAACATAACATGAACAAGTCAAATGTTTGCGGTTATTCAAATTAATAAAACAAGCAAACACGTACCTGTTCCCCATCTATTCCATCAAGACCAATTTCACCCAGTTGACCCTAGGAAAAGGAAAGGCCAGTAAACATAAAACATTAATACAGGTGAAGGTCATTATGCCCAACAATCTTATTTAGATTTCTTTTCAATTCCTTTCCTTTCAGAAAAAAACATGCACTCGCTTCTTGAACCAACAATACCACATGAGAAATTGCAACAGACGTAGCTATTCAATCCTTCAAATTTCCTGTACGATTCAATAAAATCTTTATTGATCATCTGCATTAACTATAGCTTTCCACACTATCCCACCAATCCTTAACTCTTTGACTACCCAAAACTCATTAACCTCTATCTTGAGTACACTCAACAACTGACCACCCACAACTCTCTGGCTTAGAGGATTCCAAAAATTCCCAAGTAGTTTAAGGGAAATATTTCTCCTTATCTCTGCCTTCAATAATCAGTTCCTTACTGAGAAGCCAAGCTCTAGACTCTGCAAGATAGACACACCCTTTCTCTCACTGAATTGCTGACCACTGGTCCTTCTGAGCTTGAGGGCCTGCTCCTGGCTTTTCTGTGTTGACAGTTTATCGAGTGTCCTTACTTAAAAAATAGAGCCTCCCTTCTTGCAGCTAATTGGCTAATGTGGGGAAAACCACAATGAGGTATTGCCATGTAATGTGTGGTCATGACCCCTCATTTGATCTGGCTTTGGAATATAGATCCAAAACACATAATTCTCTCCATAGTACCTGTTCAGTGGCACTTCATTTCCACTTCCCCCATGATAATTTCTCCTGTCTCTGCCCGGAAGAAACCAATGTTTTCTTTAGCTATTCTTCTTTTTTTATAAACTTGTGAAAACTCTTTAAAAGCACTTTTCAAATTCCTACATAGTTTACTCTTATATTCCAGTTTCCCCTTTTTCTCAATTAGTTACTTGGATTCTGTTGGTTTCTAAAACTCTCCCAATATTTAGGTTGACTATTATGTATTGCTACTTTTGTAAGCCTCTACTTTTAATCAAATAATAACTTAATAAATCCCAGATAGATCTTTTACACAGATGTTTATCAATGGAATATGATGTGGTGAACTTATTGAGTCACTTATGAAATGCTTTCACTATGAATCTATTGAGGGTTATAGAGACAGGGCTGGACGATGGGATTGGCTGGATAGCTCTATCGAGATCTGGTACAGACTCAATGGGCCGAATGGCTTTCTTCTATACTGTAAATTATACAATTGTTATGTACTTTCATAACTTTTAATATCTACCCAATCAATCTCAGCCATTTTTGTCTTCACCCCTTTATAATGATATTTCTTTACTATAAAGTTATTAACTGATACTGTTTCACAGCACACTCCTAGATCTAAAAATAGCCTGTTCCCTAGCTGGTTCCTGAATCTGCTCTAATCATTGAGTCGCCATGAAGAAGGCTATTTTTGGTCCACTGAGTTCATGCCAGCTCTCTGTACAGCAATCAGTGAGGCCAGTTTTCTCACATTATCCCAGCAGTTCTTCAAGTTCACTTATTTTACCAGTTTATCCAATTTCTTTCTGAAATCATTGATTACCTCCACTTCCGCTACCATTATGGACTGCAAGTTCAGGGTCATTTACACTCGTGGTATAAAACAGATTCTCCCTTGCATCTCCCTGTAACTCTTGTCCAAAGTTTTGGATCTGTCTATCTTAACCCATGTACCATCAGCTAAAAGGAACAACTTATCTTTGCCCTTTTTATTGAAACCTGCTATCTTGAGCAAATCATCCCTCAGCCTCATTTTATGAAAGGAGAACAACCAAAGCTTCTCTTTAGCTGAACTTCCCCATTCCTGGAGGCATTCTGATAATACTCCTCTGGAACCATCACATTGTTCCTAAAGTGAAAAGAGCTGGATACAATACTCCGGTGGTGGCTTAACTAGAGTTTTATTGAGATTTAGAAAACTTCCCTGTTGTTGTGTTCAATACCTCTCCATCTATGCACACAACTTTCTAGGTCCCACAGTTGGTACCTTGTCAAACACCTGTTAGAATCCATGAAGACCACATCCACTGCATTCCAATGATTAATCTTCAAATCACTTTTCATTTTTACCTCTTACGATTACCTTTTATCCAGCCTTACCATGGCTGCTTTTTATCCTGGGCCTCTTGCAGTACTGGCAGTTGCCACCGTTCTCGGTGGCACTGTTAGATGCCGCCAGCAGCTATTGGAGGTGATGTACCTGTCCTGAAGGCCCTGGTAATGCTGCGGCAAGAAAGTGATTGAGACCAGATTTCATCAGGACTCCCAGAAATGGCAGTGGTGATACAGTCACCGCCTCGTGTACAGATGGCTGGTGCCACAGACTTTAAGTCCAGATCTGCATTTCTGAGAGAGACATCAATGACCATCATTTGGACGGTCTTTGTATCTTGTGAGGCAAACAGTTATGATTGCTTCACTAACGTGGACGGCTTAATTACTTCAAACTTTACATCGACATTTTGATGAGAACGTACCTTCTCGCCTGGATATCCACGGCTACCCTGTAAATTAAAAAGAAAATCACAATAATCACATGGAATTTTACATCTTGATAACATTTCTTTTAATTGTAATGTTTCTCATTACTTGCCTTAATTCCGCTCTGTCCTCGACATCCTTGGAACCCTTGAGTTCCATTTATACCTGGTGGACCTCTTTCACCCTGTCAGAAATAAAAAGGATTAAATAATTCAAGCTCTTCAATATTACCAGCCTAAACATCTATGGGGAAACGGGGAGGAATAGGGTTGGGAAACCCACAAATGCTGAATTTTAATAGTATGCAGGGCCTCAAGTACAGATTTTGTCTTGATTTTCTGGCTAGCTGCTGGCCATAAGAGAGTTTCTAGCTGTTAAGTGAGCAGATTTGCCTCATGACAGAGCAGCCTTTGGGAGCCGAGGAGACAGGATCGTGGCAGGAGGAATGGGCTTTTGGTGGCCGGGGCTTTGGTGAGGTGGAGTTAGTTTAGGAGGTCAAAGGAAAGTGATGCTTCTCCTCTTGGTCCACGGAAATGTGGTAAAGACACTTACACATTGGGTTTGGGTGTTCTTGCACCATTCAGCTGTCAGATGTGCAGGACTTTAAACATAAAACTGAGGGGAATTTCAGGTACATTGCCTCGTTGGTATAAATAAAGTGCAGGACTCTTGAAGGCGCGCTGGAAAAGTTAGCCTTATAATATGGCTTCACCTCTCATTTCTACTGAAGTAGACGTAGACTAGGCAGTGATGAGAGAAATGAAAGATTTCTTGCTCCTGATAGGGATACAGATATTCCTTTGCAATCACTGGATAGCAAAGGAAAAGATCAGATTTGACAATAATACATTTACAGTCAAGCAGTTCTTAACACTTATGCCTAGTCTTGTTTTGAAAAATGGTAACTTGCACAATGGCACAGGAGAATAGCGCTGCACAAGGTTTAGTATTTTGTGACAGATGGGAAGGAAAACTGTGATGTGGAGAACTTACGTAAATGCTTTATGTAAAACAAAAACAAAAGGATAAAGTTCTTGAGTTGTCAGTTGTTAGAATATGATTGATCTTTTAAAACATATGGATTTAGGATATGGTATCATAATATGTAATAATTATACTTACTGGTGCACCTTCATCACCCGGGTGACCCATAATACCTTTAGGTCCTAGTAAACCCTGAAACAACAAGATTGCATGAGATGCGTTGAATTGGTAGTAATTAATTGATAATGATCATGCTAATGACTCATCAGTGCAGATTTTCAAACAGCTGTTCAGTGGATATACTGGCATGCAAGATCACCTGCCAATGAAACAACCTATCTGATATCCTTTTCCACTGATTTCAATAGGAGTTAAAACCAAGATTGTTTCTACAAGAAGTGGCCAATTTTACACCAGTTGTGTCAGTTTTACACCAGGGCAGCAAGTTGAGAACTTGTGCAGTTGTATGGGTGGGAGAATATAGTGCAATTCAATACAGTAAAATATACTTGCATCAGATCATACTTGCTCTAAGATCAGTTATAAATGGAGATGCATCATACACGTGATTTGCCTCTTCCCTTATAATTTACTTGCAGTCCATCAGTATATACAGTAATACTCTTAAGTGCAGTCCAAGCAAGATTTGATTCAGGTTAAGCATGACTTTCTTAGTTTTCGACGCATCATTAAACTAAAGAGGGTACGAAACTTAAGTTTGGCCTTATTCACTAATTAGGGAACCAATACAAATATGTAGCATATACAAAAATGCAGTAGTGATTGGTAAAGCTTACCTTAACTCCACGTAATCCCTGAGTTCCTCTGTCTCCTACTTGACCAGCGCACTTACATGATACATCACAACACACTCTCTCTGCAATATTATCCTGTCAAGATATTGTAGAGTTTAAGTATTTAATTCTGAAAGCACACAAGGACTTTGAAAACATAAGTGTGCAGAATTAAAAATTTGATCTTACGAGTTCTTCTGCTAGTTCATATTCTAAATCCATCTGTGTGATTGACAGAGGTCGCCTGTACCTAAATCCTCGCCCAAATTCCAATAACGAAACTTCCTCAAACCCCATTGGTGCTTCTAAAGATACAATGATCAGTGCATGTACACTACCTGTTGGATATAGTAACAGGAACAAAACGGTTACTCGTTTTTTAAAAATGATAACAACCTAAATTCCACATGTTTACAACTCATGCAAGAATATTTGATTAAGTGAAGTGCTTTTCAGCTATGTAAAAATAAATTAAGATTCAAAAGAAAACATTGTTTTAAGTTTTTTCCAACCCTTTCTTCGCTACTGAGTTCAAATTAAAAGATATCTAAAGAAAAACGTCATGTATTTATTACATATGTTGTGATCATCAAATATCAAGTGATATTTAAACAGTGCATTGACTGCTCAATTTCTATGAACCTTAGAAATAACAATCATCTGAGAATGAAATTGAAGAAAGTGAATGAGAATTGATGGTTTTTACTTTTTTTTGCACCAAAGAAAATTTACAGTCTTCAGCTGGAGACATAGTGCTAAGAATAGAGAAACATTTTTGCTTTAATATACCTTCTCTCCGTAGCTTTATGGCCTGACTTTTTAATTGAGAAAAGTTGTCATCTATGCCATCAGTGAAATGGATAATTACCTTCAAAACAGAAGGAAAACAACACTGTCACACATAAAAATTGAACATTGCTGTTATTACTATCCAAGCTCAGGTACAGTCAGATCCTAGAGGAAACCTGGCCTATTTAGATAGTAATTTTGTTCTTTTTTTTAAAATAATGGAGGTCAGTTGTTGAACATATTCATAAGAGGCTGCCAGTATACTTTTAATTCAAATAGTAAAATCTTCACTAAACAAGGAGAATAAGATACTAGACAAAAAAATTGGAAATGCTTCACTATAATAGATTTACAGAAATAGATTTACAGTCACATATTCCTTTTATCCCAGGATTATTCTTAAAGTTGCACAAACAGCAGCAAAGAGTCACCATTATCTCCACACTGTAACCACTTCTGGTTTGGCAAGTTTCTATACATTCACTTGACATAATTTGACTTGATGTAATTCACTTTGTATAATTAAACAAACTGCAAACTAAACTCACAGTTGCTTTAACTTCAGAGAAAACGCGAGTTCCCTAAACTCAGATTCCAGCAGCTTTTGATGGGTTTTTCTTAGAACAAAGAATGTAGAAATATACAGCACAGGAACGGGCCCTTCGACTCACGATGTTGTGCTGAACGTGACGCCAAACTAAACTAATCCTTTCTGCCTGCCCTTGGTCCATATCCCTCCATTTCTTCCATATTCATGTACTTATCTATCTCACAAACGCCCCTATCATAACATAGGATTTAACAATTCTGTCTCCTCCTCTCTGTAACACACCTAAACACAGACTGATTTTCTGGACGCTCCATCTCTCAGTGTGTCACTGGATTCCAGTTGCTAGACAATAGCACAGTTTTTACTTTTTTATATACAAAACTATTCATCCCAGCTCTTCAATTTAAAGTCATAAAACTTCATTAAATTGCACATAAACACTCAAGCTTCCATTCTCCCAGTAACAAGTCCACAAGAACAATTCCAAAAATGACCAACCATGCCTTCACTCTCTCACCACACAAAGTGCAAAATGTAAATTAAGCTTAAAAGTCAAACATTATTTTTAACATTTGTGGTAAAATCAATTTTTGCCTCTTGTTGAATTTGTCTTACTTTGTATTTCTGGACAGCTAGAGAATCAATACCTCAAGTGGTAATGCGCTAAATCATACAAAACAATCCAGCAGCAGGACCGCTGACATTTACATAGTTGCATACGGAGAGGTTTCGTCAAAATGTAAACTTGGTTTAGTCCATATGGCATTGTTCCATCAAGTGCCATTGTACACTAGAAATTTAAAAACACCAAGTCCTTAAAAATGTAGGGTCATACATTATTTCTTGAGGGCAGTGGGCTCTTCAATTATTTATGAATCCTTTTGGAAAGAGGAGACTTCTTTGACTCAGTAAAGTACCCTTTGATTGCAGAGGAGATAGAAACCTTATATCTTGCAATTCCCAAAAAGGAGATATAGGAAAATGAGCAATTCAAATGGCACAGCTAACAGCCAAAAGCCTGCCTGTGGTAAACAGCTAGGAAAATGTTTAGCTATTAATTTATCTTTCATTTATCAACTGATTCTTTTTTGGACAAAGGGAGTTGCATTTTTTTAAATTTTGTTTTGTGTTCACACAACGGCAATTGCACTTTACTGTGAAAGTTGACTTTACCTACACAATTTAGGCGGACCATTCATTTCTTTGAAGCCTGTTTCATAATTTTTTTTTCTTTTATTCATTTGTGGGATGTGGATGTCGCTGGCTGGCTGGCACTTATTGCCTAACCCTAGTTGCCCTGGAGAAGGTGTGATGAACTGCCTCCTTGAACCGCTACAGTCTACCTGCTCTGGGTTGACCCACAATGCCACTGGGGAGGGATCTTGAAGGTGCTGGTGTTCTCGCGTATCTGCTGTCCTTGTTCTTCTGGATGGAAGTTGATGTGGGTTTGAATTTGGCAAGAATGCTTTATCCAGTCTGTTATCCGTAAGACAGCAGAATTTAAATGGCAGTGCTCGATGCATTCCAATACCTGTCATGTTGAGGAAATGTTCTCCGGATTGTGTTCTCATTTCCCGAGGGAATGTACAATAAACGTGAATTCCAAAACATGAGCACGCAGACACAGCAATCTTCTGCCCTGCAGCCTAAGTCTAAGCTAAACATGGATATGAAACTCAGTTCTGCGCAGGATGGGGGTGGGCAGGCTGGATTTTCTCCTGTGGGCAGTGAATCTTGTGAGGGAGATCAGCAGGGAGGTAATGCCTGTACCTCATGGAACTAAAGCTTTTGGTGCCATATTTAAATGGTGCCTGGTCTGGTAATCACTCGTGGCAAACTAGAAGCATCACTAGGGCTGGAAGAGTGAGTGCCTGCTGCCACATATTCTGTTTTTTAAACCCTTTCTTGGTCAGCCTGCCAGAGAGACAGGACTTCACCCTCGGCCATCCTGCCTATTGGATGTTCATTACACTCCTGCCTCCTTCCCATGGTCATTGTCTGTTCCCAGGGCAACTTAGATTACTGCCATGGCACAGCACAGACAAACTCTCCACAAAGAGAACTAAAGCAGTAGCTACTCATTCCAAATTCCAGCAATTACAATACCTCATCTACTGTATGTCTCTTATGTGTAGTTATAGACTCATAGAACCATAGAGCACAGAAACAGACCCTTCAGTCCAATATGTCCATACCAACCAGGCAACTCAATCTGACCTAGTCCTATATGTCAGCATTTGACCCATGTCTCTCTAACCCCTTCCTATTCATATATCCATGCAGATACCTTTTAAACATTGTGATGGTACCCACCTCCACCATTTCCTCTGGCAACTTGTTGCATACATGCACCACACTCTGCATGAAAAGTTACCCCTCGGGTCCTTTCTAAATCTTTCCCATCTTACCTTAAACCTACACTGTCTAGTTTTGGGCTCCTCCATCCTTCGAAAAAGACCTTAGTTATTCATCCTATCCATGCCCCTCAGTTAGAAGACATATGTTACTGATTCACAAAGAACTTAATCATGAAGGGGGATTTCATTCTGGTGAGCTGGCCTTTCGAGAAACAAGCATGGCATGCAAATGATTGCAAAAGGTCTTCCTGACATGTGCTTATCGGAGACGCAACCTGCCCTAAATCTCCAAGAACTCAATTGCAAACTTTCATCTCACCAACGAGAATCTGATTTTTCGCCGCTCGCACAATTAACTGCTCCTGCTCGCCTTGTTTCCTGCTCCCAAGGACGACACAACATTCTGCCAACAATCCATTCATGTGAGTGACCAATGACGATAAACCCAAGAAGTTCAGAAGCACAGAAAATGTCATTTCAAAATTTATTTTCACAAAGGTAACATTATAAATCTGGGAGAACACCAGCCCTTGACAGTTGTCCTGCAGACCCAACCAATAATAAATTTTCCTTTAAAAAGGAAACAGTCTAACTTTTAACGCCCATGACTTACCTTTACACGATTAGAACTGTCAGATTGAAAGGTGTCCCTGTATGCATCGAATGTTCCAGTATTCAAGACATACGGGCCAGAACTTCTTAGATCGCTGAACTGAGCCATTATTCCGGGGTGATAGTCGACCAAATCAATGACATGTCTTTGGCCACGTTCATCAAAAACTGTGACTCCAACTCTTACTTTGGGTGACATTGTGCCAGTGCAGCTCATAGATTTCAACTGTGAAATTCTCTGGAGTATGTTTCCTGCTTTGGGCAGGAAACCTCTCTGTGTCACAAAAACATCGTTTTCTAATCCAACGCTACTGACATCAAATCCAAGCAAAACATCAATACCGCAATCTGGAGGGAACAAAAAAAAATTTTGTTTCCTTCGAAGTCTGTAGTGCGTAAATAGAAGGTTGACAGGTATCGTCAAACATCTGAGTATATCATATAGCATAGGTGAATAAATCTCCACAATGATTGGAAGAATTGGGGTCTTTAGTGCTCTAGTTTCAAAAGCTTCAGGAATGAAATATTGACCATCGTGTGAACATTCTGATAATTGGCCAATAAGGTTAGTTATATGATTTAACTGTGTGTGAAAATCCCCTACATTTTCTGTCTAAGCAATTATATTTTTGTGAATACACTTTAACTTCAGACAAATGTATCTATGCCATGAAATTACACTTTCACTTTAACAATGTACACACCTTTGGGGTGCCCCAGAAGAGATAATCTTCTGAGAAGTAATCACTAAGGACAGTGAGTGAGATTCCAAGATGGGAGAGCAGGACATCGGCGCTCTATCCAATGGAGCCAATGGAAGCAGTGACGAGAGTCAGTCTGATGGAGCAGCAGAGAAACACTGCAGGTGTCACAAACATTTGTGGAGCAGAGGCATGGTTCACCTGCATGTGCTCATTTCCTGCTGGTGAGTGCTTCAACAGGCTCAAAGGCTCTAACCACCTGCTGTGTGGCTGTCTCTTTGCAGTGGCAGGGGTCTAACATAGACAGTTTGTCGGAGAGGGTTGGTGGTGTGCAGAGGCACATGTACTGCTTGCAAGACTCCAGGTGGATCCAAATATAGGGGCAAAGAGTCCTTTTCAGTACCTTAATTGGAAACTTGAATCTAATGGACTGACAGTAGGGAGGTCAGCCACTGGGAAGATATCCTGGAGGTAGGAACATGTGGAGAGTCAGTCTGACATAAGGGGTTCCAAATTTTCATGCCATCCTGTTTACCATAATCTCCTCTGTTGTTCTGAATTAATTCTGCCCAACTTGTCAACTCATTGAGATTTCCATGCTTCTAATACGACCCCTTATTCCCAGATTTTTTTTTAGAAAGAGCATATTCTGATAATTTAAAATATATCATTGGGATGTATTAAAATATCACAGTAATGGATTTGTTTCAGAAAGAAAAAGAATTCAATTTATTCACTCCATCTTTAGATGATGGAAGTATAGAAATCTACTAAGGTGTGGGCAATTTAGTTCATCATGTTTGTGCCTGTTCTTTGATTGGGCAGTTCAAGTCTTTTAGCCTCCTTCTGGCTGCTCTAGTGATGTAAAAACACACGGGAGAATCAAAGTTTAACGCTGTCTCCTGTGATTTTTCACAAAAGGTAATCATCAGATGATGAGCAACCTGGATAACTAGATTCTCTAGTATTGACACAGGTTCCACAAACTGTCTCTGAAAGAAATATATGAGTTCAGGCGAGTTAGAACTTCAAAGCATAAATGAATTAAGGTAGAGTTAAGAGTTAGAGCTTTGGACAAACAGTACGTATCAGATTCCAAACCCAAACTAGCATGAGATCATCATTGTCTTTCAGCTCAGAGAAACTGGCTGGCCTTTATGTGAATTACAGTCAGGGATTATGGATCGATTTTACACCATTACCTGTGAGATATTATCTAACTCAGTACAGAGCAGGGCTCAGAATTGAAACAGATCACAGTGTAACTGAAACTTAAAACCCAAACCCTCTCCCGCTGCTTGGTTATTCACTTTTATGCAAAATACAAGTATTTTGAATTTGATGTTACCTTTTACAACATCAACCGTTTTCGGGCACAGTTCACCTTCTATGACATCAGTTGTGGCTAATAACACTTGCTCGGTCAATTCAGACAGCGTGTTCATGTCAGCCACTCTGAAAACTCCAGCTTGTTCACTTGCGATGTCAGAGATCTCCTGAATGTCTGCATCCTGCATTCCCACAGTGAAGATTTTGAATCGAGCTGCCTTTAGCTCCCTTGCAGCAGCTACTGCGTCATCGTTTGACTTGCCCCCGATTAGCAGGAAAGCGAGTTGTGGGACTCCATCTTCAATCCTACTTCCTGCTGATTTAACAAAGTGGTTGTTTTTAACATGTCTCAAGGCTGCTCCAGTGTTTAGTGACCTGCCTCCCTTGAACTGAATATTCTGAATAGCTTCGAGGACGTCAGCTCTTGATCGGTAAGCATTGAAGAAAAATTCATCATTCACATCGGAATTGTACTGGACAACTCCCACCTGGATTGATCCATCATCAACATAGATAGCATCAACTACACTGGAGACAAACTCTGTGAGACGGGGGAAATTCTGTCGTCCAATGTTAATGGATCCATCCAAGAGAAATACAATATCGGCTCTTTTCTGTGGCAAAGCTTGAGAAACAAATGAAATACATTAAAATACAGCAATTGGAAATATCGTTAAATGTATAATAATAAGCAACCCAGACTTGTCATAACTTGCTATGGATTATTAACCATTTTAAGTCTTTATGTATAAATTTAATTTCCTCTCCAGCCCATTGACTTTCTGCCCTATTGTTTGAACCCGTGAGTTATATTTTGGTTGATTCCAGTGCATGGGCCACTCTAAGTTACCATTATATGTAAGTGAAAGTTCATCGGAAACTAGGAATAGGGACTTCATATTGTATCGCAGTTGAATCCAACCCGGTACTCACCAGGTTCAGCCAGCTCCAGATATCATTGTAACCTTGGTCCAAACATAGACAAAAGAACTGAATGGTAGAGGGGAGTGAGAGTGGCTTCCCTTGACATTGGGGCAGATTTTGACACAATGTGGCATCAAGAAGCACGAGCAAAATTAGAGTCAATGGGAATCGAGTGAAAACTTTCTGCTGGTTAATGTCATACCTTGCAGAAAAAGAAGATGATTGGACTTGTCAGAAACTATGATATTGCTGAAGGAGTTCCTCAGGGTAGTTTTCCATGCACAACTATCTTCAGCTGCTTCGTCAATGACCTTCCCTCCAACATAAGGTTGGAAGCGGGGACGTTCACTGATTTTCGCAAAGCGTTCAGAACACCCTGAGTCTCTGTAGAGGTTAACGCAGACAGTGCTTGCATGCATGTCCCGGGGAACATTCAAGTTTAGGGTAATAAGTGACAAACAAAACTTGAGTCAGGCAACAATCATCTCATATTAATGTTCAACTACGTTACCATCATTGAACTCCAAAACATAATAACCTGGGGCTATCATTGACCAGAAACTGACCTGGATGAACCATATGAACACTGTGGTTACAAGAACAGATCAGAATTCTGCAGGGATTAACTCACCTCCTGTCTCCAAAAGGTTAGAGAACCATCTAAAAAGGCACAAAGTGTGATGGAATACTCTGTACTTGTCTCAATTAGTTCAGCTTCAACAGAACTTAAGAAGTTCAACCCCACCAGGACAAAGCAGTCTGCTTGATCAACACCACATCTAGCACCTTAAATGTTCAGTCCATCCACCACCAGAATGCAATGGCAGTCTGTGGACTATCTATAAAATGCACTGCAGCAACTTATCAAGACACCTTTAGGGCAAAGAATGGGCAGATGGACTGTAATGACAGAGAATGTGAGATTACGCACTTTGGCAGGACGAGCTTGAATGTTATGTAAATAGGGAAAGACTGCAGGAAGCTGCAGCGCAGAGGGATATGCAGGTCCTAGTGCATAAATCACCAAAACCAGTATCCAAGTTCAGTGGATAGTAGGGAAGGCACTTGGAATGTTGGCCTTTATTTCAAAGGGAATAGAGCATAAAAATAGGGAGCTCTTGCTAAAACTATTCAAGGCACTTTCAGATCACAGCTGGAATAAGTGAACAATTTTGGTCCACTTATCTAAGGAAAGATATACGAGCATTGGAGGCAGTCCAGTGAAGGTTCACGAAGTTGATCCTGAGTTTGGAGGAGCTATATTATGAAAAGAGGTTAAGTAGGTTGGGTCTTTACTCATTAGAGTTTGGATGAAACATTAAACTCTCAGGGGGCTCGACAGGGTAGATGCAGAGAAGTTATTTCCCCCACTGGGGGAGTCTCGGACCAGAGGGCATAATCTAAGAATAACAAGTTGCCTATTTAAGACAGAGATGAGGATTTTTTCTCTCTCAGAGGGTAGTGAATCTGTGGAATTATTTATTGCAGAGAGCTGTTGAGGCTGGGTCATTAGGTATATTCAAGCCTGAGATAGACTGGTTTCTAATCATTAAGAAAACTAAGAATTATGGGGATAAGGCTGGAAAGTGGAATTGAGGATTAGCAGATCAAGCATGATCTCATTGAATGGATGTGTGGACTTGATGGGCTGAATGGCCTACACCTGCTTCTACATTTCATCTCTAACAGTAATTTTCAAACTGCAACCTCTATCACGAGAAAGGACAAGGACAGAAGATGCATCGTGATGCCATCACCTGCAAGTTCTTCAGAAAAAAAGCACACATCATTTAACTTGAAACTTACCACCATTTCTTCAGTGTCACTGGGTCAAAATCCTGGAACTCCCTCACTGACAGTTCTACATGTACCTGTACCACATGGATGGCAGCAGTTCAAGGACGTAGGTCATCACCGCCTTATCAAGGGCAATAAGAGATGGTCAGCAAATACTGGCCTGGCCAGTAACACTTGCATCTCATGACAGAATAGGGAAAAATCAGGTAGCTCCATGTGCATTTTCTACCTGGGTTAATGGATAGTGATTAATGGAGAGCAGTGGACCACACTTCCTCTCTTTAGGTTGTGATTCAAAGACAAGTTGTAGCAGTTGCAAAAAAAAAAATCACTCTCGACAAAATACATCAGAAAATTTAAAACAAGAATGATAAATGATGAAGACATTTTCATAATTTCTTCATTGACAAAACCAGCTCGGTCATATTGAAACATACAGTTACACATGTATGCACGAAATTGTCATCACGTAAGTTGTGCACTTTCTCCCTCCTGCACTAAATATAGTTGCTATTTATTTTAGAAATCAGGAAATATTGACACATGCGATTAAAAAAGCAGCAAAACCATATAAAATGAAATCTCACAATTTGATATATTAGATTACAAACAATTCATAACAGTCCATTGCTAAATATTTTAGCTGATAGGTTACCCCACTGGGAATGGATTAATGCCTGAGTTGAAACAGCAGGCAAGAGAATTTCATACAGTCTTATCCAGTATTATAAATAACAGCTTTAGAAACATACCTGCAGTGGGAGGTTCTGGTCGATATAATGTAGGGTCATCCATCAACAAACGCAGGATCAGTTTGTCTTGCACACCTTCCAGATCTTGGAAGTTATTTACTTTGTAAGTAGCATAAGGAAGAGTTGTGATTCGTTCAAGTTCATCTGGATCCACATTCCTTCCTCCCACACTGAAAACATTAATTCCTGAACTTTTTAATATGCCTAAATAAGGGCGGGTATCATCTCTAGAAGAGTCTCCAGTAATAACTATCAGATACTGGGGAGCACCTTCATGCTGTCTGCTTCCTGCTGATCTTGTGAAGTGATTTTTCAAAACAAAGTCCAACGCTCTGCCAGTGTTAAGTGGAGACCCACCTCCCGGCCTAATTCGCCTGATAGCGTCTTGAAGGCTGCCTTTATTCATGTGTTGTTTCAACAGAAACTCTGTTTTTGGAGTGTTGCTGTATTGTGCCAAACCAACTCGGACCTTGTTGGGTCCAACATCGAGGCTTCTAACTATGCTGATGAGAAAATCGCGAAGGTGGGCAAATTGCTGAGATCCAACGCTGCTGGATCCATCAATCAGGAACACAATGTCTTTCTTGGCAGGATCCACAACTGCAAAACAATTAGATTTTTTTTACTTGGTCAACAGCTCACAATAGCTGAAAATTACATACAGCTAACTCATACTGTCGCAACTTATAAATACATCTAACAAGCGCTCCAATGATGCGGTGTTGGTGTTCCTACCTCTGAACCAGTAAATACTGGTTCAGGTCTGACCTGCTCCAAAAGGTGGATAAGAACATGGAACAAAAACAGAAGTTGCTGGAAAAGCTCAGCAGGTCTGGCAGCATCTGTGAAGAAAAAATCAGCGTTAACATTTCGGGTCCGGTGACCCTTCCTCAGGACTGATGGTAGCTGGGAAAACATCAGTTTATATGCAGAAAATAGGTAGGGGGATGTGGTAGGGAGTAAACGATAGGATAGAGCCCAAAGACAGAGAAGAGCAGTTGGATAGACAATGAAGTTGATAATGATCTGGCTAGGAGGGTGAATCGTTGTTAATGGGGACTGTTAGTGATTAACAATATGTAGTGTGTGATAGCAGGCTATGTGATAACAAGGCCTGATGTGTGGGGTAGGGGGCTACAACATAGGAGAGTTTAGGCCCTAAAATTATTGAACTTAATACTGAGCTTGGGGACCCTGCAGCCCTCCAGATTCAATATCGAGTTCAGTAATTATAGAGCCTAAACTCTCCCATATCCTAGCTCCTACCCCAATTCCTTCGCCTCCACTGCATCTGCTCCCGAGATGAGGCATTCCACTCCCGCACATCCCAGATGTCCTCGTTTTTCAAGGACCGCAATTTCCCCTCAACAGTGGTTGGAAACGCCCTCGACCGCATCTCTCACGTTTCCTGCAACTCATCCCTCACACCCACTCTCCGCAATAACAGCAAAGACAGAATCCCCCTCATCCTCATGTACCATCCCACCAACCTCCGGATTCAACACATCATCCTTTGCCAATTCCGCCACCTGCAATCTGACCCCACTACCAAGGACATTTTTCCCTCCCCACCTATATCTGCCTTCTGGAGGGACCACTCTCTCCGTGACTCCCTCGTCCGCTCCACACTCCCCACCAGCCCCACCAGCCCTGGCACTTTTCCCTGCAACCGCAGGAAGTGCTACACCTGCCCCTACACCTCCCCCCTCACCCCCATCCCAGGCCCCAAGAAAACCTTCCACATTAAACAGATGTTCACCTGCACATCTGCTAATGTGGTATATTGTATCCGCTGTTCCTGATGTGGCCTCCTCTATATCGGGGAAGCCAAGCGGAGGGTTGGAGACTGCTTTGTGGAACACCTACGCTCGGTTCGTGACAAATGACTGCACCTTCCAGTCGCGAACCATTTCAACTCCCCCTCCCACACCTTGGACGACATGTCCATCCTAGGCCTCCTCCAGTGCCACAACGATGCTACCCGAAGGCTGCAGGAACAGCACCTCATGTGGACTTTACAAGCTTCAAAATCTCCCCACCCCCAACCTCATCCCAAGACCAGCCCAGCTCATCCCCGCCTCCCTGACCTGTCCGTCTTTTCTCCCATCTAGCCGCTCCTCCCACCTTACTGACCAACCCACACCCCCACCTCCTACCTGTCAGCCTCATCCCTGCCTCCTTGACCTGTCCGTCTTCCCTCAACTGACCAACCCCCATCCCAACTCCCCACCTACACTCACCTTTACCGGCTCCATCCCTGCCTGCTTTACCTGTCCGTCTTCTCTCCACCTATCTGCTCCTTTATCTACCTTCCATCATCGCCTCCCCCTCTGTCTATTTATTTCAGAATCCCCTTCCCCTCCCCCACTTCTGAAGAAGGGTCCAGACCCAAAATGTCAGCTTTCCTGCTCCTCTGATGCTGCCTGGCCTGCTGTGTTCATCCAGCTCTACGCCTTGTTATCTCAAACCCCAGCATCGGCAGTTCCTACTATCTCTGAGCTAGGAAAGTGAGTTGTGAAGAGGACATAGGGAGCCTATAAAAGGGATATAAATAGATTAAGTGAAGTCAGCAAAGAACAGGCAAATGAAGTATGATGTGGGAAAGTGGGAAATTGTCCATTTTGGAAGAAAGAATAACAAAGAAGCAGATTATCAAAACAGTGAGAGGTTGTAGAGCTCTAAGACGCAGAGCGATCTGGTGTCCTGCTGCATGAAGCGTAAGTTGTATGAAAGCAACCAGGTAATGAGGAAAGCTAATAGAATGTCATGGTTTATTGTGAGGGGAATTGAAAGCAAGATTATGCCTCAGTCATGTAGCAGATAGGTGAGACCACATCTGGGGTACTGTTTATAGGACTGGTCACTGTAATTATGGAAATATGGCATTGCATTGGAAGTAGCTCAGAGAAAGTTTACTGAACTAGATGTGGAACATTTAAATAAATTTAAGGCAGGGGTAAATGGCTTCTTGATTACCTGGTGGATTAAAGATTATTAGGGATATGCAGGAAATAATGCTGACCTTGATAATGTTGATCTCGCCTAGCGCAAACCCTGTGCGAGGTAACTTGTACGCCACTGTCTAGTTTTTTTCACCCTATGATCTGTATGTCCTTGCTTACTATGATCTGCCTGTACTGCTCATAAACAAAGATTTGCACTGTACTTAGGTACACATGACAATAAATCAATCAAAGAGATTAAAGAATGCAGAGTTGAGGTTCAAATCAGATCAGTCATGATCTTATTGAACCTGGAGCAGCCTCAAAGGCCTGGGTGGCCTATTCTTGTCCTTTGTTTGTATGTTCGTAGATTTACGAAGAATTCTTGTCTTTTTGTTTCTCATGGTTCCCAAACGCCGTGTTAATATTCACAAGGGAAGCCTAGAATCTCACAGTGTTTACAAGACGGGCAGCAGGGAATTTTCAGAGGTCGCCATTGTGCGTTACTGCTCACAGTAAGTCCCCATGAAGGGAGAAAAAGAGAACTAAGAGAAATGGAAAATCAGAGAACCAACAAGCCACATAAGTAAATGCCAAGATAAGTGACTAATAGCTTGGTGAAACAGGCAGCATTACAGGATAGTTATAGCAAAGAAGGAGGCAACTCGGTTCCGCAGCTCACTACAAGGGCAATGTAACTGGTCACACCTCTCTTGTTCACTCCCGGTAGCACTGAATTCACTTACCCCCTAAAATTACATATCCTTTTGTAAGTAATAATTTAATCTACCTCCACCCCTCCTCAGGCAGTACATTCCAAGCCAATTCAAAAAGCATTTTAGAACCAAGCATCTTTTGTGGATCTGCAATCACATCAAGACCAAGCAAGGCCAGGTAATGACAGCAGATTTCTTTCCCTAAAGGACATTCAATTTATTAGACATTTATATTGCCTATCCTCATTCTTACTAAAATGGGTAACTTTACACCTCTGCATTAAATTTCATCCACCATGTGTTCAACCAATCCTCTAGTTTGCCTATGTGCTAATAAAGTTCATTACCACCCTCTTCACACTTCATGATATCTCTCCAAGTTTTGTACCAAATGCAAATTTTGAAATTGTGCCCTGCATCAGTTCATTAATGCGCATCTTGAACCAGCGGCTGAACTGGACCAGCCGTATAAATACAGTGATTCCATGATCAGATCAGAGTCTAGGAATTTTGTGATCTCCTGGCCCCCTGAAGTGATTCACTCTTAACAAATCCATGCTGGATTTCTTGAATTAATTCACACTTGTCCAAGTTACTATTGATTTTGGCTCTTTGCCAGGCAAAAAAAAACTTCCTTTCACCAAGACAATACTAGCTGGACTGCAAGTTCCTGGGCCGATCCATTCACACACACCTTTTGAACCAGGATTCAACATTTCTAATTCTCTATTTCTCTGCCACTACCCCTGTATACACAGATGATTGGAAAACCATGACCACTACCTCTGCAACCTCTGTCCTTATTTTTCTCAGCATCCTTGCTTGCAGCTCATCTGATCCTGGTGATATATCGATTTTTAAGTGCAGCCTGCCTTTCTAATACCTCCTCTCAATCAATATTAGCCCATCTAGTACTGGAATTGTCACCCCTGTCATCGTTACTTTGACAGCATCTTTTTCTTTGGGATTCATTTATTATTACTGCAAAGACCTTTGCTGCCCATACGTAGGTCCAGTTTTCAGCATTTAAACAACCCCACTCCTCTTCTCAACATCCTTTCATTTATATTTATAACGCTGTTTGGATTCCCTATCATATTTTCCTCTGTTCCCTTTTCTCTTTACTTCTGATTCGAACTTTTTATATTCAACCCAAATTTCATCATATCTGCCACATGCCCCCTTTTTCTGCTTGACCTTGGCTCTTCTACCATCCAAATCTCTCAAATTTTGGTCACCCTAGTGATAATGTCCCTTTGACTATATTTGAACTACTTCTACTTTAGTGATTGCCAATTGTTTGGTTTCAGTTTTGTCTACCAATCCTTGATTCCAATTTACCTGGGTGAAAACTGATCCTCTTTGAATTACTTTACATTGGTCCTCATCTTGTTTTATATCTAATTTAACCTTATGATACTACGATTGCTGTTTCCCAAATAGTCCCCCACTGACACTTGAATACTTGACTCAATCGCCCAAATCGGACTTCACTACCTTCATTATTGAGTCAGAAAAAAACTAATCAAGAAAGTTATCTTAATTTCACTTCAGAAACCTGTTCTCACTCTGTGTCCTTTATCTTATCAGTATCATTGTCTATATTAGGAAAACTTTTTTTTCTTTATTCATTCAGGGGATGAGGGCTTCGCTGGCTAGGCAGCATTTATTGCCCATCCCTAATTGCCCAGAGGGCGGTTAAGAGTCAACCACATTGCTGTGGGTCTGGAGTCACATGTAGGCCAGACCAGGTAAGGATGGCAGTTTCCTTCCTTAAAGGACATTAGTGAACCAGATGGGTTTTTCCAACAATTGACAATGGATTCATGGTCATTGTTCAACTCTTAATTCCAGATATTTATTGAATTCAAATTCCACCATCTGCCATGGCGGGATTTGAACCCGTGTCCCCAGAACATTATCTGGGTCTTTGAATTAACAGTCCAGCGATAATACCACTAGGCCATCACCTCCCCTAAAATGACTCTCATTATCATTACTCTGCAGTTTTTTTACTGCCCCATTTAATTTCTATGCAAATTTGTTCCTCTATATCTTTCCCACTAGTAAGTAGTCCATAAAGTACATCCAGTCTATAGAATACATCTCTACTGGTTCTTGACTCTAACCAAATAGATTTTTCCTCAATCTCTCTCGGGCATACCCCGTCTCCAGCAATAATATTGTCCTTAATCAATTACTCTTCTTTTCTCTTTTTTTTCTGAACACCTGAATGTTGGCCAGTA
The DNA here is from genome assembly GCF_021869965.1 of Rhincodon typus. Classification (NCBI taxonomy): domain Eukaryota; kingdom Metazoa; phylum Chordata; class Chondrichthyes; order Orectolobiformes; family Rhincodontidae; genus Rhincodon; species Rhincodon typus. Next base: position 22,320,770 of record NC_063338.1, read on the forward strand.
CACCCTGATATTCTTTACTATAGTAACAAGGATATTTACACCCATCTGTGCAGGCAGGTGAGTCCTAGGTTTAATTTTTAATTCCAAAGGTAGCATCTTTCCTTCACTACTCCAGGTCGGTATCAATGTAGATTCAGCATGGTGTCAATGTAATGACAGAGTAGGAAGACAAATACCATCCTGGAATTGCATTTGAGGCCTCAGAAACACTTGTTTTGTTTCCTCAACTATTTAATCCCTTCAACTATTGCTTTCCTAATCTTCCTCTACTCCCATACCTGCAGCTGAGCCACTATGTTGCTTGATACTTGGCTCTATCAGTACTCCCCAGAGGAACTACTGTCTTCATAAGATGCTTTAACCATGAATTCTACAGAGGGTAGTATATCACAGCATGCCATGTGATTCTGTAAGAATAAAACAGGTTGGAATATTGATATGTAATGTGAAGGGACAATGTGTATATAGTTAGAATGCAAAGAATGAGCTGAACCCAGCTGACCAAGCGACAGGGCTAAAACAGTGTGTGTAAAACTGCTTTAATATATTTAACTTAAAAATGTTTTATACAAGGACAGAAACTGTGTCATCTAAACAGAAGGATTAGACTGCAAAATACAAATAGCATTGATGAAGTAAATATATTCTGTAGGAAAATACTGCACTTCAGTATGCTACCAAAAGGGTTTCAGGATTCAGTGACCTTACGACTAGGCAAAAGATGGGCTTAATTCACACAGTTTCATGTCCACACCAGTCATGTGACATCTGCTGAGTTATGCTGACCGTCCATTTCGGACGTAGAAACTTATAATCAATTACAAAAAAAAAGTGTGAAGTGGATAGACTCATTACTTGGTTGTATTATCTGTATGTCATCTAATAGAATACAGGGTGGCACAGTGATTAACACTACTGCCTCACAGCACCAAAGACCCAGGTTCAATCCCACTCTTGGGTGACTGTCTGTATGGAGTTTGCACATTCTCCCTGTGATTGCATGGGTTTTCTCCCACAATCCAAAGATGTCAAGGTTAGGTGGATTGGCCATACTAAATTGCCTATGATATGCGGGCTAAGTGGATTAGCCATGGGAAATGAAGGGATAGGGTAGGAGGTTGAGTCTGGGTGGGACGTTCTTTGCAGGATCAGTGTGGACTCGAGGGGCTAAATGGCCTGCTTCCACGCTGTAGGGATTTTATGAAAATCTTCATCAAGTTGATCTGACTTCTAAGTTGAAGATCATTCTGATGCAATACTTTTAGTTGTACCAGTGCCATTATTCTCCCATTTTCTACACTTACCTTCCTGATTCATTGTTAACTTAGAAAACCATAATGTTAGTTTATTGCAGCTTGCCTAATTCTTCTCTTTTCTCTTTTTCTGCAGGTACATAGTTTCCACTAGAATATACAATTAGTGTACAGAAGACTTATGTTACAAACCGAAAAAAAACCTGCAAAGTCAGTAATAAGGCCTGACTGTAAGTGACAGTCAAGTGTACAGAAACACATAATTGAAGCCATAGAGAAACACAGGGAGCAAGGCTATGACTGAATGCACAAGAATACACAGGACCACCTTCACATAACTCTAACTAATCAGAGATGTGATGCAAGAGGCACTGAAATAAAAAGGATCTGTCAGATAGTAAGGTCTACTATAAGAATGGATGTGTGTTGTGTATGAATAAATCTAATTATCAATAAAACTCAATAAAAAGACACAGCAATTGATTTATTCCAAGTTTTGCAATATATTGTATATGTTAATCTATACAGACATTTGTTAATTTAAATAAAAACTATTTCTTACCTTTAGGAGCATCTTGTATGATTTGGCTTATTTGAGTCTTAGTCAACGTTGTTAGTGGTGAGCGAAGTTGCTGTTGAACTGTTTCCACATTCCGTAGATTATTAACCTTGAAAACATAACTACGGGACAGTGCAATCTGTTGGAGCTCACGGTCATCCGCGTCTCCTGAGCCTATACTGAAAGGTGCTACACCAGCCTCTTTCAGAGCTAATGCTGCCTGACCAACATCATCGGACGACTTGCTGGCAGTGATTAGGACCAAGAACTGGGGCACATTATCCTGTGCTCTGCTTCCTGCTGAAATATTGAACACATTCTTTTTGACATGGTCCAAAGCTTTGCCAGTGTTGGCTCGTCTGCCTCCTTTACACTTGAGGTCTCCTATTGCTCTCTTCACCTCATCTTTTGTTGTAAACGTGTTTAAGAGGAAGTCAATTCTGGGATCTTCACTGAACTTTGTAACACTAACTCGGACTTTATCACCTTCAACATCAAGATTGTCGACAACGTTAGAAATTAATCTCTGAACCGATGGAAAAGCATCTTTAGCTTTGTCCGACTCATCAACAAGGAACACAATATCTCTCCTAGCAGCATCTGTAGCAAACAGAAAACAGATTTTGGTTTAGTGCAAACACTTGTGGCTTGAAATTACATTTTTCCAAGGCACGTTTGTTGTTGAGTTGTAAGATTTCCATTTGTAATTGAAAAAATAACTAAGTCAAGATGGTTCATAGATAAAGGAAGATGGGAAGAAGATGAAGGAAATATCCAAGGTAGGATGATTGCACTCAAGTGCCATGAAACATTAATATTGGAAAGGTTGAAAGAAGTCATATTTTCATTGTCGCTTCTGAACCTTTGGGCAACAGAAAAACAAAGAGGAAAACTTTCTTTGTTCATTTGGTGCAACAAAGGTCACAAGTGAACTCTTCGTAAATCTATTTAAAAAGTTGCTTTGCCCGGCACGCATAAAATCTTCTCTCCCTTATTTAGCTTTGCTGTTGAAAGAGAAATGAAAGTCATGTATACTCAGGTCACAATTACTGAAGAAAATTTATGAACATAAGCAGCAGAAATTACAAGGTCAACTGCTTAGCAGGCGGAGTATGCAAGGTTCCAAGGGATATCCAAGGTGTTGGAAAAAGTTTCAGAAGAGTGGTACCTACAATGTAGGTGGAAAGAAATGGTAGAAAACACGAATATTATGATTTACTTGTGGTACAATCATTTAGATGTTTATTTTCACATCTCACAATATAGGCACTTATGGCCGAAACCTATTTTTCTCTTCAGCTGAAAGAAAAACTCCCATGTGCTGCTTTAAACTTAAAGGTTTGGATTTGGTTACCAAGGTTGGTAGTGGGAGTCGGGAAAATCCTCAGCTTCATGGACCATCTCAGCAGCAAGTACTGGCAAATACAGGATCTTCATGGTCGGAGACACAGGCGCAGGCTGCAGTCATACCAGCTTGACCCAGGAAATTGGTTGGAGGCAGCCACAGGGGCTGCCAGCTGCTTACACACATTGTTTAAGAGGTTTGCTTCAGAGCTGGAGAATCTTATCCCACTTACAAATCAAAAGTAAGACAGAAGCACCATCAGTCTTCGCCTCGCATCCCCCCTCTTCATTCTCCATTCTCCCATGTCATGCTCGCTATGCTGGTCTATGACCCTCCATCCACCCTCATGGCCTCTCATGCCCACTGTGATAGTCTATTCCCCCATCAAAACCTATTGCCCCTTATGTTCCCCAGGCAAGGTCATGGCACACTCATGTCCATTGATCCATTGTGTTATCACAACAGTTCTACAGTTTACAATGTTTTAAAGAAGTTAGTCAGTCTTTACTTTCCACTGCAATGAAAAAAGTACTTTTACCATGTAAATTATCCTTTAAGCTCTTTGTGTCAGACCCTTTAAAATAGCAATTTCAAAAGCTGTAAGCACTCGAATCCTCTTAAACTTATATAAGGAAATATTGTGACAGCAAAGATCAGAGAACCGGAGCCGTCAATCATGTTTTCCTTTAGGCTAGGGATTTGCAGCAGACTAATGGGTTTCTGGGCTCTCAGGCAAGTCTCATTATACAGTAAAAGTTCTTTAATCTCCCTACAGTGTTTATTTGCACAACTTTAATTTTTAAACATAGTGGAAATAATAAACTAATGACTTGTTTGAAGCTGTTTTTATTATACACATCCCATTGTAGGTATAGGATTCATTGATTCTTTACAGTGTGTAATGGGTCAATGAACATGAAAGTGCCATATCTTGGCAGAGTAGTGAACATAGGTGCGGTTAGAAGGGAAAAGCCTGGCATAAGGTGCAAAGGGAGCAATGGGGGGAGCATAGCCTGACATGGAGGCATGAGAAAGACCTTTTGAACTTCCCCCTCAATAGGTCCCTTCATATAGATGAGAGTTTAATGATGCATTTGAGGTGCCATGAATCATGATCTCTGTAGAGGTTGGTCTTACTCCATGAAAATTGTGGAGGACGAGGACAACGCCTATCTCCAACAATTAAATCAGCCCGGTGAGGAATAGCATCTGCAGGCTTGTGACTGGAACCAGCCTGCATCCTAAAAAGGCATTCTTTAAACATTGAAAACCTGGGAAGAGGGTTGGGAGTGAATCAGGATCGACTTGCCATTTTCAGAGGGCACTTGTACCATCCCAACTCAGCAAAAAGCATTGTTTGGTTTGTTAGGTCATAATGTATTCAATTGTTTCAAAATGTTTGTGCCAACATTTGTCAAAGGATTTGGAGCCGCTGATATACCAACAACAGAACTGCAAATGAATGTAACAACAATGGTCCTTAAAATATAGGCAACTTTTCATAATTTATATCACGGATTTAGATATTGTTTTTATTCATTTACGGGATGAGGATGTCACTGACTAGGACAGCTTTTATTATCCATCTCTAATTGCCCCGAGAGCATTTAAGGGCCAACTATATTGCAGTGGATCTGGAATCAAATGTAGGCCAGACCAGGTAAGAATGGCAGTTTTCTTCCCGAAAGAACATTAGGGTTTTTCCAACAACCAACAATGCACTCATGGTCATCATTAGACTCTTAATTTCAGCACAGGCACAACAGTCTTCATTCTACGTCATAACAGTTCTATAATTCTGCAATGCTTTAATTATCTAGTACAGAGCTCCACAGAAACACAGTATATCACGGGCATAATTTGAGCTTAAAATATCTGTCTTCTGCACTAATTTGGCTGATCTCGAGCAGAGTAGACTGAACAAAACAACACAATGGAGGACACTGCAGACCTGTACTTGACACATCTTTGATGTAAGTTAAATGTAGCAGGTTTGGTGAGAAGGTGTTAAAATGACAAAACAGCAAATAAAATTACTAGAGGGTACTTTAGAACGACCTTGCATGACAAATGGAGCGATTAGAAGATAAATCAGGAGGTCATTTGGACCAAGGGAAAAAGTGCATGGGTGACCAATAGTCAAAACTGCGGCTTGAATCTCCCATTCCAGTTAGAATAAGATCAATTGCCCACTGTCCCAAGCATTGAATCGAAGCTGCAGTCAGGCCAACAAGAATGCAAATGAAACCTGAAGACCAATCCTGTTAGCTGAAGCAATCCGCGTCTTACAGTATTAATTGAAAGCCATTTGTGAAGAGGCAAAAAGAAAAAAATAAGGGTGGACTTACCATCACCAGGCAAGCTCCCTCCACCATGGCCCACTCGTTCAGAGAATGGGGAAAATTAGACAGGACTCTTCATAAGCGAGTTAATGATTCAGATCTGGGGTGGTGGTATAAGTAATCGGCAGTGGTGGGGGGAGGGGCGTTGTGGGGGGGGATGGGTATATGGGTTGTGGTTGGGGGTGAGGTTGGTGAGGATTCTGGGGAGTTAAGATCTTGTTGGAGTAGAGATAGGGAGGGCACAAATAGGGAGAGCTGAGGGTTAACAAGCTGGCAGAGTTCTATTTAATTGGGAAGGGAAAATACAAGCATTTGAGAAAAAGATTGAGACAATTGCCGCCATTGTGTTTTGCTTCATTCAGCTGATGTAAATCAAAACAATGTTTTTCAATTTCAGAACAGTCTAACAAATGTTCTAAATTGGAAACATATAACTGAAAAATTTCTCCCTTACCTCCCAAACTCTTTTTATGGAGTTGGATTATCTGAACTTTGTCCAGTGTTGTTAACGGTGACTCCAGACGTTGTTGGAGTGTTTCCACATTCCGCAGGTCGTTAACCTTGAAAACAAAACTAGGGGACAGAGAAATTTGTTGGAGCTCACTGTCATCTGCACTTCCTGAGCCGATACCGAATGGTGCTACACCGGCCTCTTTCAGAGCCAACGCTGCCTGACCAACATCATCAGACGACTTGCTGGCAGTGAGAAGGATCAGGAACTGGGGGACACCTTC